>NC_133707.1:11997775-12717882 GCF_048934315.1 Petromyzon marinus | reverse complement strand
ATAGGGTAGTGTATAGTGTAGTGTGTAGTGTATAGTGTAGTGTATAGTGTAGTGTATAGTGTAGTGTATAGTGTAGTGTATAGTTATAGTGTAGTGTATAGTGTAGTGTATAATGCAGTGTATAGTGTAGTTTATAGTGTAGTGTATAGTATAGTGTAGTGTATAGTGTAGTGTATAGTGTAGTGTAAAGTGTTGTGTATAGTGTAGTGTAGTGTATAGTATAGTGTAGTGTATAGTGTATAGTGTAGTGTATAGTGTAGTGTATAGTGTAGTGTATAGTGTATGGTGTAGTGTATAGTGTAGTGTATAGTGTAGTGTATAATGTAGAGTATAGTGTAGTGTATAGTGTAGTGTATAGTGTAGTGTATAGTGTAGAGTATAGTGTAGTGTATAGTGTAGTGTATAGTGTAGTGTAAAGTGTAGTGTATAGTGTAGTGTATAGTATAGTGTAGTGTGTAGTGTATAGTGTAGTGTATAGTGTAGTGTATAGTATAGTGTACAGTGTACTTTATAGTGTAGTGTATAGTGTAGTGTATAGTGTAGTGTATAGTGTAGTGTAAAGTGTAGTGTATAGTGTAGTGTATAGTGTAGTGTATAGTGTAGTGTATAGTGTAGTGTATAGTGTATAGTGTAGTGTATAGTGTAGTGTATAGTGTAGTGTATAGTGCAGTGTATAGTGTAGTGTATAGTGCAGTGTATAGTGTAGTGTATAGTGTAGTGTATAGTGTAGTGCATAGTGTATAGTGTAGTGTATAGTGTAGTGTATAGTGTGTATAGTCTAGTGTATAGTGTAGTGTATAGTGTAGTGTATAATGTAGTGTATAGTGTAGTGTATAGTGTGTATAGTGTACAGTGTAGTGTACAGTGTAGTGTATAGTGTAGTGTATAGTGTAGTGTATAGTGCAGTGTATAGTGTAGTGTATAGTGTAGTGTATAGTGTAGTGTAGTGTATAGTGTAGTGTATAATGCAGTGTATAGTGTAGTGTATAGTGTAGTGTATAGTGTAGTGTATAGTGTAGTGTAGTGTATAGTGTAGTGTAAAGTGTTGTGTATAGTGTAGTGTAGTGTATAGTGTAGTGTATAGTGTAGTGTATAGTGTAGTGTATAGTGTAGTGTATAGTGTAGTGTATAGTGTAGTGTAGTGTATAGTGTAGTGTATAGTGTAGTGTATAGTGTAGTGTAGTGTATAATGTATAGTGTAGTGTATAGTGTAGTGTATAGTGTAGTGTATAGTGTATAGTGTAGTGTATAGTGTAGTGTATAGTGCAGTGTATAGTGTAGTGTATAGTGTATAGTGTGTATAGTGTAGTGTATAGTGTAGTGTATAGTGCAGTGTATAATGTATAGTGTAGTGTATAGTGTAGTGTATAGTGTAGTGTATAGTTATTGTGTAGTTTATAGTGTAGTGTATAGTGTAGTGTATAGTGTAGTGTATAGTGTAGTGTATAGTGTAGTGTATAGTGTAGTGTATAGTGCAGTGTAAAGTGTTGTGTATAGTGTAGTGTATAGTGTAGTGTATAGTGTAGTGTATAGTGTAGTGTATAGTGTAGTGTATAGTGTAGTGTATAGTGTATAGTGTACTGTATAGTGTAGTGTATAGTGTAGTGTAGTGTGTAGTGTATAGTGTAGTGTATACTGTAGTGTATAGTGTAGTGCATAGTGTATAGTGTAGTGTATAGTGTAGTGTATAGTGTATATAGTGTAGTGTACAGTGTAGTGTATAGTGTAGTGTATAGTGTAGTGTATAGTGTAGTGTATAGTGTAGTTTATAGTGTAGTGTGTAGTGTATAGTGTAGTGTATAATGTATAGTGTAGTGTATAGTGTAGTGTATAGTTATATTGTAGTTTATAGTGTAGTGTATAATGCAGTGTATAGTGTAGTGTATAGTGTAGTGTAGTGTATAGTGTAGTGTAGTGTATAGTGTAGTGTATAGTGTAGTGTAAAGTGTTGTGTATAGTGTAGTGTAGTGTATAGTTTAGTGTATAGTGTAGTGTGTAGTGTATAGTGTAGTGTATAGTGTAGTGTATAGTGTAGTGTATAATGTAGTGTATAGTGTAGTGTATAGTGTAGTGTATAGTGTAGTGTATAGTGTAGTGTATAGTGTAGTGTATAGTGTATAGTGTAGTGTATAGTGTAGTGTATAGTGTAGTGTATAGTGTAGTGTATAGTGTAGTGTATAGTGTAGTGTATAGTGTAGTGTATAGTGTAGTGTATAGTGTACTGTTTAGTGTAGTGTATAGTGTAGTGTATAGTGTAGTGTATAGTGTATACTGTAGTGTAGTGCATAGTGTATAGTGTAGTGTAAAGTGTAGTCTATAGTGTAGTGTATAGTCTAGTGTAGTGTATAGTGTAGTGTATAGTGTAGTGTATAGTATAGTGTAGTGTATAGTATATAGTGTAGTGTATAGTGTAGTGTATAGTGTAGTGTATAGTGTAGTGTATAGTGTAGTGTATAGTGTAGTGTAAAGTGTAGTGTATAGTGTAGTGTAGTTTATAGTGTAGTGTATAGTGTAGTGTATAGTGTAGTGTAGTGTGTAGTGTATAGTGTAGTGTATAGTGTAGTGTATAGTGTATAGTGTAGTGTATAGTGTAGTGTATAGTGTAGTGTATAGTGTAGTGTATAGTGTAGTGTTAATGCTCTACGGGGGGAGGGTCATCTTTGTCTTTGTCCACTCAGATACAAATCTCCCCGTCACCTGCATGAGCATTGTGACGTAGGTGAGGAGGATCAGGGAGCGGGTCCTGACCAAGGCCACCAGCAACAGCAGCGCCACCACCATCACCATAACCACCACCACCATCACCACCACCCCCACCATCACCACCACCATCACCACCACCACCACCACTCCCACCACCACCACCATCACCACCCCCACCACCACCACCATCACCACCCCCACCACCACCATCACCACCCCCATCTGTGAAACTATTGGGACATGGGTGAAACTATTGGGACATCTTTGAAACTACTGGTACATCTGTGAAACTATCGGGACATCTGTTAACCTACTGGGATGTCTGTAAAACTTCTGGGGCATCTGTGAAACTATTGGGACATCTGTGAAACTGTTGGGGCATCTGTGAAACTATTGGGACCTCTGTGAAACTATGGGGACATCTGTGAAACAAATGGGACATCTGTGAAACTATTGGGACATCTGTGAAACTACTGGTACATCTGTGAATCTATTGGGACATCTGTGAAACTATGGGGACATCTGTGAAACAAATGGGACATAGGTGAAACTATTGGAACATCTGTGGAACTATTGGGACATCTGTGAAACTATGGGGACATCTGTGAAACTAATGGGACATATGTGAAACTATTGGGAGATCTGTGAAACTATGGGGACATCTGGGAAACTAATGGGACATATGTGAAACTATTGGGGCGTCTGTAAAACTACTGGGACATGTGTGAAACTACTGGGCCATCTGTAATACTACTGGGACATATGTGAAACTATTGGGACATCTGTGAAACTATGGGGACATCTCTTAACCTACTGGGATATCTGTAAAACTACTGGGACATCTGTGAAACGATTGAGACATCTGTGAAACTATGGGGACATCTGTTAACCTACTGGGACATCTGTGAAACTACTGGGACATCTGTTAAACTACTGGGACATCTGTTAAACTATTGGGACATCTGTGAAACTACTGGGACATCTGTAAAACTACTGGGACATATGTGAACCTATTGGGACATCTGTTAAACTATTGGGACATCTGTGAAACTATTGGGACATCTGTAAAACAACTGGGACATCTGTTAAACTATTGGGACATCTGTTAAACTCCTGGAACATCTGTGAAACTATTGGGACATGGGTGAAACTATTGGGACAGCTGTTCAACTATTGGGACATCTGTGAAACTACTGGTACATCTGTGAAACTATTGGGACATCTGTGAAACTACTGGGACATCTATTAAACTACTGGGACATCTGTTAAACTATTGGGACATCTGTGAAACTACTGGGACATCTGTAAAACTACTGGGACATATGTGAACCTATTGGGACATCTGTGAAACTATTGGGACATCTGTGAAACTATTGGGAGATCTGTGAAACTATGGGGACATCTGGGAAACTAATGGGACATATGTGAAACTATTGGGGCGTCTGTGAAACTACTGGGACATGTGTGAAACTACTGGGCCATCTGTAATACTACTGGGACATCTGTTAAACTATTGGGACATCTGTGAATCTATGGGGACATCTGTGAAACTAATGGGACATATGTGAAACTATTGGGACATCTGTGAAACTACTGGTACATCTGTGAAACTTACGGGACATCTTTTAACCTACTGGGATGTCTGTAAAACTTCTGGGGCATCTGTGAAACTATTGGGACATCTGTGAAACTGTTGGGAAATCTGTGAAACTACTGGTACTTCTGTGAAACTATTGGGACATCTGTGAAACTATGGGGACATCTGTGAAACAAATGGGACATCTGTGAAACTATTGGGACATCTGTGAAACTACTGGTACA
The DNA here is from genome assembly GCF_048934315.1 of Petromyzon marinus. Taxonomy (NCBI): domain Eukaryota; kingdom Metazoa; phylum Chordata; class Hyperoartia; order Petromyzontiformes; family Petromyzontidae; genus Petromyzon; species Petromyzon marinus. The sequence goes on along the minus strand of NC_133707.1, from coordinate 12,713,358 downwards.
TCTGTGAATCTATTCGGACATCTGTGAAACTATGGGGACATCTGTGAAACAAATGGGACATAGGTGAAACTATTGGAACATCTGTGGAACTATTGGGACATCTGTGAAACTATGGGGACATATGTGAAACTAATGGGACATCTGTGAAACTATTGGGAGATCTGTGAAACTATGGGGACATCTGGGAAACTAATGGGACATATGTGAAACTATTGGGGCGTCTGTGAAACTACTGGGACATGTGTGAAACTACTGGGCCATTTGTAATACTACTGGGACATATGTGAAACTATTGGGACATCTGTGAAACTACTGGTACATCTGTGAATCTATTCGGACATCTGTGAAACTATGGGGACATCTGTGAAACAAATGGGACATAGGTGAAACTATTGGAACATCTGTGGAACTATTGGGACATCTGTGAAACTATGGGGACATATGTGAAACTAATGGGACATCTGTGAAACTATTGGGAGATCTGTGAAACTATGGGGACATCTGGGAAACTAATGGGACATATGTGAAACTATTGGGGCGTCTGTGAAACTACTGGGACATGTGTGAAACTACTGGGCCATTTGTAATACTACTGGGACATATGTGAAACTATTGGGACATCTGTGAAACTATGGGGACATCTCTTAACCTACTGGGATATCTGTAAAACTACTGGGACATCTTTGAAACGATTGAGACATCTGTGAAACTATGGGGACATCTGTTAACCTACTGGGACATCTGTGAAACTACTGGGACCTCTGTTAAACTACTGGGACATCTGTTAAACTATTGGGAGATCTGTGAAACTATTGGGACATCTGTGAAACTATGGGGACATCTGTGAAAGAAATGGGACATAGGTGAAACTATTGGAACATCTGTGGAACTATTGGGACATCTGTGAAACTATGGGGACATCTGTGAAACTAATGGGACATCTGTGAAACTATTGGGAGATCTGTGAAACTATGGGGACATCTGGGAAACTAATGGGACATATGTGAAACTATTGGGGCGTCTGTGAAACTACTGGGACATGTGTGAAACTACTGGGCCATTTGTAATACTACTGGGACATATGTGAAACTATTGGGACATCTGTGAAACTATGGGGACATCTCTTAACCTACTGGGATATCTGTAAAACTACTGGGACATCTTTGAAACGATTGAGACATCTGTGAAACTATGGGGACATCTGTTAACCTACTGGGACATCTGTGAAACTACTGGGACCTCTGTTAAACTACTGGGACATCTGTTAAACTATTGGGAGATCTGTGAAACTATTGGGACATCTGTGAAACTATGGGGACATCTGTGAAAGAAATGGGACATAGGTGAAACTATTGGAACATCTGTGGAACTATTGGGACATCTGTGAAACTATGGGGACATCTGTGAAACTAATGGGACATCTGTGAAACTATTGGGAGATCTCTGAAACTATGGGGACATCTGGGAAACTAATGGGACATATGTGAAACTATTGGGGCGTCTGTGAACCTACTGGGACATGTGTGAAACTATGGGGCCATCTGTAATACTACTGGGACATATGTGAAACTATTGGGACATCTGTGAATCTATGGGGACATCTCTTAACCTACTGGGATATGTGTAAAACTACTGGGACATCTGTGAAACGATTGAGACATCTGTGAAACTATTGGGACATCTGTTAACCTACTGGGACATCTGTGAAACTACTGGGACATCTGTTAAACTACTGGGACATCTGTTAAACTATTGGGACATCTGTGAAACTACTGGGACATCTGTAAAACTACTGGGACATATGTGAACCTATTGGGACATCTGTTAAACTATTGGGACATCTGTGAAACTATTGGGACATCTGTGAAACTATTGGGAGATCTGTGAAACTATGGGGACATCTGGGAAACTAATGGGACATATGTGAAACTATTGGGGCGTCTGTGAACCTACTGGGACATGTGTGAAACTATGGGGCCATCTGTAATACTACTGGGACATATGTGAAACTATTGGGACATCTGTGAATCTATGGGGACATCTCTTAACCTACTGGGATATGTGTAAAACTACTGGGACATCTGTGAAACGATTGAGACATCTGTGAAACTATTGGGACATCTGTTAACCTACTGGGACATCTGTGAAACTACTGGGACATCTGTTAAACTACTGGGACATCTGTTAAACTATTGGGACATCTGTGAAACTACTGGGACATCTGTAAAACTACTGGGACATATGTGAACCTATTGGGACATCTGTTAAACTATTGGGACATCTGTGAAACTATTGGGACATCTGTAAAACAACTGGGACATCTGTTAAACTATTGGGACATCTGTTAAACTCCTGGAACATCTGTGAAACTATTGGGACATGGGTGAAACTATTGGGACAGCTGTTCAACTATTGGGACATCTGTGAAACTACTGGTACATCTGTGAAACTATTGGGACATCTGTGAAACTACTGGGACATCTATTAAACTACTGGGACATCTGTTAAACTATTGGGACATCTGTGAAACTACTGGGACATCTGTAAAACTACTGGGACATATGTGAACCTATTGGGACATCTGTGAAACTATTGGGACATCTGTGAAACTATTGGGAGATCTGTGAAACTATGGGGACATCTGGGAAACTAATGGGACATATGTGAAACTATTGGGGCGTCTGTGAAACTACTGGGACATGTGTGAAACTACTGGGCCATCTGTAATACTACTGGGACATCTGTTAAACTATTGGGACATCTGTGAATCTATGGGGACATCTGTGAAACTAATGGGACATATGTGAAACTATTGGGACATCTGTGAAACTACTGGTACATCTGTGAAACTTACGGGACATCTTTTAACCTACTGGGATGTCTGTAAAACTTCTGGGGCATCTGTGAAACTATTGGGACATCTGTGAAACTGTTGGGAAATCTGTGAAACTACTGGTACTTCTGTGAAACTATTGGGACATCTGTGAAACTATGGGGACATCTGTGAAACAAATGGGACATCTGTGAAACTATTGGGACATCTGTGAAACTACTGGTACATCTGTGAATCTATTCGGACATCTGTGAAACTATGGGGACATCTGTGAAACAAATGGGACATAGGTGAAACTATTGGAACATCTGTGGAACTATTGGGACATCTGTGAAACTATGGGGACATCTGTGAAACTAATGGGACATCTGTGAAACTATTGGGAGATCTGTGAAACTATGGGGACATCTGGGAAACTAATGGGACATATGTGAAACTATTGGGGCGTCTGTGAAACTACTGGGACATGTGTGAAACTACTGGGCCATTTGTAATACTACTGGGACATATGTGAAACTATTGGGACATCTGTGAAACTATGGGGACATCTCTTAACCTACTGGGATATCTGTAAAACTACTGGGACATCTTTGAAACGATTGAGACATCTGTGAAACTATGGGGACATCTGTTAACCTACTGGGACATCTGTGAAACTACTGGGACCTCTGTTAAACTACTGGGACATCTGTTAAACTATTGGGAGATCTGTGAAACTATTGGGACATCTGTGAAACTATGGGGACATCTGTGAAAGAAATGGGACATAGGTGAAACTATTGGAACATCTGTGGAACTATTGGGACATCTGTGAAACTATGGGGACATCTGTGAAACTAATGGGACATCTGTGAAACTATTGGGAGATCTCTGAAACTATGGGGACATCTGGGAAACTAATGGGACATATGTGAAACTATTGGGGCGTCTGTGAACCTACTGGGACATGTGTGAAACTATGGGGCCATCTGTAATACTACTGGGACATATGTGAAACTATTGGGACATCTGTGAATCTATGGGGACATCTCTTAACCTACTGGGATATGTGTAAAACTACTGGGACATCTGTGAAACGATTGAGACATCTGTGAAACTATTGGGACATCTGTTAACTTACTGGGACATCTGTGAAACTACTGGGACATCTGTTAAACTACTGGGACATCTGTTAAACTATTGGGACATCTGTGAAACTACTGGGACATCTGTAAAACTACTGGGACATATGTGAAACTATTGGGAGATCTGTGAAACTATGGGGACATCTGTGAAACTAATGGGACATCTGTGAAACTACTGGTACATCTGTGAAACTTACGGGACATCTTTTAACCTACTGGGATGTCTGTAAAACTTCTGGGGCATCTGTGAAACTATTGGGACATCTGTGAAACTGTTGGGAAATCTGTGAAACTACTGGTACTTCTGTGAAACTATTGGGACATCTGTGAAACTATGGGGACATCTGTGAAACAAATGGGACATCTGTGAAACTATTGGGACATCTGTGAAACTACTGGTACATCTGTGAATCTATTCGGACATCTGTGAAACTATGGGGACATCTGTGAAACAAATGGGACATAGGTGAAACTATTGGAACATCTGTGGAACTATTGGGACATCTGTGAAACTATGGGGACATCTGTGAAACTAATGGGACATCTGTGAAACTATTGGGAGATCTGTGAAACTATGGGGACATCTGGGAAACTAATGGGACATATGTGAAACTATTGGGGCGTCTGTGAAACTACTGGGACATGTGTGAAACTACTGGGCCATTTGTAATACTACTGGGACATATGTGAAACTATTGGGACATCTGTGAAACTATGGGGACATCTCTTAACCTACTGGGATATCTGTAAAACTACTGGGACATCTTTGAAACGATTGAGACATCTGTGAAACTATGGGGACATCTGTTAACCTACTGGGACATCTGTGAAACTACTGGGACCTCTGTTAAACTACTGGGACATCTGTTAAACTATTGGGAGATCTGTGAAACTATTGGGACATCTGTGAAACTATGGGGACATCTGTGAAAGAAATGGGACATAGGTGAAACTATTGGAACATCTGTGGAACTATTGGGACATCTGTGAAACTATGGGGACATCTGTGAAACTAATGGGACATCTGTGAAACTATTGGGAGATCTCTGAAACTATGGGGACATCTGGGAAACTAATGGGACATATGTGAAACTATTGGGGCGTCTGTGAACCTACTGGGACATGTGTGAAACTATGGGGCCATCTGTAATACTACTGGGACATATGTGAAACTATTGGGACATCTGTGAATCTATGGGGACATCTCTTAACCTACTGGGATATGTGTAAAACTACTGGGACATCTGTGAAACGATTGAGACATCTGTGAAACTATTGGGACATCTGTTAACTTACTGGGACATCTGTGAAACTACTGGGACATCTGTTAAACTACTGGGACATCTGTTAAACTATTGGGACATCTGTGAAACTACTGGGACATCTGTAAAACTACTGGGACATATGTGAAACTATTGGGAGATCTGTGAAACTATGGGGACATCTGTGAAACTAATGGGACATCTGTGAATCTATTGGGAGATCTGTGAAACTATGGGGACATCTGTGAAACTAATGGGACATATGTGAAACTATTGGGACATCTGTGAAACTACTGGTACATCTGTGAAACTTACGGGACATCTTTTAACCTACTGGGATGTCTGTAAAACTTCTGGGGCATCTGTGAAACTATTGGGACATCTGTGAAACTGTTGGGAAATCTGTGAAACTACTGGTACTTCTGTGAAACTATTGGGACATCTGTGAAACTATGGGGACATCTGTGAAACAAATGGGACATCTGTGAAACTATTGGGACATCTGTGAAACTACTGGTACATCTGTGAATCTATTCGGACATCTGTGAAACTATGGGGACATCTGTGAAACAAATGGGACATAGGTGAAACTATTGGAACATCTGTGGAACTATTGGGACATCTGTGAAACTATGGGGACATATGTGAAACTAATGGGACATCTGTGAAACTATTGGGAGATCTGTGAAACTATGGGGACATCTGGGAAACTAATGGGACATATGTGAAACTATTGGGGCGTCTGTGAAACTACTGGGACATGTGTGAAACTACTGGGCCATTTGTAATACTACTGGGACATATGTGAAACTATTGGGACATCTGTGAAACTATGGGGACATCTCTTAACCTACTGGGATATCTGTAAAACTACTGGGACATCTTTGAAACGATTGAGACATCTGTGAAACTATGGGGACATCTGTTAACCTACTGGGACATCTGTGAAACTACTGGGACCTCTGTTAAACTACTGGGACATCTGTTAAACTATTGGGAGATCTGTGAAACTATTGGGACATCTGTGAAACTATGGGGACATCTGTGAAAGAAATGGGACATAGGTGAAACTATTGGAACATCTGTGGAACTATTGGGACATCTGTGAAACTATGGGGACATCTGTGAAACTAATGGGACATCTGTGAAACTATTGGGAGATCTCTGAAACTATGGGGACATCTGGGAAACTAATGGGACATATGTGAAACTATTGGGGCGTCTGTGAACCTACTGGGACATGTGTGAAACTATGGGGCCATCTGTAATACCACTGGGACATATGTGAAACTATTGGGACATCTGTGAATCTATGGGGACATCTCTTAACCTACTGGGATATGTGTAAAACTACTGGGACATCTGTGAAACGATTGAGACATCTGTGAAACTATTGGGACATCTGTTAACTTACTGGGACATCTGTGAAACTACTGGGACATCTGTTAAACTACTGGGACATCTGTTAAACTATTGGGACATCTGTGAAACTACTGGGACATCTGTAAAACTACTGGGACATATGTGAAACTATTGGGAGATCTGTGAAACTATGGGGACATCTGTGAAACTAATGGGACATCTGTGAAACTACTGGTACATCTGTGAAACTTACGGGACATCTTTTAACCTACTGGGATGTCTGTAAAACTTCTGGGGCATCTGTGAAACTATTGGGACATCTGTGAAACTGTTGGGAAATCTGTGAAACTACTGGTACTTCTGTGAAACTATTGGGACATCTGTGAAACTATGGGGACATCTGTGAAACAAATGGGACATCTGTGAAACTATTGGGACATCTGTGAAACTACTGGTACATCTGTGAATCTATTCGGACATCTGTGAAACTATGGGGACATCTGTGAAACAAATGGGACATAGGTGAAACTATTGGAACATCTGTGGAACTATTGGGACATCTGTGAAACTATGGGGACATCTGTGAAACTAATGGGACATCTGTGAAACTATTGGGAGATCTGTGAAACTATGGGGACATCTGGGAAACTAATGGGACATATGTGAAACTATTGGGGCGTCTGTGAAACTACTGGGACATGTGTGAAACTACTGGGCCATTTGTAATACTACTGGGACATATGTGAAACTATTGGGACATCTGTGAAACTATGGGGACATCTCTTAACCTACTGGGATATCTGTAAAACTACTGGGACATCTTTGAAACGATTGAGACATCTGTGAAACTATGGGGACATCTGTTAACCTACTGGGACATCTGTGAAACTACTGGGACCTCTGTTAAACTACTGGGACATCTGTTAAACTATTGGGAGATCTGTGAAACTATTGGGACATCTGTGAAACTATGGGGACATCTGTGAAAGAAATGGGACATAGGTGAAACTATTGGAACATCTGTGGAACTATTGGGACATCTGTGAAACTATGGGGACATCTGTGAAACTAATGGGACATCTGTGAAACTATTGGGAGATCTCTGAAACTATGGGGACATCTGGGAAACTAATGGGACATATGTGAAACTATTGGGGCGTCTGTGAACCTACTGGGACATGTGTGAAACTATGGGGCCATCTGTAATACTACTGGGACATATGTGAAACTATTGGGACATCTGTGAATCTATGGGGACATCTCTTAACCTACTGGGATATGTGTAAAACTACTGGGACATCTGTGAAACGATTGAGACATCTGTGAAACTATTGGGACATCTGTTAACTTACTGGGACATCTGTGAAACTACTGGGACATCTGTTAAACTACTGGGACATCTGTTAAACTATTGGGACATCTGTGAAACTACTGGGACATCTGTAAAACTACTGGGACATATGTGAAACTATTGGGAGATCTGTGAAACTATGGGGACATCTGTGAAACTAATGGGACATCTGTGAATCTATTGGGAGATCTGTGAAACTATGGGGACATCTGTGAAACTAATGGGACATATGTGAAACTATTGGGACATCTGTGAAACTACTGGTACATCTGTGAAACTTACGGGACATCTTTTAACCTACTGGGATGTCTGTAAAACTTCTGGGGCATCTGTGAAACTATTGGGACATCTGTGAAACTGTTGGGAAATCTGTGAAACTACTGGTACTTCTGTGAAACTATTGGGACATCTGTGAAACTATGGGGACATCTGTGAAACAAATGGTACATCTGTGAAACTATTGGGACATCTGTGAAACTACTGGTACATCTGTGAATCTATTCGGACATCTGTGAAACTATGGGGACATCTATGAAACAAATGGGACATAGGTGAAACTATTGGAACATCTGTGGAACTATTGGGACATCTGTGAAACTATGGGGACATATGTGAAACTAATGGGACATCTGTGAAACTATTGGGAGATCTGTGAAACTATGGGGACATCTGGGAAACTAATGGGACATATGTGAAACTATTGGGGCGTCTGTGAAACTACTGGGACATGTGTGAAACTACTGGGCCATTTGTAATACTACTGGGACATATGTGAAACTATTGGGACATCTGTGAAACTATGGGGACATCTCTTAACCTACTGGGATATCTGTAAAACTACTGGGACATCTTTGAAACGATTGAGACATCTGTGAAACTATGGGGACATCTGTTAACCTACTGGGACCTCTGTTAAACTACTGGGACATCTGTTAAACTATTGGGAGATCTGTGAAACTATTGGGACATCTGTGAAACTATGGGGACATCTGTGAAAGAAATGGGACATAGGTGAAACTATTGGAACATCTGTGGAACTATTGGGACATCTGTGAAACTATGGGGACATCTGTGAAACTAATGGGACATCTGTGAAACTATTGGGAGATCTCTGAAACTATGGGGACATCTGGGAAACTAATGGGACATATGTGAAACTATTGGGGCGTCTGTGAACCTACTGGGACATGTGTGAAACTATGGGGCCATCTGTAATACTACTGGGACATATGTGAAACTATTGGGACATCTGTGAATCTATGGGGACATCTCTTAACCTACTGGGATATGTGTAAAACTACTGGGACATCTGTGAAACGATTGAGACATCTGTGAAACTATTGGGACATCTGTTAACTTACTGGGACATCTGTGAAACTACTGGGACATCTGTTAAACTACTGGGACATCTGTTAAACTATTGGGACATCTGTGAAACTACTGGGACATCTGTAAAACTACTGGGACATATGTGAAACTATTGGGAGATCTGTGAAACTATGGGGACATCTGTGAAACTAATGGGACATCTGTGAATCTATTGGGAGATCTGTGAAACTATGGGGACATCTGTGAAACTAATGGGACATATGTGAAACTATTGGGACATCTGTGAAACTACTGGTACATCTGTGAAACTTACGGGACATCTTTTAACCTACTGGGATGTCTGTAAAACTTCTGGGGCATCTGTGAAACTATTGGGACATCTGTGAAACTGTTGGGAAATCTGTGAAACTACTGGTACTTCTGTGAAACTATTGGGACATCTGTGAAACTATGGGGACATCTGTGAAACAAATGGTACATCTGTGAAACTATTGGGACATCTGTGAAACTACTGGTACATCTGTGAATCTATTCGGACATCTGTGAAACTATGGGGACATCTGTGAAACAAATGGGACATAGGTGAAACTATTGGAACATCTGTGGAACTATTGGGACATCTGTGAAACTATGGGGACATATGTGAAACTAATGGGACATCTGTGAAACTATTGGGAGATCTGTGAAACTATGGGGACATCTGGGAAACTAATGGGACATATGTGAAACTATTGGGGCGTCTGTGAAACTACTGGGACATGTGTGAAACTACTGGGCCATTTGTAATACTACTGGGACATATGTGAAACTATTGGGACATCTGTGAAACTATGGGGACATCTCTTAACCTACTGGGATATCTGTAAAACTACTGGGACATCTTTGAAACGATTGAGACATCTGTGAAACTATGGGGACATCTGTTAACCTACTGGGACATCTGTGAAACTACTGGGACCTCTGTTAAACTACTGGGACATCTGTTAAACTATTGGGAGATCTGTGAAACTATTGGGACATCTGTGAAACTATGGGGACATCTGTGAAAGAAATGGGACATAGGTGAAACTATTGGAACATCTGTGGAACTATTGGGACATCTGTGAAACTATGGGGACATCTGTGAAACTAATGGGACATCTGTGAAACTATTGGGAGATCTCTGAAACTATGGGGACATCTGGGAAACTAATGGGACATATGTGAAACTATTGGGGCGTCTGTGAACCTACTGGGACATGTGTGAAACTATGGGGCCATCTGTAATACTACTGGGACATATGTGAAACTATTGGGACATCTGTGAATCTATGGGGACATCTCTTAACCTACTGGGATATGTGTAAAACTACTGGGACATCTGTGAAACGATTGAGACATCTGTGAAACTATTGGGACATCTGTTAACCTACTGGGACATCTGTGAAACTACTGGGACATCTGTTAAACTACTGGGACATCTGTTAAACTATTGGGACATCTGTGAAACTACTGGGACATCTGTAAAACTACTGGGACATATGTGAACCTATTGGGACATCTGTTAAACTATTGGGACATCTGTGAAACTATTGGGACATCTGTAAAACAACTGGGACATCTGTTAAACTATTGGGACATCTGTTAAACTCCTGGAACATCTGTGAAACTATTGGGACATGGGTGAAACTATTGGGACAGCTGTTCAACTATTGGGACATCTGTGAAACTACTGGTACATCTGTGAAACTATTGGGACATCTGTGAAACTACTGGGACATCTATTAAACTACTGGGACATCTGTTAAACTATTGGGACATCTGTGAAACTACTGGGACATCTGTAAAACTACTGGGACATATGTGAACCTATTGGGACATCTGTGAAACTATTGGGACATCTGTGAAACTATTGGGAGATCTGTGAAACTATGGGGACATCTGGGAAACTAATGGGACATATGTGAAACTATTGGGGCGTCTGTGAAACTACTGGGACATGTGTGAAACTACTGGGCCATCTGTAATACTACTGGGACATCTGTTAAACTATTGGGACATCTGTGAATCTATGGGGACATCTGTGAAACTAATGGGACATATGTGAAACTATTGGGACATCTGTGAAACTACTGGTACATCTGTGAAACTTACGGGACATCTTTTAACCTACTGGGATGTCTGTAAAACTTCTGGGGCATCTGTGAAACTATTGGGACATCTGTGAAACTGTTGGGAAATCTGTGAAACTACTGGTACTTCTGTGAAACTATTGGGACATCTGTGAAACTATGGGGACATCTGTGAAACAAATGGGACATCTGTGAAACTATTGGGACATCTGTGAAACTACTGGTACATCTGTGAATCTATTCGGACATCTGTGAAACTATGGGGACATCTGTGAAACAAATGGGACATAGGTGAAACTATTGGAACATCTGTGGAACTATTGGGACATCTGTGAAACTATGGGGACATCTGTGAAACTAATGGGACATCTGTGAAACTATTGGGAGATCTGTGAAACTATGGGGACATCTGGGAAACTAATGGGACATATGTGAAACTATTGGGGCGTCTGTGAAACTACTGGGACATGTGTGAAACTACTGGGCCATTTGTAATACTACTGGGACATATGTGAAACTATTGGGACATCTGTGAAACTATGGGGACATCTCTTAACCTACTGGGATATCTGTAAAACTACTGGGACATCTTTGAAACGATTGAGACATCTGTGAAACTATGGGGACATCTGTTAACCTACTGGGACATCTGTGAAACTACTGGGACCTCTGTTAAACTACTGGGACATCTGTTAAACTATTGGGAGATCTGTGAAACTATTGGGACATCTGTGAAACTATGGGGACATCTGTGAAAGAAATGGGACATAGGTGAAACTATTGGAACATCTGTGGAACTATTGGGACATCTGTGAAACTATGGGGACATCTGTGAAACTAATGGGACATCTGTGAAACTATTGGGAGATCTCTGAAACTATGGGGACATCTGGGAAACTAATGGGACATATGTGAAACTATTGGGGCGTCTGTGAACCTACTGGGACATGTGTGAAACTATGGGGCCATCTGTAATACTACTGGGACATATGTGAAACTATTGGGACATCTGTGAATCTATGGGGACATCTCTTAACCTACTGGGATATGTGTAAAACTACTGGGACATCTGTGAAACGATTGAGACATCTGTGAAACTATTGGGACATCTGTTAACTTACTGGGACATCTGTGAAACTACTGGGATATCTGTTAAACTACTGGGACATCTGTTAAACTATTGGGACATCTGTGAAACTACTGGGACATCTGTAAAACTACTGGGACATATGTGAAACTATTGGGAGATCTGTGAAACTATGGGGACATCTGTGAAACTAATGGGACATCTGTGAATCTATTGGGAGATCTGTGAAACTATGGGGACATCTGTGAAACTAATGGGACATATGTGAAACTATTGGGACATCTGTGAAACTACTGGTACATCTGTGAAACTTACGGGACATCTTTTAACCTACTGGGATGTCTGTAAAACTTCTGGGGCATCTGTGAAACTATTGGGACATCTGTGAAACTGTTGGGAAATCTGTGAAACTACTGGTACTTCTGTGAAACTATTGGGACATCTGTGAAACTATGGGGACATCTGTGAAACAAATGGTACATCTGTGAAACTATTGGGACATCTGTGAAACTACTGGTACATCTGTGAATCTATTCGGACATCTGTGAAACTATGGGGACATCTGTGAAACAAATGGGACATAGGTGAAACTATTGGAACATCTGTGGAACTATTGGGACATCTGTGAAACTATGGGGACATATGTGAAACTAATGGGACATCTGTGAAACTATTGGGAGATCTGTGAAACTATGGGGACATCTGGGAAACTAATGGGACATATGTGAAACTATTGGGGCGTCTGTGAAACTACTGGGACATGTGTGAAACTACTGGGCCATTTGTAATACTACTGGGACATATGTGAAACTATTGGGACATCTGTGAAACTATGGGGACATCTCTTAACCTACTGGGATATCTGTAAAACTACTGGGACATCTTTGAAACGATTGAGACATCTGTGAAACTATGGGGACATCTGTTAACCTACTGGGACATCTGTGAAACTACTGGGACCTCTGTTAAACTACTGGGACATCTGTTAAACTATTGGGAGATCTGTGAAACTATTGGGACATCTGTGAAACTATGGGGACATCTGTGAAAGAAATGGGACATAGGTGAAACTATTGGAACATCTGTGGAACTATTGGGACATCTGTGAAACTATGGGGACATCTGTGAAACTAATGGGACATCTGTGAAACTATTGGGAGATCTCTGAAACTATGGGGACATCTGGGAAACTAATGGGACATATGTGAAACTATTGGGGCGTCTGTGAACCTACTGGGACATGTGTGAAACTATGGGGCCATCTGTAATACTACTGGGACATATGTGAAACTATTGGGACATCTGTGAATCTATGGGGACATCTCTTAACCTACTGGGATATGTGTAAAACTACTGGGACATCTGTGAAACGATTGAGACATCTGTGAAACTATTGGGACATCTGTTAACCTACTGGGACATCTGTGAAACTACTGGGACATCTGTTAAACTACTGGGACATCTGTTAAACTATTGGGACATCTGTGAAACTACTGGGACATCTGTAAAACTACTGGGACATATGTGAACCTATTGGGACATCTGTTAAACTATTGGGACATCTGTGAAACTATTGGGACATCTGTAAAACAACTGGGACATCTGTTAAACTATTGGGACATCTGTTAAACTCCTGGAACATCTGTGAAACTATTGGGACATGGGTGAAACTATTGGGACAGCTGTTCAACTATTGGGACATCTGTGAAACTACTGGTACATCTGTGAAACTATTGGGACATCTGTGAAACTACTGGGACATCTATTAAACTACTGGGACATCTGTTAAACTATTGGGACATCTGTGAAACTACTGGGACATCTGTAAAACTACTGGGACATATGTGAACCTATTGGGACATCTGTGAAACTATTGGGACATCTGTGAAACTATTGGGAGATCTGTGAAACTATGGGGACATCTGGGAAACTAATGGGACATATGTGAAACTATTGGGGCGTCTGTGAAACTACTGGGACATGTGTGAAACTACTGGGCCATCTGTAATACTACTGGGACATCTGTTAAACTATTGGGACATCTGTGAATCTATGGGGACATCTGTGAAACTAATGGGACATATGTGAAACTATTGGGACATCTGTGAAACTACTGGTACATCTGTGAAACTTACGGGACATCTTTTAACCTACTGGGATGTCTGTAAAACTTCTGGGGGAACTGTGAAACTATTGGGACATCTGTGAAACTGTTGGGAAATCTGTGAAACTACTGGTACTTCTGTGAAACTATTGGGACATCTGTGAAACTATGGGGACATCTGTGAAACAAATGGGACATCTGTGAAACTATTGGGACATCTGTGAAACTACTGGTACATCTGTGAATCTATTCGGACATCTGTGAAACTATGGGGACATCTGTGAAACAAATGGGACATAGGTGAAACTATTGGAACATCTGTGGAACTATTGGGACATCTGTGAAACTATGGGGACATCTGTGAAACTAATGGGACATCTGTGAAACTATTGGGAGATCTGTGAAACTATGGGGACATCTGGGAAACTAATGGGACATATGTGAAACTATTGGGGCGTCTGTGAAACTACTGGGACATGTGTGAAACTACTGGGCCATTTGTAATACTACTGGGACATATGTGAAACTATTGGGACATCTGTGAAACTATGGGGACATCTCTTAACCTACTGGGATATCTGTAAAACTACTGGGACATCTTTGAAACGATTGAGACATCTGTGAAACTATGGGGACATCTGTTAACCTACTGGGACATCTGTGAAACTACTGGGACCTCTGTTAAACTACTGGGACATCTGTTAAACTATTGGGAGATCTGTGAAACTATTGGGACATCTGTGAAACTATGGGGACATCTGTGAAAGAAATGGGACATAGGTGAAACTATTGGAACATCTGTGGAACTATTGGGACATCTGTGAAACTATGGGGACATCTGTGAAACTAATGGGACATCTGTGAAACTATTGGGAGATCTCTGAAACTATGGGGACATCTGGGAAACTAATGGGACATATGTGAAACTATTGGGGCGTCTGTGAACCTACTGGGACATGTGTGAAACTATGGGGCCATCTGTAATACTACTGGGACATATGTGAAACTATTGGGACATCTGTGAATCTATGGGGACATCTCTTAACCTACTGGGATATGTGTAAAACTACTGGGACATCTGTGAAACGATTGAGACATCTGTGAAACTATTGGGACATCTGTTAACTTACTGGGACATCTGTTAAACTATTGGGACATCTGTGAAACTACTGGGACATCTGTAAAACTACTGGGACATATGTGAAATTATTGGGAGATCTGTGAAACTATGGGGACATCTGTGAAACTAATGGGACATCTGTGAATCTATTGGGAGATCTGTGAAACTATGGGGACATCTGGGAAACTAATGGGACATATGTGAAACTATTGGGGCGTCTGTGAAACTACTGGGACATGTGTGAAACTACTGGGCCATCTGTAATACTACTGGGACATCTGTTAAACTATTGGGACATCTGTGAATCTATGGGGACATCTGTGAAACTAATGGGACATATGTGAAACTATTGGGACATCTGTCAAACTACTGGTACATCTGTGAAACTATCGGGACATCTGTTAACCTACTGGGATGTCTGTAAATCTTCTGGGGCATCTGTGAACTATTGGGACATCTGTGAAACTGTTGGGGCATCTGTGAAACTATTGGGACATCTGTGAAACTATGGGGACATCTGTGAAACAAATGGGACATCTGTGAAACTATTGGGACATCTGTGAAACTACTGGTACATCTGTGAATCTATTGGGACATCTGTGAAACTATGGGGACATCTGTGAAACAAATTTGACATAGGTGAAACTATTGGAACATCTGTGGAACTATTGGGACATCTGTGAAACTATGGGGACATCTGTGAAACTAATGGGACATCTGTGAATCTATTGGGAGATCTGTGAAACTATGGGGACATCTGTGAAACTAATGGGACATATGTGAAACTATTGGGACATCTGTGAAACTACTGGTACATCTGTGAAACTTACGGGACATCTTTTAACCTACTGGGATGTCTGTAAAACTTCTGGGGCATCTGTGAAACTATTGGGACATCTGTGAAACTGTTGGGAAATCTGTGAAACTACTGGTACTTCTGTGAAACTATTGGGACATCTGTGAAACTATGGGGACATCTGTGAAACAAATGGTACATCTGTGAAACTATTGGGACATCTGTGAAACTACTGGTACATCTGTGAATCTATTCGGACATCTGTGAAACTATGGGGACATCTGTGAAACAAATGGGACATAGGTGAAACTATTGGAACATCTGTGGAACTATTGGGACATCTGTGAAACTATGGGGACATATGTGAAACTAATGGGACATCTGTGAAACTATTGGGAGATCTGTGAAACTATGGGGACATCTGGGAAACTAATGGGACATATGTGAAACTATTGGGGCGTCTGTGAAACTACTGGGACATGTGTGAAACTACTGGGCCATTTGTAATACTACTGGGACATATGTGAAACTATTGGGACATCTGTGAAACTATGGGGACATCTCTTAACCTACTGGGATATCTGTAAAACTACTGGGACATCTTTGAAACGATTGAGACATCTGTGAAACTATGGGGACATCTGTTAACCTACTGGGACATCTGTGAAACTACTGGGACCTCTGTTAAACTACTGGGACATCTGTTAAACTATTGGGAGATCTGTGAAACTATTGGGACATCTGTGAAACTATGGGGACATCTGTGAAAGAAATGGGACATAGGTGAAACTATTGGAACATCTGTGGAACTATTGGGACATCTGTGAAACTATGGGGACATCTGTGAAACTAATGGGACATCTGTGAAACTATTGGGAGATCTCTGAAACTATGGGGACATCTGGGAAACTAATGGGACATATGTGAAACTATTGGGGCGTCTGTGAACCTACTGGGACATGTGTGAAACTATGGGGCCATCTGTAATACTACTGGGACATATGTGAAACTATTGGGACATCTGTGAATCTATGGGGACATCTCTTAACCTACTGGGATATGTGTAAAACTACTGGGACATCTGTGAAACGATTGAGACATCTGTGAAACTATTGGGACATCTGTTAACCTACTGGGACATCTGTGAAACTACTGGGACATCTGTTAAACTACTGGGACATCTGTTAAACTATTGGGACATCTGTGAAACTACTGGGACATCTGTAAAACTACTGGGACATATGTGAACCTATTGGGACATCTGTTAAACTATTGGGACATCTGTGAAACTATTGGGACATCTGTAAAACAACTGGGACATCTGTTAAACTATTGGGACATCTGTTAAACTCCTGGAACATCTGTGAAACTATTGGGACATGGGTGAAACTATTGGGACAGCTGTTCAACTATTGGGACATCTGTGAAACTACTGGTACATCTGTGAAACTATTGGGACATCTGTGAAACTACTGGGACATCTATTAAACTACTGGGACATCTGTTAAACTATTGGGACATCTGTGAAACTACTGGGACATCTGTAAAACTACTGGGACATATGTGAACCTATTGGGACATCTGTGAAACTATTGGGACATCTGTGAAACTATTGGGAGATCTGTGAAACTATGGGGACATCTGGGAAACTAATGGGACATATGTGAAACTATTGGGGCGTCTGTGAAACTACTGGGACATGTGTGAAACTACTGGGCCATCTGTAATACTACTGGGACATCTGTTAAACTATTGGGACATCTGTGAATCTATGGGGACATCTGTGAAACTAATGGGACATATGTGAAACTATTGGGACATCTGTGAAACTACTGGTACATCTGTGAAACTTACGGGACATCTTTTAACCTACTGGGATGTCTGTAAAACTTCTGGGGGAACTGTGAAACTATTGGGACATCTGTGAAACTGTTGGGAAATCTGTGAAACTACTGGTACTTCTGTGAAACTATTGGGACATCTGTGAAACTATGGGGACATCTGTGAAACAAATGGGACATCTGTGAAACTATTGGGACATCTGTGAAACTACTGGTACATCTGTGAATCTATTCGGACATCTGTGAAACTATGGGGACATCTGTGAAACAAATGGGACATAGGTGAAACTATTGGAACATCTGTGGAACTATTGGGACATCTGTGAAACTATGGGGACATCTGTGAAACTAATGGGACATCTGTGAAACTATTGGGAGATCTGTGAAACTATGGGGACATCTGGGAAACTAATGGGACATATGTGAAACTATTGGGGCGTCTGTGAAACTACTGGGACATGTGTGAAACTACTGGGCCATTTGTAATACTACTGGGACATATGTGAAACTATTGGGACATCTGTGAAACTATGGGGACATCTCTTAACCTACTGGGATATCTGTAAAACTACTGGGACATCTTTGAAACGATTGAGACATCTGTGAAACTATGGGGACATCTGTTAACCTACTGGGACATCTGTGAAACTACTGGGACCTCTGTTAAACTACTGGGACATCTGTTAAACTATTGGGAGATCTGTGAAACTATTGGGACATCTGTGAAACTATGGGGACATCTGTGAAAGAAATGGGACATAGGTGAAACTATTGGAACATCTGTGGAACTATTGGGACATCTGTGAAACTATGGGGACATCTGTGAAACTAATGGGACATCTGTGAAACTATTGGGAGATCTCTGAAACTATGGGGACATCTGGGAAACTAATGGGACATATGTGAAACTATTGGGGCGTCTGTGAACCTACTGGGACATGTGTGAAACTATGGGGCCATCTGTAATACTACTGGGACATATGTGAAACTATTGGGACATCTGTGAATCTATGGGGACATCTCTTAACCTACTGGGATATGTGTAAAACTACTGGGACATCTGTGAAACGATTGAGACATCTGTGAAACTATTGGGACATCTGTTAACTTACTGGGACATCTGTTAAACTATTGGGACATCTGTGAAACTACTGGGACATCTGTAAAACTACTGGGACATATGTGAAATTATTGGGAGATCTGTGAAACTATGGGGACATCTGTGAAACTAATGGGACATCTGTGAATCTATTGGGAGATCTGTGAAACTATGGGGACATCTGGGAAACTAATGGGACATATGTGAAACTATTGGGGCGTCTGTGAAACTACTGGGACATGTGTGAAACTACTGGGCCATCTGTAATACTACTGGGACATCTGTTAAACTATTGGGACATCTGTGAATCTATGGGGACATCTGTGAAACTAATGGGACATATGTGAAACTATTGGGACATCTGTCAAACTACTGGTACATCTGTGAAACTATCGGGACATCTGTTAACCTACTGGGATGTCTGTAAATCTTCTGGGGCATCTGTGAACTATTGGGACATCTGTGAAACTGTTGGGGCATCTGTGAAACTATTGGGACATCTGTGAAACTATGGGGACATCTGTGAAACAAATGGGACATCTGTGAAACTATTGGGACATCTGTGAAACTACTGGTACATCTGTGAATCTATTGGGACATCTGTGAAACTATGGGGACATCTGTGAAACAAATTTGACATAGGTGAAACTATTGGAACATCTGTGGAACTATTGGGACATCTGTGAAACTATGGGGACATCTGTGAAACTAATGGGACATCTGTGAAACTATTGGGAGATCTGTGAAGCTATGGGGACATCTAGGAAACTAATGGGACATATGTGAAACTATTGGGGCGTCTGTGAAACTACTGGGACATGTGTGAAACTTCTGGGCCATCTGTAATACTACTGGGACATCTGTTAAACTGTTGGGGCATCTGTGAATCTATGGGGACATCTGTGAAACTAATGGGACATATGTGAAACTATTGGGACATCTGTGAAACTACTGGTACATCTGTGAAACTATCGGGACATCTGTTAACCTACTGGGATGTCTGTAAAACTTCTGGGGCATCTGTGAAACTATTGGGACATCTGTGAAACTGTTGGGGCATCTGTGAAACTATTGGGACATCTGTGAAACTATTGGGACATCTGTGAAACTGTTGGGGCATCTGTGAAACTATTGGGACATCTGTGAAACTACTGGTACATCTGTGAATCTATTGGAACATCTGTGAAACTATGGGGACATCTGTGAAACAAATGGGACATAGGTGAAACTATTGGAACATCTGTGGAACTATTGGGACATCTGTGAAACTATTGGGAGATCTGTGAAACTATGGGGACATCTGGGAAACTAATGAGACATATGTGAAACTATTGGGGCGTCTGTGAAACTACTGGGACATGTGTGAAACTACTGGGCCATCTGTAATACTACTGGGACATATGTGAAACTATTGGGACATCTGTGAAACTATGGGGAAATCTCTTAACCTACTGGGATATCTGTAAAACTACTGGGACATCTGTGAAACGATTGAGACATCTGTGAAACTATAGGGACATCTGTTAACCTACTGGGACATCTGTGAACCTACTGGGACATCTGTTAAACTACTGGGACATCTGTTAAACTATTGGGACATCTGTGAAACTACTGGGACATCTGTAAAACTACTGGGACATATGTGAACCTATTGGGACATCTGTTAAACTATTGGGACATCTGTGAAACTTTTGGGACATCTGTAAAACAACTGGGACATCTGTTAAACTATTGGGACATCTGTTAAACTCCTGGAACATCTGTGAAACTATTGGGACATGGGTGAAACTATTGGGACATCTGTTAAACTATTGGGACATCTGTGAAACTACTGGTACATCTGTGAAACTATTGGGACATCTGTGAAACTACTGGGACATCTGTTAAACTACTGGGACATCTGTTAAACTATTGGGACATCTGTGAAACTACTGGGACATCTGTAAAACTACTGGGACATATGTGAACCTATTGGGACATCTGTGAAACTATTGGGACATCTGTGAAACTATTGGGACATCTGTGAAACTATGGGGACATCTGTGAAACTAATGGGACATCTGTGAAACTATTGGGAGATCTGTGAAACTATGGGGATATCTGGGAAACTAATGGGACATATGTGAAACTATTGGGGCGTCTGTGAAACTACTGGGACATGTGTGAAACTTCTGGGCCATCTGTAATACTACTGGGACATCTGTTAAACTATTGGGACATCTGTGAATCTATGGGGACATCTGTGAAACTAATGGGACATATGTGAAACTATTGGGACATCTGTGAAACTACTGGTACATCTGTGAAACTATCGGGACATCTGTTAACCTACTGGGATGTCTGTAAAACTTCTGGGGCATCTGTGAAACTATTGGGACATCTGTGAAACTGTTGGGGCATCTGTTAAACTATTGGGACATCTGTGAAACTATTGGGACATCTGTGAAACTGTTGGGGCATCTGTGAAACTAATGGGACATATGTGAAACTATTGGGACATCTGTTAAACTCCTGGAACATCTGTGAAACTATTGGGACATGGGTGAAACTATTGGGACATCTGTTAAACTATTGGGACATCTGTGAAACTACTGGTACATCTGTGAAACTATTGGGACATCTGTGAAACTACTGGGACATCTGTTAAACTACTGGGACATCTGTTAAACTATTGGGACATCTGTGAAACTACTGGGACATCTGTAAAACTACTGGGACATATGTGAACCTATTGGGACATCTGTGAAACTATTGGGACATCTGTGAAACTATTGGGACATCTGTGAAACTATGGGGACATCTGTGAAACTAATGGGACATCTGTGAAACTATTGGGAGATCTGTGAAACTATGGGGATATCTGGGAAACTAATGGGACATATGTGAAACTATTGGGGCGTCTGTGAAACTACTGGGACATGTGTGAAACTTCTGGGCCATCTGTAATACTACTGGGACATCTGTTAAACTATTGGGACATCTGTGAATCTATGGGGACATCTGTGAAACTAATGGGACATATGTGAAACTATTGGGACATCTGTGAAACTACTGGTACATCTGTGAAACTATCGGGACATCTGTTAACCTACTGGGATGTCTGTAAAACTTCTGGGGCATCTGTGAAACTATTGGGACATCTGTGAAACTGTTGGGGCATCTGTTAAACTATTGGGACATCTGTGAAACTATTGGGACATCTGTGAAACTGTTGGGGCATCTGTGAAACTAATGGGACATATGTGAAACTATTGGGACATCTGTGAAACTACTGGTACATCTGTGAAACTATCGGGACATCTGTTAACCTACTGGGATGTCTGTAAAACTTCTGGGGCATCTGTGAAACTATTGGGACATCTGTGAAACTGTTGGGAAATCTGTGAAACTACTGGTACATCTGTGAAACTATTGGGACATCTGTGAAACTATGGGGACATCTGTGAAACTAATGGGACATCTGTGAAACTATTGGGACATCTGTGAAACTACTGGTACATCTGTGAATCTATTGGGACATCTGTGAAACTATGGGGACATCTGTGAAACAAATGGGACATAGGTGAAACTATTGGAACATCTGTGGAACTATTGGGACATCTGTGAAACTATGGGGACATCTGTGAAACTAATGGGACATCTGTGAAACTATTGGGAGATCTGTGAAACTATGGGGACATCTGGGAAACTAATGGGACATATGTGAAACTATTGGGACATATGTGAAACTACTGGGACATGTGTGAAACTACTGGGCCATCTGTAATACTACTGGGACATATGTGAAACTATTGGGACATCTGTGAAACTATGGGGACATCTCTTAACCTACTGGGATATCTGTAAAACTACTGGGACATCTGTGAAACGATTGACACATCTGTGAAACTATGGGGACATCTGTTAACCTACTGGGACATCTGTGAAACTACTGGGACATCTGTTAAACTACTGGGACATCTGTTAAACTATTGGGACATCTGTGAAACTACTGGGACATCTGTAAAACTACTGGGACATATGTGAACCTATTGGGACATCTGTTAAACTATTGGGACATCTGTGAAACTATTGGGACATCTGTAAAACAACTAGGACATCTGTTAAACTATTGGGACATCTGTTAAACTCCAGGAACATCTGGGAAACTATTGGGACATGGGTGAAAGTATTGGAACATCTGTTAAACTATTGGGACATCTGTGAAACTACTGGTACATCTGTGAAACTATTGGGACATCTGTGAAACTACTGGGACATCTGTTAAACTACTGGGACATCTGTTAAACTATTGGGACATCTGTGAAACTACTGGGACATCTGTAAAACTAATGGGACATATGTGAACCTATTGGGACATCTGTGAAACTATTGGGACATCTGTGAAACTAGGGGGACATCTGTGAAACTAATGGGACATATGTAAAACTATTGGGGCGTCTGTGAAACTACTGGGACATGTGTGAAACTACTGGGACATCTGTAAAACTACTGGGACATCTGTTAAACTATTGGGACATCTGTGAAACTATGGGGACATCTGTGAAACTAATGGGACATATGTGAAACTATTGGGATATCTGTGAAACTACTAGTACATCTGTGAAACTATTGGGACATCTGTGAAACTATTGGGACATCTGTGAAACTACTGGTACATCTGTGAAACTATGGGGACATCTGTGAAACTATTGGGACATCTGGGAAACTATTGGGACATCTGTGAAACTATGGGGACATCTGTGAAACTAATGGGACATCTGTGAAACTACTGGGACATCTGTAAAACTACTGGGTCATATGTGAACCTATTGGGACATCTGTTAACCTACTGGGATATCTGGAAAACTACTGGGACATCTGTGAAACGATTGGGACATCTGTGAAACTATGGGGACATCTGTTAACCTACTGGGACATCTGTGAAACTACTGGGACATCTGTTAAACTACTGGGACATCTGTGAAACTATGGGGACATCTGTGAAACAAATGGGACATAGGTGAAACTATTGGGACATCTGTGGAACTATTGGGACATCTGTGAAACTATGGGGACATCTGTTAAACTAATGGAACATCTGTGAAACTATTGGAAGATCTGTGAAACTACGGGGACATCTTGGAAACTAATGGGACATATGTGAAACTATTGGGGCGTCTGTGAAACTACTGGGACATGTGTGAAACTACTGGGCCATCTGTAATACTACTGGGACATATGTGAAACTATTGGGACATCTGTGAAACTATGGGGACATCTCTTAACCTACTGGGATATCTGTAAAACTACTGGGACATCTGTGAAACGATTGAGACATCTGTGAAACTATGGGGACATCTGTTAACCTACTGGGACATCTGTGAAACTACTGGGACATCTGTTAAACTACTGGGACATCTGTTAAACTATTGGGACATCTGTGAAACTACTGGGACATCTGTAAAACTACTGGGACATATGTGAACCTATTGGGACATCTGTTAAACTATTGGGACATCTGTGAAACTATTGGGACATCTGTAAAACAACTGGGACATCTGTTAAACTATTGGGACATCTGTGAAACTACTGGGACATCTGTAAAACTACTGGGACATATGTGAACCTATTGGGACATCTGTTAAACTATTGGGACATCTGTGAAACTATTGGGACATCTGTAAAACAACTGGGACATCTGTCAAACTACTGGTACATCTGTGAAACTATCGGGACATCTGTTAACCTACTGGGATGTCTGTAAATCTTCTGGGGCATCTGTGAACTATTGGGACATCTGTGAAACTGTTGGGGCACCTGTGAAACTATTGGGACATCTGTGAAACTATGGGGACATCTGTGAAACAAATGGGACATCTGTGAAACTATTGGGACATCTGTGAAACTACTGGTACATCTGTGAATCTATTGGGACATCTGTGAAACTATGGGGACATCTGTGAAACAAATTTGACATAGGTGAAACTATTGGAACATCTGTGGAACTATTGGGACATCTGTGAAACTATGGGGTCATCTGTGAAACTAATGGGACATCTGTGAAACAATTGGGAGATCTGTGAAGCTATGGGGACATCTAGGAAACTAATGGGACATATGTGAAACTATTGGGGCGTCTGTGAAACTACTGGGACATGTGTGAAACTTCTGGGCCATATGTAATACTACTGGGACATCTGTTAAACTATTGGGGCATCTGTGAATCTATGGGGACATCTGTGAAACTAATGGGACATATGTGAAACTATTGGGACATCTGTGAAACTACTGGTACATCTGTGAAACTATCGGGACATCTGTTAACCTACTGGGATGTCTGTAAAACTTCTGGGGCATCTGTGAAACTATTGGGACATCTGTGAAACTGTTGGGGCATCTGTGAAACTATTGGGACATCTGTGAAACTATTGGGACATCTGTGAAACTGTTGGGGCATCTGTGAAACTATTGGGACATCTGTGAAACTACTGGTACATCTGTGAATCTATTGGAACATCTCTGAAACTATGGGGACATCTGTGAAACAAATGGGACATAGGTGAAACTATTGGAACATCTGTGAAACTATTGGGAGATCTGTGAAACTATGGGGACATCTGGGAAACTAATGGGACATATGTGAAACTATTGGGGCGTCTGTGAAACTACTGGGACATGTGTGAAACTACTGGGCCATCTGTAATACTACTGGGACATATGTGAAACTATTGGGACATCTGTGAAACTATGGGGAAATCTCTTAACCTACTGGGATATCTGTAAAACTACTGGGACATCTGTGAAACGATTGAGACATCTGTGAAACTATAGGGACATCTGTTAACCTACTGGGACATCTGTGAAACTACTGGGACATCTGTTAAACTACTGGGACATCTGTTAAACTATTGGGACATCTGTGAAACTACTGGGACATCTGTAAAACTACTGGGACATATGTGAACCTATTGGGACATCTGTTAAACTATTGGGACATCTGTGAAACTTTTGGGACATCTGTAAAAACAACTGGGACATCTGTTAAACTATTGGGACATCTGTTAAACTCCTGGAACATCTGTGAAACTATTGGGACATGGGTGAAACTAAAGGGACATCTGTTAAACTATTGGGACATCTGTGAAACTACTGGTACATCTGTGAAACTATTGGGACATCTGTGAAACTACTGGGACATCTGTTAAACTACTGGGACATCTGTTAAACTATTGGGACATCTGTGAAACTACTGGGACATCTGTAAAACTACTGGGACATATGTGAACCTATTGGGACATCTGTGAAACTATTGGGACATCTGTGAAACTAATGGGACATCTGTGAAACTATGGGGACATCTGTGAAACTAATGGGACATCTGTGAAACTATTGGGAGATCTGTGAAACTATGGGGATATCTGGGAAACTAATGGGACATATGTGAAACTATTGGGGCGTCTGTGAAACTACTGGGACATGTGTGAAACTTCTGGGCCATCTGTAATACTACTGGGACATCTGTTAAACTATTGGGACATCTGTGAATCTATGGGGACATCTGTGAAACTAATGGGACATATGTGAAACTATTGGGACATCTGTGAAACTACTGGTACATCTGTGAAACTATCGGGACATCTGTTAACCTACTGGGATGTCTGTAAAACTTCTGGGGCATCTGTGAAACTATTGGGACATCTGTGAAACTGTTGGGGCATCTGTTAAACTATTGGGACATCTGTGAAACTATTGGGACATCTGTGAAACTGTTGGGGCATCTGTGAAACTAATGGGACATATGTGAAACTATTGGGACATCTGTGAAACTACTGGTACATCTGTGAAACTATCGGGACATCTGTTAACCTACTGGGATGTCTGTAAAACTTCTGGGGCATCTGTGAAACTATTGGGACATCTGTGAAACTGTTGGGGCATCTGTGAAACTATTGGGACATCTGTGAAACTATTGGGACATCTGTGAAACTGTTGGGGCATCTGTGAAACTATTGGGACATCTGTGAAACTACTGGTACATCTGTGAATCTATTGGAACATCTGTGAAACTATGGGGACATCTGTGAAACAAATGGGACATAGGTGAAACTATTGGAACATCTGTGAAACTATTGGGAGATCTGTGAAACTATGGGGACATCTGGGAAACTAATGGGACATATGTGAAACTATTTTGGGCGTCTGTGAAACTACTGGGACATGTGTGAAACTACTGGGCCATCTGTAATACTACTGGGACATATGTGAAACTATTGGGACATCTGTGAAACTATGGGGAAATCTATTAACCTACTGGGATATCTGTAAAACTACTGGGACATCTGTGAAACGATTGAGACATCTGTGAAACTATAGGGACATCTGTTAACCTACTGGGACATCTGTGAAACTACTGGGACATCTGTTAAACTACTGGGACATCTGTTAAACTATTGGGACATCTGTGAAACTACTGGGACATCTGTAAAACTACTGGGACATATGTGAACCTATTGGGACATCTGTTAAACTATTGGGACATCTGTGAAACTTTTGGGACATCTGTAAAAACAACTGGGACATCTGTTAAACTATTGGGACATCTGTTAAACTCCTGGAACATCTGTGAAACTATTGGGACATGGGTGAAACTATTGGGACATCTGTTAAACTATTGGGACATCTGTGAAACTACTGGTACATCTGTGAAACTATTGGGACATCTGTGAAACTACTGGGACATCTGTTAAACTACTGGGACATCTGTTAAACTATTGGGACATCTGTGAAACTACTGGGACATCTGTAAAACTACTGGGACATATGTGAACCTATTGGGACATCTGTGAAACTATTGGGACATCTGTGAAACTAATGGGACATCTGTGAAACTATGGGGACATCTGTGAAACTAATGGGACATCTGTGAAACTATTGGGAGATCTGTGAAACTATGGGGATATCTGGGAAACTAATGGGACATATGTGAAACTATTGGGGCGTCTGTGAAACTACTGGGACATGTGTGAAACTTCTGGGCCATCTGTAATACTACTGGGACATCTGTTAAACTATTGGGACATCTGTGAATCTATGGGGACATCTGTGAAACTAATGGGACATATGTGAAACTATTGGGACATCTGTGAAACTACTGGTACATCTGTGAAACTATCGGGACATCTGTTAACCTACTGGGATGTCTGTAAAACTTCTGGGGCATCTGTGAAACTATTGGGACATCTGTGAAACTGTTGGGGCATCTGTTAAACTATTGGGACATCTGTGAAACTATTGGGACATCTGTGAAACTGTTGGGGCATCTGTGAAACTAATGGGACATATGTGAAACTATTGGGACATCTGTGAAACTACTGGTACATCTGTGAAACTATCGGGACATCTGTTAACCTACTGGGATGTCTGTAAAACTTCTGGGGCATCTGTGAAACTATTGGGACATCTGTGAAACTGTTGGGAAATCTGTGAAACTACTGGTACATCTGTGAAACTATTGGGACATCTGTGAAACTATGGGGACATCTGTGAAACTAATGGGACATCTGTGAAACTATTGGGACATCTGTGAAACTACTGGTACATCTGTGAATCTATTGGGACATCTGTGAAACTATGGGGACATCTGTGAAACAAATGGGACATAGGTGAAACTATTGGAACATCTGTGGAACTATTGGGACATCTGTGAAACTATGGGGACATCTGTGAAACTAATGGGACATCTGTGAAACTATTGGGAGATCTGTGAAACTATGGGGACATCTGGGAAACTAATGGGACATATGTGAAACTATTGGGACATATGTGAAACTACTGGGACATGTGTGAAACTACTGGGCCATCTGTAATACTACTGGGACATATGTGAAACTATTGGGACATCTGTGAAACTATGGGGACATCTCTTAACCTACTGGGATATCTGTAAAACTACTGGGACATCTGTGAAACGATTGACACATCTGTGAAACTATGGGGACATCTGTTAACCTACTGGGACATCTGTGAAACTACTGGGACATCTGTTAAACTACTGGGACATCTGTTAAACTATTGGGACATCGGTGAAACTACTGGGACATCTGTAAAACTACTGGGACATATGTGAACCTATTGGGACATCTGTAAAACAACTGGGACATCTGTCAAACTACTGGTACATCTGTGAAACTATCGGGACATCTGTTAACCTACTGGGATGTCTGTAAATCTTCTGGGGCATCTGTGAACTATTGGGACATCTGTGAAACTGTTGGGGCATCTGTGAAACTATTGGGACATCTGTGAAACTATGGGGACATCTGTGAAACAAATGGGACATCTGTGAAACTATTGGGACATCTGTGAAACTACTGGTACATCTGTGAATCTATTGGGACATCTGTGAAACTATGGGGACATCTGTGAAACTACTGGTACATCTGTGAATCTATTGGAACATCTGTGAAACTATGGGGACATCTGTGAAACAAATGGGACATAGGTGAAACTATTGGAACATCTGTGAAACTATTGGGAGATCTGTGAAACTATGGGGACATCTAGGAAACTAATGGGACATATGTGAAACTATTGGGGCGTCTGTGAAACTACTGGGACATGTGTGAAACTTCTGGGCCATATGTAATACTACTGGGACATCTGTTAAACTATTGGGGCATCTGTGAATCTATGGGGACATCTGTGAAACTAATGGGACATATGTGAAACTATTGGGACATCTGTGAAACTACTGGTACATCTGTGAAACTATCGGGACATCTGTTAACCTACTGGGATGTCTGTAAAACTTCTGGGGCATCTGTGAAACTATTGGGACATCTGTGAAACTGTTGGGGCATCTGTGAAACTATTGGGACATCTGTGAAACTATTGGGACATCTGTGAAACTGTTGGGGCATCTGTGAAACTATTGGGACATCTGTGAAACTACTGGTACATCTGTGAATCTATTGGAACATCTGTGAAACTATGGGGACATCTGTGAAACAAATGGGACATAGGTGAAACTATTGGAACATCTGTGAAACTATTGGGAGATCTGTGAAACTATGGGGACATCTGGGAAACTAATGGGACATATGTGAAACTATTGGGGCGTCTGTGAAACTACTGGGACATGTGTGAAACTACTGGGCCATCTGTAATACTACTGGGACATATGTGAAACTATTGGGACATCTGTGAAACTATGGGGAAATCTCTTAACCTACTGGGATATCTGTAAAACTACTGGGACATCTGTGAAACGATTGAGACATCTGTGAAACTATAGGGACATCTGTTAACCTACTGGGACATCTGTGAAACTACTGGGACATCTGTTAAACTACTGGGACATCTGTTAAACTATTGGGACATCTGTGAAACTACTGGGACATCTGTAAAACTACTGGGACATATGTGAACCTATTGGGACATCTGTTAAACTATTGGGACATCTGTGAAACTTTTGGGACATCTGTAAAAACAACTGGGACATCTGTTAAACTATTGGGACATCTGTTAAACTCCTGGAACATCTGTGAAACTATTGGGACATGGGTGAAACTATTGGGACATCTGTTAAACTATTGGGACATCTGTGAAACTACTGGTACATCTGTGAAACTATTGGGACATCTGTGAAACTACTGGGACATCTGTTAAACTACTGGGACATCTGTTAAACTATTGGGACATCTGTGAAACTACTGGGACATCTGTAAAACTACTGGGACATATGTGAACCTATTGGGACATCTGTGAAACTATTGGGACATCTGTGAAACTAATAGGACATCTGTGAAACTATGGGGACATCTGTGAAACTAATGGGACATCTGTGAAACTATTGGGAGATCTGTGAAACTATGGGGATATCTGGAAAACTAATGGGACATATGTGAAACTATTGGGGCATCTGTGAAACTACTGGGACATGTGTGAAACTTCTGGGCCATCTGTAATACTACTGGGACATCTGTTAAACTATTGGGACATCTGTGAATCTATGGGGACATCTGTGAAACTAATGGGACATATGTGAAACTATTGGGACATCTGTGAAACTACTGGTACATCTGTGAAACTATCGGGACATCTGTTAACCTACTGGGATGTCTGTAAAACTTCTGGGGCATCTGTGAAACTATTGGGACATCTGTGAAACTGTTGGGGCATCTGTTAAACTATTGGGACATCTGTGAAACTATTGGGACATCTGTGAAACTGTTGGGGCATCTGTGAAACTAATGGGACATATGTGAAACTATTGGGACATCTGTGAAACTACTGGTACATCTGTGAAACTATCGGGACATCTGTTAACCTACTGGGATGTCTGTAAAACTTCTGGGGCATCTGTGAAACTATTGGGACATCTGTGAAACTGTTGGGAAATCTGTGAAACTACTGGTACATCTGTGAAACTATTGGGACATCTGTGAAACTATGGGGACATCTGTGAAACTAATGGGACATCTGTGAAACTATTGGGACATCTGTGAAACTACTGGTACATCTGTGAATCTATTGGGACATCTGTGAAACTATGGGGACATCTGTGAAACAAATGGGACATAGGTGAAACTATTGGAACATCTGTGGAACTATTGGGACATCTGTGAAACTATGGGGACATCTGTGAAACTAATGGGACATCTGTGAAACTATTGGGAGATCTGTGAAACTATGGGGACATCTGGGAAACTAATGGGACATATGTGAAACTATTGGGACATATGTGAAACTACTGGGACATGTGTGAAACTACTGGGCCATCTGTAATACTACTGGGACATATGTGAAACTATTGGGACATCTGTGAAACTATGGGGACATCTCTTAACCTACTGGGATATCTGTAAAACTACTGGGACATCTGTGAAACGATTTACACATCTGTGAAACTATGGGGACATCTGTTAACCTACTGGGACATCTGTGAAACTACTGGGACATCTGTTAAACTACTGGGACATCTGTTAAACTATTGGGACATCTGTGAAACTACTGGGACATCTGTAAAACTACTGGGACATATGTGAACCTATTGGGACATCTGTTAAACTATTGGGACATCTGTGAAACTATTGGGACATCTGTAAAACAACTGGGACATCTGTTAAACTATTGGGACATCTGTTAAACTCCAGGAACATCTGGGAAACTATTGGGACATGGGTGAAACTATTGGGACATCTGTTAAACTATTGGGACATCTGTGAAACTACTGGTACATCTGTGAAACTATTGGGACATCTGTGAAACTACTGGGACATCTGTTAAACTACTGGGACATCTGTTAAACTATTGGGACATCTGTGAAACTACTGGGACATCTGTAAAACTAATGGGACATATGTGAACCTATTGGGACATCTGTGAAACTATTGGGACATCTGTGAAACTAGGGGGACATCTGTGAAACTAATGGGACATATGTAAAACTATTGGGGCGTCTGTGAAACTACTGGGACATGTGTGAAACTACTGGGACATCTGTAAAACTACTGGGACATCTGTTAAACTATTGGGACATCTGTGAAACTATGGGGACATCTGTGAAACTAATGGGACATATGTGAAACTATTGGGATATCTGTGAAACTACTAGTACATCTGTGAAACTATTGGGACATCTGTGAAACTATTGGGACATCTGTGAAACTACTGGTACATCTGTGAAACTATGGGGACATCTGTGAAACTATTGGGACATCTGGGAAACTATTGGGACATCTGTGAAACTATGGGGACATCTGTGAAACTAATGGGACATCTGTGAAACTACTGGAACATCTGTAAAACTACTGGGTCATATGTGAACCTATTGGGACATCTGTTGAACTACTGGGACATCTGTTAAACTATTGGGACATCTGTGAAACTATGGGGACATCTGTTAACCTACTGGGATATCTGTAAAACTACTGGGACATCTGTGAAACGATTGGGACATCTGTGAAACTATGGGGACATCTGTTAACCTACTGGGACATCTGTGAAACTACTGGGACATCTATTAAACTACTGGGACATCTGTGAAACTATGGGGACATCTGTGAAACAAATGGGACATAGGTGAAACTATTGGGACATCTGTGGAACTATTGGGACATCTGTGAAACTATGGGGACATCTGTGAAACTATTGGGACATCTGGGAAACTATGGGGACATCTGTGAAACTAATGGGACATATGTTAAACTATTGGGGCGTCTGTGAAACTACTGGGACATGTGTGAAACTATGGGGACATCTGTTAACCTACTGGGACATCTGTGAAACTACTGGGACATCTATTAAACTACTGGGACATCTGTGAAACTATGGGGACATCTGTGAAACAAATGGGACATCTGTGAAACTATTGGGACATCTGTGAAACTACTGGTACATCTGTGAAACTATGGGGACATCTGTGAAACTATTGGGACATCTGGGAAACTATTGGGACATCTGTGAAACTATGGGGACATCTGTGAAACTAATGGGACATCTGTGAAACTACTGGGACATCTGTAAAGCTACTGGGTCATATGTGAACCTATTGGGACATCTGTTAACCTACTGGGATATCTGTAAAACTACTGGGACATCTGTGAAACGATTGGGACATTTGTGAAACTATGGGGACATCTGTTAACCTACTGGGACATCTGTGAAACTACTGGGACATCTGTTAAACTACTGGGACATCTGTGAAACTATGGGGACATCTGTGAAACAAATGGGACATAGGTGAAACTTTTGGGACATCTGTGGAACTATTGGGACATCTGTGAAACTATGGGGACATCTGTTAAACTAATGGGACATCTGTGAAACTATTGGAAGATCTGTGAAACTATGGGGACATCTGGGAAACTAATGGGACATATGTGAAACTATTGGGGCGTCTGTGAAACTACTGGGACATGTGTGAAACTACTGGGCCATCTGTAATACTACTGGGACATATGTGAAACTATTGGGACATCTGTGAAACTATGGGGACATCTCTTAACCTACTGGGATATCTGTAAAACTACTGGGACATCTGTGAAACGATTGAGACATCTGTGAAACTATGGGGACATCTGTTAACCTAATGGGACATCTGTGAAACTACTGGGACATCTGTGAAACTACTGGGACATCTGTAAAACTACAGGGACATATGTGAACCTATTGGGACATCTGTTAAACTATTGGGACATCTGTGAAACTATTGGGACATCTGTAAAACAACTGGGACATCTGTTAAACTATTGGGACATCTGTTAAACTCCTGGGAAATCTGTGAAACTATTGGGACATGGGTGAAACTATTGGGGCATCTGTTAAACTATTGCGACATCTGTGAAACTACTGGTACATCTGTGAAACTATTGGGACATCTGTGAAACTACTGGGACATCTGTTAAACTACTGGGACATCTGTTAAACTATTGGGACATCTGTGAAACTACTGGGACATCTGTAAAACTACTGGGACATATGTGAACCTATTGGGACATCTGTGAAACTATTGGGACATCTGTGAAACTATGGGGACATCTGTGAAACTAATGGGACATATGTAAAACTATTAGGGCGTCTGTGAAACTACTGAGACATGTGTGAAACTACTGGGACATCTGGAAAACTACTAGGACATCTGTTAAACTATTGGGACATCTGTGAAACTATGGGGACATCTGTGAAACTAATGGGACATATGTGAAACTATTGGGACATCTGTGAAACTACTAGTACATCTGTGAAACTATTGGGATATCTGTGAAACTATTGGGACATCTGTGAAACTACTGGTACATCTGTAAAACTATGGGGACATCTGTGAAACTATTGGGACATCTGGGAAACTATTGGGACATCTGTGAAACTATGGGGACATCTGTGAAACTAATGGGACATCTGTGAAACTACTGGAACATCTGTAAAACTACTGGGTCATATGTGAACCTATTGGGACATCTGTTGAACTACTGGGACATCTGTTAAACTATTGGGACATCTGTGAAACTATGGGGACATCTGTTAACCTACTGGGATATCTGTAAAACTACTGGGACATCTGTGAAACGATTGGGACATCTGTGAAACTATGGGGACATCTGTTAACCTACTGGGACATCTGTGAAACTACTGGGACATCTATTAAACTACTGGGACATCTGTGAAACTATGGGGACATCTGTGAAACAAATGGGACATAGGTGAAACTATTGGGACATCTGTGGAACTATTGGGATATCTGTGAAACTATGGGAACATCTGTGAAACTAATGGGACATCTGTGAAACTATTGGAAGATCTGTGAAACTATGGGGACATCTGGGAAACTAATGGGACATATGTGAAACTATTGGGGCGTCTGTGAAACTACTGGGACATGTGTGAAACTACTGGGCCATCTGTAATACTACTGGGACATATGTGAAACTATTGGGACATCTGTGAAACTATGGGGACATCTCTTAACCTACTGGGATATTTGTAAAACTACTGGGACATCTGTGAAACGATTGAGACATCTGTGAAACTATGGGGACATCTGTTAATCTAATGGGACATCTGTGAAACTACTGGGACATCTGTTAAACTACTGGGACATCTGTTAAACTACTGGGACATCTGTTAAACTACTGGGACATCTGTTAAACTATTGGCACATCTGTGAAACTACTGGGACATCTGTAAAACTACTGGGACATATGTGAACCTATTGGGACATCTGTTAAACTATTGGGACATCTGTGAAACTATTGGGACATCTGTAAAACAACTGGGACATCTGTTAAACTATTGGGACATCTGTTAAACTCCTGGGACATCTGTGAAACTATTGGGACATGGGTGAAACTATTGGGACATCTGTTAAACTATTGGGACATCTGTGAAACTACTGGTACATCTGTGAAACTATTGGGACATCTGTGAAACTATGGGGACATCTGTGAAACTAATGGGACATATGTGAAACTATTGGGGCGTCTGTGAAACTTCTGGGACATGTGTGAAACTACTGGGACATCTGTAAAACTACTGGAACATCTGTTAAACTATTGGGACATCTGTGAAACTATGGGGACATCTGTGAAACTAATGGGACATCTGTGAAACTATTGGGACATCTGTGAAACTACTGGGACATCTGTGAAACTACTGGTACATCTGTGAACCTATTGGGACATCTGTGAAACTATTGGGACATCTGTGAAACTATTGGGACATCTGTGAAACTATGGGGACATCTGTGAAACTAATGGGACATATGTGAACCTATTGGGACATCTGTGAAACTATTGGGACATCTGTGAAACTTTTGGGACATCTGTGAAACTATGGGGACATCTGTGAAACTAATGGGACATATGTAAAACTATTAGGGCGTCTGTGAAACTACTGAGACATGTGTGAAACTACTGGGACATCTGTAAAGCTACTGGGACATCTGTTAAACTATTGCGACATCTGTGAAACTATGGGGACATCTGTGAAACTAATGGGACATATGTGAAACTATTGGGACATCTGTGAAACTACAAGTACATCTGTGAAACTATTGGGACATCTGTGAAACTATTGGGACATCTGTGAAACTACTGGGACATCTGTGAAACTATGGGGACATCTGTGAAACTATTGGGACATCTGGGAAACTATTGGGACATCTGTGAAACTAATGGGACATCTGTGAAACTACTGGAACATCTGTAAAACTACTGGGTCATATGTGAACCTATTGGGACATCTGTTGAACTACTGGGACATCTGTTAAACTATTGGGACATCTGTGAAACTACTGGGACATCTATTAAACTACTGGGACCTCTGTGAAACTATGGGGACATCTGTGAAACAAATGGGACATAGGTGAAACTATTGGGACATCTGTGGAACTATTGGGACATCTGTGAAACTATGGGAACATCTGTGAAACTAATGGGACATCTGTGAAACTATTGGAAGATCTGTGAAACTATGGGGACATCTGGGAAACTAATGGGACATATGTGAAACTATTGGGGCGTCTGTGAAACTACTGGGACATGTGTGAAACTACTGGGCCATCTGTAATACTACTGGGACATATGTGAAACTATTGGGACATCTGTGAAACTATGGGGACATCTCTTAACCTACTGGGATATTTGTAAAACTACTGGGACATCTGTGAAACGATTGAGACATCTGTGAAACTATGGGGACATCTGTTAATCTAATGGGACATCTGTGAAACTACTGGGACATATGTGAACCTATTGGGACATCTGTTAAACTATTGGGACATCTGTGAAACTATTGGGACATCTGTAAAACAACTGGGACATCCGTTAAACTATTGGGACATCTGTTAAACTCCTGGGACATCTGTGAAACTATTGGGACATGGGTGAAACTATTGGGACATCTGTTAAACTATTGGGACATCTGTGAAACTACTGGTACATCTGTGAAACTATTGGGACATCTGTGAAACTACTGGGACATCTGTTAAACTACTGGGACATCTGTTAAACTATTGGGACATCTGTGAAACTACTGGGACATCAGTAAAACTACTGGGACATATGTGAACCTATTGGGACATCTGTGAAACTAGTGGGACATCTGTGAAACTATTGGGACATCTGTGAAACTATGGGGACATCTGTGAAACTAATGGGACATATGTGAAACTATTGGGAGATCTGTGAAACTATGGGGACATCTGTGAAACTAATGGGACATCTGTGAAACTATTGGGAGATCTGTGAAACTAATGGGACATATGTGAAACTATTGGGAGATCTGTGAAACTATGGGGACATCTGTGAAACTAATGGGACATCTGTGAAACTATTGGGAGATCTGTGAAACTATGGGGACATCTGGGAAACTAATGGGACATATGTGAAACTATTGGAGCGTCTGTGAAACTACTTGGACATGTGTTAAACTACTGGGCCATCTGTAATACTACTGGGACATCTGTTAAACTATTGGGACATCTGTGAAACTATTGGGACATCTGTGAAACTACTGGTACATCTGTGAAACTATTGGGACATCGGTGAAACTATGGGGTCATCTGTTAACCTACTGGGATATCTGTAAAACTACTGGGACATCTGTGAAACGATTGGGACATCTGTGAAACTATGGGGACATCTGTTAACCTACTGGGACATCTGTGAAACTACTGGGACATCTGTTAAACTACTGGGACATCTGTTAAACTATTGGGACATCTGTGAAACTATGGGGACATCTGTGAAACTAATGGGACATATGTGAAACTATTGGGACATCTGTGAAACTACTAGTACATCTGTGAAACTATTGGGACATCTGTGAAACTATTGGGACATCTGTGAAACTACTGGTACATCTGTGAAACTATGGGGACATCTGTGAAACTATTGGGACATCTGGGAAACTATTGGGACATCTGTGAAACTATGGGGACATCTGTGAAACTAATGGGACATCTGTGAAACTACTGGGACATCTGTAAAACTACTGGGTCATATGTGAACCTATTGGGACATCTGTTGAACTACTGGGACATCTGTTAAACTATTGGGACATCTGTGAAACTATGGGGAAATCTGTTAACCTACTGGGATATCTGTAAAACTACTGGGACATCTGTGAATCGATTGGGACATCTGTGAAACTATGGGGACATCTGTAAAACTACTGGGACATATGTGAACCTATTGGGACATCTGTTAAACTATTGGGACATCTGTGAAACTATTGGGACATCTGTAAAACAACTGGGAGATCTGTTAAACTATTGGGACATCTGTTAAACTCCTGGGACATCTGTGAAACTATTGGGACATGGGTGAAACTATTGGGACATCTGTTAAACTATTGGGACGTCTGTGAAACTACTGGTACATCTATGAAACTATTGGGACATCTGTGAAACTACTGGGACATCTGTTAAACAACTGGGACATCTGTTAAACTATTGGGACATCTGTGAAACTACTGGGACATCTGTGAAACTACTGGGACATATGTGAACCTATTGGGACATCTGTTAAACTATTGGGACATCTGTGAAACTATTGGGACATCTGTAAAACAACTGGGACATCCGTTAAACTATTGGGACATCTGTTAAACTCCTGGGACATCTGTGAAACTATTGGGACATGGGTGAAACTATTGGGACATCTGTTAAACTATTGGGACATCTGTGAAACTACTGGTACATCTGTGAAACTATTGGGACATCTGTGAAACTACTGGGAAATCTGTTAAACTACTGGGACATCTGTTAAACTATTGGGACATCTGTGAAACTACTGGGACATCTGTAAAACTACTGGGACATATGTGAACCTATTGGGACATCTGTGAAACTAGTGGGACATCTGTGAAACTATTGGGACATCTGTGAAACTATGGGGACATCTGTGAAACTAATGGGACATATGTGAAACTATTGGGAGATCTGTGAAACTATGGGGACATCTGTGAAACTAATGGGACATCTGTGAAACTATTGGGAGATCTGTGAAACTAATGGGACATATGTGAAACTATTGGGAGATCTGTGAAACTATGGGGACATCTGTGAAACTAATGGGACATCTGTGAAACTATTGGGAGATCTGTGAAACTATGGGGACATCTGGGAAACTAATGGGACATATGTGAAACTATTGGGACATCTGTGAAACTACTAGTACATCTGTGAAACTATTGGGACATCTGTGAAACTATTGGGACATCTGTGAAACTACTGGGACATCTGTTAAACTACTGGGACATCTGTTAAACTATTGGGACATCTGTGAAACTATGGGGACATCTGTGAAACTAATGGGACATATGTGAAACTATTGGGACATCTGTGAAACTACTAGTACATCTGTGAAACTATTGGGACATCTGTGAAACTATTGGGACATCTGTGAAACTACTGGTACATCTGTGAAACTATGGGGACATCTGTGAAACTATTGGGACATCTGGGAAACTATTGGGACATCTGTGAAACTATGGGGACATCTGTGAAACTAATGGGACATCTGTGAAACTACTGGGACATCTGTAAAACTACTGGGTCATATGTGAACCTATTGGGACATCTGTTGAACTACTGGGACATCTGTTAAACTATTGGGACATCTGTGAAACTATGGGGACATCTGTTAACCTACTGGGATATCTGTAAAACTACTGGGACATCTGTGAAACGATTGGGACATCTGTGAAACTATGGGGACATCTGTTAACCTACTGGGACATCTGTGAAACTACTGGGACATCTATTAAACTACTGGGACATCTGTGAAACTATGGGGACATCTGTGAAACAAATGGGACATAGGTGAAACTATTGGGACATCTGTGGAACTATTGGGATATCTGTGAAACTATGGGAACATCTGTGAAACTAATGGGACATCTGTGAAACTATTGGAAGATCTGTGAAACTATGGGGACATCTGGGAAACTAATGGGACATATGTGAAACTATTGGGGCGTCTGTGAAACTACTGGGACATGTGTGAAACTACTGGGCCATCTGTAATACTACTGGGACATATGTGAAACTATTGGGACATCTGTGAAACTATGGGGACATCTCTTAACCTACTGGGATATTTGTAAAACTACTGGGACATCTGTGAAACGATTGAGACATCTGTGAAACTATGGGGACATCTGTTAATCTAATGGGACATCTGTGAAACTACTGGGACATCTGTTAAACTACTGGGACATCTGTTAAACTACTGGGACATCTGTTAAACTACTGGGACATCTGTTAAACTATTGGCACATCTGTGAAACTACTGGGACATCTGTAAAACTACTGGGACATATGTGAACCTATTGGGACATCTGTTAAACTATTGGGACATCTGTGAAACTATTGGGACATCTGTAAAACAACTGGGACATCTGTTAAACTATTGGGACATCTGTTAAACTCCTGGGACATCTGTGAAACTATTGGGACATGGGTGAAACTATTGGGACATCTGTTAAACTATTGGGACATCTGTGAAACTACTGGTACATCTGTGAAACTATTGGGACATCTGTGAAACTATGGGGACATCTGTGAAACTAATGGGACATATGTGAAACTATTGGGGCGTCTGTGAAACTTCTGGGACATGTGTGAAACTACTGGGACATCTGTAAAACTACTGGAACATCTGTTAAACTATTGGGACATCTGTGAAACTATGGGGACATCTGTGAAACTAATGGGACATCTGTGAAACTATTGGGACATCTGTGAAACTACTGGGACATCTGTGAAACTACTGGTACATCTGTGAACCTATTGGGACATCTGTGAAACTATTGGGACATCTGTGAAACTATTGGGACATCTGTGAAACTATGGGGACATCTGTGAAACTAATGGGACATATGTGAACCTATTGGGACATCTGTGAAACTATTGGGACATCTGTGAAACTTTTGGGACATCTGTGAAACTATGGGGACATCTGTGAAACTAATGGGACATATGTAAAACTATTAGGGCGTCTGTGAAACTACTGAGACATGTGTGAAACTACTGGGACATCTGTAAAGCTACTGGGACATCTGTTAAACTATTGCGACATCTGTGAAACTATGGGGACATCTGTGAAACTAATGGGACATATGTGAAACTATTGGGACATCTGTGAAACTACAAGTACATCTGTGAAACTATTGGGACATCTGTGAAACTATTGGGACATCTGTGAAACTACTGGGACATCTGTGAAACTATGGGGACATCTGTGAAACTATTGGGACATCTGGGAAACTATTGGGACATCTGTGAAACTAATGGGACATCTGTGAAACTACTGGAACATCTGTAAAACTACTGGGTCATATGTGAACCTATTGGGACATCTGTTGAACTACTGGGACATCTGTTAAACTATTGGGACATCTGTGAAACTACTGGGACATCTATTAAACTACTGGGACCTCTGTGAAACTATGGGGACATCTGTGAAACAAATGGGACATAGGTGAAACTATTGGGACATCTGTGGAACTATTGGGACATCTGTGAAACTATGGGAACATCTGTGAAACTAATGGGACATCTGTGAAACTATTGGAAGATCTGTGAAACTATGGGGACATCTGGGAAACTAATGGGACATATGTGAAACTATTGGGGCGTCTGTGAAACTACTGGGACATGTGTGAAACTACTGGGCCATCTGTAATACTACTGGGACATATGTGAAACTATTGGGACATCTGTGAAACTATGGGGACATCTCTTAACCTACTGGGATATTTGTAAAACTACTGGGACATCTGTGAAACGATTGAGACATCTGTGAAACTATGGGGACATCTGTTAATCTAATGGGACATCTGTGAAACTACTGGGACATATGTGAACCTATTGGGACATCTGTTAAACTATTGGGACATCTGTGAAACTATTGGGACATCTGTAAAACAACTGGGACATCCGTTAAACTATTGGGACATCTGTTAAACTCCTGGGACATCTGTGAAACTATTGGGACATGGGTGAAACTATTGGGACATCTGTTAAACTATTGGGACATCTGTGAAACTACTGGTACATCTGTGAAACTATTGGGACATCTGTGAAACTACTGGGACATCTGTTAAACTACTGGGACATCTGTTAAACTATTGGGACATCTGTGAAACTACTGGGACATCAGTAAAACTACTGGGACATATGTGAACCTATTGGGA
This sequence comes from Petromyzon marinus, assembly GCF_048934315.1. Classification (NCBI taxonomy): domain Eukaryota; kingdom Metazoa; phylum Chordata; class Hyperoartia; order Petromyzontiformes; family Petromyzontidae; genus Petromyzon; species Petromyzon marinus. The sequence goes on along the minus strand of NC_133707.1, from coordinate 12,670,260 downwards.
CATCTGTGAAACTAGTGGGACATCTGTGAAACTATTGGGACATCTGTGAAACTATGGGGACATCTGTGAAACTAATGGGACATATGTGAAACTATTGGGAGATCTGTGAAACTATGGGGACATCTGTGAAACTAATGGGACATCTGTGAAACTATTGGGAGATCTGTGAAACTAATGGGACATATGTGAAACTATTGGGAGATCTGTGAAACTATGGGGACATCTGTGAAACTAATGGGACATCTGTGAAACTATTGGGAGATCTGTGAAACTATGGGGACATCTGGGAAACTAATGGGACATATGTGAAACTATTGGAGCGTCTGTGAAACTACTTGGACATGTGTTAAACTACTGGGCCATCTGTAATACTACTGGGACATCTGTTAAACTATTGGGACATCTGTGAAACTATTGGGACATCTGTGAAACTACTGGTACATCTGTGAAACTATTGGGACATCGGTGAAACTATGGGGTCATCTGTTAACCTACTGGGATATCTGTAAAACTACTGGGACATCTGTGAAACGATTGGGACATCTGTGAAACTATGGGGACATCTGTTAACCTACTGGGACATCTGTGAAACTACTGGGACATCTGTTAAACTACTGGGACATCTGTTAAACTATTGGGACATCTGTGAAACTATGGGGACATCTGTGAAACTAATGGGACATATGTGAAACTATTGGGACATCTGTGAAACTACTAGTACATCTGTGAAACTATTGGGACATCTGTGAAACTATTGGGACATCTGTGAAACTACTGGTACATCTGTGAAACTATGGGGACATCTGTGAAACTATTGGGACATCTGGGAAACTATTGGGACATCTGTGAAACTATGGGGACATCTGTGAAACTAATGGGACATCTGTGAAACTACTGGGACATCTGTAAAACTACTGGGTCATATGTGAACCTATTGGGACATCTGTTGAACTACTGGGACATCTGTTAAACTATTGGGACATCTGTGAAACTATGGGGAAATCTGTTAACCTACTGGGATATCTGTAAAACTACTGGGACATCTGTGAATCGATTGGGACATCTGTGAAACTATGGGGACATCTGTAAAACTACTGGGACATATGTGAACCTATTGGGACATCTGTTAAACTATTGGGACATCTGTGAAACTATTGGGACATCTGTAAAACAACTGGGAGATCTGTTAAACTATTGGGACATCTGTTAAACTCCTGGGACATCTGTGAAACTATTGGGACATGGGTGAAACTATTGGGACATCTGTTAAACTATTGGGACGTCTGTGAAACTACTGGTACATCTATGAAACTATTGGGACATCTGTGAAACTACTGGGACATCTGTTAAACAACTGGGACATCTGTTAAACTATTGGGACATCTGTGAAACTACTGGGACATCTGTGAAACTACTGGGACATATGTGAACCTATTGGGACATCTGTTAAACTATTGGGACATCTGTGAAACTATTGGGACATCTGTAAAACAACTGGGACATCCGTTAAACTATTGGGACATCTGTTAAACTCCTGGGACATCTGTGAAACTATTGGGACATGGGTGAAACTATTGGGACATCTGTTAAACTATTGGGACATCTGTGAAACTACTGGTACATCTGTGAAACTATTGGGACATCTGTGAAACTACTGGGACATCTGTTAAACTACTGGGACATCTGTTAAACTATTGGGACATCTGTGAAACTACTGGGACATCTGTAAAACTACTGGGACATATGTGAACCTATTGGGACATCTGTGAAACTAGTGGGACATCTGTGAAACTATTGGGACATCTGTGAAACTATGGGGACATCTGTGAAACTAATGGGACATATGTGAAACTATTGGGAGATCTGTGAAACTATGGGGACATCTGTGAAACTAATGGGAAATCTGTGAAACTATTGGGAGATCTGTGAAACTAATGGGACATATGTGAAACTATTGGGAGATCTGTGAAACTATGGGGACATCTGTGAAACTAATGGGACATCTGTGAAACTATTGGGAGATCTGTGAAACTATGGGGACATCTGGGAAACTAATGGGACATATGTGAAACTATTGGGACATCTGTGAAACTACTAGTACATCTGTGAAACTATTGGGACATCTGTGAAACTATTGGGACATCTGTGAAACTACTGGGACATCTGTTAAACTACTGGGACATCTGTTAAACTATTGGGACATCTGTGAAACTATGGGGACATCTGTGAAACTAATGGGACATATGTGAAACTATTGGGACATCTGTGAAACTACTAGTACATCTGTGAAACTATTGGGACATCTGTGAAACTATTGGGACATCTGTGAAACTACTGGTACATCTGTGAAACTATGGGGACATCTGTGAAACTATTGGGACATCTGGGAAACTATTGGGACATCTGTGAAACTATGGGGACATCTGTGAAACTAATGGGACATCTGTGAAACTACTGGGACATCTGTAAAACTACTGGGTCATATGTGAACCTATTGGGACATCTGTTGAACTACTGGGACATCTGTTAAACTATTGGGACATCTGTGAAACTATGGGGAAATCTGTTAACCTACTGGGATATCTGTAAAACTACTGGGACATCTGTGAATCGATTGGGACATCTGTGAAACTATGGGGACATCTGTTAATCTACTGGGACATCTGTGAAACTACTGGGACATCTGTTAAACTATGGGGACATCTGTGAAACAAATGGGACATAGGTGAAACTATTGGGACATCTGTGGAACTATTGGGACATCTGTGAAACTATGGGGACATCTGTTAAATTAATGGGACATCTGTGAAACTATTGGAAGATCTGTGAAACTATGGGGACATCTGGGAAACTAATGGGACATATGTGAAACTATTGGGACATCTGTGAAACTATGGGGACATCTCTTAACCTACTGGGATATCTGTAAAACTAGTGGGACATCTGTGAAACGATTGAGACATCTGTGAAACTATGAGGACATCTGTTAACCTACTGGGACATCTGTGAAACTACTGGGACATCTGTTAAACTACTGGGACATCTGTTAAACTATTGGGACATCTGTGAAACTACTGGGACATCTGTAAAACTACTGGGACATATGTGAACCTATTGGGACATCTGTTAAACTATTGGGACATCTGTGAAACTATTGGGACATCTGTAAAACAACTGGGAGATCTGTTAAACTATTGGGACATCTGTTAAACTCCTGGGACATCTGTGAAACTATTGGGACATGGGTGAAACTATTGGGACATCTGTTAAACTATTGGGACGTCTGTGAAACTACTGGTACATCTATGAAACTATTGGGACATCTGTGAAACTACTGGGACATCTGTTAAACAACTGGGACATCTGTTAAACTATTGGGACATCTGTGGAACTACTGGGACATCTGTAAAACTACTGGGACATATGTGAACCTATTGGGACATCTGTGAAACTATTGGGACATCTGTGAAACTATTGGGACATCTGTGAAACTATGGGGACATCTGTGAAACTAATGGGACATATGTAAAACTATTGGGGCGTCTGTGAAACTACTGGGACATGTATGAAACTACTGGGACATCTGTAAAACTACTGGGACATATGTTAAACTATTGGGACATCTGTGAAACTATGGGGACATCTGTGAAACTAATGGGACATATGTGAAACTATTGGGACATCTGTGAAACTACTAGTACATCTGTGAAACTATTGGGACATCTGTGAAACTATTGGGACATCTGTGAAACTATGGGGACATCTGTGAAACTAATGGGACATCTGTGAAACTACTGGGACATCTGTAAAACTACTGGGTCATATGTGAACCTATTGGGACATCTGTTGAACTACTTGGCCATCTGTTAAACTATTGGGACATCTGTGAAACTATGGGGACATCTGTGAAACTAATGGGACATATGTGAAACTATTGGGACATCTGTGAAACTACTAGTACATCTGTGAAACTATTGGGACATCTGTGAAACTATTGGGACATCTGTGAAACTACTGGTACATCTGTGAAACTATGGGGACATCTGTGAAACTATTGGGACATCTGGGAAACTATTGGGACATCTGTGAAACTATGGGGACATCTGTGAAACTAATGGGACATCTGTGAAACTACTGGGACATCTGTAAAACTACTGGGTCATATGTGAACCTATTGGGACATCTGTTGAACTACTGGGACATCTGTTAAACTATTGGGACATCTGTGAAACTATGGGGAAATCTGTTAACCTACTGGGATATCTGTAAAACTACTGGGACATCTGTGAATCGATTGGGACATCTGTGAAACTATGGGGACATCTGTTAAACTATGGGGACATCTGTGAAACAAATGGGACATAGGTGAAACTATTGGGACATCTGTGGAACTATTGGGACATCTGTGAAACTATGGGGACATCTGTTAAACTAATGGGACATCTGTGAAACTATTGGAAGATCTGTGAAACTATGGGGACATCTGGGAAACTAATGGGACATATGTGAAACTATTGGGACATCTGTGAAACTATGGGGACATCTCTTAACCTACTGGGATATCTGTAAAACTAGTGGGACATCTGTGAAACGATTGAGACATCTGTGAAACGATTGAGACATCTGTGAAACTATGAGGACATCTGTTAACCTACTGGGACATCTGTGAAACTACTGGGACATCTGTTAAACTACTGGGACATCTGTTAAACTATTGGGACATCTGTGAAACTACTGGGACATCTGTAAAACTACTGGGACATATGTGAACCTATTGGGACATCTGTTAAACTATTGGGACATCTGTGAAACTATTGGGACATCTGTAAAACAACTGGGAGATCTGTTAAACTATTGGGACATCTGTTAAACTCCTGGGACATCTGTGAAACTATTGGGACATGGGTGAAACTATTGGGACATCTGTTAAACTATTGGGACGTCTGTGAAACTACTGGTACATCTGTGAAACTATTGGGACATCTGTGAAACTACTGGGACATCTGTTAAACTACTGGGACATCTGTTAAACTATTGGGACATCTGTGAAATTACTGGGACATCTGCAAAACTACTGGGACATATGTGAACCTATTGGGACATCTGTGAAACTATTGGGACATCTGTGAAACTATTGGGACATCTGTGAAACTATGGGGACATCTGTGAAACTAATGGGACATATGTAAAACTATTGGGGCGTCTGTGAAACTACTGGGACATGTATGAAACTACTGGGACATCTGTAAAACTACTGGGACATATGTTAAACTATTGGGACATCTGTGAAACTATGGGGACATCTGTGAAACTAATGGGACATATGTGAAACTATTGGGACATCTGTGAAACTACTAGTACATCTGTGAAACTATTGGGACATCTGTGAAACTATTGGGACATCTGTGAAACTATGGGGACATCTGTGAAACTAATGGGACATCTGTGAAACTACTGGGACATCTGTAAAACTACTGGGTCATATGTGAACCTATTGGGACATCTGTTGAACTACTTGGACATCTGTTAAACTATTGGGAGATCTGTGAAACTATGGGGACATCTGTTAACCTACTGGGACATCTGTTTAACTACTGGGACATCTGTTAAACTACTGGGACATCTGTGAAACTATGGGGACATCTGTGAAACAAATGAGACATAGGTGAAACTATTGGGACATCTGTGGAACTATTGGGACATCTGTGAAACTATGGGGACATCTGTGAAACTAATGGGACATCTGTGAAACTATTGGAAGATCTGTGAAACTATGGGGACATCTGGGAAACTAATGGGACATATGTGAAATTATTGGGGCATCTGTGAAACTACTGGGACATGTGTGAAACTACTGGGCCATCTGTAATACTACTGGGACATATGTTAAACTATTGGGACATCTGTGAAACTATGGGGACATCTCTTAACCTGCTGGGATATCTGTAAAACTACTGGGACATCTGTGAAACGATTGAGACACCAGTGAAACTATGGGGACATCTGTTAACCTACTGGGACATCTGTGAAACTACTGGGACATCTGTTAAACTACTGGGACATCTGTTAACCTATTGGGACATCTGTGAAACTACTGGGACATCTGTAAAACTACTGGGACATATGTGAACCTATTGGGACATCTGTTAAACTATTGGGACATCTGTGAAACTATTGGGACATCTGTAAAACAACTGGGACATCTGTTAAACTATTGGGACATCTGTGAAACTAATGGGACATCTGTGAAACTATGGGGACATCTGTGAAACTAATGGGACATATGTGAAACTATTGGGAGATCTGTGAAACTATGGGGACATCTGTGAAACTAATGGGACATCTGTGAAACTATTGGGAGATCTGTGAAACTATGGGGACATCTGGGAAACTAATGGGACATATGTGAAACTATTGGGGCGTCTGTGAAACTACTGGGACATGTGTGAAACTACTGGGCCATCTGTAATACTACTGGGACATCTGTTAAACTATTGGGACATCTGTGAAACTATTGGGACATCTGTTAACCTACTGGGACATCTGTTTAACTACTGGGACATCTGTTAAACTACTGGGACATCTGTGAAACTATGGGGACATCTGTGAAACAAATGAGACATAGGTGAAACTATTGGGACATCTGTGGAACTATTGGGACATCTGTGAAACTATGGGGACATCTGTGAAACTAATGGGACATCTGTGAAACTATTGGAAGATCTGTGAAACTATGGGGACATCTGGGAAACTAATGGGACATATGTGAAATTATTGGGGCATCTGTGAAACTACTGGGACATGTGTGAAACTACTGGGCCATCTGTAATACTACTGGGACATATGTTAAACTATTGGGACATCTGTGAAACTATGGGGACATCTCTTAACCTGCTGGGATATCTGTAAAACTACTGGGACATCTGTGAAACGATTGAGACACCAGTGAAACTATGGGGACATCTGTTAACCTACTGGGACATCTGTGAAACTACTGGGACATCTGTTAAACTACTGGGACATCTGTTAAACTATTGGGACATCTGTGAAACTACTGGGACATCTGTAAAACTACTGGGACATATGTGAACCTATTGGGACATCTGTTAAACTATTGGGACATCTGTGAAACTATTGGGACATCTGTAAAACAACTGGGACATCTGTTAAACTATTGGGACATCTGTGAAACTAATGGGACATCTGTGAAACTATGGGGACATCTGTGAAACTAATGGGACATATGTGAAACTATTGGGAGATCTGTGAAACTATGGGGACATCTGTGAAACTAATGGGACATCTGTGAAACTATTGGGAGATCTGTGAAACTATGGGGACATCTGGGAAACTAATGGGACATATGTGAAACTATTGGGGCGTCTGTGAAACTACTGGGACATGTGTGAAACTACTGGGCCATCTGTAATACTACTGGGACATCTGTTAAACTATTGGGACATCTGTGAAACTATTGGGACATCTGTGAAACTACTGGTACATCTGTGAAACTATTGGGACATCTGTGAAACTATGGGGTCATCTGTTAACCTACTGGGATATCTGTAAAACTACTGGGACATCTGTGAAACGATTGGGACATCTGTGAAACTATGGGGACATCTGTTAACCTACTGGGACATCTGTGAAACTACTGGGACATCTGTTAAACTACTGGGACATCTGTTAAACTATTGGGACATCTGTGAAACTACTGGAACATATGTGAACCTATTGGGACATCTCTGAAACTATTGGGACATCTGTGAAACGATTGAGACATCTGTGAAACTATGGGGACATCTGTTAACCTACTGGGACATCTGTGAAACTCCTGGGACATCTGTGAAACTATTGGGACATGGGTGAAACTATTGGGACATCTGTTAAACTATTGGGACATCTGTGAAACTACTGGTACATCTGTGAAACTATTGGGACATCTGTGAAACTATGGGGACATCTGTGAAACTAATGGGACATATGTGAAACTATTGGGGCGTCTGTGAAACTTCTGGGACATGTGTGAAACTACTGGGACATCTGTAAAACTACTGGAACATCTCTTAAACTATTGGGACATCTGTGAAACTATGGGGACATCTGTGAAACTAATGGGACATCTGTGAAACTATTGGAAGATCTGTGAAATTATGGGGACATCTGGGAAACTAATGGGACATATGTGAAACTATTGGGACATCTGTGAAACTATGGGGACATCTCTTAACCTACTGGGACATCTGTGAAACTACTGGTACATCTGTGAAACTATTGGGACATCTGTGAAACTATGGGGACATCTGTGAAACTAATGGGACATATGTGAAACTATTGGGGCGTCTGTGAAACTTCTGGGACATGTGTGAAACTACTGGGACATCTGTAAAACTACTGGAACATCTCTTAAACTATTGGGACATCTGTGAAACTATGGGGACATCTGTGAAACTAATGGGACATCTGTGAAACTATTGGAAGATCTGTGAAATTATGGGGACATCTGGGAAACTAATGGGACATATGTGAAACTATTGGGACATCTGTGAAACTATGGGGACATCTCTTAACCTACTGGGATATCTGTAAAACTAGTGGGACATCTGTGAAACGATTGAGACATCTGTGAAACTATGAGGACATCTGTTAACCTACTGGGACATCTGTTAAACTACTGGGACATCTGTTAAACTATTGGGACATCTGTGAAACTACTGGGACATCTGTTAAACTATTGGGACATCTGTGAAACTATTGGGACATCTGTAAAACAACTGGGAGATCTGTTAAACTATTGGGACATCTGTTAAACTCCTGGGACATCTGTGAAACTATTGGGACATGGGTGAAACTATTGGGACATCTGTTAAACTATTGGGACGTCTGTGAAACTACTGGTACATCTGTGAAACTATTGGGACATCTGTGAAACTACTGGGACATCTGTTAAACTACTGGGACATCTGTTAAACTATTGGGACATCTGTGAAACTACTGGGACATCTGCAAAACTACTGGGACATATGTGAACCTATTGGGACATCTGTGAAACTATTGGGACATCTGTGAAACTATTGGGACATCTGTGAAACTATGGGGACATCTGTGAAACTAATGGGACATATGTAAAACTATTGGGGCGTCTGTGAAACTACTGGGACATGTATGAAACTACTGGGACATCTGTAAAACTACTGGGACATATGTTAAACTATTGGGACATCTGTGAAACTATGGGGACATCTGTGAAACTAATGGGACATATGTGAAACTATTGGGACATCTGTGAAACTACTAGTACATCTGTGAAACTATTGGGACATCTGTGAAACTATTGGGACATCTGTGAAACTATGGGGACATCTGTGAAACTAATGGGACATCTGTGAAACTACTGGGACATCTGTAAAACTACTGGGTCATATGTGAACCTATTGGGACATCTGTTGAACTACTTGGACATCTGTTAAACTATTGGGACATCTGTGAAACTATGGGGACATCTGTTAACCTACTGGGACATCTGTGAAACTACTGGGACATCTGTTAAACTACTGGGACATCTGTGAAACTATGGGGACATCTGTGAAACAAATGAGACATAGGTGAAACTATTGGGACATCTGTGGAACTATTGGGACATCTGTGAAACTATGGGGACATCTGTGAAACTAATGGGACATCTGTGAAACTATTGGAAGATCTGTGAAACTATGGGGACATCTGGGAAACTAATGGGACATATGTGAAATTATTGGGGCATCTGTGAAACTACTGGGACATGTGTGAAACTACTGGGCCATCTGTAATACTACTGGGACATATGTTAAACTATTGGGACATCTGTGAAACTATGGGGACATCTCTTAACCTGCTGGGATATCTGTAAAACTACTGGGACATCTGTGAAACGATTGAGACACCAGTGAAACTATGGGGACATCTGTTAACCTACTGGGACATCTGTGAAACTACTGGGACATCTGTTAAACTACTGGGACATCTGTTAAACTATTGGGACATCTGTGAAACTACTGGGACATCTGTAAAACTACTGGGACATATGTGAACCTATTGGGACATCTGTTAAACTATTGGGACATCTGTGAAACTATTGGGACATCTGTAAAACAACTGGGACATCTGTTAAACTATTGGGACATCTGTGAAACTAATGGGACATCTGTGAAACTATGGGGACATCTGTGAAACTAATGGGACATATGTGAAACTATTGGGAGATCTGTGAAACTATGGGGACATCTGTGAAACTAATGGGACATCTGTGAAACTATTGGGAGATCTGTGAAACTATGGGGACATCTGGGAAACTAATGGGACATATGTGAAACTATTGGGGCGTCTGTGAAACTACTGGGACATGTGTGAAACTACTGGGCCATCTGTAATACTACTGGGACATCTGTTAAACTATTGGGACATCTGTGAAACTATTGGGACATCTGTGAAACTACTGGTACATCTGTGAAACTATTGGGACATCTGTGAAACTATGGGGTCATCTGTTAACCTACTGGGATATCTGTAAAACTACTGGGACATCTGTGAAACGATTGGGACATCTGTGAAACTATGGGGACATCTGTTAACCTACTGGGTCATCTGTGAAACTACTGGGACATCTGTTAAACTACTGGGACATCTGTTAAACTATTGGGACATCTGTGAAACTACTGGGACATCTGTTAAACTACTGGAACATATGTGAACCTATTGGGACATCTCTGAAACTATTGGGACATCTGTGAAACGATTGAGACATCTGTGAAACTATGGGGACATCTGTTAACCTACTGGGACATCTGTGAAACTCCTGGGACATCTGTGAAACTATTGGGACATGGGTGAAACTATTGGGACATCTGTTAAACTATTGGGACATCTGTGAAACTACTGGTACATCTGTGAAACTATTGGGACATCTGTGAAACTATGGGGACATCTGTGAAACTAATGGGACATATGTGAAACTATTGGGGCGTCTGTGAAACTTCTGGGACATGTGTGAAACTACTGGGACATCTGTAAAACTACTGGAACATCTGTTAAACTATTGGGACATCTGTGAAACTATGGGGACATCTGTGAAACTAATGGGACATCTGTGAAACTATTGGAAGATCTGTGAAATTATGGGGACATCTGGGAAACTAATGGGACATATGTGAAACTATTGGGACATCTGTGAAACTATGGGGACATCTCTTAACCTACTGGGATATCTGTAAAACTAGTGGGACATCTGTGAAACGATTGAGACATCTGTGAAACTATGAGGACATCTGTTAACCTACTGGGACATCTGTTAAACTACTGGGACATCTGTTAAACTATTGGGACATCTGTGAAACTACTGGGACATCTGTAAAACTACTGGGACATATGTGAACCTATTGGGACATCTGTTAAACTATTGGGACATCTGTGAAACTATTGGGACATCTGTAAAACAACTGGGAGATCTGTTAAACTATTGGGACATCTGTTAAACTCCTGGGACATCTGTGAAACTATTGGGACATGGGTGAAACTATTGGGACATCTGTTAAACTATTGGGACGTCTGTGAAACTACTGGTACATCTGTGAAACTATTGGGACATCTGTGAAACTACTGGGACATCTGTTAAACTACTGGGACATCTGTTAAACTATTGGGACATCTGCGAAACTACTGGGACATCTGTAAAACTACTGGGACATATGTGAACCTATTGGGACATCTGTGAAACTATTGGGACATCTGTGAAACTATTGGGACATCTGTGAAACTATGGGGACATCTGTGAAACTAATGGGACATATGTAAAACTATTGGGGCGTCTGTGAAACTACTGGGACATGTATGAAACTACTGGGACATCTGTAAAACTACTGGGACATATGTTAAACTATTGGGACATCTGTGAAACTATGGGGACATCTGTGAAACTAATGGGACATATGTGAAACTATTGGGACATCTGTGAAACTACTAGTACATCTGTGAAACTATTGGGACATCTGTGAAACTATTGGGACATCTGTGAAACTATGGGGACATCTGTGAAACTAATGGGACATCTGTGAAACTACTGGGACATCTGTAAAACTACTGGGTCATATGTGAACCTATTGGGACATCTGTTGAACTACTTGGACATCTGTTAAACTATTGGGACATCTGTGAAACTATGGGGACATCTGTTAACCTACTGGGACATCTGTGAAACTACTGGGACATCTGTTAAACTACTGGGACATCTGTGAAACTATGGGGACATCTGTGAAACAAATGAGACATAGGTGAAACTATTGGGACATCTGTGGAACTATTGGGACATCTGTGAAACTATGGGGACATCTGTGAAACTAATGGGACATCTGTGAAACTATTGGAAGATCTGTGAAACTATGGGGACATCTGGGAAACTAATGGGACATATGTGAAATTATTGGGGCATCTGTGAAACTACTGGGACATGTGTGAAACTACTGGGCCATCTGTAATACTACTGGGACATATGTTAAACTATTGGGACATCTGTGAAACTATGGGGACATCTCTTAACCTGCTGGAATATCTGTAAAACTACTGGGACATCTGTGAAACGATTGAGACACCTGTGAAACTATGGGGACATCTGTTAACCTACTGGGACATCTGTGAAACTACTGAGACATCTGTTAAACTACTGGGACATCTGTTAAACTATTGGGACATCTGTGAAACTACTGGGACATCTGTAAAACTACTGGGACATATGTGAACCTATTGGGACATCTGTTAAACTATTGGGACATCTGTGAAACTATTGGGACATCTGTAAAACAACTGGGACATCTGTTAAACTATTGGGACATCTGTGAAACTAATGGGACATCTGTGAAACTATGGGGACATCTGTGAAACTAATGGGACATATGTGAAACTATTGGGAGATCTGTGAAACTATGGGGACATCTGTGAAACTAATGGGACATCTGTGAAACTATTGGGAGATCTGTGAAACTATGGGGACATCTGGGAAACTAATGGGACATATGTGAAACTATTGGGGCGTCTGTGAAACTACTGGGACATGTGTGAAACTACTGGGCCATCTGTAATACTACTGGGACATCTGTTAAACTATTGGGACATCTGTGAAACTATTGGGACATCTGTGAAACTACTGGTACATCTGTGAAACTATTGGGACATCTGTGAAACTATGGGGTCATCTGTTAACCTACTGGGATATCTGTAAAACTACTGGGACATCTGTGAAACGATTGGGACATCTGTGAAACTATGGGGACATCTGTTAACCTACTGGGACATCTGTGAAACTACTGGGACATCTGTTAAACTACTGGGACATCTGTTAAACTATTGGGACATCTGTGAAACTACTGGGACATCTGTTAAACTACTGGAACATATGTGAACCTATTGGGACATCTCTGAAACTATTGGGACATCTGTGAATCGATTGAGACATCTGTGAAACTATGGGGACATCTGTTAACCTACTGGGACATCTGTGAAACTCCTGGGACATCTGTGAAACGATTGGGACATGGGTGAAACTATTGGGACATCTGTTAAACTATTGGGACATCTGTGAAACTACTGGTACATCTGTGAAACTATTGGGACATCTGTGAAACTATGGGGACATCTGTGAAACTAATGGGACATATGTGAAACTATTGGGGCGTCTGTGAAACTTCTGGGACATGTGTGAAACTACTGGGACATCTGTAAAACTACTGGAACATCTGTTAAACTATTGGGACATCTGTGAAACTATGGGGACATCTGTGAAACTAATGGGACATCTGTGAAACTATGGGGACATCTGTGAAACTAATGGGACATATGTGAAACTATTGGAGATCTGTGAAACTATGGGGACATCTGTGAAACTAATGGGACATCTGTGAAACTATTGGGAGATCTGTGAAACTAATGGGACATATGTGAAACTATTGGGAGATCTGTGAAACTATGGGGACATCTGTGAAACTAATGGGACATCTGTGAAACTATGGGGACATCTGTGAAACTAATGGGACATATGTGAAACTATTGGGAGATCTGTGAAACTATGGGGACATCTGTGAAACTAATGGGACATCTGTGAAACTATTGGGAGATCTGTGAAACTATGAGGACATCTGGGAAACTAATGGGACATATGTGAAACTATTGGGGCGTCTGTGAAACTACTGGGACATGTGTGAAACTACTGGGCCATCTGTAATACTACTGGGACATCTGTTAAAATATTGGGACATCTGTTAAACTATTGGGACATCTGTGAAACTACTGGTACATCTGTGAAACTATTGGGACATCTGTGAAACTATGGGGTCATCTGTTAATCTACTGGGATATCTGAAAAACTACTGGGACATCTGTGAAACGATTGGGACATCTGTGAAACTATGGGGACATCTGTTAACCTACTGGGACATCTGTGAAACTACTGGGACATCTGTTAAACTACTGGGACATCTGTTAAACTATTGGGACATCTGTGAAACTATTGGGACATCTGTTAAACTACTGGAACATATGTGAACCTATTGGGACATCTCTGAAACTATTGGGACATCTGTGAAACGATTGAGACATCTGTGAAACTATGGGGACATCTGTTAACCTACTGGGACATCTGTGAAACTCCTGGGACATCTGTGAAACTATTGGGACATGGGTAAAACTACTGGGACATCTGTAAAACTACTGGAACATCTGTTAACTATTGGGACATCTGTGAAACTATGGGGACATCTGTGAAACTAATGGGACATCTGTGAAACTATGGGGACATCTGTGAAACTAATGGGACATATGTGAAACTATTGGGAGATCTGTGAAACTATGGGGACATCTGTGAAACTAATGGGACATCTGTGAAACTATTGGGAGATCTGTGAAACTAATGGGACATATGTGAAACTATTGGGAGATCTGTGAAACTATGGGGACATCTGTGAAACTATGGGGACATCTGGGAAACTAATGGGACATATGTGAAACTATTGGGGCGTCTGTGAAACTACTTGGACATGTGTGAAACTACTGGGCCATCTGTAATACTACTGGGACATCTGTTAAACTATTGGGACATCTGTGAAACTATTGGGACATCTGTGAAACTACTGGTACATCTGTGAAACTATGGGGACATCTGTGAAACTAATGGGACATCTGTGAAACTATTGGGAGATCTGTGAAACTAATGGGACATATGTGAAACTATTGGGAGATCTGTGAAACTATGGGGACATCTGTGAAACTATGGGGACATCTGGGAAACTAATGGGACATATGTGAAACTATTGGGGCGTCTGTGAAACTACTTGGACATGTGTGAAACTACTGGGCCATCTGTAATACTACTGGAACATATGTGAACCTATTGGGACATCTCTGAAACTATTGGGACATCTGTGAAACGATTGAGACACCAGTGAAACTATGGGGACATCTGTTAACCTACTGGGACATCTGTGAAACTACTGGGACATCTGTTAAACTACTGGGACATCTGTTAAACTATTGGGACATCTGTGAAACTACTGGGACATCTGTAAAACTACTGGGACATATGTGAACCTATTGGGACATCTGTTAAACTATTGGGACATCTGTGAAACTATTGGGACATCTGTAAAACAACTGGGACATCTGTTAAACTATTGGGACATCTGTGAAACTAATGGGACATCTGTGAAACTATGGGGACATCTGTGAAACTAATGGGACATATGTGAAACTATTGGGAGATCTGTGAAACTATGGGGACATCTGTGAAACTAATGGGACATCTGTGAAACTATTGGGAGATCTGTGAAACTATGGGGACATCTGGGAAACTAATGGGACATATGTGAAACTATTGGGGCGTCTGTGAAACTACTGGGACATGTGTGAAACTACTGGGCCATCTGTAATACTACTGGGACATCTGTTAAACTATTGGGACATCTGTGAAACTATTGGGACATCTGTGAAACTACTGGTACATCTGTGAAACTATTGGGACATCTGTGAAACTATGGGGTCATCTGTTAACCTACTGGGATATCTGTAAAACTACTGGGACATCTGTGAAACGATTGGGACATCTGTGAAACTATGGGGACATCTGTTAACCTACTGGGACATCTGTGAAACTACTGGGACATCTGTTAAACTACTGGGACATCTGTTAAACTATTGGGACATCTGTGAAACTACTGGGACATCTGTTAAACTACTGGAACATATGTGAACCTATTGGGACATCTCTGAAACTATTGGGACATCTGTGAAACGATTGAGACATCTGTGAAACTATGGGGACATCTGTTAACCTACTGGGACATCTGTGAAACTCCTGGGACATCTGTGAAACTATTGGGACATGGGTGAAACTATTGGGACATCTGTTAAACTATTGGGACATCTGTGAAACTACTGGTACATCTGTGAAACTATTGGGACATCTGTGAAACTATGGGGACATCTGTGAAACTAATGGGACATATGTGAAACTATTGGGGCGTCTGTGAAACTTCTGGGACATGTGTGAAACTACTGGGACATCTGTAAAACTACTGGAACATCTGTTAAACTATTGGGACATCTGTGAAACTATGGGGACATCTGTGAAACTAATGGGACATCTGTGAAACTATTGGAAGATCTGTGAAATTATGGGGACATCTGGGAAACTAATGGGACATATGTGAAACTATTGGGACATCTGTGAAACTATGGGGACATCTCTTAACCTACTGGGATATCTGTAAAACTAGTGGGACATCTGTGAAACGATTGAGACATCTGTGAAACTATGAGGACATCTGTTAACCTACTGGGACATCTGTTAAACTACTGGGACATCTGTTAAACTATTGGGACATCTGTGAAACTACTGGGACATCTGTAAAACTACTGGGACATATGTGAACCTATTGGGACATCTGTTAAACTATTGGGACATCTGTGAAACTATTGGGACATCTGTAAAACAACTGGGAGATCTGTTAAACTATTGGGACATCTGTTAAACTCCTGGGACATCTGTGAAACTATTGGGACATGGGTGAAACTATTGGGACATCTGTTAAACTATTGGGACGTCTGTGAAACTACTGGTACATCTGTGAAACTATTGGGACATCTGTGAAACTACTGGGACATCTGTTAAACTACTGGGACATCTGTTAAACTATTGGGACATCTGCGAAACTACTGGGACATCTGTAAAACTACTGGGACATATGTGAACCTATTGGGACATCTGTGAAACTATTGGGACATCTGTGAAACTATTGGGACATCTGTGAAACTATGGGGACATCTGTGAAACTAATGGGACATATGTAAAACTATTGGGGCGTCTGTGAAACTACTGGGACATGTATGAAACTACTGGGACATCTGTAAAACTACTGGGACATATGTTAAACTATTGGGACATCTGTGAAACTATGGGGACATCTGTGAAACTAATGGGACATATGTGAAACTATTGGGACATCTGTGAAACTACTAGTACATCTGTGAAACTATTGGGACATCTGTGAAACTATTGGGACATCTGTGAAACTATGGGGACATCTGTGAAACTAATGGGACATCTGTGAAACTACTGGGACATCTGTAAAACTACTGGGTCATATGTGAACCTATTGGGACATCTGTTGAACTACTTGGACATCTGTTAAACTATTGGGACATCTGTGAAACTATGGGGACATCTGTTAACCTACTGGGACATCTGTGAAACTACTGGGACATCTGTTAAACTACTGGGACATCTGTGAAACTATGGGGACATCTGTGAAACAAATGAGACATAGGTGAAACTATTGGGACATCTGTGGAACTATTGGGACATCTGTGAAACTATGGGGACATCTGTGAAACTAATGGGACATCTGTGAAACTATTGGAAGATCTGTGAAACTATGGGGACATCTGGGAAACTAATGGGACATATGTGAAATTATTGGGGCATCTGTGAAACTACTGGGACATGTGTGAAACTACTGGGCCATCTGTAATACTACTGGGACATATGTTAAACTATTGGGACATCTGTGAAACTATGGGGACATCTCTTAACCTGCTGGAATATCTGTAAAACTACTGGGACATCTGTGAAACGATTGAGACACCTGTGAAACTATGGGGACATCTGTTAACCTACTGGGACATCTGTGAAACTACTGAGACATCTGTTAAACTACTGGGACATCTGTTAAACTATTGGGACATCTGTGAAACTACTGGGACATCTGTAAAACTACTGGGACATATGTGAACCTATTGGGACATCTGTTAAACTATTGGGACATCTGTGAAACTATTGGGACATCTGTAAAACAACTGGGACATCTGTTAAACTATTGGGACATCTGTGAAACTAATGGGACATCTGTGAAACTATGGGGACATCTGTGAAACTAATGGGACATATGTGAAACTATTGGGAGATCTGTGAAACTATGGGGACATCTGTGAAACTAATGGGACATCTGTGAAACTATTGGGAGATCTGTGAAACTATGGGGACATCTGGGAAACTAATGGGACATATGTGAAACTATTGGGGCGTCTGTGAAACTACTGGGACATGTGTGAAACTACTGGGCCATCTGTAATACTACTGGGACATCTGTTAAACTATTGGGACATCTGTGAAACTATTGGGACATCTGTGAAACTACTGGTACATCTGTGAAACTATTGGGACATCTGTGAAACTATGGGGTCATCTGTTAACCTACTGGGATATCTGTAAAACTACTGGGACATCTGTGAAACGATTGGGACATCTGTGAAACTATGGGGACATCTGTTAACCTACTGGGACATCTGTGAAACTACTGGGACATCTGTTAAACTACTGGGACATCTGTTAAACTATTGGGACATCTGTGAAACTACTGGGACATCTGTTAAACTACTGGAACATATGTGAACCTATTGGGACATCTCTGAAACTATTGGGACATCTGTGAATCGATTGAGACATCTGTGAAACTATGGGGACATCTGTTAACCTACTGGGACATCTGTGAAACTCCTGGGACATCTGTGAAACGATTGGGACATGGGTGAAACTATTGGGACATCTGTTAAACTATTGGGACATCTGTGAAACTACTGGTACATCTGTGAAACTATTGGGACATCTGTGAAACTATGGGGACATCTGTGAAACTAATGGGACATATGTGAAACTATTGGGGCGTCTGTGAAACTTCTGGGACATGTGTGAAACTACTGGGACATCTGTAAAACTACTGGAACATCTGTTAAACTATTGGGACATCTGTGAAACTATGGGGACATCTGTGAAACTAATGGGACATCTGTGAAACTATGGGGACATCTGTGAAACTAATGGGACATATGTGAAACTATTGGAGATCTGTGAAACTATGGGGACATCTGTGAAACTAATGGGACATCTGTGAAACTATTGGGAGATCTGTGAAACTAATGGGACATATGTGAAACTATTGGGAGATCTGTGAAACTATGGGGACATCTGTGAAACTAATGGGACATCTGTGAAACTATGGGGACATCTGTGAAACTAATGGGACATATGTGAAACTATTGGGAGATCTGTGAAACTATGGGGACATCTGTGAAACTAATGGGACATCTGTGAAACTATTGGGAGATCTGTGAAACTATGAGGACATCTGGGAAACTAATGGGACATATGTGAAACTATTGGGGCGTCTGTGAAACTACTGGGACATGTGTGAAACTACTGGGCCATCTGTAATACTACTGGGACATCTGTTAAAATATTGGGACATCTGTTAAACTATTGGGACATCTGTGAAACTACTGGTACATCTGTGAAACTATTGGGACATCTGTGAAACTATGGGGTCATCTGTTAATCTACTGGGATATCTGAAAAACTACTGGGACATCTGTGAAACGATTGGGACATCTGTGAAACTATGGGGACATCTGTTAACCTACTGGGACATCTGTGAAACTACTGGGACATCTGTTAAACTACTGGGACATCTGTTAAACTATTGGGACATCTGTGAAACTATTGGGACATCTGTTAAACTACTGGAACATATGTGAACCTATTGGGACATCTCTGAAACTATTGGGACATCTGTGAAACGATTGAGACATCTGTGAAACTATGGGGACATCTGTTAACCTACTGGGACATCTGTGAAACTCCTGGGACATCTGTGAAACTATTGGGACATGGGTAAAACTATTGGGACATCTGTTAAACTATTGGGACATCTGTGAAACTACTGGTACATCTGTGAAACTATTGCGACATCTGTGAAACTATGGGGACATCTGTGAAACTAATGGGACATATGTGAAACTATTGGGGCATCTGTGAAACTTCTGGGACATGTGTGAAACTACTGGGACATCTGTAAAACTACTGGAACATCTGTTAACTATTGGGACATCTGTGAAACTATGGGGACATCTGTGAAACTAATGGGACATCTGTGAAACTATGGGGACATCTGTGAAACTAATGGGACATATGTGAAACTATTGGGAGATCTGTGAAACTATGGGGACATCTGTGAAACTAATGGGACATCTGTGAAACTATTGGGAGATCTGTGAAACTAATGGGACATATGTGAAACTATTGGGAGATCTGTGAAACTATGGGGACATCTGTGAAACTATGGGGACATCTGGGAAACTAATGGGACATATGTGAAACTATTGGGGCGTCTGTGAAACTACTTGGACATGTGTGAAACTACTGGGCCATCTGTAATACTACTGGGACATCTGTTAAACTATTGGGACATCTGTGAAACTATTGGGACATCTGTGAAACTACTGGTACATCTGTGAAACTATTGGGACATCTGTGAAACTATGGGGTCATCTGTTAACCTACTGGGATATCTGTAAAACTACTGGGACATCTGTGAAACGATTGGGACATCTGTGAAACTATGGGGACATCTGTGAAACTAATGGGACATCTGTGAAACTACTGGGACATCTGTAAAACTACTGGGTCATATGTGAACCTATTGGGACATCTGTTGAACTACTGGGACATCTGTTAAACTATTGGGACATCTGTGAAACTATGGGGACATCTCTTAACCTACTGGGATATCTGTAAAACTACTGGGACATCTGTGAAACGATTGAGACACCTGTGAAACTATGGGGACATCTGTTAACCTACTGGGACATCTGTGAAACTACTGGGACATCTGTTAAACTACTGGGACAGCTGTTAAACTATTGGGACATCTGTGAAACTATTGGGACATCTGTAAAACAACTGGGACATCTGTTAAACTATTGGGACATCTGTTAAACTCCTGGGACATCTGTGAAACTATTGGGACATGGGTGAAACTATTGGGACATCTGTTAAACTATTGGGACATCTGTGAAACTACTGGTACATCTGTGAAACTATTGGGACATCTGTGAAACTACTGGGACATCTGTTAAACTACTGGGACATCTGTTAAACTATTGGGACATCTGTGAAACTACTGGGACATCTGTAAAACTACTGGGACATATGTGAACCTATTGGGACATCTGTGAAACTATTGGGACATCTGTGAAACTATTGGGACATCTGTGAAACTATGGGGACATCTGTGAAACTAATGGGACATATGTAAAACTATTGGGGCGTCTGTGAATCTACTGGGACATCTGTGAAACTACTGGGAC
Organism: Petromyzon marinus; assembly: GCF_048934315.1. Lineage (NCBI taxonomy): Eukaryota > Metazoa > Chordata > Hyperoartia > Petromyzontiformes > Petromyzontidae > Petromyzon > Petromyzon marinus. The sequence goes on along the minus strand of NC_133707.1, from coordinate 12,648,543 downwards.
ATCTGTAAAACTACTGGGACATCTGTTAAACTATTGGGATATCTGTGAAACTATGGGGACATCTGTGAAACTAATGGGACATCTGTGAAACTATGGGGACATCTGTGAAACTAATGGGACATATGTGAAACTATTGGGAGATCTGTGAAACTATGGGGACATCTGTGAAACTAATGGGACATCTGTGAAACTATTGGGAGATCTGTGAAACTATGGGGACATCTGGGAAACTAATGGGACATATGTGAAACTATTGGGGCGTCTGTGAAACTACTGGGACATGTGTGAAACTACTGGGCCATCTGTAATACTACTGGGACATCTGTTAAACTATTGGGACATCTGTGAAACTATTGGGACATCTGTGAAACTACTGGTTCATCTGTGAAACTATTGGGACATCTGTGAAACTATGGGGTCATCTGTTAACCTACTGGGATATCTGTAAAACTACTCGGACATCTGTGAAACGATTGGGACATCTGTGAAACTATGGGGACATCTGTTAACCTACTGGGACATCTGTGAAACTACTGGGACATCTGTTAAACTACTGCGACATCTGTTAAACTATTGGGACATCTGTGAAACTACTGGGACATCTGTTAAACTACTGGAACATATGTGAACCTATTGGGACATCTCTGAAACTATTGGGACATCTGTGAAAATATTGGGACATCTGGGAACAACTGGGACATCTGTTAAACTATTGGGACATCTGTGAAACTACTGGTACATCTGTGAAACTATTGGGACATCTGTGAAACTATGGGGACATCTGTGAAACTAATGGGACATATGTGAAACTATTGGGGCGTCTGTGAAACTTCTGGGACATGTGTGAAACTACTGGGACATCTGTTAAACTATTGGGACATCTGTGAAACTATGGGGACATCTGTGAAACTATTGGGACATCTGTGAAACTATGGGGACATCTGTGAAACTAATGGGATATCTGTAAAACTACTGGGACATCTGTGAAACGATTGGGACATCTGTGAAACTATGGGGACATCTGTGAAACTAATGGGACATCTGTGAAACTACTGGGACATCTGTAAAACTACTGGGTCATATGTGAACCTATTGGGACATCTGTTGAACTACTGGGACATCTGTTAAACTATTGGGACATCTGTGAAACTATGGGGACATCTCTTAACCTACTGGGATATCTGTAAAACTACTGGGACATCTGTGAAACGATTGAGACACCTGTGAAACTATGGGGACATCTGTTAACCTACTGGGACATCTGTGAAACTACTGGGACATCTGTTAAACTACTGGGACATCTGTTAAACTATTGGGACATCTGTGAAACTATTGGGACATCTGTGAAACTATTGGGACATGGGTGAAACTATTGGGACATCTGTTAAACTATTGGGACATCTGTGAAACTATTGGTACATCTGTGAAACTATTGGGACATCTGTGAAACTACTGGGACATCTGTTAAACTACTGGGACATCTGTTAAACTATTGGGACATCTGTGAAACTACTGGGACATCTGTAAAACTACTGGGACATATGTGAACCTATTGGGACATCTGTGAAACTATTGGGACATCTTTGAAACTATTGGGACATCTGTGAAACTATGGGGACATCTGTGAAACTAATGGGACATATGTAAAACTATTGGGGCGTCTGTGAATCTACTGGGACATCTGTGAAACTACTGGGACATCTGTAAAACTACTGGGACATCTGTTAAACTATTGGGACATCTGTGAAACTATGGGGACATCTGTGAAACTAATGGGACATCTGTGAAACTATGGGGACATCTGTGAAACTAATGGGACATATGTGAAACTATTGGGAGATCTGTGAAACTATGGGGACATCTGTGAAACTAATGGGACATCTGTGAAACTATTGGGAGATCTGTGAAACTATGGGGACATCTGGGAAACTAATGGGACATATGTGAAACTATTGGGACGTCTGTGAAACTACTGGGACATGTGTGAAACTACTGGGCCATCTGTAATACTACTGGGACATCTGTTAAACTATTGGGACATCTGTGAAACTATTGGGACATCTGTGAAACTACTGGTACATCTGTGAAACTATTGGGACATCTGTGAAACTATGGGGTCATATGTGAACCTATTGGGACATCTGTTGAACTACTGGGACATCTGTTAAACTATTGGGACATCTGTGAAACTATGGGGACATCTCTTAACCTACTGGGATATCTGTAAAACTACTGGGACATCTGTGAAACGATTGAGACACCTGTGAAACTATGGGGACATCTGTTAACCTACTGGGACATCTGTGAAACTACTGGGACATCTGTTAAACTACTGGGACATCTGTTAAACTATTGGGTCATCTGTGAAACTATTGGGACATCTGTAAAACAACTGGGACATCTGTTAAACTATTGGGACATCTGTTAAACTCCTGGGACATCTGTGAAACTATTGGGACATGGGTGAAACTATTGGGACATCTGTTAAACTATTGGGACATCTGTGAAACTACTGGTACATCTGTGAAACTATTGGGACATCTGTGAAACTACTGGGACATCTGTTAAACTACTGGGACATCTGTTAAACTATTGGGACATCTGTGAAACTACTGGGACATCTGTAAAACTACTGGGACATATGTGAACCTATTGGGACATCTGTGAAACTATTGGGACATCTGTGAAACTATTGGGACATCTGTGAAACTATGGGGACATCTGTGAAACTAATGGGACATATGTAAAACTATTGGGGCGTCTGTGAATCTACTGGGACATCTGTGAAACTACTGGGACATCTGTAAAACTACTGGGACATCTGTTAAACTATTGGGACATCTGTGAAACTATGGGGACATCTGTGAAACTAATGGGACATCTGTGAAACTATGGGGACATCTGTGAAACTAATGGGACATATGTGAAACTATTGGGAGATCTGTGAAACTATGGGGACATCTGTGAAACTAATGGGAGATCTGTGAAACTATGGGGACATCTGTGAAACTATGGGGACATCTGGGAAACTAATGGGACATATGTGAAACTATTGGGGCGTCTGTGAAACTACTTGGACATGTGTGAAACTACTGGGCCATCTGTAATACTACTGGGACATCTGTTAAACTATTGGGACATCTGTGAAACTATTGGGACATCTGTGAAACTACTGGTACATCTGTGAAACTATTGGGACATCTGTGAAACTATGGGGTCATCTGTTAACCTACTGGGATATCTGTAAAACTACTGGGACATCTGTGAAACGATTGGGACATCTGTGAAACTATGGGGACATCTGTGAAACTAATGGGACATCTGTGAAACTACTGGGACATCTGTAAAACTACTGGGTCATATGTGAACCTATTGGGACATCTGTTGAACTACTGGGACATCTGTTAAACTATTGGGACATCTGTGAAACTATGGGGACATCTCTTAACCTACTGGGATATCTGTAAAACTACTGGGACATCTGTGAAACGATTGAGACACCTGTGAAACTATGGGGACATCTGTTAACCTACTGGGACATCTGTGAAACTACTGGGACATCTGTTAAACTACTGGGACAGCTGTTAAACTATTGGGACATCTGTGAAACTATTGGGACATCTGTAAAACAACTGGGACATCTGTTAAACTATTGGGACATCTGTTAAACTCCTGGGACATCTGTGAAACTATTGGGACATGGGTGAAACTATTGGGACATCTGTTAAACTATTGGGACATCTGTGAAACTACTGGTACATCTGTGAAACTATTGGGACATCTGTGAAACTACTGGGACATCTGTTAAACTACTGGGACATCTGTTAAACTATTGGGACATCTGTGAAACTACTGGGACATCTGTAAAACTACTGGGACATATGTGAACCTATTGGGACATCTGTGAAACTATTGGGACATCTGTGAAACTATTGGGACATCTGTGAAACTATGGGGACATCTGTGAAACTAATGGGACATATGTAAAACTATTGGGGCGTCTGTGAATCTACTGGGACATCTGTGAAACTACTGGGACATCTGTAAAACTACTGGGACATCTGTTAAACTATTGGGACATCTGTGAAACTATGGGGACATCTGTGAAACTAATGGGACATCTGTGAAACTATGGGGACATCTGTGAAACTAATGGGACATATGTGAAACTATTGGGAGATCTGTGAAACTATGGGGACATCTGTGAAACTAATGGGACATCTGTGAAACTATTGGGAGATCTGTGAAACTATGGGGACATCTGGGAAACTAATGGGACATATGTGAAACTATTGGGGCGTCTGTGAAACTACTGGGACATGTGTGAAACTACTGGGCCATCTGTAATACTACTGGGACATCTGTTAAACTATTGGGACATCTGTGAAACTATTGGGACATCTGTGAAACTACTGGTTCATCTGTGAAACTATTGGGACATCTGTGAAACTATGGGGTCATCTGTTAACCTACTGGGATATCTGTAAAACTACTCGGACATCTGTGAAACGATTGGGACATCTGTGAAACTATGGGGACATCTGTTAACCTACTGGGACATCTGTGAAACTACTGGGACATCTGTTAAACTACTGCGACATCTGTTAAACTATTGGGACATCTGTGAAACTACTGGGACATCTGTTAAACTACTGGAACATATGTGAACCTATTGGGACATCTCTGAAACTATTGGGACATCTGTGAAAATATTGGGACATCTGGGAACAACTGGGACATCTGTTAAACTATTGGGACATCTGTGAAACTACTGGTACATCTGTGAAACTATTGGGACATCTGTGAAACTATGGGGACATCTGTGAAACTAATGGGACATATGTGAAACTATTGGGGCGTCTGTGAAACTTCTGGGACATGTGTGAAACTACTGGGACATCTGTTAAACTATTGGGACATCTGTGAAACTATGGGGACATCTGTGAAACTATTGGGACATCTGTGAAACTATGGGGACATCTGTGAAACTAATGGGATATCTGTAAAACTACTGGGACATCTGTGAAACGATTGGGACATCTGTGAAACTATGGGGACATCTGTGAAACTAATGGGACATCTGTGAAACTACTGGGACATCTGTAAAACTACTGGGTCATATGTGAACCTATTGGGACATCTGTTGAACTACTGGGACATCTGTTAAACTATTGGGACATCTGTGAAACTATGGGGACATCTCTTAACCTACTGGGATATCTGTAAAACTACTGGGACATCTGTGAAACGATTGAGACACCTGTGAAACTATGGGGACATCTGTTAACCTACTGGGACATCTGTGAAACTACTGGGACATCTGTTAAACTACTGGGACATCTGTTAAACTATTGGGACATCTGTGGAACTATTGGGACATCTGTGAAACTATTGGGACATGGGTGAAACTATTGGGACATCTGTTAAACTATTGGGACATCTGTGAAACTATTGGTACATCTGTGAAACTATTGGGACATCTGTGAAACTACTGGGACATCTGTTAAACTACTGGGACATCTGTTAAACTATTGGGACATCTGTGAAACTACTGGGACATCTGTAAAACTACTGGGACATATGTGAACCTATTGGGACATCTGTGAAACTATTGGGACATCTTTGAAACTATTGGGACATCTGTGAAACTATGGGGACATCTGTGAAACTAATGGGACATATGTAAAACTATTGGGGCGTCTGTGAATCTACTGGGACATCTGTGAAACTACTGGGACATCTGTAAAACTACTGGGACATCTGTTAAACTATTGGGACATCTGTGAAACTATGGGGACATCTGTGAAACTAATGGGACATCTGTGAAACTATGGGGACATCTGTGAAACTAATGGGACATATGTGAAACTATTGGGAGATCTGTGAAACTATGGGGACATCTGTGAAACTAATGGGACATCTGTGAAACTATTGGGAGATCTGTGAAACTATGGGGACATCTGGGAAACTAATGGGACATATGTGAAACTATTGGGACGTCTGTGAAACTACTGGGACATGTGTGAAACTACTGGGCCATCTGTAATACTACTGGGACATCTGTTAAACTATTGGGACATCTGTGAAACTATTGGGACATCTGTGAAACTACTGGTACATCTGTGAAACTATTGGGACATCTGTGAAACTATGGGGTCATATGTGAACCTATTGGGACATCTGTTGAACTACTGGGACATCTGTTAAACTATTGGGACATCTGTGAAACTATGGGGACATCTCTTAACCTACTGGGATATCTGTAAAACTACTGGGACATCTGTGAAACGATTGAGACACCTGTGAAACTATGGGGACATCTGTTAACCTACTGGGACATCTGTGAAACTACTGGGACATCTGTTAAACTACTGGGACATCTGTTAAACTATTGGGTCATCTGTGAAACTATTGGGACATCTGTAAAACAACTGGGACATCTGTTAAACTATTGGGACATCTGTTAAACTCCTGGGACATCTGTGAAACTATTGGGACATGGGTGAAACTATTGGGACATCTGTTAAACTATTGGGACATCTGTGAAACTACTGGTACATCTGTGAAACTATTGGGACATCTGTGAAACTACTGGGACATCTGTTAAACTACTGGGACATCTGTTAAACTATTGGGACATCTGTGAAACTACTGGGACATCTGTAAAACTACTGGGACATATGTGAACCTATTGGGACATCTGTGAAACTATTGGGACATCTGTGAAACTATTGGGACATCTGTGAAACTATGGGGACATCTGTGAAACTAATGGGACATATGTAAAACTATTGGGGCGTCTGTGAATCTACTGGGACATCTGTGAAACTACTGGGACATCTGTAAAACTACTGGGACATCTGTTAAACTATTGGGACATCTGTGAAACTATGGGGACATCTGTGAAACTAATGGGACATCTGTGAAACTATGGGGACATCTGTGAAACTAATGGGACATATGTGAAACTATTGGGAGATCTGTGAAACTATGGGGACATCTGTGAAACTAATGGGACATCTGTGAAACTATTGGGAGATCTGTGAAACTATGGGGACATCTGGGAAACTAATGGGACATATGTGAAACTATTGGGGCGTCTGTGAAACTACTGGGACATGTGTGAAACTACTGGGCCATCTGTAATACTACTGGGACATCTGTTAAACTATTGGGACATCTGTGAAACTATTGGGACATCTGTGAAACTACTGGTACATCTGTGAAACTATTGGGACATCTGTGAAACTATGGGGTCATCTGTTAACCTACTGGGATATCTGTAAAACTACTGGGACATCTGTGAAACGATTGGGACATCTGTGAAACTATGGGGACATCTGTTAACCTACTGGGACATCTGTGAAACTACTGGGACATCTGTTAAACTACTGGGACATCTGTTAAACTATTGGCACATCTGTGAAACTACTGGGACATCTGTTAAACTACTGGAACATATGTGAACCTATTGGGACATCTCTGAAACTATTGGGACATCTGTGAAAATATTGGGACATCTGTGAAACAACTGGGACATCTGTTAAACTATTGGGACATCTGTTAAACTCCTGGGACATCTGTGAAACTATTGGGACATGGGTGAAACTATTGGGACATCTGTTAAAATATTGGGACATCTGTGAAACTACTGGTACATCTGTGAAACTATTGGGACATCTGTGAAACTATGGGGACATCTGTGAAACTAATGGGACATATGTGAAACTATTGGGGCGTCTGTGAAACTTCTGGGACATGTGTGAAACTACTGGGACATCTGTAAAACTACTGGAACATCTGTTAAACTATTGGGACATCTGTGAAACTATGAGGACATCTGTGAAACTAATGGGACATCTGTGAAACTATGGGGACATCTGTGAAACTAATGGGACATATGTGAATCTATTGGGAGATCTGTGAAACTATGGGGACATCTGTGAAACTAATGGGACATCTGTGAAACTATTGGGAGATCTGTGAAACTAATGGGACATATGTGAAACTATTGGGAGATCTGTGAAACTATGGGGACATCTGTGAAACTAATGGGACATCTGTAAAACTATTGGGAGATCTGTGAAACTATGGGGACATCTGGGAAACTAATGGGACATATGTGAAACTATTGGGGCGTCTGTGAAACTACTTGGACATGTGTGAAACTACTGGGCCATCTGTAATACTACTGGGACATCTGTTAAACTATTGGGACATCTGTGAAACTATTGGGACATCTGTGAAACTACTGGTACATCTGTGAAACTATTGGGACATCTGTGAAACTATGGGGTCATCTGTTAACCTACTGGGATATCTGTAAAACTACTGGGACATCTGTGAAACGATTGGGACATCTGTGAAACTATGGGGACATCTGTTAACCTACTGGGACATCTGTGAAACTACTGGGACATCTGTTAAACTACTGGGACATCTGTTAAACTATTGGGACATCTGTGAAACTATGGGGACATCTGTGAAACTAATGGGACATATGTGAAACTATTGGGACATCTGTGAAACTACTAGTACATCTGTGAAACTATTGTGACATCTGTGAAACTATTGGGACATCTGTGAAACTACTGGTACATCTGTGAAACTATGGGGACATCTGTGAAACTATTGGGACATCTTGGAAACTATTGGGACATCTGTGAAACTATGGGGACATCTGTGAAACTACTGGTACATCTGTGAAACTATTGGGACATCTGTGAAACTATGGGGACATCTGTGAAACTAATGGGACATATGTGAAACTATTGGGGCGTCTGTGAAACTTCTGGGACATGTGTGAAACTACTGGGACATCTGTAAAACTACTGGAACATCTGTTAAACTATTGGGACATCTGTGAAACTATGGGGACATCTGTGAAACTAATGGGACATCTGTGAAACTATGGCGACATCTGTGAAACTAATGGGACATATGTGAATCTATTGGGAGATCTGTGAAACTATGGGGACATCTGTGAAACTAATGGGACATCTGTGAAACTATTGGGAGATCTGTGAAACTAATGGGACATATGTGAAACTATTGGGAGATCTGTGAAACTATGGGGACATCTGTGAAACTAATGGGACATCTGTGAAACTATTGGGAGATCTGTGAAACTATGGGGACATCTGGGAAACTAATGGGACATATGTGAAACTATTGGGGCGTCTGTGAAACTACTTGGACATGTGTGAAACTACTGGGCCATCTGTAATACTACTGGGACATCTGTTAAACTATTGGGACATCTGTGAAACTATTGGGACATCTGTGAAACTACTGGTACATCTGTGAAACTATTGGGACATCTGTGAAACTATGGGGTCATCTGTTAACCTACTGGGATATCTGTAAAACTACTGGGACATCTGTGAAACGATTGGGACATCTGTGAAACTATGGGGACATCTGTTAACCTACTGGGACATCTGTGAAACTACTGGGACATCTGTTAAACTACTGGGACATCTGTTAAACTATTGGGACATCTGTGAAACTATGGGGACATCTGTGAAACTAATGGGACATATGTGAAACTATTGGGACATCTGTGAAACTACTAGTACATCTGTGAAACTATTGGGACATCTGTGAAACTATTGGGACATCTGTGAAACTACTGGTACATCTGTGAAACTATGGGGACATCTGTGAAACTATTGGGACATCTTGGAAACTATTGGGACATCTGTGAAACTATGGGGACATCTGTGAAACTAATGGGACATCTGTGAAACTACTGGGACATCTGTAAAACTACTGGGTCATATGTGAACCTATTGGGACATCTGTTGAACTACTGGGACATCTGTTAAACTATTGGGACATCTGTGAAACTATGGGGACATCTGTTAACCTACTGGGATATCTGTAAAACTACTGGGACATCTGTGAAACGATTGGGACATCTGTGAAACTATGGGGACATCTGTTAACCTACTGGGAGATCTGTGAAACTACTGGGACATCTGTTAAACTACTGGGACATCTGTGAAACTATGGGGACATCTGTGAAACAAATGGGACATAGGTGAAACTATTGGGACATCTGTGGAACTATTGGGACATCTGTGAAACTAGGGGCACATCTGTTAAACTAATGGGACATCTGTGAAACTATTGGAAGATCTGTGAAACTATGGGGACATCTGGGAAACTAATGGGACATATGTGAAACTATTGGGACATCTGTGAAACTATGGGGACATCTCTTAACCTACTGGGATATCTGTAAAACTACTGGGACATCTGTGAAACGATTGAGACATCTGTGAAACTATGGGGACATCTGTTAACCTACTGGGACATCTGTGAAACTACTGGGACATCTGTTAAACTACTGGGACATCTGTTAAACTATTGGGACATCTGTGAAACTAGTGGGACATCTGTAAAACTACTGGGACATATGTGAACCTATTGGGACATCTGTTAAACTATTGGGACATCTGTGAAACTATTGGGACATCTGTAAAACAACTGGGACATCTGTTAAACTATTGGGACATCTGTTAAACTCCTGGGACAGCTGTGAAACTATTGGGACATGGGTGAAACTATGGGAACATCTGTTAAACTATTGGGACATCTGTGAAACTACTGGTACATCTGTGAAACTATTGGGACATCTGTGAAACTACTGGACATCTGTTAAACTACTTGGACATCTGTTAAACTATTGGGACATATGTGAAACTATTGGGACATCTGTAAAACTATTGGGACATATGTGAACCTATTGGGACATCTGTGAAACTATTGGGACATCTGTGAAACTATTGGGACATCTGTGAAACTATGGGGACATCTGTGAAACTAATGGGACATATGTAAAACTATTGGGGCGTCTGTGAAACTACTGGGATATGTGTGAAACTACTGGGACATCTGTAAAACTGCTGGGACATCTGTTAAACTATTGGGACATCTGTGAAACTATGGGGACATCTGTGAAACTAATGGGACATATGTGAAACTATTGGGGCGTCTGTGAAACTTCTGGGACATGTGTGAAACTACTGGGACATCTGTAAAACTACTCGAACATCTGTTAAACTATTGGGACATCTGTGAAACTACTGGGACATCTGTAAAACTACTGGGACATCTGTTAAACTATTGGGACATCTGTGAAACTACTGGGACATCTGTAAAACTACTGGGACATATGTGAACCTATTGGGACATCTGTGAAACTATTGGGACATCTGTGAAACTATTGGGACATCTGTGAAACTATGGGGACATCTGTGAAACTAATGGGACATATGTAAAACTATTGGGGCGTCTGTGAAACTACTGGGACATCTGTGAAACTACTGGGACATCTGTAAAACTACTGGGACATCTGTTAAACTATTGGGACATCTGTGAAACTATGGGGACATCTGTGAAACTAATGGGACATCTGTGAAACTACTGGGACATCTGTAAAACTACTGGGTCATATGTGAACCTATTGGGACATCTGTTGAACTACTTGGACATCTGTTAAACTATTGGGACATCTGTGAAACTATGGGGACATCTGTGAAACTAATGGGACATATGTGAAACTATTGGGACATCTGTGAAACTACTAGTACATCTGTGAAACTATTGGGACATCTGTGAAACTATTGGGACATCTGTGAAACTACTGGTACATCTGTGAAACTATGGGGACATCTGTGAAACTATTGGGACATCTGGGAAACTATTGGGACATCTGTGAAACTATGGGGACATCTGTGAAACTAATGGGACATCTGTGAAACTTCTGGGACATCTGTAAAACTACTGGGTCATATGTGAACCTATTGGGACATCTGTTGAACTACTGGGACATCTGTTAAACTATTGGGACATCTGTGAAACTATGGGGAAATCTGTTAACCTACTGGGATATCTGTAAAACTACTGGGACATCTGTGAATCGATTGGGACATCTGTGAAACTATGGGGACATCTGTTAACCTACTGGGACATCTGTGAAACTACTGGGACATCTGTTAAACTATGGGGACATCTGTGAAACAAATGGGACATAGGTGAAACTATTGGGACATCTGTGGAACTATTGGGACATCTGTGAAACTATGGGGACATCTGTTAAACTAATGGGACATCTGTGAAACTATTGGAAGATCTGTGAAACTATGGGGACATCTGGGAAACTAATGGGATATATGTGAAACTATTGGGACATCTGTGAAACTATGGGGACATCTCTTAACCTACTGGGATATCTGTAAAACTAGTGGGTCATCTGTGAAACGATTGAGACATCTGTGAAACGATTGAGACATCTGTGAAACTATGAGGACATCTGTTAACCTACTGGGACATCTGTGAAACTACTGGGACATCTGTTAAACTACTGGGACATCTGTTAAACTATTGGGACATCTGTGAAACTACTGGGACATCTGTAAAACTACTGGGACATATGTGAACCTATTGGGACATCTGTTAAACTATTGGGACATCTGTGAAACTATTGGGACATCTGTAAAACAACTGGGAGATCTGTTAAACTATTGGGACATCTGTTAAACTCCTGGGACATCTGTGAAACTATTGGGACATGGGTGAAACTATTGGGACATCTGTTAAACTATTGGGACGTCTGTGAAACTACTGGTACATCTGTGAAACTATTGGGACATCTGTGAAACTACTGGGACATCTGTTAAACTACTGGGACATCTGTTAAACTATTGGGACATCTGTGAAACTACTGGGACATCTGCAAAACTACTGGGACATATGTGAACCTATTGGGACATCTGTGAAACTATTGGGACATCTGTGAAACTATTGGGACATCTGTGAAACTATGGGGACATCTGTGAAACTAATGGGACATATGTAAAACTATTGGGGCGTCTGTGAAACTACTGGGACATGTATGAAACTACTGGGACATCTGTAAAACTACTGGGACATATGTTAAACTATTGGGACATCTGTGAAACTATGGGGACATCTGTGAAACTAATGGGACATATGTGAAACTATTGGGACATCTGTGAAACTACTAGTACATCTGTGAAACTATTGGGACATCTGTGAAACTATTGGGACATCTGTGAAACTATGGGGACATCTGTGAAACTAATGGGACATCTGTGAAACTACTGGGACATCTGTAAAACTACTGGGTCATATGTGAACCTATTGGGACATCTGTTGAACTACTTGGACATCTGTTAAACTATTGGGACATCTGTGAAACTATGGGGACATCTGTTAACCTACTGGGACATCTGTGAAACTACTGGGACATCTGTTAAACTACTGGGACATCTGTGAAACTATGGGGACATCTGTGAAACAAATGAGACATAGGTGAAACTATTGGGATATCTGTGGAACTATTGGGACATCTGTGAAACTATGGGGACATCTGTGAAACTAATGGGACATCTGTGAAACTATTGGAAGATCTGTGAAACTATGGGGACATCTGGGAAACTAATGGGACATATGTGAAATTATTGGGGCATCTGTGAAACTACTGGGACATGTGTGAAACTACTGGGCCATCTGTAATACTACTGGGACATATGTTAAACTATTGGGACATCTGTGAAACTATGGGGACATCTCTTAACCTGCTGGGATATCTGTAAAACTACTGGGACATCTGTGAAACGATTGAGACACCAGTGAAACTATGGGGACATCTGTTAACCTACTGGGACATCTGTGAAACTACTGGGACATCTGTTAAACTACTGGGACATCTGTTAAACTATTTGGACATCTGTGAAACTACTGGAACATCTGTAAAACTACTGGGACATATGTGAACCTATTGGGACATCTGTTAAACTATTGGGACATCTGTGAAACTATTGGGACATCTGTAAAACAACTGGGACATCTGTTAACCTATTGGGACATCTGTGAAACTAATGGGACATCTGTGAAACTATGGGGACATCTGTGAAACTAATGGGACATATGTGAAACTATTGGGAGATCTGTGAAACTATGGGGACATCTGTGAAACTATTGGGACATCTGTGAAACTATTGGGAGATCTGTGAAACTATGGGGACATCTGGGAAACTAATGGGACATATGTGAAACTATTGGGGCGTCTGTGAAACTACTGGGACATGTGTGAAACTACTGGGCCATCTGTAATACTACTGGGACATCTGTTAAACTATTGGGACATCTGTGAAACTATTGGGACATCTGTGAAACTACTGGTACATCTGTGAAACTATTGGGACATCTGTGAAACTATGGGGTCATCTGTTAACCTACTGGGATATCTGTAAAACTACTGGGACATCTGTGAAACGATTGGGACATCTGTGAAACTATGGGGACATCTGTTAACCTACTGGGACATCTGTGAAACTACTGGGACATCTGTTAAACTACTGGGACATCTGTTAAACTATTGGGACATCTGTGAAACTACTGGGACATCTGTTAAACTACTGGAACATATGTGAACCTATTGGGACATCTCTGAAACTATTGGGACATCTGTGAAACGATTGAGACATCTGTGAAACTATGGGGACATCTGTTAACCTACTGGGACATCTGTGAAACTCCTGGGACATCTGTGAAACTATTGGGACATGGGTGAAACTATTGGGACATCTGTTAAACTATTGGGACATCTGTGAAACTACTGGTACATCTGTGAAACTATTGCGACATCTGTGAAACTATGGGGACATCTGTGAAACTAATGGGACATATGTGAAACTATTGGGGCGTCTGTGAAACTTCTGGGACATGTGTGAAACTACTGGGACATCTGTAAAACTACTGGAACATCTGTTAAACTATTGGGACATCTGTGAAACTATGGGGACATCTGTGAAACTAATGGGACATCTGTGAAACTATTGGAAGATCTGTGAAATTATGGGGACATCTGGGAAACTAATGGGACATATGTGAAACTATTGGGACATCTGTGAAACTATGGGGACATCTCTTAACCTACTGGGATATCTGTAAAACTAGTGGGACATCTGTGAAACGATTGAGACATCTGTGAAACTATGAGGACATCTGTTAACCTACTGGGACATCTGATAAACTACTGGGACATCTGTTAAACTATTGGGACATCTGTGAAACTACTGGGACATCTGTAAAACTACTGGGACATATGTGAACCTATTGGGACATCTGTTAAACTATTGGGACATCTGTGAAACTATTGGGACATCTGTAAAACAACTGGGAGATCTGTTAAACTATTGGGACATCTGTTAAACTCCTGGGACATCTGTGAAACTATTGGGACATGGGTGAAACTATTGGGACATCTGTTAAACTATTGGGACGTCTGTGAAACTACTGGTACATCTGTGAAACTATTGGGACATCTGTGAAACTACTGGGACATCTGTTAAACTACTGGGACATCTGTTAAACTATTGGGACATCTGTGAAACTACTGGGACATCTGTAAAACTACTGGGACATATGTGAACCTATTGGGACATCTGTGAAACTATTGGGACATCTGTGAAACTATTGGGACATCTGTGAAACTATGGGGACATCTGTGAAACTAATGGGACATATGTAAAACTATTGGGGCGTCTGTGAAACTACTGGGACATGTATGAAACTACTGGGACATCTGTAAAACTACTGGGACATATGTTAAACTATTGGGACATCTGTGAAACTATGGGGACATCTGTGAAACTAATGGGACATATGTGAAACTATTGGGACATCTGTGAAACTACTAGTACATCTGTGAAACTATTGGGACATCTGTGAAACTATTGGGACATCTGTGAAACTATGGGGACATCTGTGAAACTAATGGGACATCTGTGAAACTACTGGGACATCTGTAAAACTACTGGGTCATATGTGAACCTATTGGGACATCTGTTGAACTACTTGGACATCTGTTAAACTATTGGGACATCTGTGAAACTATGGGGACATCTGTTAACCTACTGGGACATCTGTGAAACTACTGGGACATCTGTTAAACTACTGGGACATCTGTGAAACTATGGGGACATCTGTGAAACAAATGAGACATAGGTGAAACTATTGGGACATCTGTGGAACTATTGGGACATCTGTGAAACTATGGGGACATCTGTGAAACTAATGGGACATCTGTGAAACTATTGGAAGATCTGTGAAACTATGGGGACATCTGGGAAACTAATGGGACATATGTGAAATTATTGGGGCATCTGTGAAACTACTGGGACATGTGTGAAACTACTGGGCCATCTGTAATACTACTGGGACATATGTTAAACTATTGGGACATCTGTGAAACTATGGGGACATCTCTTAACCTGCTGGAATATCTGTAAAACTACTGGGACATCTGTGAAACGATTGAGACACCTGTGAAACTATGGGGACATCTGTTAACCTACTGGGACATCTGTGAAACTACTGAGACATCTGTGAAACTACTGGAACATCTGTTAAACTATTGGGACATCTGTGAAACTACTGGGACATCTGTAAAACTACTGGGACATATGTGAACCTATTGGGACATCTGTTAAACTATTGGGACATCTGTGAAACTATTGGGACATCTGTAAAACAACTGGGACATCTGTTAAACTATTGGGACATCTGTGAAACTAATGGGACATCTGTGAAACTATGGGGACATCTGTGAAACTAATGGGACATATGTGAAACTATTGGGAGATCTGTGAAACTATGGGGACATCTGTGAAACTAATGGGACATCTGTGAAACTATTGGGAGATCTGTGAAACTATGGGGACATCTGGGAAACTAATGGGACATATGTGAAACTATTGGGGCGTCTGTGAAACTACTGGGACATGTGTGAAACTACTGGGCCATCTGTAATACTACTGGGACATCTGTTAAACTATTGGGACATCTGTGAAACTATTGGGACATCTGTGAAACTACTGGTACATCTGTGAAACTATTGGGACATCTGTGAAACTATGGGGTCATCTGTTAACCTACTGGGATATCTGTAAAACTACTGGGACATCTGTGAAACGATTGGGACATCTGTGAAACTATGGGGACATCTGTTAACCTACTGGGACATCTGTGAAACTACTGGGACATCTGTTAAACTACTGGGACATCTGTTAAACTATTGGGACATCTGTGAAACTACTGGGACATCTGTTAAACTACTGGAACATATGTGAACCTATTGGGACATCTCTGAAACTATTGGGACATCTGTGAATCGATTGAGACATCTGTGAAACTATGGGGACATCTGTTAACCTACTGGGACATCTGTGAAACTCCTGGGACATCTGTGAAACTATTGGGACATGGGTGAAACTATTGGGACATCTGTTAAACTATTGGGACATCTGTGAAACTACTGGTACATCTGTGAAACTATTGGGACATCTGTGAAACTATGGGGACATCTGTGAAACTAATGGGACATATGTGAAACTATTGGGGCGTCTGTGAAACTTCTGGGACATGTGTGAAACTACTGGGACATCTGTAAAACTACTGGAACATCTGTTAAACTATTGGGACATCTGTGAAACTATGGGGACATCTGTGAAACTAATGGGACATCTGTGAAACTATGGGGACATCTGTGAAACTAATGGGACATATGTGAAACTATTGGAGATCTGTGAAACTATGGGGACATCTGTGAAACTAATGGGACATCTGTGAAACTATTGGGAGATCTGTGAAACTAATGGGACATATGTGAAACTATTGGGAGATCTGTGAAACTATGGGGACATCTGTGAAACTAATGGGACATCTGTGAAACTATGGGGACATCTGTGAAACTAATGGGACATATGTGAAACTATTGGGAGATCTGTGAAACTATGGGGACATCTGTGAAACTAATGGGACATCTGTGAAACTATTGGGAGATCTGTGAAACTATGAGGACATCTGGGAAACTAATGGGACATATGTGAAACTATTGGGGCGTCTGTGAAACTACTGGGACATGTGTGAAACTACTGGGCCATCTGTAATACTACTGGGACATCTGTTAAAATATTGGGACATCTGTTAAACTATTGGGACATCTGTGAAACTACTGGTACATCTGTGAAACTATTGGGACATCTGTGAAACTATGGGGTCATCTGTTAATCTACTGGGATATCTAAAAAACTACTGGGACATCTGTGAAACGATTGGGACATCTGTGAAACTATGGGGACATCTGTTAACCTACTGGGTCATCTGTGAAACTACTGGGACATCTGTTAAACTACTGGGACATCTGTTAAACTATTGGGACATCTGTGAAACTACTGGGACATCTGTTAAACTACTGGAACATATGTGAACCTATTGGGACATCTCTGAAACTATTGGGACATCTGTGAAACGATTGAGACATCTGTGAAACTATGGGGACATCTGTTAACCTACTGGGACATCTGTGAAACTCCTGGGACATCTGTGAAACTATTGGGACATGGGTAAAACTATTGGGACATCTGTTAAACTATTGGGACATCTGTGAAACTACTGGTACATCTGTGAAACTATTGCGACATCTGTGAAACTATGGGGACATCTGTGAAACTAATGGGACATATGTGAAACTATTGGGGCATCTGTGAAACTTCTGGGACATGTGTGAAACTACTGGGACATCGGTAAAACTACTGGAACATCTGTTAACTATTGGGACATCTGTGAAACTATGGGGACATCTGTGAAACTAATGGGACATCTGTGAAACTATGGGGACATCTGTGAAACTAATGGGACATATGTGAAACTATTGGGAGATCTGTGAAACTATGGGGACATCTGTGAAACTAATGGGACATCTGTGAAACTATTGGGAGATCTGTGAAACTAATGGGACATATGTGAAACTATTGGGAGATCTGTGAAACTATGGGGACATCTGTGAAACTATGGGGACATCTGGGAAACTAATGGGACATATGTGAAACTATTGGGGCGTCTGTGAAACTACTTGGACATGTGTGAAACTACTGGGCCATCTGTAATACTACTGGGACATCTGTTAAACTATTGGGACATCTGTGAAACTATTGGGACATCTGTGAAACTACTGGTACATCTGTGAAACTATTGGGACATCTGTGAAACTATGGGGTCATCTGTTAACCTACTGGGATATCTGTAAAACTACTGGGACATCTGTGAAACGATTGGGACATCTGTGAAACTATGGGGACATCTGTGAAACTAATGGGACATCTGTGAAACTACTGGGACATCTGTAAAACTACTGGGTCATATGTGAACCTATTGTGACATCTGTTGAACTACTGGGACATCTGTTAAACTATTGGGACATCTGTGAAACTATGGGGACATCTCTTAACCTACTGGGATATCTGTAAAACTACTGGGACATCTGTGAAACGATTGAGACACCTGTGAAACTATGGGGACATCTGTTAACCTACTGGGACATCTGTGAAACTACTGGGACATCTGTTAAACTACTGGGACAGCTGTTAAACTATTGGGACATCTGTGAAACTATTGGGACATCTGTAAAACAACTGGGACATCTGTTAAACTATTGGGACATCTGTTAAACTCCTGGGACATCTGTGAAACTATTGGGACATGGGTGAAACTATTGGGACATCTGTTAAACTATTGGGACATCTGTGAAACTACTGGTACATCTGTGAAACTATTGGGACATCTGTGAAACTACTGGGACATCTGTTAAACTACTGGGACATCTGTTAAACTATTGGGACATCTGTGAAACTACTGGGACATCTGTAAAACTACTGGGACATATGTGAACCTATTGGGACATCTGTGAAACTATTGGGACATCTGTGAAACTATTGGGACATCTGTGAAACTATGGGGACATCTGTGAAACTAATGGGACATATGTAAAACTATTGGGGCGTCTGTGAATCTACTGGGACATCTGTGAAACTACTGGGACATCTGTAAAACTACTGGGACATCTGTTAAACTATTGGGACATCTGTGAAACTATGGGGACATCTGTGAAACTAATGGGACATCTGTGAAACTATGGGGACATCTGTGAAACTAATGGGACATATGTGAAACTATTGGGAGATCTGTGAAACTATGGGGACATCTGTGAAACTAATGGGACATCTGTGAAACTATTGGGAGATCTGTGAAACTATGGGGACATCTGGGAAACTAATGGGACATATGTGAAACTATTGGGGCGTCTGTGAAACTACTGGGACATGTGTGAAACTACTGGGCCATCTGTAATACTACTGGGACATCTGTTAAACTATTGGGACATCTGTGAAACTATTGGGACATCTGTGAAACTACTGGTTCATCTGTGAAACTATTGGGACATCTGTGAAACTATGGGGTCATCTGTTAACCTACTGGGATATCTGTAAAACTACTCGGACATCTGTGAAACGATTGGGACATCTGTGAAACTATGGGGACATCTGTTAACCTACTGGGACATCTGTGAAACTACTGGGACATCTGTTAAACTACTGGGACATCTGTTAAACTATTGGGACATCTGTGAAACTACTGGGACATCTGTTAAACTACTGGAACATATGTGAACCTATTGGGACATCTCTGAAACTATTGGGACATCTGGGAACAACTGGGACATCTGTTAAACTATTGGGACATCTGTGAAACTACTGGTACATCTGTGAAACTATTGGGACATCTGTGAAACTATGGGGACATCTGTGAAACTAATGGGACATATGTGAAACTATTGGGGCGTCTGTGAAACTTCTGGGACATGTGTGAAACTACTGGGACATCTGTTAAACTATTGGGACATCTGTGAAACTATGGGGACATCTGTGAAACTATTGGGACATCTGTGAAACTATGGGGACATCTGTGAAACTAATGGGATATCTGTAAAACTACTGGGACATCTGTGAAACGATTGGGACATCTGTGAAACTATGGGGACATCTGTGAAACTAATGGGACATCTGTGAAACTACTGGGACATCTGTAAAACTACTGGGTCATATGTGAACCTATTGGGACATCTGTTGAACTACTGGGACATCTGTTAAACTATTGGGACATCTGTGAAACTATGGGGACATCTCTTAACCTACTGGGATATCTGTAAAACTACTGGGACATCTGTGAAACGATTGAGACACCTGTGAAACTATGGGGACATCTGTTAACCTACTGGGACATCTGTGAAACTACTGGGACATCTGTTAAACTACTGGGACATCTGTTAAACTATTGGGACATCTGTGAAACTATTGGGACATCTGTGAAACTATTGGGACATGGGTGAAACTATTGGGACATCTGTTAAACTATTGGGACATCTGTGAAACTATTGGTACATCTGTGAAACTATTGGGACATCTGTGAAACTACTGGGACATCTGTTAAACTACTGGGACATCTGTTAAACTATTGGGACATCTGTGAAACTACTGGGACATCTGTAAAACTACTGGGACATATGTGAACCTATTGGGACATCTGTGAAACTATTGGGACATCTTTGAAACTATTGGGACATCTGTGAAACTATGGGGACATCTGTGAAACTAATGGGACATATGTAAAACTATTGGGGCGTCTGTGAATCTACTGGGACATCTGTGAAACTACTGGGACATCTGTAAAACTACTGGGACATCTGTTAAACTATTGGGACATCTGTGAAACTATGGGGACATCTGTGAAACTAATGGGACATCTGTGAAACTATGGGGACATCTGTGAAACTAATGGGACATATGTGAAACTATTGGGAGATCTGTGAAACTATGGGGACATCTGTGAAACTAATGGGACATCTGTGAAACTATTGGGAGATCTGTGAAACTATGGGGACATCTGGGAAACTAATGGGACATATGTGAAACTATTGGGGCGTCTGTGAAACTACTGGGACATGTGTGAAACTACTGGGCCATCTGTAATACTACTGGGACATCTGTTAAACTATTGGGACATCTGTGAAACTATTGGGACATCTGTGAAACTACTGGTTCATCTGTGAAACTATTGGGACATCTGTGAAACTATGGGGTCATCTGTTAACCTACTGGGATATCTGTTAAACTACTCGGACATCTATGAAACGATTGGGACATCTGTGAAACTATGGGGACATCTGTTAACCTACTGGGACATCTGTGAAACTACTGGGACATCTGTTAAACTACTGGGACATCTGTTAAACTATTGGGACATCTGTGAAACTACTGGGACATCTGTTAAACTACTGGAACATATGTGAACCTATTGGGACATCTCTGAAACTATTGGGACATCTGGGAACAACTGGGACATCTGTTAAACTATTGGGACATCTGTGAAACTACTGGTACATCTGTGAAACTATTGGGACATCTGTGAAACTATGGGGACATCTGTGAAACTAATGGGACATATGTGAAACTATTGGGGTGTCTGTGAAACTTCTGGGACATGTGTGAAACTACTGGGACATCTGTTAAACTATTGGGACATCTGTGAAACTATGGGGACATCTGTGAAACTATTGGGACATCTGTGAAACTATGGGGACATCTGTGAAACTAATGGGATATCTGTAAAACTACTGGGACATCTGTGAAACGATTGGGACATCTGTGAAACTATGGGGACATCTGTGAAACTAATGGAACATCTGTGAAACTACTGGGACATCTGTAAAACTACTGGGTCATATGTGAACCTATTGGGACATCTGTTGAACTACTGGGACATCTGTTAAACTATTGGGACATCTGTGAAACTATGGGGACATCTCTTAACCTACTGGGATATCTGTAAAACTACTGGGACATCTGTGAAACGATTGAGACACCTGTGAAACTATGGGGACATCTGTTAACCTACTGGGACATCTGTGAAACTACTGGGACATCTGTTAAACTACTGGGACATCTGTTAAACTATTGGGACATCTGTGAAACTATTGGGACATCTGTGAAACTATTGGGACATGGGTGAAACTATTGGGACATCTGTTAAACTATTGGGACATCTGTGAAACTATTGGTACATCTGTGAAACTATTGGGACATCTGTGAAACTACTGGGACATCTGTTAAACTACTGGGACATCTGTTAAACTATTGGGACATCTGTGAAACTACTGGGACATCTGTAAAACTACTGGGACATATGTGAACCTATTGGGACATCTGTGAAACTATTGGGACATCTTTGAAACTATTGGGACATCTGTGAAACTATGGGGACATCTGTGAAACTAATGGGACATATGTAAAACTATTGGGGCGTCTGTGAATCTACTGGGACATCTGTGAAACTACTGGGACATCTGTAAAACTACTGGGACATCTGTTAAACTATTGGGACATCTGTGAAACTATGGGGACATCTGTGAAACTAATGGGACATCTGTGAAACTATGGGGACATCTGTGAAACTAATGGGACATATGTGAAACTATTGGGAGATCTGTGAAACTATGGGGACATCTGTGAAACTAATGGGACATCTGTGAAACTATTGGGAGATCTGTGAAACTATGGGGACATCTGGGAAACTAATGGGACATATGTGAAACTATTGGGGCGTCTGTGAAACTACTGGGACATGTGTGAAACTACTGGGCCATCTGTAATACTACTGGGACATCTGTTAAACTATTGGGACATCTGTGAAACTATTGGGACATCTGTGAAACTACTGGTACATCTGTGAAACTATTGGGACATCTGTGAAACTATGGGGTCATATGTGAACCTATTGGGACATCTGTTGAACTACTGGGACATCTGTTAAACTATTGGGACATCTGTGAAACTATGGGGACATCTCTTAACCTACTGGGATATCTGTAAAACTACTGGGACATCTGTGAAACGATTGAGACACCTGTGAAACTATGGGGACATCTGTTAACCTACTGGGACATCTGTGAAACTACTGGGACATCTGTTAAACTACTGGGACATCTGTTAAACTATTGGGTCATCTGTGAAACTATTGGGACATCTGTAAAACAACTGGGACATCTGTTAAACTATTGGGACATCTGTTAAACTCCTGGGACATCTGTGAAACTATTGGGACATGGGTGAAACTATTGGGACATCTGTTAAACTATTGGGACATCTGTGAAACTACTGGTACATCTGTGAAACTATTGGGACATCTGTGAAACTACTGGGACATCTGTTAAACTACTGGGACATCTGTTAAACTATTGGGACATCTGTGAAACTACTGGGACATCTGTAAAACTACTGGGACATATGTGAACCTATTGGGACATCTGTGAAACTATTGGGACATCTGTGAAACTATTGGGACATCTGTGAAACTATGGGGACATCTGTGAAACTAATGGGACATATGTAAAACTATTGGGGCGTCTGTGAATCTACTGGGACATCTGTGAAACTACTGGGACATCTGTAAAACTACTGGGACATCTGTTAAACTATTGGGACATCTGTGAAACTATGGGGACATCTGTGAAACTAATGGGACATCTGTGAAACTATGGGGACATCTGTGAAACTAATGGGACATATGTGAAACTATTGGGAGATCTGTGAAACTATGGGGACATCTGTGAAACTAATGGGACATCTGTGAAACTATTGGGAGTTCTGTGAAACTATGGGGACATCTGGGAAACTAATGGGACATATGTGAAACTATTGGGGCGTCTGTGAAACTACTGGGACATGTGTGAAACTACTGGGCCATCTGTAATACTACTGGGACATCTGTTAAACTATTGGGACATCTGTGAAACTATTGGGACATCTGTGAAACTACTGGTACATCTGTGAAACTATTGGGACATCTGTGAAACTATGGGGTCATCTGTTAACCTACTGGGATATCTGTAAAACTACTGGGACATCTGTGAAACGATTGGGACATCTGTGAAACTATGGGGACATCTGTTAACCTACTGGGACATCTGTGAAACTACTGGGACATCTGTTAAACTACTGGGACATCTGTTAAACTATTGGCACATCTGTGAAACTACTGGGACATCTGTTAAACTACTGGAACATATGTGAACCTATTGGGACATCTCTGAAACTATTGGGACATCTGTGAAAATATTGGGACATCTGTGAAACAACTGGGACATCTGTTAAACTATTGGGACATCTGTTAAACTCCTGGGACATCTGTGAAACTATTGGGACATGGGTGAAACTATTGGGACATCTGTTAAAATTTTGGGACATCTGTGAAACTACTGGTACATCTGTGAAACTATTGGGACATCTGTGAAACTATGGGGACATCTGTGAAACTAATGGGACATATGTGAAACTATTGGGGCGTCTGTGAAACTTCTGGGACATGTGTGAAACTACTGGGACATCTGTAAAACTACTGGAACATCTGTTAAACTATTGGGACATCTGTGAAACTATGGGGACATCTGTGAAACTAATGGGACATCTGTGAAACTATGGGGACATCTGTGAAACTAATGGGACATATGTGAATCTATTGGGAGATCTGTGAAACTATGGGGACATCTGTGAAACTAATGGGACATCTGTGAAACTATTGGGAGATCTGTGAAACTAATGGGACATATGTGAAACTATTGGGAGATCTGTGAAACTATGGGGACATCTGTGAAACTAATGGGACATCTGTGAAACTATTGGGAGATCTGTGAAACTATGGGGACATCTGGGAAACTAATGGGACATATGTGAAACTATTGGGGCGTCTGTGAAACTACTTGGACATGTGTGAAACTACTGGGCCATCTGTAATACTACTGGGACATCTGTTAAACTATTGGGACATCTGTGAAACTATTGGGACATCTGTGAAACTATTGGGACATCTGTGAAACTATGGGGTCATCTGTTAACCTACTGGGATATCTGTAAAACTACTGGGACATCTGTGAAACGATTGGGACATCTGTGAAACTATGGGGACATCTGTTAACCTACTGGGACATCTGTGAAACTACTGGGACATCTGTTAAACTACTGGGACATCTGTTAAACTATTGGGACATCTGTGAAACTATGGGGACATCTGTGAAACTAATGGGACATATGTGAAACTATTGGGACATCTGTGAAACTACTAGTACATCTGTGAAACTATTGGGACATCTGTGAAACTATTGGGACATCTGTGAAACTACTGGTACATCTGTGAAACTATGGGGACATCTGTGAAACTATTGGGACATCTTGGAAACTATTGGGACATCTGTGAAACTATGGGGACATCTGTGAAACTAATGGGACATCTGTGAAACTACTGGGACATCTGTAAAACTACTGGGTCATATGTGAACCTATTGGGACATCTGTTGAACTACTGGGACATCTGTTAAACTATTGGGACATCTGTGAAACTATGGGGACATCTGTGAAACTAATGGGACATCTGTGAAACTATGGGGACATCTGTGAAACTAATGGGACATATGTGAAACTATTGGGAGATCTGTGAAACTATGGGGACATCTGTGAAACTAATGGGACATCTGTGAAACTATTGGGAGATCTGTGAAACTATGGGGACATCTGGGAAACTAATGGGACATATGTGAAACTATTGGGGCGTCTGTGAAACTACTGGGACATGTGTGAAACTACTGGGCCATCTGTAATACTACTGGGACATCTGTTAAACTATTGGGACATCTGTGAAACTATTGGGACATCTGTGAAACTACTGGTACATCTGTGAAACTATTGGGACATCTGTGAAACTATGGGGTCATCTGTTAACCTACTGGGATATCTGTAAAACTACTGGGACATCTGTGAAACGATTGGGACATCTGTGAAACTATGGGGACATCTGTTAACCTACTGGGACATCTGTGAAACT
Source organism: Petromyzon marinus (assembly GCF_048934315.1). NCBI lineage: Eukaryota > Metazoa > Chordata > Hyperoartia > Petromyzontiformes > Petromyzontidae > Petromyzon > Petromyzon marinus. The sequence goes on along the minus strand of NC_133707.1, from coordinate 12,621,738 downwards.
ACTGGGACATCTGTTAAACTACTGGGACATCTGTTAAACTATTGGCACATCTGTGAAACTACTGGGACATCTGTTAAACTACTGGAACATATGTGAACCTATTGGGACATCTCTGAAACTATTGGGACATCTGTGAAAATATTGGGACATCTGTGAAACAACTGGGACATCTGTTAAACTATTGGGACATCTGTTAAACTCCTGGGACATCTGTGAAACTATTGGGACATGGGTGAAACTATTGGGACATCTGTTAAACTATTGGGACATCTGTGAAACTACTGGTACATCTGTGAAACTATTGGGACATCTGTGAAACTATGGGGACATCTGTGAAACTAATGGGACATATGTGAAACTATTGGGGCGTCTGTGAAACTTCTGGGACATGTGTGAAACTACTGGAACATCTGTAAAACTACTGGAACATCTGTTAAACTATTGGGACATCTGTGAAACTATGGGGACATCTGTGAAACTAATGGGACATCTGTGAAACTATGGGGACATCTGTGAAACTAATGGGACATATGTGAATCTATTGGGAGATCTGTGAAACTATGGGGACATCTGTGAAACTAATGGGACATCTGTGAAACTATTGGGAGATCTGTGAAACTAATGGGACATATGTGAAACTATTGGGAGATCTGTGAAACTATGGGGACATCTGTGAAACTAATGGGACATCTGTGAAACTATTGGGAGATCTGTGAAACTATGGGGACATCTGGGAAACTAATGGGACATATGTGAAACTATTGGGGCGTCTGTGAAACTACTTGGACATGTGTGAAACTACTGGGCCATCTGTAATACTACTGGGACATCTGTTAAACTATTGGGACATCTGTGAAACTATTGGGACATCTGTGAAACTACTGGTACATCTGTGAAACTATTGGGACATCTGTGAAACTATGGGGTCATCTGTTAACCTACTGGGATATCTGTAAAACTACTGGGACATCTGTGAAACGATTGGGACATCTGTGAAACTATGGGGACATCTGTTAACCTACTGGGACATCTGTGAAACTACTGGGACATCTGTTAAACTACTGGGACATCTGTTAAACTATTGGGACATCTGTGAAACTATGGGGACATCTGTGAAACTAATGGGACATATGTGAAACTATTGGGACATCTGTGAAACTACTAGTACATCTGTGAAACTATTGGGACATCTGTGAAACTATTGGGACATCTGTGAAACTACTGGTACATCTGTGAAACTATGGGGACATCTGTGAAACTATTGGGACATCTTGGAAACTATTGGGACATCTGTGAAACTATGGGGACATCTGTGAAACTAATGGGACATCTGTGAAACTACTGGGACATCTGTAAAACTACTGGGTCATATGTGAACCTATTGGGACATCTGTTGAACTACTGGGACATCTGTTAAACTATTGGGACATCTGTGAAACTATGGGGACATCTGTGAAACTAATGGGACATCTGTGAAACTATGGGGACATCTGTGAAACTAATGGGACATATGTGAAACTATTGGGAGATCTGTGAAACTATGGGGACATCTGTGAAACTAATGGGACATCTGTGAAACTATTGGGAGATCTGTGAAACTATGGGGACATCTGGGAAACTAATGGGACATATGTGAAACTATTGGGGCGTCTGTGAAACTACTGGGACATGTGTGAAACTACTGGGCCATCTGTAATACTACTGGGACATCTGTTAAACTATTGGGACATCTGTGAAACTATTGGGACATCTGTGAAACTACTGGTACATCTGTGAAACTATTGGGACATCTGTGAAACTATGGGGTCATCTGTTAACCTACTGGGATATCTGTAAAACTACTGGGACATCTGTGAAACGATTGGGACATCTGTGAAACTATGGGGACATCTGTTAACCTACTGGGACATCTGTGAAACTACTGGGACATCTGTTAAACTACTGGGACATCTGTTAAACTATTGGGACATCTGTGAAACTATGGGGACATCTGTGAAACTAATGGGACATATGTGAAACTATTGGGACATCTGTGAAACTACTAGTACATCTGTGAAACTATTGGGACATCTGTGAAACTATTGGGACATCTGTGAAACTACTGGTACATCTGTGAAACTATGGGGACATCTGTGAAACTATTGGGACATCTTGGAAACTATTGGGACATCTGTGAAACTATGGGGACATCTGTGAAACTAATGGGACATCTGTGAAACTACTGGGACATCTGTAAAACTACTGGGTCATATGTGAACCTATTGGGACATCTGTTGAACTACTGGGACATCTGTTAAACTATTGGGACATCTGTGAAACTATGGGGACATCTGTGAAACTAATGGGACATCTGTGAAACTATGGGGACATCTGTGAAACTAATGGGACATATGTGAAACTATTGGGAGATCTGTGAAACTATGGGGACATCTGTGAAACTAATGGGACATCTGTGAAACTATTGGGAGATCTGTGAAACTATGGGGACATCTGGGAAACTAATGGGACATATGTGAAACTATTGGGGCGTCTGTGAAACTACTGGGACATGTGTGAAACTACTGGGCCATCTGTAATACTACTGGGACATCTGTTAAACTATTGGGACATCTGTGAAACTATTGGGACATCTGTGAAACTACTGGTACATCTGTGAAACTATTGGGACATCTGTGAAACTATGGGGTCATCTGTTAACCTACTGGGATATCTGCAAAACTACTGGGACATCTGTGAAACGATTGGGACATCTGTGAAACTATGGGGACATCTGTTAACCTACTGGGACATCTGTGAAACTACTGGGACATCTGTTAAACTACTGGGACATCTGTTAAACTATTGGCACATCTGTGAAACTACTGGGACATCTGTTAAACTACTGGAACATATGTGAACCTATTGGGACATCTCTGAAACTATTGGGACATCTGTGAAAATATTGGGACATCTGTGAAACAACTGGGACATCTGTTAAACTATTGGGACATCTGTTAAACTCCTGGGACATCTGTGAAACTATTGGGACATGGGTGAAACTATTGGGACATCTGTTAAACTATTGGGACATCTGTGAAACTACTGGTACATCTGTGAAACTATTGTGACATCTGTGAAACTATGGGGACATCTGTGAAACTAATGGGACATATGTGAAACTATTGGGGCGTCTGTGAAACTTCTGGGACATGTGTGAAACTACTGGGACATCTGTAAAACTACTGGAACATCTGTTAAACTATTGGGACATCTGTGAAACTATGGGGACATCTGTGAAACTAATGGGACATCTGTGAAACTATGGGGACATCTGTGAAACTAATGGGACATATGTGAATCTATTGGGAGATCTGTGAAACTATGGGGACATCTGTGAAACTAATGGGACATCTGTGAAACTATTGGGAGATCTGTGAAACTAATGGGACATATGTGAAACTATTGGGAGATCTGTGAAACTATGGGGACATCTGTGAAACTAATGGGACATCTGTGAAACTATTGGGAGATCTGTGAAACTATGGGGACATCTGGGAAACTAATGGGACATATGTGAAACTATTGGGGCGTCTGTGAAACTACTTGGACATGTGTGAAACTACTGGGCCATCTGTAATACTACTGGGACATCTGTTAAACTATTGGGACATCTGTGAAACTATTGGGACATCTGTGAAACTACTGGTACATCTGTGAAACTATTGGGACATCTGTGAAACTATGGGGTCATCTGTTAACCTACTGGGATATCTGTAAAACTACTGGGACATCTGTGAAACGATTGGGACATCTGTGAAACTATGGGGACATCTGTTAACCTACTGGGACATCTGTGAAACTACTGGGACATCTGTTAAACTACTGGGACATCTGTTAAACTATTGGGACATCTGTGAAACTATGGGGACATCTGTGAAACTAATGGGACATATGTGAAACTATTGGGACATCTGTGAAACTACTAGTACATCTGTGAAACTATTGGGACATCTGTGAAACTATTGGGACATCTGTGAAACTACTGGTACATCTGTGAAACTATGGGGACATCTGTGAAACTATTGGGACATCTTGGAAACTATTGGGACATCTGTGAAACTATGGGGACATCTGTGAAACTAATGGGACATCTGTGAAACTACTGGGACATCTGTAAAACTACTGGGTCATATGTGAACCTATTGGGACATCTGTTGAACTACTGGGACATCTGTTAAACTATTGGGACATCTGTGAAACTATGGGGACATCTGTTAACCTACTGGGATATCTGTAAAACTACTGGGACATCTGTGAAACGATTGGGACATCTGTGAAACTATGGGGACATCTGTTAACCTACTGGGACATCTGTGAAACTACTGGGACATCTGTTAAACTACTGGGACATCTGTGAAACTATGGCGACATCTGTGAAACAAATGGGACATAGGTGAAACTATTGGGACATCTGTGGAACTATTGGGACATCTGTGAAACTAGGGGCACATCTGTTAAACTAATGGGACATCTGTGAAACTATTGGAAGATCTGTGAAACTATGGGGACATCTGGGAAACTAATGGGACATATGTGAAACTATTGGGACATCTGTGAAACTATGGGGACATCTCTTAACCTACTGGGATATCTGTAAAACTACTGGGACATCTGTGAAACGATTGAGACATCTGTGAAACTATGGGGACATCTGTTAACCTACTGGGACATCTGTGAAACTACTGGGACATCTGTTAAACTACTGGGACATCTGTTAAACTATTGGGACATCTGTGAAACTAGTGGGACATCTGTAAAACTACTGGGACATATGTGAACCTATTGGGACATCTGTTAAACTATTGGGACATCTGTGAAACTATTGGGACATCTGTAAAACAACTGGGACATCTGTTAAACTATTGGGACATCTGTTAAACTCCTGGGACAGCTGTGAAACTATTGGGACATGGGTGAAACTATTGGGACATCTGTTAAACTATTGGGACATCTGTGAAACTACTGGTACATCTGTGAAACTATTGGGACATCTGTGAAACTACTGGACATCTGTTAAACTACTTGGACATCTGTTAAACTATTGGGACATATGTGAAACTATTGGGACATCTGTAAAACTATTGGGACATATGTGAACCTATTGGGACATCTGTGAAACTATTGGGACATCTGTGAAACTATTGGGACATCTGTGAAACTATGGGGACATCTGTGAAACTAATGGGACATATGTAAAACTATTGGGGCGTCTGTGAAACTACTGGGATATGTGTGAAACTACTGGGACATCTGTAAAACTACTGGGACATCTGTTAAACTATTGGGACATCTGTGAAACTATGGGGACATCTGTGAAACTAATGGGACATATGTGAAACTATTGGGGCGTGTGTGAAACTTCTGGGACATGTGTGAAACTACTGGGACATCTGTAAAACTACTGGAACATCTGTTAAACTATTGGGACATCTGTGAAACTACTGGGACATCTGTAAAACTACTGGGACATCTGTTAAACTATTGGGACATCTGTGAAACTACTGGGACATCTGTAAAACTACTGGGACATATGTGAACCTATTGGGACATCTGTGAAACTATTGGGACATCTGTGAAACTATTGGGACATCTGTGAAACTATGGGGACATCTGTGAAACTAATGGGACATATGTAAAACTATTGGGGCGTCTGTGAAACTACTGGGACATCTGTGAAACTACTGGGACATCTGTAAAACTACTGGGACATCTGTTAAACTATTGGGACATCTGTGAAACTATGGGGACATCTGTGAAACTAATGGGACATCTGTGAAACTATGGGGACATCTGTGAAACTAATGGGACATATGTGAAACTATTGGGAGATCTGTGAAACTATGGGGACATCTGTGAAACTAATGGGACATCTGTGAAACTATTGGGAGATCTGTGAAACTATGGGGACATCTGGGAAACTAATGGGACATATGTGAAACTATTGGGGCGTCTGTGAAACTACTGGGACATGTGTGAAACTACTGGGCCATCTGTAATACTACTGGGACATCTGTTAAACTATTGGGACATCTGTGAAACTATTGGGACATCTGTGAAACTACTGGTACATCTGTGAAACTATTGGGATATCTGTGAAACTATGGGGTCATCTGTTAACCTACTGGGATATCTGTAAAACTACTGGGACATCTGTGAAACGATTGGGACATCTGTGAAACTATGGGGACATCTGTTAACCTACTGGGACATCTGTGAAACTACTGGGACATCTGTTAAACTACTGGGACATCTGTTAAACTATTGGCACATCTGTGAAACTACTGGGACATCTGTTAAACTACTGGAACATATGTGAACCTATTGGGACATCTCTGAAACTATTGGGACATCTGTGAAAATATTGGGACATCTGTGAAACAACTGGGACATCTGTTAAACTATTGGGACATCTGTTAAACTCCTGGGACATCTGTGAAACTATTGGGACATGGGTGAAACTATTGGGACATCTGTTAAACTATTGGGACATCTGTGAAACTACTGGTACATCTGTGAAACTATTGGGACATCTGTGAAACTAATGGGACATATGTGAAACTATTGGGGCGTCTGTGAAACTTCTGGGACATGTGTGAAACTACTGGGACATCTGTAAAACTACTGGAACATCTGTTAAACTATTGGGACATCTGTGAAACTATGGGGACATCTGTGAAACTAATGGGACATCTGTGAAACTATGGGGACATCTGTGAAACTAATGGGACATATGTGAATCTATTGGGAGATCTGTGAAACTATGGGGACATCTGTGAAACTAATGGGACATATGTGAAACTATTGGGGCGTCTGTGAAACTTCTGGGACATGTGTGAAACTACTGGAACATCTGTAAAACTACTGGAACATCTGTTAAACTATTGGGACATCTGTGAAACTATGGGGACATCTGTGAAACTAATGGGACATCTGTGAAACTATGGGGACATCTGTGAAACTAATGGGACATATGTGAATCTATTGGGAGATCTGTGAAACTATGGGGACATCTGTGAAACTAATGGGACATCTGTGAAACTATTGGGAGATCTGTGAAACTAATGGGACATATGTGAAACTATTGGGAGATCTGTGAAACTATGGGGACATCTGTGAAACTAATGGGACATCTGTGAAACTATTGGGAGATCTGTGAAACTATGGGGACATCTGGGAAACTAATGGGACATATGTGAAACTATTGGGGCGTCTGTGAAACTACTTGGACATGTGTGAAACTACTGGGCCATCTGTAATACTACTGGGACATCTGTTAAACTATTGGGACATCTGTGAAACTATTGGGACATCTGTGAAACTACTGGTACATCTGTGAAACTATTGGGACATCTGTGAAACTATGGGGTCATCTGTTAACCTACTGGGATATCTGTAAAACTACTGGGACATCTGTGAAACGATTGGGACATCTGTGAAACTATGGGGACATCTGTTAACCTACTGGGACATCTGTGAAACTACTGGGACATCTGTTAAACTACTGGGACATCTGTTAAACTATTGGGACATCTGTGAAACTATGGGGACATCTGTGAAACTAATGGGACATATGTGAAACTATTGGGACATCTGTGAAACTACTAGTACATCTGTGAAACTATTGGGACATCTGTGAAACTATTGGGACATCTGTGAAACTACTGGTACATCTGTGAAACTATGGGGACATCTGTGAAACTATTGGGACATCTTGGAAACTATTGGGACATCTGTGAAACTATGGGGACATCTGTGAAACTAATGGGACATCTGTGAAACTACTGGGACATCTGTAAAACTACTGGGTCATATGTGAACCTATTGGGACATCTGTTGAACTACTGGGACATCTGTTAAACTATTGGGACATCTGTGAAACTATGGGGACATCTGTGAAACTAATGGGACATCTGTGAAACTATGGGGACATCTGTGAAACTAATGGGACATATGTGAAACTATTGGGAGATCTGTGAAACTATGGGGACATCTGTGAAACTAATGGGACATCTGTGAAACTATTGGGAGATCTGTGAAACTATGGGGACATCTGGGAAACTAATGGGACATATGTGAAACTATTGGGGCGTCTGTGAAACTACTGGGACATGTGTGAAACTACTGGGCCATCTGTAATACTACTGGGACATCTGTTAAACTATTGGGACATCTGTGAAACTATTGGGACATCTGTGAAACTACTGGTACATCTGTGAAACTATTGGGACATCTGTGAAACTATGGGGTCATCTGTTAACCTACTGGGATATCTGTAAAACTACTGGGACATCTGTGAAACGATTGGGACATCTGTGAAACTATGGGGACATCTGTTAACCTACTGGGACATCTGTGAAACTACTGGGACATCTGTTAAACTACTGGGACATCTGTTAAACTATTGGGACATCTGTGAAACTATGGGGACATCTGTGAAACTAATGGGACATATGTGAAACTATTGGGACATCTGTGAAACTACTAGTACATCTGTGAAACTATTGGGACATCTGTGAAACTATTGGGACATCTGTGAAACTACTGGTACATCTGTGAAACTATGGGGACATCTGTGAAACTATTGGGACATCTTGGAAACTATTGGGACATCTGTGAAACTATGGGGACATCTGTGAAACTAATGGGACATCTGTGAAACTACTGGGACATCTGTAAAACTACTGGGTCATATGTGAACCTATTGGGACATCTGTTGAACTACTGGGACATCTGTTAAACTATTGGGACATCTGTGAAACTATGGGGACATCTGTGAAACTAATGGGACATCTGTGAAACTATGGGGACATCTGTGAAACTAATGGGACATATGTGAAACTATTGGGAGATCTGTGAAACTATGGGGACATCTGTGAAACTAATGGGACATCTGTGAAACTATTGGGAGATCTGTGAAACTATGGGGACATCTGGGAAACTAATGGGACATATGTGAAACTATTGGGGCGTCTGTGAAACTACTGGGACATGTGTGAAACTACTGGGCCATCTGTAATACTACTGGGACATCTGTTAAACTATTGGGACATCTGTGAAACTATTGGGACATCTGTGAAACTACTGGTACATCTGTGAAACTATTGGGACATCTGTGAAACTATGGGGTCATCTGTTAACCTACTGGGATATCTGTAAAACTACTGGGACATCTGTGAAACGATTGGGACATCTGTGAAACTATGGGGACATCTGTTAACCTACTGGGACATCTGTGAAACTACTGGGACATCTGTTAAACTACTGGGACATCTGTTAAACTATTGGCACATCTGTGAAACTACTGGGACATCTGTTAAACTACTGGAACATATGTGAACCTATTGGGACATCTCTGAAACTATTGGGACATCTGTGAAAATATTGGGACATCTGTGAAACAACTGGGACATCTGTTAAACTATTGGGACATCTGTTAAACTCCTGGGACATCTGTGAAACTATTGGGACATGGGTGAAACTATTGGGACATCTGTTAAACTATTGGGACATCTGTGAAACTACTGGTACATCTGTGAAACTATTGTGACATCTGTGAAACTATGGGGACATCTGTGAAACTAATGGGACATATGTGAAACTATTGGGGCGTCTGTGAAACTTCTGGGACATGTGTGAAACTACTGGGACATCTGTAAAACTACTGGAACATCTGTTAAACTATTGGGACATCTGTGAAACTATGGGGACATCTGTGAAACTAATGGGACATCTGTGAAACTATGGGGACATCTGTGAAACTAATGGGACATATGTGAATCTATTGGGAGATCTGTGAAACTATGGGGACATCTGTGAAACTAATGGGACATCTGTGAAACTATTGGGAGATCTGTGAAACTAATGGGACATATGTGAAACTATTGGGAGATCTGTGAAACTATGGGGACATCTGTGAAACTAATGGGACATCTGTGAAACTATTGGGAGATCTGTGAAACTATGGGGACATCTGGGAAACTAATGGGACATATGTGAAACTATTGGGGCGTCTGTGAAACTACTTGGACATGTGTGAAACTACTGGGCCATCTGTAATACTACTGGGACATCTGTTAAACTATTGGGACATCTGTGAAACTATTGGGACATCTGTGAAACTACTGGTACATCTGTGAAACTATTGGGACATCTGTGAAACTATGGGGTCATCTGTTAACCTACTGGGATATCTGTAAAACTACTGGGACATCTGTGAAACGATTGGGACATCTGTGAAACTATGGGGACATCTGTTAACCTACTGGGACATCTGTGAAACTACTGGGACATCTGTTAAACTACTGGGACATCTGTTAAACTATTGGGACATCTGTGAAACTATGGGGACATCTGTGAAACTAATGGGACATATGTGAAACTATTGGGACATCTGTGAAACTACTAGTACATCTGTGAAACTATTGGGACATCTGTGAAACTATTGGGACATCTGTGAAACTACTGGTACATCTGTGAAACTATGGGGACATCTGTGAAACTATTGGGACATCTTGGAAACTATTGGGACATCTGTGAAACTATGGGGACATCTGTGAAACTAATGGGACATCTGTGAAACTACTGGGACATCTGTAAAACTACTGGGTCATATGTGAACCTATTGGGACATCTGTTGAACTACTGGGACATCTGTTAAACTATTGGGACATCTGTGAAACTATGGGGACATCTGTTAACCTACTGGGATATCTGTAAAACTACTGGGACATCTGTGAAACGATTGGGACATCTGTGAAACTATGGGGACATCTGTTAACCTACTGGGACATCTGTGAAACTACTGGGACATCTGTTAAACTACTGGGACATCTGTGAAACTATGGCGACATCTGTGAAACAAATGGGACATAGGTGAAACTATTGGGACATCTGTGGAACTATTGGGACATCTGTGAAACTAGGGGCACATCTGTTAAACTAATGGGACATCTGTGAAACTATTGGAAGATCTGTGAAACTATGGGGACATCTGGGAAACTAATGGGACATATGTGAAACTATTGGGACATCTGTGAAACTATGGGGACATCTCTTAACCTACTGGGATATCTGTAAAACTACTGGGACATCTGTGAAACGATTGAGACATCTGTGAAACTATGGGGACATCTGTTAACCTACTGGGACATCTGTGAAACTACTGGGACATCTGTTAAACTACTGGGACATCTGTTAAACTATTGGGACATCTGTGAAACTAGTGGGACATCTGTAAAACTACTGGGACATATGTGAACCTATTGGGACATCTGTTAAACTATTGGGACATCTGTGAAACTATTGGGACATCTGTAAAACAACTGGGACATCTGTTAAACTATTGGGACATCTGTTAAACTCCTGGGACAGCTGTGAAACTATTGGGACATGGGTGAAACTATTGGGACATCTGTTAAACTATTGGGACATCTGTGAAACTACTGGTACATCTGTGAAACTATTGGGACATCTGTGAAACTACTGGACATCTGTTAAACTACTTGGACATCTGTTAAACTATTGGGACATATGTGAAACTATTGGGACATCTGTAAAACTATTGGGACATATGTGAACCTATTGGGACATCTGTGAAACTATTGGGACATCTGTGAAACTATTGGGACATCTGTGAAACTATGGGGACATCTGTGAAACTAATGGGACATATGTAAAACTATTGGGGCGTCTGTGAAACTACTGGGATATGTGTGAAACTACTGGGACATCTGTAAAACTACTGGGACATCTGTTAAACTATTGGGACATCTGTGAAACTATGGGGACATCTGTGAAACTAATGGGACATATGTGAAACTATTGGGGCGTGTGTGAAACTTCTGGGACATGTGTGAAACTACTGGGACATCTGTAAAACTACTGGAACATCTGTTAAACTATTGGGACATCTGTGAAACTACTGGGACATCTGTAAAACTACTGGGACATCTGTTAAACTATTGGGACATCTGTGAAACTACTGGGACATCTGTAAAACTACTGGGACATATGTGAACCTATTGGGACATCTGTGAAACTATTGGGACATCTGTGAAACTATTGGGACATCTGTGAAACTATGGGGACATCTGTGAAACTAATGGGACATATGTAAAACTATTGGGGCGTCTGTGAAACTACTGGGACATCTGTGAAACTACTGGGACATCTGTAAAACTACTGGGACATCTGTTAAACTATTGGGACATCTGTGAAACTATGGGGACATCTGTGAAACTAATGGGACATCTGTGAAACTATGGGGACATCTGTGAAACTAATGGGACATATGTGAAACTATTGGGAGATCTGTGAAACTATGGGGACATCTGTGAAACTAATGGGACATCTGTGAAACTATTGGGAGATCTGTGAAACTATGGGGACATCTGGGAAACTAATGGGACATATGTGAAACTATTGGGGCGTCTGTGAAACTACTGGGACATGTGTGAAACTACTGGGCCATCTGTAATACTACTGGGACATCTGTTAAACTATTGGGACATCTGTGAAACTATTGGGACATCTGTGAAACTACTGGTACATCTGTGAAACTATTGGGACATCTGTGAAACTATGGGGTCATCTGTTAACCTACTGGGATATCTGTAAAACTACTGGGACATCTGTGAAACGATTGGGACATCTGTGAAACTATGGGGACATCTGTTAACCTACTGGGACATCTGTGAAACTACTGGGACATCTGTTAAACTACTGGGACATCTGTTAAACTATTGGCACATCTGTGAAACTACTGGGACATCTGTTAAACTACTGGAACATATGTGAACCTATTGGGACATCTCTGAAACTATTGGGACATCTGTGAAAATATTGGGACATCTGTGAAACAACTGGGACATCTGTTAAACTATTGGGACATCTGTTAAACTCCTGGGACATCTGTGAAACTATTGGGACATGGGTGAAACTATTGGGACATCTGTTAAACTATTGGGACATCTGTGAAACTACTGGTACATCTGTGAAACTATTGGGACATCTGTGAAACTAATGGGACATATGTGAAACTATTGGGGCGTCTGTGAAACTTCTGGGACATGTGTGAAACTACTGGGACATCTGTAAAACTACTGGAACATCTGTTAAACTATTGGGACATCTGTGAAACTATGGGGACATCTGTGAAACTAATGGGACATCTGTGAAACTATGGGGACATCTGTGAAACTAATGGGACATATGTGAATCTATTGGGAGATCTGTGAAACTATGGGGACATCTGTGAAACTAATGGGACATCTGTGAAACTATTGGGAGATCTGTGAAACTAATGGGACATATGTGAAACTATTGGGAGATCTGTGAAACTATGGGAACATCTGGGAAACTAATGGGACATATGTGAAACTATTGGGGCGTCTGTGAAACTACTTGGACATGTGTGAAACTACTGGGCCATCTGTAATACTACTGGGACATCTGTTAAACTATTGGGACATCTGTGAAACTATTGGGACATCTGTGAAACTACTGGTACATCTGTGAAACTATTGGGACATCTGTGAAACTATGGGGTCATCTGTTAACCTACTGGGATATCTGTAAAACTACTGGGACATCTGTGAAACGATTGGGACATCTGTGAAACTATGGGGACATCTGTTAACCTACTGGGACATCTGTAAAACTACTGGGACATCTGTTAAACTACTGGGACATCTGTTAAACTATTGGGACATCTGTGAAACTATGGGGACATCTGTGAAACTAATGGGACATATGTGAAACTATTGGGACATCTGTGAAACTACTAGTACATCTGTGAAACTATTGGGACATCTGTGAAACTATTGGGACATCTGTGAAACTACTGGTACATCTGTAAAACTATGGGGACATCTGTGAAACTATTGGGACATCTTGGAAACTATTGGGACATCTGTGAAACTATGGGGACATCTGTGAAACTAATGGAACATCTGTGAAACTACTGGGACATCTGTAAAACTACTGGGTCATATGTGAACCTATTGGGACATCTGTTAACCTACTGGGATATCTGTAAAACTACTGGGACATCTGTTAAACTATTGGGACATCTGTGAAACTATGGGGACATCTGTTAACCTACTGGGACATCTGTGAAACTACTGGGACATCTGTTAAATTACTGGGACATCTGTGAAACTATGGGGACATCTGTGAAACAAATGGGACATAGGTGAAACTATTGGGACATCTGTGGAACTATTGGGACATCTGTGAAACTAGGGGGACATCTGTTAAACTAATGGGACATCTGTGAAACTATTGGAAGATCTGTGAAACTATGGGGACATCTGGGAAACTAATGGGACATATGTGAAACTATTGGGACATCTGTGAAACTATGGGGACATCTCTTAACCTACTGGGATATCTGTGAAACTACTGGGACATCTGTTAAACTACTGGGACATCTGTTAAACTATTGGGACATCTTTGAAACTAGTGGGACATCTGTAAAACTACTGGGACATATGTGAACCTATTGGGACATCTGTTAAACTATTGGGACATCTGTGAAACTATTGGGACATCTGTGAAACTACTGGTACATCTGTGAAACTATTGGGACATCTGTGAAACTATGGGGTCATCTGTTAACCTACTGGGATATCTGTAAAACTACTGGGACATCTGTGAAACGATTGGGACATCTGTGAAACTATGGGGACATCTGTTAACCTACTGGGACATCTGTGAAACTACTGGGACATCTGTTAAACTACTGGGACATCTGTTAAACTATTGGCACATCTGTGAAACTACTGGGACATCTGTTAAACTACTGGAACATATGTGAACCTATTGGGACATCTCTGAAACTATTGGGACATCTGTGAAAATATTGGGACATCTGTGAAACAACTGGGACATCTGTTAAACTATTGGGACATCTGTTAAACTCCTGGGACATCTGTGAAACTATTGGGACATGGGTGAAACTATTGGGACATCTGTTAAACGATTGTGACATCTGTGAAACTACTGGTACATCTGTGAAACTATTGGGACATCTGTGAAACTATGGGGACATCTGTGAAACTAATGGGACATATGTGAAACTATTGGGGCGTCTGTGAAACTTCTGGGACATGTGTGAAACTACTGGGACATCTGTAAAACTACTGGAACATCTGTTAAACTATTGGGACATCTGTGAAACTATGGGGACATCTGTGAAACTAATGGGACATCTGTGAAACTATGGGGACATCTGTGAAACTAATGGGACATATGTGAATCTATTGGGAGATCTGTGAAACTATGGGGACATCTGTGAAACTAATGGGACATCTGTGAAACTATTGGGAGATCTGTGAAACTAATGGGACATATGTGAAACTATTGGGAGATCTGTGAAACTATGGGGACATCTGTGAAACTAATGGGACATCTGTGAAACTATTGGGAGATCTGTGAAACTATGGGGACATCTGGGAAACTAATGGGACATATGTGAAACTATTGGGGCGTCTGTGAAACTACTTGGACATGTGTGAAACTACTGGGCCATCTGTAATACTACTGGGACATCTGTTAAACTATTGGGACATCTGTGAAACTATTGGGACATCTGTGAAACTACTGGTACATCTGTGAAACTATTGGGACATCTGTGAAACTATGGGGTCATCTGTTAACCTACTGGGATATCTGTAAAACTACTGGGACATCTGTGAAACGATTGGGACATCTGTGAAACTATGGGGACATCTGTTAACCTACTGGGACATCTGTGAAACTACTGGGACATCTGTTAAACTACTGGGACATCTGTTAAACTATTGGGACATCTGTGAAACTATGGGGAAATCTGTGAAACTAATGGGACATATGTGAAACTATTGGGACATCTGTGAAACTACTAGTACATCTGTGAAACTATTGGGACATCTGTGATACTATTGGGACATCTGTGAAACTACTGGTACATCTGTGAAACTATGGGGACATCTGTGAAACTATTGGGACATCTTGGAAACTATTGGGACATCTGTGAAACTATGGGGACATCTGTGAAACTAATGGGACATCTGTGAAACTACTGGGACATCTGTAAAACTACTGGGTCATATGTGAACCTATTGGGACATCTGTTGAACTACTGGGACATCTGTTAAACTATTGGGACATCTGTGAAACTATGAGGACATCTGTTAACCTACTGGGATATCTGTAAAACTACTGGGACATCTGTGAAACGATTGGGACATCTGTGAAACTATGGGGACATCTGTTAACCTACTGGGACATCTGTGAAACTACTGGGACATCTGTTAAACTACTGGGACATCTGTGAAACTATGGGGACATCTGTGAAACTAGGGGGACATCTGTTAAACTAATGGGACATCTGTGAAACTATTGGAAGATCTGTGAAACTATGGGGACATCTGGGAAACTAATGGGAGATATGTGAAACTATTGGGACATCTGTGAAACTATGGGGACATCTCTTAACCTACTGGGATATCTGTAAAACTACTGGGACATCTGTGAAACGATTGAGACATCTGTGAAACTATGGGGACATCTGTATACCTACTGGGACATCTGTGAAACTACTGGGACATCTGTTAAACTACTGGGACATCTGTTAAACTATTGGGACATCTGTGAAACTAGTGGGACATCTGTAAAACTACTGGGACATATGTGAACCTATTGGGACATCTGTTAAACTATTGGGACATCTGTGAAACTATTGGGACATCTGTAAAACAACTGGGACATCTGTTAAACTATTGGGACATCTGTTAAACTCCTGGGACAGCTGTGAAACTATTGGGACATGGGTGAAACTATTGGGACATCTGTTAAACTATTGGGACATCTGTGAAACTACTGGTACATCTGTGAAACTATTGGGACATCTGTGAAACTACTGGACATCTGTTAAACTACTTGGACATCTTATTCATATTCTTAGTTTTTTCGGTAAAGTCACGTTGAAGAGAAACAACAAAATAACAAAATATATATAAAACAATAAAAATTCTCACGACGTTTCGACCATAACTCAAACGGTCATCATCAGGTGTGTCGGTTTGCATAAATGTATTTTGAAAACGGCATATTTATTTATATATATAAAAATAACGTTTGCGTCACGCGCAACGATGGCAGTTTGCCAGGACTAGTCCATCTTTTTTTTTGAAAAGAGGAGGGGGGAGACGAAATTTGTTTTTATGTATGCTGTCTGAAAGGCACTGTAAGCGTGAACAATCAATCAAGAACTGAAATGATTTATCAAATCTTTCCAATGATTGCTAAGATAGAATCCATCTTCTCGGTTGAAATTGTCTCTGTGTTTGTATATGTGGATAGCCTCATGAACGAATCTCTCATGGAAGCCAGATGGCTTACAAAGAACCTCCGTCTTGGAAAAGTCAATGGCATGTGAGCCTACTGAATTAGAACAATGATCTGCTACGGCCGAGGTGTTGGTCCTACCGTGTTTAAGGTCTGCTTTATGTTCACGAATGCGGTCCGAGATATGGCGTTTGGTTTCTCCAATGTAACTACTACCACAGAGGCAACTTAGTTTGTAGACACCAGGGTATTGTATGTCCGGAATCACATCTTTTACAGACGGAACCAGATCACGGATTTTATGTAATGTGTTGAAACGGACCTGGATCTTGTGTTTATTCAAGATTTTGGAGATCTTTTTTGTGATCCCAGCAATGTAGGGTAAAGTGATGGTTTTGAAAGGCTCCTCAAGAGGGTTCTTCTTCATGGTTTGAGTGATAGCTTTGCGGATTGTATAGTCGGAGTAACCATTAGCCCTAAGAGCTTGGTGTACGTGCTTGAGTTCACTGCTTATGTGTTCCTGGTCGGATATGCATTGGGCTCTATGATACAGAGTCTTGATGAGAGAATTCTTCTGTGATGGATGGTGGTGGGAATCCGGTTTCAGATAAGCATCCGTATGGGTAGCTTTCCTGTAGACAGAGTGGCTCATTGAACCATCAGGTCTCTTTTTAATTAGGACATCCAAAAAAGGTATCTTGCCATCTATTTCGACTTCCATGGTAAATCTGATGGCTGGGTGTATGGAATTGATGTGGTCGAAGAATTTGTCTAGAGCAGGCCGGCCATGTGGCCAGATGACAAAAGTGTCATCCACGTACCTCTTCCATAAGGTTGGGCGCAGAGTGGCAGTCTGGATGGCGTCAGTCTCAAATTTCTCCATGAAAATGTTAGCTATAACTGGAGAAAGGGGGGAGCCCATTGGGGTGCCCTCAGTTTGTTTGTAGAAAGTTCCATTCCAAGTGAAGTATGTATTGGTTAAACAGTGTCTCACCAGGGGGGGTACCTCAGTGTTTAGTCCTTGATGAACCAAGTCTTCAATGATTGCAATGGTGTCAGGTACAGGAACCTTGGTGAATAAGGAAACTACATCAAAACTGACAAGCAGGTCGTCTGGGGACAGGGAAATACCCTTGATTGTTGATACCATGTGAGTAGAATTTTGTACCGCAGAGGTGGTCTTTCCAGTGAAAGGACGCAGGATTTCAGACAAAAAACGAGCTAGTTTGTAGGTGGGGGAGCTGATAGTAGAGACTATGGGACGAAGAGGTGTATCAACTTTATGTATTTTTGGTAAGCCGTATAATCTTGGTGGCCTGGCAGCAGAAGGTTTCAACAAAAACTGTTTAGATTGATCAATTAATGCGGTTGAATCAGAAATTATTTTGTTGGTTTGTGTGACGAGGCTGTTGGTGGGATCTCTTTTTATTTTTGTATAACTACCATCGTCGAGTAATTCTTTAATTTTGTTGTTGTATTCTATTTTATCCATGATAACAGTAGCATTGCCTTTGTCAGCTGAGAGAACTACAATATCATTCCTCTTTTTTAATTTATATAATTCAAAACGCTCATCTTTGCTGAGGTTGCTAGCTGGCATCTTAGCGTTTTTGAGGGTTGCAGCGATTTCAGATCTTGCTACGTCTGCAGCGATGTGACCCAGGCCCCTGAGAGCAACGTCTACTTGGGCAATTATATCATTAACTGGTATGTGTTTAGGTGTGACTGCAAAGTTTAGACCTTTAGCTAAAACGGATTTCAGACCATCGGAAATAGAACTGTTACTGCGATTAATTACGACTTTATTAACGTCTAACTTTTTGGTGTGTGGGTCCGGTCTTTTGTTTAAGAGGAGGTTAAATTTGGAAATCAGGTTTTCCTTACATTTGGTCGACATAGTAGCAGCTGAAGAGGCAGTCATATTGTCTACATGTTCCCAATCCGATGTGGACATTATTGCCGTCAATGATAAGTGTGATTTGTAGAGTGTCTTGTCTAACTGATCTAGTTCTGTGCGTATAAGTCTGATTTTTTCTGAGATAAGAGCTAAGCTAGTTTTGAAAAGAATTCGTTTCGCATTAGAAGAAGTTACAGTAGCAGAGGTGAGTGTAAATGCGATTGGTATTACCCCAGAGTCGCGGCATCTCTTCAGGAAGGTGAGAGACTCGATCAGCTGAGCTTTCTTATCCCGGAGTTTGTTGAAAGATCTTAAAGTTAAGAACCCTCTTGAGGAGCCTTTCAAAACCATCACTTTACCCTACATTGCTGGGATCACAAAAAAGATCTCCAAAATCTTGAATAAACACAAGATCCAGGTCCGTTTCAACACATTACATAAAATCCGTGATCTGGTTCCGTCTGTAAAAGATGTGATTCCGGACATACAATACCCTGGTGTCTACAAACTAAGTTGCCTCTGTGGTAGTAGTTACATTGGAGAAACCAAACGCCATATCTCGGACCGCATTCGTGAACATAAAGCAGACCTTAAACACGGTAGGACCAACACCTCGGCCGTAGCAGATCATTGTTCTAATTCAGTAGGCTCACATGCCATTGACTTTTCCAAGACGGAGGTTCTTTGTAAGCCATCTGGCTTCCATGAGAGATTCGTTCATGAGGCTATCCACATATACAAACACAGAGACAATTTCAACCGAGAAGATGGATTCTATCTTAGCAATCATTGGAAAGATTTGATAAATCATTTCAGTTCTTGATTGATTGTTCACGCTTACAGTGCCTTTCAGACAGCATACATAAAAACAAATTTCGTCTCCCCCCTCCTCTTTTCAAAAAAAAAAATAGATGGACTAGTCCTGGCAAACTGCCATCGTTGCGCGTGACGCAAACGTTATTTTTATATATATAAATAAATATGCCGTTTTCAAAATACATTTATGCAAACCGACACACCTGATGATGACCGTTTGAGTTATGGTCGAAACGTCGTGAGAATTTTTATTGTTTTATATATATTTTGTTATTTTGTTGTTTCTCTTCAACGTGACTTTACCGAAAAAACTAAGAATATGAATTACTGCAGTCACGAAAGCTTTAAATCAAAATTTACTTGGACATCTGTTAAACTATTGGGACATCTGTGAAACTATTGGGACATCTGTAAAACTATTGGGACATATGTGAACCTATTGGGACATCTGTGAAACTATTGGGACATCTGTGAAACTATTGGGACATCTGTGAAACTATGGGGACATCTGTGAAACTAATGGGACATATGTAAAACTATTGGGGCGTCTGTGAAACTACTGGGATATGTGTGAAACTACTGGGACATCTGTAAAACTACTGGGACATCTGTTAAACTATTGGGACATCTGTGAAACTATGGGGACATCTGTGAAACTAATGGGACATATGTGAAACTATTGGGGCGTCTGTGAAACTTCTGGGACATGTGTGAAACTACTGGGACATCTGTAAAACTACTGGAACATCTGTTAAACTATTGGGACATCTGTGAAACTACTGGGACATCTGTAAAACTACTGGGACATCTGTTAAACTATTGGGACATCTGTGAAACTACTGGGACATCTGTAAAACTACTGGGACATATGTGAACCTATTGGGACATCTGTGAAACTATTGGGACATCTGTGAAACTATTGGGACATCTGTGAAACTATGGGGACATCTGTGAAACTAATGGGACATATGTAAAACTATTGGGGCGTCTGTGAAACTACTGGGACATCTGTGAAACTACTGGGACATCTGTAAAACTACTGGGACATCTGTTAAACTATTGGGACATCTGTGAAACTATGGGGACATCTGTGAAACTAATGGGACATCTGTGAAACTATGGGGACATCTGTGAAACTAATGGGACATATGTGAAACTATTGGGAGATCTGTGAAACTATGGGGACATCTGTGAAACTAATGGGACATCTGTGAAACTATTGGGAGATCTGTGAAACTATGGGGACATCTGGGAAACTAATGGGACATATGTGAAACTATTGGGGCGTCTGTGAAACTACTGGGACATGTGTGAAACTACTGGGCCATCTGTAATACTACTGGGACATCTGTTAAACTATTGGGACATCTGTGAAACTATTGGGACATCTGTGAAACTACTGGTACATCTGTGAAACTATTGGGACATCTGTGAAACTATGGGGTCATCTGTTAACCTACTGGGATATCTGTAAAACTACTGGGACATCTGTGAAACGATTGGGACATCTGTGAAACTATGGGGACATCTGTTAACCTACTGGGACATCTGTGAAACTACTGGGACATCTGTTAAACTACTGGGACATCTGTTAAACTATTGGCACATCTGTGAAACTACTGGGACATCTGTTAAACTACTGGAACATATGTGAACCTATTGGGACATCTCTGAAACTATTGGGACATCTGTGAAAATATTGGGACATCTGTGAAACAACTGGGACATCTGTTAAACTATTGGGACATCTGTTAAACTCCTGGGACATCTGTGAAACTATTGGGACATGGGTGAAACTATTGGGACATCTGTTAAACTATTGGGACATCTGTGAAACTACTGGTACATCTGTGAAACTATTGGGACATCTGTGAAACTATGGGGACATCTGTGAAACTAATGGGACATATGTGAAACTATTGGGGCGTCTGTGAAACTTCTGGGACATGTGTGAAACTACTGGGACATCTGTAAAACTACTGGAACATCTGTTAAACTATTGGGACATCTGTGAAACTATGGGGACATCTGTGAAACTAATGGGACATCTGTGAAACTATGGGGACATCTGTGAAACTAATGGGACATCTGTGAAACTATTGGGAGATCTGTGAAACTAATGGGACATATGTGAAACTATTGGGAGATCTGTGAAACTAATGGGACATATGTGAAACTATTGGGAGATCTGTGAAACTATGGGGACATCTGTGAAACTAATGGGACATCTGTGAAACTATTGGGAGATCTGTGAAACTATGGGAACATCTGGGAAACTAATGGGACATATGTGAAACTATTGGGGCGTCTGTGAAACTACTTGGACATGTGTGAAACTACTGGGCCATCTGTAATACTACTGGGACATCTGTTAAACTATTGGGACATCTGTGAAACTATTGGGACATCTGTGAAACTACTGGTACATCTGTGAAACTATTGGGACATCTGTGAAACTATGGGGTCATCTGTTAACCTACTGGGATATCTGTAAAACTACTGGGACATCTGTGAAACGATTGGGACATCTGTGAAACTATGGGGACATCTGTTAACCTACTGGGACATCTGTGAAACTACTGGGACATCTGTTAAACTACTGGGACATCTGTTAAACTATGGGGACATCTGTGAAACTAATGGGACATATGTGAAACTATTGGGACATCTGTGAAACTACTAGTACATCTGTGAAACTATTGGGACATCTGTGAAACTATTGGGACATCTGTGAAACTACTGGTACATCTGTAAAACTATGGGGACATCTGTGAAACTATTGGGACATCTTGGAAACTATTGGGACATCTGTGAAACTATGGGGACATCTGTGAAACTAATGGGACATCTGTGAAACTACTGGGACATCTGTAAAACTACTGGGTCATATGTGAACCTATTGGGACATCTGTTAACCTACTGGGATATCTGTAAAACTACTGGGACATCTGTGAAACGATTGGGACATCTGTGAAACTATGGGGACATCTGTTAACCTACTGGGACATCTGTGAAACTACTGGGACATCTGTTAAATTACTGGGACATCTGTGAAACTATGGGGACATCTGTGAAACAAATGGGACATAGGTGAAACTATTGGGACATCTGTGGAACTATTGGGACATCTGTGAAACTAGGGGGACATCTGTTAAACTAATGGGACATCTGTGAAACTATTGGAAGATCTGTGAAACTATGGGGACATCTGGGAAACTAATGGGACATATGTGAAACTATTGGGACATCTGTGAAACTATGGGGACATCTCTTAACCTACTGGGATATCTGTAAAACTACTGGGACATCTGTGAAACGATTGAGACATCTGTGAAACTATGGGGACATCTGTTAACATACTGGGACATCTGTGAAACTACTGGGACATCTGTTAAACTACTGGGACATCTGTTAAACTATTGGGACATCTTTGAAACTAGTGGGACATCTGTAAAACTACTGGGACATATGTGAACCTATTGGGACATCTGTTAAACTATTGGGACATCTGTGAAACTATTGGGACATCTGTGAAACTACTGGTACATCTGTGAAACTATTGGGACATCTGTGAAACTATGGGGTCATCTGTTAACCTACTGGGATATCTGTAAAACTACTGGGACATCTGTGAAACGATTGGGACATCTGTGAAACTATGGGGACATCTGTTAACCTACTGGGACATCTGTGAAACTACTGGGACATCTGTTAAACTACTGGGACATCTGTTAAACTATTGGCACATCTGTGAAACTACTGGGACATCTGTTAAACTACTGGAACATATGTGAACCTATTGGGACATCTCTGAAACTATTGGGACATCTGTGAAAATATTGGGACATCTGTGAAACAACTGGGACATCTGTTAAACTATTGGGACATCTGTTTAACTCCTGGGACATCTGTGAAACTATTGGGACATGGGTGAAACTATTGGGACATCTGTTAAACGATTGTGACATCTGTGAAACTACTGGTACATCTGTGAAACTATTGGGACATCTGTGAAACTATGGGGACATCTGTGAAACTAATGGGACATATGTGAAACTATTGGGACATCTGTGAAACTATGGGGACATCTCTTAACCTACTGGGATATCTGTAAAACTACTGGAACATCTGTGAAACGATTGAGACATCTGTGAAACTATGGGGACATCTGTTAACATACTGGGACATCTGTGAAACTACTGGGACATCTGTTAAACTACTGGGACATCTGTTAAACTATTGGGACATCTTTGAAACTAGTGGGACATCTGTAAAACTACTGGGACATATGTGAACCTATTGGGACATCTGTTAAACTATTGGGACATCTGTGAAACTATTGGGACATCTGTGAAACTACTGGTACATCTGTGAAACTATTGGGACATCTGTGAAACTATGGGGTCATCTGTTAACCTACTGGGATATCTGTAAAACTACTGGGACATCTGTGAAACGATTGGGACATCTGTGAAACTATGGGGACATCTGTTAACCTACTGGGACATCTGTGAAACTACTGGGACATCTGTTAAACTACTGGGACATCTGTTAAACTATTGGCACATCTGTGAAACTACTGGGACATCTGTTAAACTACTGGAACATATGTGAACCTATTGGGACATCTCTGAAACTATTGGGACATCTGTGAAAATATTGGGACATCTGTGAAACAACTGGGACATCTGTTAAACTATTGGGACATCTGTTAAACTCCTGGGACATCTGTGAAACTATTGGGACATGGGTGAAACTATTGGGACATCTGTTAAACGATTGTGACATCTGTGAAACTACTGGTACATCTGTGAAACTATTGGGACATCTGTGAAACTATGGGGACATCTGTGAAACTAATGGGACATATGTGAAACTATTGGGGCGTCTGTGAAACTTCTGGGACATGTGTGAAACTACTGGGACATCTGTAAAACTACTGGAACATCTGTTAAACTATTGGGACATCTGTGAAACTATGGGGACATCTGTGAAACTAATGGGACATCTGTGAAACTATGGGGACATCTGTGAAACTAATGGGACATATGTGAATCTATTGGGAGATCTGTGAAACTATGGGGACATCTGTGAAACTAATGGGACATCTGTGAAACTATTGGGAGATCTGTGAAACTAATGGGATATATGTGAAACTATTGGGAGATCTGTGAAAATATGGGGACATCTGTGAAACTAATGGGACATCTGTGAAACTATTGGGAGATCTGTGAAACTATGGGGACATCTGGGAAACTAATGGGACATATGTGAAACTATTGGGGCGTCTGTGAAACTACTTGGACATGTGTGAAACTACTGGGCCATCTGTAATACTACTGGGACATCTGTTAAACTATTGGGACATCTGTGAAACTATTGGGACATCTGTGAAACTACTGGTACATCTGTGAAACTATTGGGACATCTGTGAAACTATGGGGTCATCTGTTAACCTACTGGGATATCTGTAAAACTACTGGGACATCTGTGAAACGATTGGGACATCTGTGAAACTATGGGGACATCTGTTAACCTACTGGGACATCTGTGAAACTACTGGGACATCTGTTAAACTACTGGGACATCTGTTAAACTATTGGGACATCTGTGAAACTATGGGGAAATCTGTGAAACTAATGGGACATATGTGAAACTATTGGGACATCTGTGAAACTACTAGTACATCTGTGAAACTATTGGGACATCTGTGAAACTATTGGGACATCTGTGAAACTACTGGTACATCTGTGAAACTATGGGGACATCTGTGAAACTATTGGGACATCTTGGAAACTATTGGGACATCTGTGAAACTATGGGGACATCTGTGAAACTATTGGGACATCTGTGAAACTATGGGGACATCTGTTAACCTACTGGGATATCTGTAAAACTACTGGGACATCTGTGAAACGATTGGGACATCTGTGAAACTATGGGGACATCTGTTAACCTACTGGGACATCTGTGAAACTACTGGGACATCTGTTAAACTACTGGGACATCTGTGAAACTATGGGGACATCTGTGAAACAAATGGGACATAGGTGAAACTATTGGGACATCTGTGGAACTATTGGGACATCTGTGAAACTAGGGGGACATCTGTTAAACTAATGGGACATCTGTGAAACTATTGGAAGATCTGTGAAACTATGGGGACATCTGGGAAACTAATGGGAGATATGTGAAACTATTGGGACATCTGTGAAACTATGGGGACATCTCTTAACCTACTGGGATATCTGTAAAACTACTGGGACATCTGTGAAACGATTGAGACATCTGTGAAACTATGGGGACATCTGTTAACCTACTGGGACATCTGTGAAACTACTGGGACATCTGTTAAACTACTGGGACATCTGTTAAACTATTGGGACATCTGTGAAACTAGTGGGACATCTGTAAACCTACTGGGACATATGTGAACCTATTGGGACATCTGTTAAACTATTGGGACATCTGTGAAACTATTGGGACATCTGTAAAACAACTGGGACATCTGTTAAACTATTGGGACATCTGTTAAACTCCTGGGACAGCTGTGAAACTATTGGGACATGGGTGAAACTATTGGGACATCTGTTAAACTATTGGGACATCTGTGAAACTACTGGTACATCTGTGAAACTATTGGGACATCTGTGAAACTACTGGACATCTGTTAAACTACTTGGACATCTGTTAAACTATTGGGACATCTGTGAAACTATTGGGACATCTGTAAAACTATTGGGACATATGTGAACCTATTGGGACATCTGTGAAACTATTGGGACATCTGTGAAACTATTGGGACATCTGTGAAACTATGGGGACATCTGTGAAACTAATGGGACATATGTAAAACTATTGGGGCGTCTGTGAAACTACTGGGATATGTGTGAAACTACTGGGACATCTGTAAAACTACTGGGACATCTGTTAAACTATTGGGACATCTGTGAAACTATGGGGACATCTGTGAAACTAATGGGACATATGTGAAACTATTGGGGCGTCTGTGAAACTTCTGGGACATGTGTGAAACTACTGGGACATCTGTAAAACTACTGGAACATCTGTTAAACTATTGGGACATCTGTGAAACTACTGGGACATCTGTAAAACTACTGGGACATCTGTGAAACTATTGGGACATCTGTGAAACTATGGGGACATCTGTGAAACTAATGGGACATATGTAAAACTATTGGGGCGTCTTTGAAACTACTGGGATATGTGTGAAACTACTGGGACATCTGTAAAACTACTGGGACATCTGTTAAACAATTGGGACATCTGTGAAACTATTGGGACATCTGTGAAACTACTGGACATCTGTTAAACTACTTGGACATCTGTTAAACTACTGGGACATCTGTGAAACGATTGGGACATCTGTGAAACTAATGGGACATATGTGAAACTATTGGGACATCTGTGAAACTACTAGTACACCTGTGAAACTATTGGGACATCTGTGAAACTATTGGGACATCTGTGAAACTACTGGTACATCTGTGAAACTATGGGGACATCTGTGAAACTATTGGGACATCTTGGAAACTATTGGGACATCTGTGAAACTATGGGGACATCTGTGAAACTAATGGGACATCTGTGAAACTACTGGGACATCTGTAAAACTACTGGATCATATGTGAACCTATTGGGACATCTGTTGAACTACTGGGACATCTGTTAAACTATTGGGACATCTGTGAAACTATGGGGACATCTGTTAACCTACTGGGATATCTGTAAAACTACTGGGACATCTGTGAAACGATTGGGACATCTGTGAAACTATGGGGACATCTGTTAACCTACTGGGACATCTGTGAAACTACTGGGACATCTGTTAAACTACTGGGACATCTGTGAAACTATGGGGACATCTGTGAAACAAATGGGACATAGGTGAAACTATTGGGACATCTGTGGAACTATTGGGACATCTGTGAAACTAGGGGGACATCTGTTAAACTAATGGGACATCTGTGAAACTATTGGAAGATCTGTGAAACTATGGGGACATCTGGGAAACTAATGGGACATATGTGAAACTATTGGGACATCTGTGAAACTATGGGGACATATCTTAACCTACTGGGATATCTGTAAAACTACTGGGACATCTGTGAAACGATTGAGACATCTGTGAAACTATGGGGACATCTGTTAACCTACTGGGACATCTGTGAAACTACTGGGACATCTGTTAAACTACTGGGACATCTGTTAAACTATTGGGACATCTGTTAAACTCCTGGGACAGCTGTGAAACTATTGGGACATGGGTGAAACTATTGGGACATCTGTTAAACTATTGGGACATCTGTGAAACTACTGGTACATCTGTGAAACTATTGGGACATCTGTGAAACTACTGGACATCTGTTAAACTACTTGGACATCTGTTAAACTATTGGGACATCTGTGAAACTATTGGGACATCTGTAAAACTATTGGGACATATGTGAACCTATTGGGACATCTGTGAAACTATTGGGACATCTGTGAAACTATTGGGACATCTGTGAAACTATGGGGACATCTGTGAAACTAATGGGACATATGTAAAACTATTGGGGCGTCTGTGAAACTACTGGGATATGTGTGAAACTACTGGGACATCTGTAAAACTACTGGGACATCTGTTAAACTATTGGGACATCTGTGAAACTATGGGGACATCTGTGAAACTAATGGGACATATGTGAAACTATTGGGGCGTCTGTGAAACTTCTGGGACATGTGTGAAACTACTGGGACATCTGTAAAACTACTGGAACATCTGTTAAACTATTGGGACATCTGTGAAACTACTGGGACATCTGTAAAACTACTGGGACATATGTGAACCTATTGGGACATCTGTGAAACTATTGGGACATCTGTGAAACTATTGGGACATCTGTGAAACTATGGGGACATCTGTGAAACTAATGGGACATATGTAAAACTATTGGGGCGTCTGTGAAACTACTGGGATATGTGTGAAACTACTGGGACATCTGTAAAACTACTGGGACATCTGTTAAACTATTGGGACATCTGTGAAACTATGGGGACATCTGTGAAACTAATGGGACATATGTGAAACTATTGGGGCGTCTGTGAAACTTCTGGGACATGTGTGCAACTACTGGGACATTTGTAAAACTACTGGAACATCTGTTAAACTATTGGGACATCTGTGAAACTATGGGGACATCTGTGAAACTAATGGGACATCTGTGAAACTATGGGGACATCTGTGAAACTAATGGGACATATGTGAAACTATTGGGAGATCTGTGAAACTATGGGGACATCTGTGAAACTAATGGGACATCTGTGAAACTATTGGGAGATCTGTGAAACTAATGGGACATATGTGAAACTATTGGGAGATCTGTGAAACTATGGGGACATCTGTGAAACTAATGGGACATCTGTGAAACTATTCGGAGATCTGTGAAACTATGGGGACATCTGGGAAACTAATGGGACATATGTGAAACTATTGGGGCGTCTGTGAAACTACTTGGACATGTGTGAAACTACTGGGCCATCTGTAATACTACTGGGACATCTGTTAAACTATTGGGACATCTGTGAAACTATTGGGACATCTGTGAAACTACTGGTACATCTGTGAAACTATTGGGACATCTGTGAAACTATGGGGTCATCTGTTAACCTACTGGGATATCTGTAAAACTACTGGGACATCTGTGAAACGATTGGGACATCTGTGAAACTATGGGGACATCTGTTAACCTACTGGGACATCTGTGAAACTACTGGGACATCTGTTAAACTACTGGGACATCTGTTAAACTATTGGGACATCTGTGAAACTATGGGGACATCTGTGAAACTAATGGGACATATGTGAAACTATTGGGACATCTGTGAAACTACTAGTACATCTGTGAAACTATTGGGACATCTGTGAAACTATTGGGACATCTGTGAAACTACTGGTACATCTGTGAAACTATGGGGACATCTGTGAAACTATTGGGACATCTGGGAAACTATTGGGACATCTGTGAAACTATGGGGACATCTGTGAAACTAATGGGACATCTGTGAAACTACTGGGAAATCTGTAAAACTACTGGGTCATATGTGAACCTATTGGGACATCTGTTGAACTACTGGGATATCTGTTAAACTATTGGGACATCTGTGAAACTATGGGGACATCTGTTAACCTACTGGGATATCTGTAAAACTACTGGGACATCTGTGAAACGATTGGGAGATCTGTGAAACTATGGGGACATCTGGGAAACTAATGGGACATATGTGAAACTATTGGGGCGTCTGTGAAACTACTTGGACATGTGTGAAACTACTGGGCCATCTGTGATACTACTGGGACATCTGTTAAACTATTGGGACATCTGTGAAACTATTGGGACATCTGTGAAACTACTGGTACATCTGTGAAACTATTGGGGCATCTGTGAAACTATGGGGTCATCTGTTAACCTACTGGGATATCTGTAAAACTACTGGGACATCTGTGAAACGATTGGGACATCTGTGAAACTATGGGGACATCTGTTAACCTACTGGGACATCTGTGAAACTACTGGGACATCTGTTAAACTACTGGGACATCTGTTAAAATATTGGGACATCTGTGAAACTATGGGGACATCTGTGAAACTAATGGGACATATGTGAAACTATTGGGACATCTGTGAAACTACTAGTACACCTGTGAAACTATTGGGACATCTGTGAAACTATTGGGACATCTGTGAAACTACTGGTACATCTGTGAAACTATGGGGACATCTGTGAAACTAATGGGACATATGTAAAACTATTGGGGCGTCTTTGAAACTACTGGGATATGTGTGAAACTACTGGGACATCTGTAAAACTACTGGGACATCTGTTAAACAATTGGGACATCTGTGAAACTATGGGGACATCTGTGAAACTAATGGGACATATGTGAAACTATTGGGGCGTCTGTGAAACTTCTGGGACATGTGTGAAACTACTGGGACATTTGTAAAACTACTGGAACATCTGTTAAACTATTGGGACATCTGTGAAACTATGGGGACATCTGTGAAACTAATGGGACATCTGTGAAACTATGGGGACATCTGTGAAACTAATGGGACATATGTGAAACTATTGGGAGATCTGTGAAACTATGGGGACATCTGTGAAACTAATGGGACATCTGTGAAACTATTGGGAGATCTGTGAAACTAATGGGACATCTCTTAACCTACTGGGATATCTGTAAAACTACTGGGACATCTGTGAAACGATTGAGACATCTGTGAAACTATGGGGACATCTGTTAACCTACTGGGACATCTGTGAAACTACTGGGACATCTGTTAAACTACTGGGACATCTGTTAAACTATTGGGACATCTGTGAAACTAGTGGGACATCTGTAAAACTACTGGGACATATGTGAACCTATTGGGACATCTGTTAAACTATTGGGACATCTGTGAAACTATTGGGACATCTGTAAAACAACTGGGACATCTGTTAAACTATTGGGACATCTGTTAAACTCCGGAGACAGCTGTGAAACTATTGGGACATGGGTGAAACTATTGGGACATCTGTTAAACTATTGGGACATCTGTGAAACTACTGGTACATCTGTGAAACTATTGGGACATCTGTGGAACTACTGGACATCTGTTAAACTACTTGGACATCTGTTAAACTATTGGGACATCTGTGAAACTATTGGGACATCTGTAAAACTATTGGGACATATGTGAATCTATTGGGACATCTGTGAAACTATTGGGACATCTGTGAAACTATTGGGACATCTGTGAAACTATGGGGACATCTGTGAAACTATGGGGACATCTGGGAAACTAATGGGACATATGTGAAACTATTGGGACATCTGTGAAACTATGGGGACATCTCTTAACCTACTGGGATATCTGTAAAACTACTGGGACATCTGTGAAACGATTGAGACATCTGTGAAACTATGGGGACATCTGTTAACCTACTGGGACATCTGTGAAACTACTGGGACATCTGTTAAACTACTGGGACATCTGTTAAACTATTGGGACATCTGTGAAACTAATGGGACATATGTGAAACTATTGGGGCGTCTGTGAAACTTCTGGGACATGTGTGAAACTACTGGGACATCTGTAAAACTACTGGAACATCTGTTAAACTATTGGGACATCTGTGAAACTACTGGGACATCTGTAAAACTACTGGGACATATGTGAACCTATTGGGACATCTGTGAAACTATTGGGACATCTGTGAAACTATTGGGACATCTGTGAAACTATGGGGACATCTGTGAAACTAATGGGACATATGTAAAACTATTGGGGCGTCTGTGAAACTACTGGGATATGTGTGAAACTACTGGGACATCTGTAAAACTACTGGGACATCTGTTAAACTATTGGGACATCTGTGAAACTATGGGGACATCTGTGAAACTAATGGGACATATGTGAAACTATTGGGGCGTCTGTGAAACTTCTGGGACATGTGTGAAACTACTGGGACATTTGTAAAACTACTGGAACATCTGTTAAACTATTGGGACATCTGTGAAACTATGGGGACATCTGTGAAACTAATGGGACATCTGTGAAACTATGGGGACATCTGTGAAACTAATGGGACATATGTGAAACTATTGGGAGATCTGTGAAACTATGGGGACATCTGTGAAACTAATGGGACATCTGTGAAACTATTGGGAGATCTGTGAAACTAATGGGACATATGTGAAACTATTGGGAGATCTGTGAAACTATGGGGACATCTGTGAAACTAATGGGACATCTGTGAAACTATTGGGAGATCTGTGAAACTATGGGGACATCTGGGAAACTAATGGGACATATGTGAAACTATTGGGGCGTCTGTGAAACTACTTGGACATGTGTGAAACTACTGGGCCATCTGTAATACTACTGGGACATCTGTTAAACTATTGGGACATCTGTGAAACTATTGGGACATCTGTGAAACTACTGGTACATCTGTGAAACTATTGGGACATCTGTGAAACTATGGGGTCATCTGTTAACCTACTGGGATATCTGTAAAACTACTGGGACATCTGTGAAACGATTGGGACATCTGTGAAACTATGGGGACATCTGTTAACCTACTGGGACATCTGTGAAACTACTGGGACATCTGTTAAACTACTGGGACATCTGTTAAAATATTGGGACATCTGTGAAACTATGGGGACATCTGTGAAACTAATGGGACATATGTGAAACTATTGGGACATCTGTGAAACTACTAGTATACCTGTGAAACTATTGGGACATCTGTGAAACTATTGGGACATCTGTGAAACTACTGGTACATCTGTGAAACTATGGGGACATCTGTGAAACTATTGGGACATCTTGGAAACTATTGGGACATCTGTGAAACTATGGGGACATCTGTGAAACTAATGGGACATCTGTGAAACTACTGGGACATCTGTAAAACTACTGGGTCATATGTGAACCTATTGGGACATCTGTTGAACTACTGGGACATCTGTTAAACTATTGGGACATCTGTGAAACTATGGGGACATCTGTTAACCTACTGGGATATCTGTAAAACTACTGGGACATCTGTGAAACGATTGGGACATCTGTGAAACTATGGGGACATCTGTTAACCTACTGGGACATCTGTGAAACTACTGGGACATCTGTTAAACTACTGGGACATCTGTGAAACTATGGGGACATCTGTGAAACAAATGGGACATAGGTGAAACTATTGGGACATCTGTGGAACTATTGGGACATCTGTGAAACTAGGGGGACATCTGTTAAACTAATGGGACATCTTGTGAAACTATTGGAAGATCTGTGAAACTATGGGGACATCTGGGAAACTAATGGGACATATGTGAAACTATTGGGACATCTGTTAACCTACTGGGACATCTGTGAAACTACTGGGACATCTGTTAAACTACTGGGACATCTGTTAAACTATTGGGACATCTGTGAAACTAGTGGGACATCTGTAAAACTACTGGGACATATGTGAACCTATTGGGACATCTGTTAAACTATTGGGACATCTGTGAAACTATTGGGACATCTGTAAAACAACTGGTACATCTGTTAAACTATTGGGACATCTGTTAAACTCCTGGGACAGCTGTGAAACTATTGGGACATGGGTGAAACTATTGGGACATCTGTTAAACTATTGGGACATCTGTGAAACTACTGGTACATCTGTGAAACTATTGGGACATCTGTGAAACTACTGGACATCTGTTAAACTACTTGGACATCTGTTAAACTATTGGGACATCTGTGAAACTATTGGGACATCTGTAAAACTATTGGGACATATGTGAACCTATTGGGACATCTGTGAAACTATTGGGACATCTGTGAAACTATTGGGACATCTGTGAAACTATGGGGACATCTGTGAAACTATGGGGACATCTGGGAAACTAATGGGACATATGTGAAACTATTGGGACATCTGTGAAACTATGGGGACATCTCTTAACCTACTGGGATATCTGTAAAACTACTGGGACATCTGTGAAACGATTGAGACATCTGTGAAACTATGGGGACATCTGTTAACCTACTGGGACATCTGTTAAACTACTGGGACATCTGTGAAACTATTGGGACATCTGTAAAACAACTGGGACATCTGTTAAACTATTGGGACATCTGTTAAACTCCTGGGACAGCTGTGAAACTATTGGGACATGGGTGAAACTATTGGGACATCTGTTAAACTATTGGGACATCTGTGAAACTACTGGTACATCTGTGAAACTATTGGGACATCTGTGAAACTACTGGACATCTGTTAAACTACTTGGACATCTGTTAAACTATTGGGACATCTGTGAAACTATTGGGACATCTGTAAAACTATTGGGACATATGTGAACCTATTGGGACATCTGTGAAACTATTGGGACATCTGTGAAACTATTGGGACATCTGTGAAACTATGGGGACATCTGTGAAACTAATGGGACATATGTAAAACTATTGGGGCGTCTGTGAAATTACTGGAATATGTGTGAAACTACTGGGACATCTGTAAAACTACTGGGACATCTGTTAAACTATTGGGACATCTGTGAAACTATGGGGACATCTGTGAAACTAATGGGACATATGTGAAACTATTGGGGCGTCTGTGAAACTTCTGGGACATGTGTGAAACTACTGGGACATCTGTAAAACTACTGGGACATCTGTTAAAATATTGGGACATCTGTGAAACTATGGGGACATCTGTGAAACTAATGGGACATATGTGAAACTATTGGGACATCTGTGAAACTACTAGTATACCTGTGAAACTATTGGGACATCTGTGAAACTATTGGGACATCTGTGAAACTACTGGTACATCTGTGAAACTATGGGGACATCTGTGAAACTATTGGGACATCTTGGAAACTATTGGGACATCTGTGAAACTATGGGGACATCTGTGAAACTAATGGGACATCTGTGAAACTACTGGGACATCTGTAAAACTACTGGGTCATATGTGAACCTATTGGGACATCTGTTGAACTACTGGGACATCTGTTAAACTATTGGGACATCTGTGAAACTATGGGGACATCTGTTAACCTACTGGGATATCTGTAAAACTACTGGGACATCTGTGAAACGATTGGGACATCTGTGAAACTATGGGGACATCTGTGAAACTATTGGGACATCTTGGAAACTATTGGGACATCTGTGAAACTATGGGGACATCTGTGAAACTAATGGGACATCTGTGAAACTACTGGGACATCTGTAAAACTACTGGGTCATATGTGAACCTATTGGGACATCTGTTGAACTACTGGGACATCTGTTAAACTATTGGGACATCTGTGAAACTATGGGGACATCTGTTAACCTACTGGGATATCTGTAAAACTACTGGGACATCTGTGAAACGATTGGGACATCTGTGAAACTATGGGGACATCTGTTAACCTACTGGGACATCTGTGAAACTACTGGGACATCTGTTAAACTACTGGGACATCTGTGAAACTATGGGGACATCTGTGAAACAAATGGGACATAGGTGAAACTATTGGGACATCTGTGGAACTATTGGGACATCTGTGAAACTAGGGGGACATCTGTTAAACTAATGGGACATCTTGTGAAACTATTGGAAGATCTGTGAAACTATGGGGACATCTGGGAAACTAATGGGACATATGTGAAACTATTGGGACATCTGTGAAACTATGGGGACATCTCTTAACCTACTGGGATATCTGTAAAACTACTGGGGCATCTGTGAAACGATTGAGACATCTGTGAAACTATGGGGACATCTGTTAACCTACTGGGACATCTGTGAAACTACTGGGACATCTGTTAAACTACTGGGACATCTGTTAAACTATTGGGACATCTGTGAAACTAGTGGGACATCTGTAAAACTACTGGGACATATGTGAACCTATTGGGACATCTGTTAAACTATTGGGACATCTGTGAAACTATTGGGACATCTGTAAAACAACTGGTACATCTGTTAAACTATTGGGACATCTGTTAAACTCCTGGGACAGCTGTGAAACTATTGGGACATGGGTGAAACTATTGGGACATCTGTTAAACTATTGGGACATCTGTGAAACTACTGGTACATCTGTGAAACTATTGGGACATCTGTGAAACTACTGGACATCTGTTAAACTACTTGGACATCTGTTAAACTATTGGGACATCTGTGAAACTATTGGGACATCTGTAAAACTATTGGGACATATGTGAACCTATTGGGACATCTGTGAAACTATTGGGACATCTGTGAAACTATTGGGACATCTGTGAAACTATGGGGACATCTGTGAAACTATGGGGACATCTGGGAAACTAATGGGACATATGTGAAACTATTGGGACATCTGTGAAACTATGGGGACATCTCTTAACCTACTGGGATAACTGTAAAACTACTGGGACATCTGTGAAACGATTGAGACATCTGTGAAACTATGGGGACATCTGTTAACCTACTGGGACATCTGTTAAACTACTGGGACATCTGTGAAACTATTGGGACATCTGTTAAACTATTGGGACATCTGTGAAACTACTGGTACATCTGTGAAACTATTGGGACATCTGTGAAACTACTGGACATCTTTTAAACTACTTGGACATCTGTTAAACTATTGGGACATCTGTGAAACTATTGGGACATCTGTAAAACTATTGGGACATATGTGAACCTATTGGGACATCTGTGGATCTATTGGGACATCTGTGAAACTAGGGGGACATCTGTTAAACTAATGGGACATCTTGTGAAACTATTGGAAGATCTGTGAAACTATGGGGACATCTGGGAAACTAATGGGACATATGTGAAACTATTGGGACATCTGTGAAACTATGGGGACATCTCTTAACCTACTGGGATATCTGTAAAACTACTGGGGCATCTGTGAAACGATTGAGACATCTGTGAAAATATGGGGACATCTGTTAACCTACTGGGACATCTGTGAAACTACTGGGACATCTGTTAAACTACTGGGACATCTGTTAAACTATTGGGACATCTGTGAAACTAGTGGGACATCTGTAAAACTACTGGGACATATGTGAACCTATTGGGACATCTGTTAAACTATTGGGACATCTGTGAAACTATTGGGACATCTGTAAAACAACTGGTACATCTGTTAAACTATTGGGACATCTGTTAAACTCCTGGGACAGCTGTGAAACTATTGGGACATGGGTGAAACTATTGGGACATCTGTTAAACTATTGGGACATCTGTGAAACTACTGGTACATCTGTGAAACTATTGGGACATCTGTGAAACTACTGGACATCTGTTAAACTACTTGGACATCTGTTAAACTATTGGGACATCTGTGAAACTATTGGGACATCTGTAAAACTATTGGGACATATGTGAACCTATTGGGACATCTGTGAAACTATTGGGACATCTGTGAAACTATTGGGACATCTGTGAAACTATGGGGACATCTGTGAAACTATGGGGACATCTGGGAAACTAATGGGACATATGTGAAACTATTGGGACATCTGTGAAACTATGGGGACATCTCTTAACCTACTGGGATATCTGTAAAACTACTGGGACATCTGTGAAACGATTGAGACATCTGTGAAACTATGGGGACATCTGTTAACCTACTGGGACATCTGTTAAACTACTGGGACATCTGTGAAACTATTGGGACATCTGTTAAACTATTGGGACATCTGTGAAACTACTGGTACATCTGTGAAACTATTGGGACATCTGTGAAACTACTGGACATCTGTTAAACTACTTGGACATCTGTTAAACTATTGGGACATCTGTGAAACTATTGGGACATCTGTAAAACTATTGGGACATATGTGAACCTATTGGGACATCTGTGAAACTATTGGGACATCTGTGAAACTATTGGGACATCTGTGAAACTATGGGGACATCTGTGAAACTAATGGGACAT
Organism: Petromyzon marinus; assembly: GCF_048934315.1. Lineage (NCBI taxonomy): Eukaryota > Metazoa > Chordata > Hyperoartia > Petromyzontiformes > Petromyzontidae > Petromyzon > Petromyzon marinus. Next base: position 12,583,177 of record NC_133707.1, on the reverse strand, counting down.
ATGTAAAACTATTGGGGCGTCTGTGAAATTACTGGAATATGTGTGAAACTACTGGGACATCTGTAAAACTACTGGGACATCTGTTAAACTATTGGGACATCTGTGAAACTATGGGGACATCTGTGAAACTAATGGGACATATGTGAAACTATTGGGGCGTCTGTGAAACTTCTGGGACATGTGTGAAACTACTGGGACATCTGTAAAACTACTGGGACATCTGTTAAAATATTGGGACATCTGTGAAACTATGGGGACATCTGTGAAACTAATGGGACATATGTGAAACTATTGGGACATCTGTGAAACTACTAGTATACCTGTGAAACTATTGGGACATCTGTGAAACTATTGGGACATCTGTGAAACTACTGGTACATCTGTGAAACTATGGGGACATCTGTGAAACTATTGGGACATCTTGGAAACTATTGGGACATCTGTGAAACTATGGGGACATCTGTGAAACTAATGGGACATCTGTGAAACTACTGGGACATCTGTAAAACTACTGGGTCATATGTGAACCTATTGGGACATCTGTTGAACTACTGGGACATCTGTTAAACTATTGGGACATCTGTGAAACTATGGGGACATCTGTTAACCTACTGGGATATCTGTAAAACTACTGGGACATCTGTGAAACGATTGGGACATCTGTGAAACTATGGGGACATCTGTTAACCTACTGGGACATCTGTGAAACTACTGGGACATCTGTTAAACTACTGGGACATCTGTGAAACTATGGGGACATCTGTGAAACAAATGGGACATAGGTGAAACTATTGGGACATCTGTGGAACTATTGGGACATCTGTGAAACTAGGGGGACATCTGTTAAACTAATGGGACATATTGTGAAACTATTGGAAGATCTGTGAAACTATGGGGACATCTGGGAAACTAATGGGACATATGTGAAACTATTGGGACATCTGTGAAACTATGGGGACATCTCTTAACCTACTGGGATATCTGTAAAACTACTGGGGCATCTGTGAAACGATTGAGACATCTGTGAAACTATGGGGACATCTGTTAACCTACTGGGACATCTGTGAAACTACTGGGACATCTGTTAAACTACTGGGACATCTGTTAAACTATTGGGACATCTGTGAAACTAGTGGGACATCTGTAAAACTACTGGGACATATGTGAACCTATTGGGACATCTGTTAAACTATTGGGACATCTGTGAAACTATTGGGACATCTGTAAAACAACTGGTACATCTGTTAAACTATTGGGACATCTGTTAAACTCCTGGGACAGCTGTGAAACTATTGGGACATGGGTGAAACTATTGGGACATCTGTTAAACTATTGGGACATCTGTGAAACTACTGGTACATCTGTGAAACTATTGGGACATCTGTGAAACTACTGGACATCTGTTAAACTACTTGGACATCTGTTAAACTATTGGGACATCTGTGAAACTATTGGGACATCTGTAAAACTATTGGGACATATGTGAACCTATTGGGACATCTGTGAAACTATTGGGACATCTGTGAAACTATTGGGACATCTGTGAAACTATGGGGACATCTGTGAAACTATGGGGACATCTGGGAAACTAATGGGACATATGTGAAACTATTGGGACATCTGTGAAACTATGGGGACATCTCTTAACCTACTGGGATATCTGTAAAACTACTGGGACATCTGTGAAACGATTGAGACATCTGTGAAACTATGGGGACATCTGTTAACCTACTGGGACATCTGTTAAACTACTGGGACATCTGTGAAACTATTGGGACATCTGTAAAACAACTGGGACATCTGTTAAACTATTGGGACATCTGTTAAACTCCTGGGACAGCTGTGAAACTATTGGGACATGGGTGAAACTATTGGGACATCTGTTAAACTATTGGGACATCTGTGAAACTACTGGTACATCTGTGAAACTATTGGGACATCTGTGAAACTACTGGACATCTGTTAAACTACTTGGACATCTGTTAAACTATTGGGACATCTGTGAAACTATTGGGACATCTGTAAAACTATTGGGACATATGTGAACCTATTGGGACATCTGTGAAACTATTGGGACATCTGTGAAACTATTGGGACATCTGTGAAACTATGGGGACATCTGTGAAACTAATGGGACATATGTAAAACTATTGGGGCGTCTGTGAAATTACTGGAATATGTGTGAAACTACTGGGACATCTGTAAAACTACTGGGACATCTGTTAAACTATTGGGACATCTGTGAAACTATGGGGACATCTGTGAAACTAATGGGACATATGTGAAACTATTGGGGCGTCTGTGAAACTTCTGGGACATGTGTGAAACTACTGGGACATCTGTAAAACTACTGGAACATCTGTTAAACTATTGGGACATCTGTGAAACTACTGGGACATCTGTAAAACTACTGGGACATATGTGAACCTATTGGGACATCTGTGAAACTATTGGGACATCTGTGAAACTATTGGGACATCTGTGAAACTATGGGGACATCTGTGAAACTAATGGGACATATGTAAAACTATTGGGGCGTCTGTGAAACTACTGGGATATGTGTGAAACTACTGGGACATCTGTGAAACTATGGGGACATCTGTTAACCTACTGGGACATCTGTTAAACTACTGGGACATCTGTGAAACTATTGGGACATCTGTAAAACAACTGGGACATCTGTTAAACTATTGGGACATCTGTTAAACTCCTGGGACAGCTGTGAAACTATTGGGACATGGGTGAAACTATTGGGACATCTGTTAAACTATTGGGACATCTGTGAAACTACTGGTACATCTGTGAAACTATTGGGACATCTGTGAAACTACTGGACATCTGTTAAACTACTTGGACATCTGTTAAACTATTGGGACATCTGTGAAACTATTGGGACATCTGTAAAACTATTGGGACATATGTGAACCTATTGGGACATCTGTGAAACTATTGGGACATCTGTGAAACTATTGGGACATCTGTGAAACTATGGGGACATCTGTGAAACTAATGGGACATATGTAAAACTATTGGGGCGTCTGTGAAATTACTGGGATATGTGTGAAACTACTGGGACATCTGTAAAACTACTGGGACATCTGTTAAACTATTGGGACATCTGTGAAACTATGGGGACATCTGTGAAACTAATGGGACATATGTGAAACTATTGGGGCGTCTGTGAAACTTCTGGGACATGTGTGAAACTACTGGGACATCTGTAAAACTACTGGAACATCTGTTAAACTATTGGGACATCTGTGAAACTACTGGGACATCTGTAAAACTACTGGGACATATGTGAACCTATTGGGACATCTGTGAAACTATTGGGACATCTGTGAAACTATTGGGACATCTGTGAAACTATGGGGACATCTGTGAAACTAATGGGACATATGTAAAACTATTGGGGCGTCTGTGAAACTACTGGGATATGTGTGAAACTACTGGGACATCTGTAAAACTACTGGGACATCTGTTAAACTATTGGGACATCTGTGAAACTATGGGGACATCTGTGAAACTAATGGGACATATGTGAAACTATTGGGGCGTCTGTGAAACTTCTGGGACATGTGTGAAACTACTGGGACATTTGTAAAACTACTGGAACATCTGTTAAACTATTGGGACATCTGTGAAACTATGGGGACATCTGTGAAACTAATGGGACATCTGTGAAACTATGGGGACATCTGTGAAACTAATGGGACATATGTGAAACTATTGGGAGATCTGTGAAACTATGGGGACATCTGTTAAACTAATGGGACATCTGTGAAACTATTGGGAGATCTGTGAAACTAATGGGACATATGTGAAACTATTGGGGCATCTGTGAAACTACTTGGACATGTGTGAAACTACTGGGCCATCTGTAATACTACTGGGACATCTGTTAAACTATTGGGACATCTGTGAAACTATTGGGACATCTGTGAAACTACTGGTACATCTGTGAAACTATTGGGACATCTGTGAAACTATGGGGTCATCTGTTAACCTACTAGGATATCTGTAAAACTACTGGGACATCTGTGAAACGATTGGGACATCTGTGAAACTAATTGGACATATGTGAAACTATGGGGACATCTGTGAAACTAATGGGACATATGTGAAACTATTGGGACATCTGTGAAACTACTAGTACATCTGTGAAACTATTGGGACATCTGTGAAACTATTGGGACATCTGTGAAACTACTGGTACATCTGTGAAACTATGGGGACATCTGTGAAACTATTGGGACATCTGGGAAACTATTGGGACATCTGTGAAACTATGGGGACATCTGTGAAACTAATGGGACATCTGTGAAACTACTGGGAAATCTGTAAAACTACTGGGTCATATGTGAACCTATTGGGACATCTGTTGAACTACTGGGATATCTGTTAAACTATTGGGACATCTGTGAAACTATGGGGACATCTGTTAACCTACTGGGATATCTGTAAAACTACTGGGACATCTGTGAAACGATTGGGACATCTGTGAAACTATGGGGACATCTGTTAACTTACAGGGACATCTGTGAAACTACTGGGACATCTGTTAAACTACTGGGACATCTGTGAAACTATGGGGACATCTGTGAAACAAATGGGACATAGGTGAAACTATTGGGACATCTGTGGAACTATTGGGACATCTGTGAAACTCTGGGGACATCTGTTAAACTAATGGGACATCTGTGAAACTATTGGAAGATCTGTGAAACTATGGGGACATCTGGGAAACTAATGGGACATATGTGAAACTATTGGGACATCTGTGAAACTATGGGGACATCTCTTAACCTACTGGGATATCTGTAAAACTACTGGGACATCTGTGAAACGATTGAGACATCTGTGAAACTATGGGGACATCTGTTAACCTACTGGGACATCTGTGAAACTACTGGGACATCTGTTAAACTACTGGGACATCTGTTAAACTATTGGGACATCTGTGAAACTACTAGGACATCTGTAAAACTACTGGGACATATGTGAACCTATTGGGACATCTGTTAAACTACTGGGACATCTGTTAAACTACTGGGACATCTGTTAAACTATTGGGACATCTGTGAAACTATGGGGACATCTGTGAAACTAATGGGACATATGTGAAACTATTGGGACATCTGTGAAACCACTAGTACATCTGTGAAACTATTGGGACATCTGTGAAACTATTGGGACATCTGTGAAACTACTGGTACATCTGTGAAACTATGGGGACATCTGTGAAACTATTGGGACATCTGGGAAACTATTGGGACATCTGTGAAACTATGGGGACATCTGTGAAACTAATGGGACATCTGTGAAACTACTGGGACATCTGTAAAACTACTGGGTCATATGTGAACCTATTGGGACATCTGTTGAACTACTGGGACATCTGTTAAACTATTGGGACATCTGTGAAACTATGGGGACATCTGTTAACCTACTGGGACATCTGTGAAACTACTAGGACATCTGTTAAACTACTGGGACATCTGTTAAACTATTGGGACATCTGTGAAACTATGGGGACATCTGTGAAACTAATGGGACATATGTGAAACTATTGGGACATCTGTGAAACTCTGGGGACATCTGTTAAACTAATGGGACATCTGTGAAACTATTGGAAGATCTGTGAAACTATGGGGACATCTGGGAAACTAATGGGACATATGTGAAACTATTGGGACATCTGTGAAACTATGGGGACATCTCTTAACCTACTGGGATATCTGTAAAACTACTGGGACATCTGTGAAACGATTGAGACATCTGTGAAACTATGGGGACATCTGTTAACCTACTGGGACATCTGTGAAAATACTGGGACATCTGTTAAACTACTGGGACATCTGTTAAACTATTGGGACATCTGTGAAACTACTGGGACATCTGTAAAACTACTGGGACATATGTGAACCTATTGGGACATCTGTTAAACTACTGGGACATCTGTTAAACTACTGGGACATCTGTTAAACTATTGGGACATCTGTGAAACTATGGGGACATCTGTGAAACTAATGGGACATATGTGAAACTATTGGGACATCTGTGAAACTACTAGTACATCTGTGAAACTATTGGGACATCTGTGAAACTATTGGGACATCTGTGAAACTACTGGTACATCTGTGAAACTATGGGGACATCTGTGAAACTATTGGGACATCTGGGAAACTATTGGGACATCTGTGAAACTATGGGGACATCTGTGAAACTAATGGGACATCTGTGAAACTACTGGGACATCTCTAAAACTACTGGGTCATATGTGAACCTATTGGGACATCTGTTGAACTACTGGGACATCTGTTAAACTATTGGGACATCTGTGAAACTATGGGGACATCTGTTAACCTACTGGGATATCTGTAAAACTACTGGGACATCTGTGAAACGATTGGGACATCTGTGAAACTATGGGGACATCTGTTAACCTACTGGGACATCTGTGAAACTACTGGGACATCTGTTAAACTACTGGGACATCTGTGAAACTATGGGGACATCTGTGAAACAAATGGGACATAGGTGAAACTATTGGGACATCTGTGGAACTATTGGGACATCTGTGAAACTATGGGGACATCTGTTAAACTAATGGGACATCTGTGAAACTATTGGAAGATCTGTGAAACTATGGGGACATCTGGGAAACTAATGGGACATATGTGAAACTATTGGGACATCTGTGAAACTATGGGGACATCTCTTAACCTACTGGGATATCTTTAAAACTACTGGGACATCTGTGAAACGATTGAGACATCTGTGAAACTATGGGGACATCTGTTAACCTACTGGGACATCTGTGAAACTACTGGGACATCTGTTAAACTACTGGGACATCTGTTAAACTATTGGGACATCTGTGAAACTACTGGGACATCTGTAAAACTACTGGGACATATGTGAACCTATTGGGACATCTGTTAAACTATTGGAACATCTGTGAAACTATTGGGACATCTGTAAAACAACTGGGACATCTGTTAAACTATTGGGACATCTGTTAAACTCCTGGGACATCTGTGAAACAATTGGGACATGGGTGAAACTATTGGGACATCTGTTAAACTATTGGGACATCTGTGAAACTACTGGGACATCTGTTAAACTACTGGGACATCTGTTAAACTATTGGGACATCTGTGAAACTACTGGGACATCTGTAAAACTAATGGGACATATGTGAACCTATTGGGACATCTGTGAAACTATTGGGACATCTGTGAAACTAATGGGACATATGTGAAACTATTGGGACATCTGTGAAACTACTAGTACATCTGTGAAACTATTGGGACATCTGTGAAACTATTGGGACATCTGTGAAACTACTGGTACATCTGTGAAACTATGGGGACATCTGTGAAACTATTGGGACATCTGGGAAACTATTGGGACATCTGTGAAACTATGGGGACATCTGTGAAACTAATGGGACATCTGTGAAACTACTGGGACATCTGTAAAACTACTGGGTCATATGTGAACCTATTGGGACATCTGTTGAACTACTGGGACATCTGTTAAACTATTGGGACATCTGTGAAACTATGGGGACATCTGTTAACCTACTGGGATATCTGTAAAACTACTGGGACATCTGTGAAACGATTGGGACATCTGTGAAACTATGGGGACATCTGTTAACCTACTGGGACATCTGTGAAACTACTGGGACATCTGTTAAACTACTGGGACATCTGTGAAACTATGGGGACATCTGTGAAACAAATGGGACATAGGTGAAACTATTGGGACATCTGTGGAACTATTGGGACATCTGTGAAACTATGGGGACATCTGTTAAACTAATGGGACATCTGTGAAACTACTGGTACATCTGTGAAACTATGGGGACATCTGTGAAACTATTGGGACATCTGGGAAACTATTGGGACATCTGTGAAACTATGGGGACATCTGTGAAACTAATGGGACATCTGTGAAACTACTGGGACATCTGTAAAACTACTGGGTCATATGTGAACCTATTGGGACATCTGTTGAACTACTGGGACATCTGTTAAACTATTGGGACATCTGTGAAACTATGGGGACATCTGTTAACCTACTGGGATATCTGTAAAACTACTGGGACATCTGTGAAACGATTGGGACATCTGTGAAACTATGGGGACATCTGTTAACCTACTGGGACATCTGTGAAACTACTGGGACATCTGTTAAACTACTGGGACATCTGTGAAACTATGGGGACATCTGTGAAACAAATGGGACATAGGTGAAACTATTGGGACATCTGTGGAACTATTGGGACATCTGTGAAACTATGGGGACATCTGTTAAACTAATGGGACATCTGTGAAACTATTGGAAGATCTGTGAAACTATGGGGACATCTGGGAAACTAATGGGACATATGTGAAACTATTGGGACATCTGTGAAACTATGGGGACATCTCTTAACCTACTGGGATATCTGTAAAACTACTGGGACATCTGTGAAACGATTGAGACATCTGTGAAACTATGGGGACATCTGTTAACCTACTGGGACATCTGTGAAACTACTGGGACATCTGTTAAACTACTGGGACATCTGTTAAACTATTGGGACATCTGTGAAACTACTGGGACATCTGTAAAACTACTGGGACATATGTGAACCTATTGGGACATCTGTTAAACTATTGGAACATCTGTGAAACTATTGGGACATCTGTAAAACAACTGGGACATCTGTTAAACTATTGGGACATCTGTTAAACTCCTGGGACATCTGTGAAACTTTTGGGACATGTGTGAAACTATTGGGACATCTGTTAAACTATTGGGACATCTGTGAAACTACTGGTACATCTGTGAAACTATTGGGACATCTGTGAAACTACTGGGACATCTGTTAAACTACTGGGACATCTGTTAAACTATTGGGACATCTGTGAAACTACTGGGACATCTGTAAAACTACTGGGACATATGTGAACCTATTGGGACATCTGTGAAACTATTGGGACATCTGTGAAACTATTGGGACATCTGTGAAACTATGGGGACATCTGTGAAACTAATGGGACATATGTAAAACTATTGGGGCGTCTGTGAAACTACTGGGACATGTGTGAAACTACTGGGACATCTGTAAAACTACTGGGACATCTGTTAAACTATTGGGACATCTGTGAAACTATGGGGACATCTGTGAAACTAATGGGACATATGTGAAACTATTGGGACATCTGTGAAACTACTAGTACATTTGTGAAACTAATGGGACATATGTGAAACTATTGGGACATCTGTGAAACTACTGGTACATCTGTGAAACTAATGGGACATCTGTGAAACTATTCGGACATCTGGAAAACTATTGGGACATCTGTGAAACTATGGGGACATCTGTGAAACTATGGGGACATCTGTGAAACTAATGGGACATATGTAAAACTATTGGGGCGTCTGTGAAATTACTGGAATATGTGTGAAACTACTGGGACATCTGTAAAACTACTGGGACATCTGTTAAACTATTGGGACATCTGTGAAACTATGGGGACATCTGTGAAACTAATGGGACATATGTGAAACTATTGGGGCGTCTGTGAAACTTCTGGGACATGTGTGAAACTACTGGGACATCTGTAAAACTACTGGAACATCTGTTAAACTATTGGGACATCTGTGAAACTACTGGGACATCTGTAAAACTACTGGGACATATGTGAACCTATTGGGACATCTGTGAAACTATTGGGACATCTGTGAAACTATTGGGACATCTGTGAAACTATGGGGACATCTGTGAAACTAATGGGACATATGTAAAACTATTGGGGCGTCTGTGAAACTACTGGGATATGTGTGAAACTACTGGGACATCTGTGAAACTATGGGGACATCTGTTAACCTACTGGGACATCTGTTAAACTACTGGGACATCTGTGAAACTATTGGGACATCTGTAAAACAACTGGGACATCTGTTAAACTATTGGGACATCTGTTAAACTCCTGGGACAGCTGTGAAACTATTGGGACATGGGTGAAACTATTGGGACATCTGTTAAACTATTGGGACATCTGTGAAACTACTGGTACATCTGTGAAACTATTGGGACATCTGTGAAACTACTGGACATCTGTTAAACTACTTGGACATCTGTTAAACTATTGGGACATCTGTGAAACTATTGGGACATCTGTAAAACTATTGGGACATATGTGAACCTATTGGGACATCTGTGAAACTATTGGGACATCTGTGAAACTATTGGGACATCTGTGAAACTATGGGGACATCTGTGAAACTAATGGGACATATGTAAAACTATTGGGGCGTCTGTGAAATTACTGGGATATGTGTGAAACTACTGGGACATCTGTAAAACTACTGGGACATCTGTTAAACTATTGGGACATCTGTGAAACTATGGGGACATCTGTGAAACTAATGGGACATATGTGAAACTATTGGGGCGTCTGTGAAACTTCTGGGACATGTGTGAAACTACTGGGACATCTGTAAAACTACTGGAACATCTGTTAAACTATTGGGACATCTGTGAAACTACTGGGACATCTGTAAAACTACTGGGACATATGTGAACCTATTGGGACATCTGTGAAACTATTGGGACATCTGTGAAACTATTGGGACATCTGTGAAACTATGGGGACATCTGTGAAACTAATGGGACATATGTAAAACTATTGGGGCGTCTGTGAAACTACTGGGATATGTGTGAAACTACTGGGACATCTGTAAAACTACTGGGACATCTGTTAAACTATTGGGACATCTGTGAAACTATGGGGACATCTGTGAAACTAATGGGACATATGTGAAACTATTGGGGCGTCTGTGAAACTTCTGGGACATGTGTGAAACTACTGGGACATCTGTAAAACTACTGGAACATCTGTTAAACTATTGGGACATCTGTGAAACTACTGGGACATCTGTAAAACTACTGGGACATATGTGAACCTATTGGGACATCTGTGAAACTATTGGGACATCTGTGAAACTATTGGGACATCTGTGAAACTATGGGGACATCTGTGAAACTAATGGGACATATGTAAAACTATTGGGGCGTCTGTGAAACTACTGGGATATGTGTGAAACTACTGGGACATCTGTGAAACTATGGGGACATCTGTTAACCTACTGGGACATCTGTTAAACTACTGGGACATCTGTGAAACTATTGGGACATCTGTAAAACAACTGGGACATCTGTTAAACTATTGGGACATCTGTTAAACTCCTGGGACAGCTGTGAAACTATTGGGACATGGGTGAAACTATTGGGACATCTGTTAAACTATTGGGACATCTGTGAAACTACTGGTACATCTGTGAAACTATTGGGACATCTGTGAAACTACTGGACATCTGTTAAACTACTTGGACATCTGTTAAACTATTGGGACATCTGTGAAACTATTGGGACATCTGTAAAACTATTGGGACATATGTGAACCTATTGGGACATCTGTGAAACTATTGGGACATCTGTGAAACTATTGGGACATCTGTGAAACTATGGGGACATCTGTGAAACTAATGGGACATATGTAAAACTATTGGGGCGTCTGTGAAATTACTGGGATATGTGTGAAACTACTGGGACATCTGTAAAACTACTGGGACATCTGTTAAACTATTGGGACATCTGTGAAACTATGGGGACATCTGTGAAACTAATGGGACATATGTGAAACTATTGGGGCGTCTGTGAAACTTCTGGGACATGTGTGAAACTACTGGGACATCTGTAAAACTACTGGAACATCTGTTAAACTATTGGGACATCTGTGAAACTACTGGGACATCTGTAAAACTACTGGGACATATGTGAACCTATTGGGACATCTGTGAAACTATTGGGACATCTGTGAAACTATTGGGACATCTGTGAAACTATGGGGACATCTGTGAAACTAATGGGACATATGTAAAACTATTGGGGCGTCTGTGAAACTACTGGGATATGTGTGAAACTACTGGGACATCTGTAAAACTACTGGGACATCTGTTAAACTATTGGGACATCTGTGAAACTATGGGGACATCTGTGAAACTAATGGGACATATGTGAAACTATTGGGGCGTCTGTGAAACTTCTGGGACATGTGTGAAACTACTGGGACATTTGTAAAACTACTGGAACATCTGTTAAACTATTGGGACATCTGTGAAACTATGGGGACATCTGTGAAACTAATGGGACATCTGTGAAACTATGGGGACATCTGTGAAACTAATGGGACATATGTGAAACTATTGGGAGATCTGTGAAACTATGGGGACATCTGTTAAACTAATGGGACATCTGTGAAACTATTGGGAGATCTGTGAAACTAATGGGACATATGTGAAACTATTGGGGCATCTGTGAAACTACTTGGACATGTGTGAAACTACTGGGCCATCTGTAATACTACTGGGACATCTGTTAAACTATTGGGACATCTGTGAAACTATTGGGACATCTGTGAAACTACTGGTACATCTGTGAAACTATTGGGACATCTGTGAAACTATGGGGTCATCTGTTAACCTACTAGGATATCTGTAAAACTACTGGGACATCTGTGAAACGATTGGGACATCTGTGAAACTAATTGGACATATGTGAAACTATGGGGACATCTGTGAAACTAATGGGACATATGTGAAACTATTGGGACATCTGTGAAACTACTAGTACATCTGTGAAACTATTGGGACATCTGTGAAACTATTGGGACATCTGTGAAACTACTGGTACATCTGTGAAACTATGGGGACATCTGTGAAACTATTGGGACATCTGGGAAACTATTGGGACATCTGTGAAACTATGGGGACATCTGTGAAACTAATGGGACATCTGTGAAACTACTGGGAAATCTGTAAAACTACTGGGTCATATGTGAACCTATTGGGACATCTGTTGAACTACTGGGATATCTGTTAAACTATTGGGACATCTGTGAAACTATGGGGACATCTGTTAACCTACTGGGATATCTGTAAAACTACTGGGACATCTGTGAAACGATTGGGACATCTGTGAAACTATGGGGACATCTGTTAACTTACAGGGACATCTGTGAAACTACTGGGACATCTGTTAAACTACTGGGACATCTGTGAAACTATGGGGACATCTGTGAAACAAATGGGACATAGGTGAAACTATTGGGACATCTGTGGAACTATTGGGACATCTGTGAAACTCTGGGGACATCTGTTAAACTAATGGGACATCTGTGAAACTATTGGAAGATCTGTGAAACTATGGGGACATCTGGGAAACTAATGGGACATATGTGAAACTATTGGGACATCTGTGAAACTATGGGGACATCTCTTAACCTACTGGGATATCTGTAAAACTACTGGGACATCTGTGAAACGATTGAGACATCTGTGAAACTATGGGGACATCTGTTAACCTACTGGGACATCTGTGAAACTACTGGGACATCTGTTAAACTACTGGGACATCTGTTAAACTATTGGGACATCTGTGAAACTACTAGGACATCTGTAAAACTACTGGGACATATGTGAACCTATTGGGACATCTGTTAAACTACTGGGACATCTGTTAAACTACTGGGACATCTGTTAAACTATTGGGACATCTGTGAAACTATGGGGACATCTGTGAAACTAATGGGACATATGTGAAACTATTGGGACATCTGTGAAACCACTAGTACATCTGTGAAACTATTGGGACATCTGTGAAACTATTGGGACATCTGTGAAACTACTGGTACATCTGTGAAACTATGGGGACATCTGTGAAACTATTGGGACATCTGGGAAACTATTGGGACATCTGTGAAACTATGGGGACATCTGTGAAACTAATGGGACATCTGTGAAACTACTGGGACATCTGTAAAACTACTGGGTCATATGTGAACCTATTGGGACATCTGTTGAACTACTGGGACATCTGTTAAACTATTGGGACATCTGTGAAACTATGGGGACATCTGTTAACCTACTGGGACATCTGTGAAACTACTAGGACATCTGTTAAACTACTGGGACATCTGTTAAACTATTGGGACATCTGTGAAACTATGGGGACATCTGTGAAACTAATGGGACATATGTGAAACTATTGGGACATCTGTGAAACTCTGGGGACATCTGTTAAACTAATGGGACATCTGTGAAACTATTGGAAGATCTGTGAAACTATGGGGACATCTGGGAAACTAATGGGACATATGTGAAACTATTGGGACATCTGTGAAACTATGGGGACATCTCTTAACCTACTGGGATATCTGTAAAACTACTGGGACATCTGTGAAACGATTGAGACATCTGTGAAACTATGGGGACATCTGTTAACCTACTGGGACATCTGTGAAAATACTGGGACATCTGTTAAACTACTGGGACATCTGTTAAACTATTGGGACATCTGTGAAACTACTGGGACATCTGTAAAACTACTGGGACATATGTGAACCTATTGGGACATCTGTTAAACTACTGGGACATCTGTTAAACTACTGGGACATCTGTTAAACTATTGGGACATCTGTGAAACTATGGGGACATCTGTGAAACTAATGGGACATATGTGAAACTATTGGGACATCTGTGAAACTACTAGTACATCTGTGAAACTATTGGGACATCTGTGAAACTATTGGGACATCTGTGAAACTACTGGTACATCTGTGAAACTATGGGGACATCTGTGAAACTATTGGGACATCTGGGAAACTATTGGGACATCTGTGAAACTATGGGGACATCTGTGAAACTAATGGGACATCTGTGAAACTACTGGGACATCTCTAAAACTACTGGGTCATATGTGAACCTATTGGGACATCTGTTGAACTACTGGGACATCTGTTAAACTATTGGGACATCTGTGAAACTATGGGGACATCTGTTAACCTACTGGGATATCTGTAAAACTACTGGGACATCTGTGAAACGATTGGGACATCTGTGAAACTATGGGGACATCTGTTAACCTACTGGGACATCTGTGAAACTACTGGGACATCTGTTAAACTACTGGGACATCTGTGAAACTATGGGGACATCTGTGAAACAAATGGGACATAGGTGAAACTATTGGGACATCTGTGGAACTATTGGGACATCTGTGAAACTATGGGGACATCTGTTAAACTAATGGGACATCTGTGAAACTATTGGAAGATCTGTGAAACTATGGGGACATCTGGGAAACTAATGGGACATATGTGAAACTATTGGGACATCTGTGAAACTATGGGGACATCTCTTAACCTACTGGGATATCTGTAAAACTACTGGGACATCTGTGAAACGATTGAGACATCTGTGAAACTATGGGGACATCTGTTAACCTACTGGGACATCTGTGAAACTACTGGGACATCTGTTAAACTACTGGGACATCTGTTAAACTATTGGGACATCTGTGAAACTACTGGGACATCTGTAAAACTACTGGGACATATGTGAACCTATTGGGACATCTGTTAAACTATTGGAACATCTGTGAAACTATTGGGACATCTGTAAAACAACTGGGACATCTGTTAAACTATTGGGACATCTGTTAAACTCCTGGGACATCTGTGAAACAATTGGGACATGGGTGAAACTATTGGGACATCTGTTAAACTATTGGGACATCTGTGAAACTACTGGGACATCTGTTAAACTACTGGGACATCTGTTAAACTATTGGGACATCTGTGAAACTACTGGGACATCTGTAAAACTACTGGGACATATGTGAACCTATTGGGACATCTGTGAAACTATTGGGACATCTGTGAAACTAATGGGACATATGTGAAACTATTGGGACATCTGTGAAACTACTAGTACATCTGTGAAACTATTGGGACATCTGTGAAACTATTGGGACATCTGTGAAACTACTGGTACATCTGTGAAACTATGGGGACATCTGTGAAACTATTGGGACATCTGGGAAACTATTGGGACATCTGTGAAACTATGGGGACATCTGTGAAACTAATGGGACATCTGTGAAACTACTGGGACATCTGTAAAACTACTGGGTCATATGTGAACCTATTGGGACATCTGTTGAACTACTGGGACATCTGTTAAACTATTGGGACATCTGTGAAACTATGGGGACATCTGTTAACCTACTGGGATATCTGTAAAACTACTGGGACATCTGTGAAACGATTGGGACATCTGTGAAACTATGGGGACATCTGTTAACCTACTGGGACATCTGTGAAACTACTGGGACATCTGTTAAACTACTGGGACATCTGTGAAACTATGGGGACATCTGTGAAACAAATGGGACATAGGTGAAACTATTGGGACATCTGTGGAACTATTGGGACATCTGTGAAACTATGGGGACATCTGTTAAACTAATGGGACATCTGTGAAACTACTGGTACATCTGTGAAACTATGGGGACATCTGTGAAACTATTGGGACATCTGGGAAACTATTGGGACATCTGTGAAACTATGGGGACATCTGTGAAACTAATGGGACATCTGTGAAACTACTGGGACATCTGTAAAACTACTGGGTCATATGTGAACCTATTGGGACATCTGTTGAACTACTGGGACATCTGTTAAACTATTGGGACATCTGTGAAACTATGGGGACATCTGTTAACCTACTGGGATATCTGTAAAACTACTGGGACATCTGTGAAACGATTGGGACATCTGTGAAACTATGGGGACATCTGTTAACCTACTGGGACATCTGTGAAACTACTGGGACATCTGTTAAACTACTGGGACATCTGTGAAACTATGGGGACATCTGTGAAACAAATGGGACATAGGTGAAACTATTGGGACATCTGTGGAACTATTGGGACATCTGTGAAACTATGGGGACATCTGTTAAACTAATGGGACATCTGTGAAACTATTGGAAGATCTGTGAAACTATGGGGACATCTGGGAAACTAATGGGACATATGTGAAACTATTGGGACATCTGTGAAACTATGGGGACATCTCTTAACCTACTGGGATATCTGTAAAACTACTGGGACATCTGTGAAACGATTGAGACATCTGTGAAACTATGGGGACATCTGTTAACCTACTGGGACATCTGTGAAACTACTGGGACATCTGTTAAACTACTGGGACATCTGTTAAACTATTGGGACATCTGTGAAACTACTGGGACATCTGTAAAACTACTGGGACATATGTGAACCTATTGGGACATCTGTTAAACTATTGGAACATCTGTGAAACTATTGGGACATCTGTAAAACAACTGGGACATCTGTTAAACTATTGGGACATCTGTTAAACTCCTGGGACATCTGTGAAACTTTTGGGACATGTGTGAAACTATTGGGACATCTGTTAAACTATTGGGACATCTGTGAAACTACTGGTACATCTGTGAAACTATTGGGACATCTGTGAAACTACTGGACATCTGTTAAACTACTGGGACATCTGTTAAACTATTGGGACATCTGTGAAACTACTGGGACATCTGTAAAACTACTGGGACATATGTGAACCTATTGGGACATCTGTGAAACTATTGGGACATCTGTGAAACTATTGGGACATCTGTGAAACTATGGGGACATCTGTGAAACTAATGGGACATATGTAAAACTATTGGGGCGTCTGTGAAACTACTGGGATATGTGTGAAACTACTGGGACATCTGTAAAACTACTGGGACATCTGTTAAACTATTGGGACATCTGTGAAACTATGGGGACATCTGTGAAACTAATGGGACATATGTGAAACTATTGGGGCGTCTGTGAAACTTCTGGGACATGTGTGAAACTACTGGGACATCTGTAAAACTACTGGAACATCTGTTAAACTATTGGGACATCTGTGAAACTACTGGGACATCTGTAAAACTACTGGGACATATGTGAACCTATTGGGACATCTGTGAAACTATTGGGACATCTGTGAAACTATTGGGACATCTGTGAAACTATGGGGACATCTGTGAAACTAATGGGACATATGTAAAACTATTGGGGCGTCTGTGAAACTACTGGGATATGTGTGAAACTACTGGGACATCTGTAAAACTACTGGGACATCTGTTAAACTATTGGGACATTTGTGAAACTATGGGGACATCTGTGAAACTAATGGGACATATGTGAAACTATTGGGGCGTCTGTGAAACTTCTGGGACATGTGTGAAACTACTGGGACATTTGTAAAACTACTGGAACATCTGTTAAACTATTGCGACATCTGTGAAACTATGGGGACATCTGTGAAACTAATGGGACATCTGTGAAACTATGGGGACATCTGTGAAACTAATGGGACATATGTGAAACTATTGGGAGATCTGTGAAACTATGGGGACATCTGTGAAACTAATGGGACATCTGTGAAACTATTGGGAGATCTGTGAAACTAATGGGACATATGTGAAACTATTGGGAGATCTGTGAAACTATGGGGACATCTGTGAAACTAATGGGACATCTGTGAAACTATTGGGAGATCTGTGAAACTATGGGGACATCTGGGAAACTAATGGGAAATATGTGAAACTATTGGGGCGTCTGTGAAACTACTTGGACATGTGTGAAACTACTGGGCCATCTGTAATACTACTGGGACATCTGTTAAACTATTGGGACATCTGTGAAACTATTGGGACATCTGTGAAACTACTGGTACATCTGTGAAACTATTGGGACATCTGTGAAACTATGGGGTCATCTGTTAACCTACTGGGATATCTGTAAAACTACTGGGACATCTGTGAAACGATTGGGACATCTGTGAAACTATGGGGACATCTGTTAACCTACTGGGACATCTGTGAAACTACTGGGACATCTGTTAAACTACTGGGACATCTGTTAAACTATTGGGACATCTGTGAAACTATGGGGACATCTGTGAAACTAATGGGACATATGTGAAACTATTGGGACATCTGTGAAACTACTAGTACATCTGTGAAACTATTGGGACATCTGTGAAACTATTGGGACATCTGTGAAACTACTGGTACATCTGTGAAACTATGGGGACATCTGTGAAACTATTGGGACATCTGGGAAACTATTGGGACATCTGTGAAACTATGGGGACATCTGTGAAACTAATGGGACATCTGTAAAACTACTGGGAAATCTGTAAAACTACTGGGTCATATGTGAACCTATTGGGACATCTGTTGAACTACTGGGATATCTGTTAAACTATTGGGACATCTGTGAAACTATGGGGACATCTGTTAACCTACTGGGATATCTGTAAAACTACTGGGACATCTGTGAAACGATTGGGACATCTGTGAAACTATGGGGACATCTGTTAACTTACAGGGACATCTGTGAAACTACTGGGACATCTGTTAAACTACTGGGACATCTGTGAAACTATGGGGACATCTGTGAAACAAATGGGACATAGGTGAAACTATTGGGACATCTGTGGAACTATTGGGACATCTGTGAAACTCTGGGGACATCTGTTAAACTAATGGGACATCTGTGAAACTATTGGAAGATCTGTGAAACTATGGGGACATCTGGGAAACTAATGGGATATATGTGAAACTATTGGGACATCTGTGAAACTATGGGGACATCTCTTAACCTACTGGGATATCTGTAAAACTACTGGGACATCTGTGAAACGATTGAGACATATGTGAAACTATGGGGACATCTGTTAACCTACTGGGACATCTGTGAAACTACTGGGACATCTGTTAAACTACTGGGACATCTGTTAAACTATTGGGACATCTGTGAAACTACTGGGACATCTGTAAAACTACTGGGACATATGTGAACCTATTGGGACATCTGTTAAACTACTGGGACATCTGTTAAACTACTGGGACATCTGTTAAACTATTGGGACATCTGTGAAACTATGGGGACATCTGTGAAACTAATGGGACATATGTGAAACTATTGGGTCATCTGTGAAACTACTAGTACATCTGTGAAACTATTGGGACATCTGTGAAACTATTGGGACATCTGTGAAACTACTGGTACATCTGTGAAACTATGGGGACATCTGTGAAACTATTGGGACATCTGGGAAACTATTGGGACATCTGTGAAACTATGGGGACATCTGTGAAACTAATGGGACATCTGTGAAACTACTGGGACATCTGTAAAACTACTGGGTCATATGTGAACCTATTGGGACATCTGTTGAACTACTGGGACATCTGTTAAACTATTGGGACATCTGTGAAACTATGGGGACATCTGTTAACCTACTGGGACATCTGTGAAACTACTAGGACATCTGTTAAACTACTGGGACATCTGTTAAACTATTGGGACATCTGTGAAACTATGGGGACATCTGTGAAACTAATGGGACATATGTGAAACTTTTGGGACATCTGTGAAACTCTGGGGACATCTGTTAAACTAATGGGACATCTGTGAAACTATTGGAAGATCTGTGAAACTATGGGGACATCTGGGAAACTAATGGGACATATGTGAAACTATTGGGACATCTGTGAAACTATGGGGACATCTCTTAACCTACTGGGATATCTGTAAAACTACTGGGACATCTGTGAAACGATTGAGACATCTGTGAAACTATGGGGACATCTGTTAACCTACTGGGACATCTGTGAAACTACTGGGACATCTGTTAAACTACTGGGACATCTGTTAAACTATTGGGACATCTGTGAAACTACTGGGACATCTGTAAAACTACTGGGACATATGTGAACCTATTGGGACATCTGTTAAACTACTGGGACATCTGTTAAACTACTGGGACATCTGTTAAACTATTGGGACATCTGTGAAACTATGGGGACATCTGTGAAACTAATGGGACATATGTGAAACTATTGGGACATCTGTGAAACTACTAGTACATCTGTGAAACTATTGGGACATCTGTGAAACTATTGCGACATCTGTGAAACTACTGGTACATCTGTGAAACTATGGGGACATCTGTGAAACTATTGGGACATCTGGGAAACTATTGGGACATCTGTGAAACTATGGGGACATCTGTGAAACTAATGGGACATCTGTGAAACTACTGGGACATCTGTAAAACTACTGGGTCATATGTGAACCTATTGGGACATCTGTTGAACTACTGGGACATCTGTTAAACTATTGGGACATCTGTGAAACTATGGGGACATCTGTTAACCTACTGGGATATCTGTAAAACTACTGGGACATCTGTGAAACGATTGGGACATCTGTGAAACTATGGGGACATCTGTTAACCTACTGGGACATCTGTGAAACTACTGGGACATCTGTTAAACTACTGGTACATCTGTGAAACTATGGGGACATCTGTGAAACAAATGGGACATAGGTGAAACTATTGGGACATCTGTGGAACTATTGGGACATCTGTGAAACTATGGGGACATCTGTTAAACTAATGGGACATCTGTGAAACTATTGGAAGATCTGTGAAACTATGGGGACATCTGGGAAACTAATGGGACATATGTGAAACTATTGGGACATCTGTGAAACTATCGGGACATCTCTTAACCTACTGGGATATCTGTAAAACTACTGGGACATCTGTGAAACGATTGAGACATCTGTGAAACTATGGGGACATCTGTTAACCTACTGGGACATCTGTGAAACTACTGGAACATCTGTGAAACTACTGGGACATCTGTTAAACTACTGGGACATCTGTTAAACTATTGGGACATCTGTGAAACTACTGGGACATCTGTAAAACTACTGGGACATATGTGAACCTATTGGGACATTTGTTAAACTATTGGAACATCTGTGAAACTATTGGGACATCTGTAAAACAACTGGGACATCTGTTAAACTATTGGGACATCTGTTAAACTCCTGGGACATCTGTGAAACTATTGGGACATGGGTGAAACTATTGGGACATCTGTTAAACTATTGGGACATCTGTGAAACTACTGGTACATCTGTGAAACTATTGGGACATCTGTGAAACTACTGGGACATCTGTTAAACTACTGGGACATCTGTTAAACTATTGGGACATCTGTGAAACTACTGGGACATCTGTAAAACTACTGGGACATATGTGAACCTATTGGGACATCTGTGAAACTATTGGGACATCTGTGAAACTAATGGGACATATGTGAAACTATTGGGACATCTGTGAAACTACTAGTACATCTTTGAAACTATTGGGACATCTGTGAAACTATTGGGACATCTGTGAAACTACTGGTACATCTGTGAAACTATGGGGACATCTGTGAAACTATTGGGACATCTGGGAAACTATTGGGACATCTGTGAAACTATGGGGACATCTGTGAAACTAATGGGACATCTGTGAAACTACTGGGACATCTGTAAAACTACTGGGTCATATGTTAACCTATTGGGACATCTGTTGAACTACTGGGACATCTGTTAAACTATTGGGACATCTGTGAAACTATGGGGACATCTGTTAACCTACTGGGATATCTGTAAAACTACTGGGACATCTGTGAAACGATTGGGACATCTGTGAAACTATGGGGACATCTGTTAACCTACTGGGACATCTGTGAAACTACTGGGACATCTGTTAAACTACTGGGACATCTGTGAAACTATGGGGACATCTGTGAAACAAATGGGACATAGGTGAAACTATTGGGACATCTGTGGAACTATTGGGACATCTGTGAAACTATGGGGACATCTGTGAAACTAATGGGACATATGTGAAACTATTGGGTCATCTATGAAACTACTAGTACATCTGTGAAACTATTGGGACATCTGTGAAACTATTGGGACATCTGTGAAACTACTGGTACATCTGTGAAACTATGGGGACATCTGTGAAACTATTGGGACATCTGGGAAACTATTGGGACATCTGTGAAACTATGGGGACATCTGTGAAACTAATGGGACATCTGTGAAACTACTGGGACATCTGTAAAACTACTGGGTCATATGTGAACCTATTGGGACATCTGTTGAACTACTGGGACATCTGTTAAACTATTGGGACATCTGTGAAACTATGGGGACATCTGTTAACCTACTGGGACATCTGTGAAACTACTAGGACATCTGTTAAACTACTGGGACATCTGTTAAACTATTGGGACATCTGTGAAACTATGGGGACATCTGTGAAACTAATGGGACATATGTGAAACTTTTGGGACATCTGTGAAACTCTGGGGACATCTGTTAAACTAATGGGACATCTGTGAAACTATTGGAAGATCTGTGAAACTATGGGGACATCTGGGAAACTAATGGGACATATGTGAAACTATTGGGACATCTGTGAAACTATGGGGACATCTCTTAACCTACTGGGATATCTGTAAAACTACTGGGACATCTGTGAAACGATTGAGACATCTGTGAAACTATGGGGACATCTGTTAACCTACTGGGACATCTGTGAAACTACTGGGACATCTGTTAAACTACTGGGACATCTGTTAAACTATTGGGACATCTGTGAAACTACTGGGACATCTGTAAAACTACTGGGACATATGTGAACCTATTGGGACATCTGTTAAACTACTGGGACATCTGTTAAACTACTGGGACATCTGTTAAACTATTGGGACATCTGTGAAACTATGGGGACATCTGTGAAACTAATGGGACATATGTGAAACTATTGGGACATCTGTGAAACTACTAGTACATCTGTGAAACTATTGGGACATCTGTGAAACTATTGCGACATCTGTGAAACTACTGGTACATCTGTGAAACTATGGGGACATCTGTGAAACTATTGGGACATCTGGGAAACTATTGGGACATCTGTGAAACTATGGGGACATCTGTGAAACTAATGGGACATCTGTGAAACTACTGGGACATCTGTAAAACTACTGGGTCATATGTGAACCTATTGGGACATCTGTTGAACTACTGGGACATCTGTTAAACTATTGGGACATCTGTGAAACTATGGGGACATCTGTTAACCTACTGGGATATCTGTAAAACTACTGGGACATCTGTGAAACGATTGGGACATCTGTGAAACTATGGGGACATCTGTTAACCTACTGGGACATCTGTGAAACTACTGGGACATCTGTTAAACTACTGGTACATCTGTGAAACTATGGGGACATCTGTGAAACAAATGGGACATAGGTGAAACTATTGGGACATCTGTGGAACTATTGGGACATCTGTGAAACTATGGGGACATCTGTTAAACTAATGGGACATCTGTGAAACTATTGGAAGATCTGTGAAACTATGGGGACATCTGGGAAACTAATGGGACATATGTGAAACTATTGGGACATCTGTGAAACTATGGGGACATCTCTTAACCTACTGGGATATCTGTAAAACTACTGGGACATCTGTGAAACGATTGAGACATCTGTGAAACTATGGGGACATCTGTTAACCTACTGGGACATCTGTGAAACTACTGGAACATCTGTGAAACTACTGGGACATCTGTTAAACTACTGGGACATCTGTTAAACTATTGGGACATCTGTGAAACTACTGGGACATCTGTAAAACTACTGGGACATATGTGAACCTATTGGGACATTTGTTAAACTATTGGAACATCTGTGAAACTATTGGGACATCTGTAAAACAACTGGGACATCTGTTAAACTATTGGGACATCTGTTAAACTCCTGGGACATCTGTGAAACTATTGGGACATGGGTGAAACTATTGGGACATCTGTTAAACTATTGGGACATCTGTGAAACTACTGGTACATCTGTGAAACTATTGGGACATCTGTGAAACTACTGGGACATCTGTTAAACTACTGGGACATCTGTTAAACTATTGGGACATCTGTGAAACTACTGGGACATCTGTAAAACTACTGGGACATATGTGAACCTATTGGGACATCTGTGAAACTATTGGGACATCTGTGAAACTAATGGGACATATGTGAAACTATTGGGACATCTGTGAAACTACTAGTACATCTGTGAAACTATTGGGACATCTGTGAAACTATTGGGACATCTGTGAAACTACTGGTACATCTGTGAAACTATGGGGACATCTGTGAAACTATTGGGACATCTGGGAAACTATTGGGACATCTGTGAAACTATGGGGACATCTGTGAAACTAATGGGACATCTGTGAAACTACTGGGACATCTGTAAAACTACTGGGTCATATGTTAACCTATTGGGACATCTGTTGAACTACTGGGACATCTGTTAAACTATTGGGACATCTGTGAAACTATGGGGACATCTGTTAACCTACTGGGATATCTGTAAAACTACTGGGACATCTGTGAAACGATTGGGACATCTGTGAAACTATGGGGACATCTGTTAACCTACTGGGACATCTGTGAAACTACTGGGACATCTGTTAAACTACTGGGACATCTGTGAAACTATGGGGACATCTGTGAAACAAATGGGACATAGGTGAAACTATTGGGACATCTGTGGAACTATTGGGACATCTGTGAAACTATGGGGACATCTGTTAAACTAATGGGACATCTGTGAAACTACTGGTACATCTGTGAAACTATGGGGACATCTGTGAAACTATTGGGACATCTGGGAAACTATTGGGACATCTGTGAAACTATGGGGACATCTGTTAAACTAATGGGACATCTGTGAAACTACTGGGACATCTGTAAAACTACTGGGTCATATGTGAACCTATTGGGACATCTGTTGAACTACTGGGACATCTGTTAAACTATTGGGACATCTGTGAAACTATGGGGACATCTGTTAACCTACTGGGATATCTGTAAAACTACTGGGACATCTGTGAAACGATTGGGACATCTGTGAAACTATGGGGACATCTGTTAACCTACTGGGACATCTGTGAAACTACTGGGACATCTGTTAAACTACTGGGACATCTGTGAAACTATGGGGACATCTGTGAAACAAATGGGACATAGGTGAAACTATTGGGACATCTGTGGAACTATTGGGACATCTGTGAAACTATGGGGACATCTGTTAAACTAATGGGACATCTGTGAAACTATTGGAAGATCTGTGAAACTATGGGGACATCTGGGAAACTAATGGGACATATGTGAAACTATTGGGACATCTGTGAAACTATGGGGACATCTCTTAACCTACTGGGATATCTGTAAAACTACTGGGACATCTGTGAAACGATTGAGACATCTGTGAAACTATGGGGACATCTGTTAACCTACTGGGACATCTGTGAAACTACTGGGACATCTGTTAAACTACTGGGACATCTGTTAAACTATTGGGACATCTGTGAAACTACTGGGACATCTGTAAAACTACTGGGACATATGTGAACCTATTGGGACATCTGTTAAACTATTGGAACATCTGTGAAACTATTGGGACATCTGTAAAACAACTGGGACATCTGTTAAACTATTGGGACATCTGTTAAACTCCTGGGACATCTGTGAAACTATTGGGACATGGGTGAAACTATTGGGACATCTGTTAAACTATTGGGACATCTGTGAAACTACTGGTACATCTGTGAAACTATTGGGACATCTGTGAAACTACTGGGACATCTGTTAAACTACTGGGACATCTGTTAAACTATTGGGACATCTGTGAAACTACTGGGACATCTGTAAAAATACTGGGACATATGTGAACCTATTGGGACATCTGTGAAACTATTGGGACATCTGTGAAACTATTGGGACATCTGTGAAACTATGGGGACATCTGTGAAACTAATGGGACATATGTAAAACTATTGGGGCGTCTGTGAAACTACTGGGACATGTGTGAAACTACTGGGACATCTGTAAAACTACTGGGACATCTGTTAAACTATTGGAACATCTGTGAAACTATGGGGGCATCTGTGAAACTAATGGGACATATGTGAAACTATTGGGACATCTGTGAAACTACTAGTACATTTGTGAAACTAATGGGACATATGTGAAACTATTGGGACATCTGTGAAACTACTGGTACATCTGTGAAACTAATGGGACATCTGTGAAACTATTCGGACATCTGGAAAACTATTGGGACATCTGTGAAACTATGGGGACATCTGTGAAACTAATGGGACATCTGTCAAACTACTGGGACATCTGTAAAACTACTGGGTCATATGTGAACCTATTGGGACATCTGTTGAACTACTGGTATATCTGTTAAACTATTGGGACATCTGTGAAACTATGGGGACATCTGTTAACCTACTGGGATATCTGTAAAACTACTGGGACATCTGTGATACGATTGGGACATCTGTGAAACTATGGGGACATCTGTTAACCTACTGGGACATCTGTGAAACTACTGGGACATCTGTTAAACTACTGGGACATCTGTGAAACTATGGGGACATCTGTGAAACAAATGGGACATAGGTGAAACTATTGGGCCATCTGTGGAACTATTGGGACATCTGTGAAACTATGGGGACATCTGTGAAACTAATGGGACATCTGTGAAACTATTGGAAGATCTGTGAAACTATGGGGACATCTGGGAAACTAATGGGATATATGTGAATTTATTGGGGCGTCTGTGAAACTACTGGGACATGTGTGAAACTACTGGGCCATCTTTAATACTACTGGGACATTTGTTAAACTATTGGGACATCTGTGAAACTATGGGGACATCTGTGAAACTAATGGGACATATGTGAAACTATTGGGACATCTGTGAAACTACTAGTACATCTGTGAAACTATTGGGACATCTGTGAAACTATTGGGACATCTGTGAAACTACTGGTACATCTGTGAAACTATGGGGACATCTGTGAAACTATTGGGACATCTGGGAAACTATTGGGACATCTGTGAAACTATGGGGACATCTGTGAAACTAATGGGACATCTGTGAAACTACTGGGACATCTGTAAAACTACTGGGTCATATGTGAACCTATTGGGACATCTGTTGAACTACTGGGACATCTGTTAAACTATTGGGACATCTGTGAAACTATGGGGACATCTGTTAACCTACTGGGATATCTGTAAAACTACTGGGACATCTGTGAAACGATTGGGACATCTGTGAAACTATGGGGACATCTGTTAACCTACTGGGACATCTGTGAAACTACTGGGACATCTGTTAAACTACTGGGACATCTGTGAAACTACGGGGACATCTGTGAAACAAATGGGACATAGGTGAAACTATTGGGACATCTGTGGAACTATTGGGACATCTGTTAAACTATGGGGACATCTGTTAAACTAATGGGACATCTGTGAAACTATTGGAAGATCTGTGACACTATGGGGACATCTGGGAAACTAATGGGACATATGTGAAACTATTGGGACATCTGTGAAACTATGGGGACATCTCTTAACCTACTGGGATATCTGTAAAACTACTGGGACATATGTGAAACGATTGAGACATCTGTGAAACTATGGGGACATCTGTTAACCTACTGGGACATCTGTGAAACTACTGGGACATCTGTTAAACTACTCGGACATCTGTTAAACTATTGGGACATCTGTGAAACTACTGGGACATCTGTAAAACTACTGGGACATATGTGAACCTATTGGGACATTTGTTAAACTATTGGAACATCTGTGAAACTATTGGGACATCTGTAAAACAACTGGGACATCTGTTAAACTATTGGGACATCTGTTAAACTCCTGGGACATCTGTGAAACTATTGGGACATGGGTGAAACTATTGGGACATCTGTTAAACTATTGGGACATCTGTGAAACTATTGGTACATCTGTGAAACTATTGGGACATCTGTGAAACTACTGGGACATCTGTTAAACTACTGGGACATCTGTTAAACTATTGGGACATCTGTGAAACTACTGGGACATCTGTAAAACTACTGGGACATATGTGAACCTATTGGGACATCTGTGAAACTATTGGGACATCTGTGAAACTAATGGGACATATGTGAAACTATTGGGACATCTGTGAAACTACTAGTACATCTGTGAAACTATTGGGACATCTGTGAAACTATTGGGACATCTGTGAAACTACTGGTACATCTGTGAAACTATGGGGACATCTGTGAAACTATTGGGACATCTGGGAAACTATTGGGACATCTGTGAAACTATGGGGACATCTGTGAAACTAATGGGACATCTGTGAAACTACTGGGACATCTGTAAAACTACTGGGTCATATGTGAACCTATTGGGACATCTGTTGAACTATTGGAACATCTGTGAAACTATTGGGACATCTGTAAAACAACTGGGACATCTGTTAAACTATTGGGACATCTGTTAAACTCCTGGGACATCTGTGAAACTATTGGGACATGGGTGAAACTATTGGGACATCTGTTAAACTATTGGGACATCTGTGAAACTACTGGTACATCTGTGAAACTATTGGGACATCTGTGAAACTACTGGGACATCTGTTAAACTACTGGGACATCTGTTAAACTATTGGGACATCTGTGAAACTACTGGGACATCTGTAAAACTACTGGGACATATGTGAACCTATTGGGACATCTGTGAAACTATTGGGACATCTGTGAAACTATTGGGACATCTGTGAAACTATGGGGACATCTGTGAAACTAATGGGACATATGTAAAACTATTGGGGCGTCTGTGAAACTACTGGGACATGTGTGAAACTACTGGGACATCTGTAAAACTACTGGGACATCTGTTAAACTATTGGAACATCTGTGAAACTATGGGGGCATCTGTGAAACTAATGGGACATATGTGAAACTATTGGGACATCTGTGAAACTACTAGTACATTTGTGAAACTAATGGGACATATGTGAAACTATTGGGACATCTGTGAAACTACTGGTACATCTGTGAAACTAATGGGACATCTGTGAAACTATTCGGTCATCTGGAAAACTATTGGGACATCTGTGAAACTATGGGGACATCTGTGAAACTAATGGGACATCTGTCAAACTACTGGGACATCTGTAAAACTACTGGGTCATATGTGAACCTATTGGGACATCTGTTGAACTACTGGGACATCTGTTAAACTATTGGGACATCTGTGAAACTATGGGGACATCTGTTAACCTACTGGGATATCTGTAAAACTACTGGGACATCTGTGAAACGATTGGGACATCTGTGAAACTATGGGGACATCTGTTAACCTACTGGGACATCTGTGAAACTACTGGGACATCTGTTAAACTACTGGGACATCTGTGAAACTATGGGGACATCTGTGAAACAAATGGGACATAGGTGAAACTATTGGGACATCTGTGGAACTATTGGGACATCTGTGAAACTATGGGGACATCTGTTAAACTAATGGGACATCTGTGAAACTACTGGTACATCTGTGAAACTATGGGGACATCTGTGAAACTATTGGGACATCTGGGAAACTATTGGGACATCTGTGAAACTATGGGGACATCTGTGAAACTAATGGGACATCTGTGAAACTACTGGGACATCTGTAAAACTACTGGGTCATATGTGAACCTATTGGGACATCTGTTGAACTACTGGGACATCTGTTAAACTATTGGGACATCTGTGAAACTATGGGGACATCTGTTAACCTACTGGGATATCTGTAAAACTACTGGGACATCTGTGAAACGATTGGGACATCTGTGAAACTATGGGGACATCTGTTAACCTACTGGGACATCTGTGAAACTACTGGGACATCTGTTAAACTATGGGGACATCTGTGAAACTAATGGGACATCTGTGAAACTATTGGAAGATCTGTGAAACTATGGGGACATCTGGGAAACTAATGGGATATATGTGAATTTATTGGGGCGTCTGTGAAACTACTGGGACATGTGTGAAACTACTGGGCCATCTTTAATACTACTGGGACATTTGTTAAACTATTGGGACATCTGTGAAACTATGGGGACATCTGTGAAACTAATGGGACATATGTGAAACTATTGGGACATCTGTGAAACTACTAGTACATCTGTGAAACTATTGGGACATCTGTGAAACTATTGGGACATCTGTGAAACTACTGGTACATCTGTGAAACTATGGGGACATCTGTGAAACTATTGGGACATCTGGGAAACTATTGGGACATCTGTGAAACTATGGGGACATCTGTGAAACTAATGGGACATCTGTGAAACTACTGGGACATCTGTAAAACTACTGGGTCATATGTGAACCTATTGGGACATCTGTTGAACTACTGGGACATCTGTTAAACTATTGGGACATCTGTGAAACTATGGGGACATCTGTTAACCTACTGGGATATCTGTAAAACTACTGGGACATCTGTGAAACGATTGGGACATCTGTGAAACTATGGGGACATCTGTTAACCTACTGGGACATCTGTGAAACTACTGGGACATCTGTTAAACTACTGGGACATCTGTGAAACTACGGGGACATCTGTGAAACAAATGGGACATAGGTGAAACTATTGGGACATCTCTGGAACTATTGGGACATCTGTTAAACTATGGGGACATCTGTTAAACTAATGGGACATCTGTGAAACTATTGGAAGATCTGTGACACTATGGGGACATCTGGGAAACTAATGGGACATATGTGAAACTATTGGGACATCTGTGAAACTATGGGGACATCTCTTAACCTACTGGGATATCTGTAAAACTACTGGGACATATGTGAAACGATTGAGACATCTGTGAAACTATGGGGACATCTGTTAACCTACTGGGACATCTGTGAAACTACTGGGACATCTGTTAAACTACTCGGACATCTGTTAAACTATTGGGACATCTGTGAAACTACTGGGACATCTGTAAAACTACTGGGACATATGTGAACCTATTGGGACATTTGTTAAACTATTGGAACATCTGTGAAACTATTGGGACATCTGTAAAACAACTGGGACATCTGTTAAACTATTGGGACATCTGTTAAACTCCTGGGACATCTGTGAAACTATTGGGACATGGGTGAAACTATTGGGACATCTGTTAAACTATTGGGACATCTGTGAAACTATTGGTACATCTGTGAAACTATTGGGACATCTGTGAAACTACTGGGACATCTGTTAAACTACTGGGACATCTGTTAAACTATTGGGACATCTGTGAAACTACTGGGACATCTGTAAAACTACTGGGACATATGTGAACCTATTGGGACATCTGTGAAACTATTGGGACATCTGTGAAACTAATGGGACATATGTGAAACTATTGGGACATCTGTGAAACTACTAGTACATCTGTGAAACTATTGGGACATCTGTGAAACTATTGGGACATCTGTGAAACTACTGGTACATCTGTGAAACTATGGGGACATCTGTGAAACTATTGGGACATCTGGGAAACTATTGGGACATCTGTGAAACTATGGGGACATCTGTGAAACTAATGGGACATCTGTGAAACTACTGGGACATCTGTAAAACTACTGGGTCATATGTGAACCTATTGGGACATCTGTTGAACTATTGGAACATCTGTGAAACTATTGGGACATCTGTAAAACAACTGGGACATCTGTTAAACTATTGGGACATCTGTTAAACTCCTGGGACATCTGTGAAACTATTGGGACATGGGTGAAACTATTGGGACATCTGTTAAACTATTGGGACATCTGTGAAACTACTGGTACATCTGTGAAACTATTGGGACATCTGTGAAACTACTGGGACATCTGTTAAACTACTGGGACATCTGTTAAACTATTGGGACATCTGTGAAACTACTGGGACATCTGTAAAACTACTGGGACATATGTGAACCTATTGGGACATCTGTGAAACTATTGGGACATCTGTGAAACTATTGGGACATCTGTGAAACTATGGGGACATCTGTGAAACTAATGGGACATATGTAAAACTATTGGGGCGTCTGTGAAACTACTGGGACATGTGTGAAACTACTGGGACATCTGTAAAACTACTGGGACATCTGTTAAACTATTGGAACATCTGTGAAACTATGGGGGCATCTGTGAAACTAATGGGACATATGTGAAACTATTGGGACATCTGTGAAACTACTAGTACATTTGTGAAACTAATGGGACATATGTGAAACTATTGGGACATCTGTGAAACTACTGGTACATCTGTGAAACTAATGGGACATCTGTGAAACTATTCGGTCATCTGGAAAACTATTGGGACATCTGTGAAACTATGGGGACATCTGTGAAACTAATGGGACATCTGTCAAACTACTGGGACATCTGTAAAACTACTGGGTCATATGTGAACCTATTGGGACATCTGTTGAACTACTGGGACATCTGTTAAACTATTGGGACATCTGTGAAACTATGGGGACATCTGTTAACCTACTGGGATATCTGTAAAACTACTGGGACATCTGTGAAACGATTGGGACATCTGTGAAACTATGGGGACATCTGTTAACCTACTGGGACATCTGTGAAACTACTGGGACATCTGTTAAACTACTGGGACATCTGTGAAACTATGGGGACATCTGTGAAACAAATGGGACATAGGTGAAACTATTGGGACATCTGTGGAACTATTGGGACATCTGTGAAACTATGGGGACATCTGTTAAACTAATGGGACATCTGTGAAACTACTGGTACATCTGTGAAACTATGGGGACATCTGTGAAACTATTGGGACATCTGGGAAACTATTGGGACATCTGTGAAACTATGGGGACATCTGTGAAACTAATGGGACATCTGTGAAACTACTGGGACATCTGTAAAACTACTGGGTCATATGTGAACCTATTGGGACATCTGTTGAACTACTGGGACATCTGTTAAACTATTGGGACATCTGTGAAACTATGGGGACATCTGTTAACCTACTGGGATATCTGTAAAACTACTGGGACATCTGTGAAACGATTGGGACATCTGTGAAACTATGGGGACATCTGTTAACCTACTGGGACATCTGTGAAACTACTGGGACATCTGTTAAACTACTGGGACATCTGTGAAACTATGGGGACATCTGTGAAACAAATGGGACATAGGTGAAACTATTGGGACATCTGTGGAACTATTGGGACATCTGTGAAACTATGGGGACATCTGTTAAACTAATGGGACATCTGTGAAACTATTGGAAGATCTGTGAAACTATGGGGACATCTGGGAAACTAATGGGACATATGTGAAACTATTGGGACATCTGTGAAACTATGGGGACATCTCTTAACCTACTGGGATATCTGTAAAACTACTGGGACATCTGTGAAACGATTGAGACATCTGTGAAACTATGGGGACATCTGTTAACCTACTGGGACATCTGTGAAACTACTGGGACATCTGTTAAACTACTGGGACATCTGTTAAACTATTGGGACATCTGTGAAACTACTGGGACATCTGTAAAACTACTGGGACATATGTGAACCTATTGGGACATCTGTTAAACTATTGGAACATCTGTGAAACTATTGGGACATCTGTAAAACAACTGGGACATCTGTTAAACTATTGGGACATCTGTTAAACTCCTGGGACATCTGTGAAACTATTGGGACATGGGTGAAACTATTGGGACATCTGTTAAACTATTGGGACATCTGTGAAACTACTGGTACATCTGTGAAACTATTGGGACA
Source organism: Petromyzon marinus (assembly GCF_048934315.1). Lineage (NCBI taxonomy): Eukaryota > Metazoa > Chordata > Hyperoartia > Petromyzontiformes > Petromyzontidae > Petromyzon > Petromyzon marinus. The sequence continues at coordinate 12,548,683 of NC_133707.1, read as the reverse complement.
TCTGTGAAACTACTGGGACATCTGTTAAACTACTGGGACATCTGTTAAACTATTGGGACATCTGTGAAACTACTGGGACATCTGTAAAACTACTGGGACATATGTGAACCTATTGGGACATCTGTGAAAATATTGGGACATCTGTGAAACTATTGGGACATCTGTGAAACTATGGGGACATCTGTGAAACTAATGGGACATATGTAAAACTATTGGGGCGTCTGTGAAACTACTGGGACATGTGTGAAACTACTGGGACATCTGTAAAACTACTGGGACATCTGTTAAACTATTGGGACATCTGGGAAACTATGGGGGCATCTGTGAAACTAATGGGACATATGTGAAACTATTGGGACATCTGTGAAACTACTAGTACATTTGTGAAACTAATGGGACATATGTGAAACTATTGGGACATCTGTGAAACTACTGGTACATCTGTGAAACTAATGGGACATCTGTGAAACTATTCGGACATCTGGAAAACTATTGGGACATCTGTGAAACTATGGGGACATCTGTGAAACTAATGGGACATCTGTCAAACTACTGGGACATCTGTAAAACTACTGGGTCATATGTGAACCTATTGGGACATCTGTTGAACTACTGGTATATCTGTTAAACTATTGGGACATCTGTGAAACTATGGGGACATCTGTTAACCTACTGGGATATCTGTAAAACTACTGGGACATCTGTGATACGATTGGGACATCTGTGAAACTATGGGGACATCTGTTAACCTACTGGGACATCTGTGAAACTACTGGGACATCTGTTAAACTACTGGGACATCTGTGAAACTATGGGGACATCTGTGAAACAAATGGGACATAGGTGAAACTATTGGGCCATCTGTGGAACTATTGGGACATCTGTGAAACTATGGGGACATCTGTGAAACTAATGGGACATCTGTGAAACTATTGGAAGATCTGTGAAACTATGGGGACATCTGGGAAACTAATGGGATATATGTGAATTTATTGGGGCGTCTGTGAAACTACTGGGACATGTGTGAAACTACTGGGCCATCTTTAATACTACTGGGACATTTGTTAAACTATTGGGACATCTGTGAAACTATGGGGACATCTGTGAAACTAATGGGACATATGTGAAACTATTGGGACATCTGTGAAACTACTAGTACATCTGTGAAACTATTGGGACATCTGTGAAACTATTGGGACATCTGTGAAACTACTGGTACATCTGTGAAACTATGGGGACATCTGTGAAACTATTGGGACATCTGGGAAACTATTGGGACATCTGTGAAACTATGGGGACATCTGTGAAACTAATGGGACATCTGTGAAACTACTGGGACATCTGTAAAACTACTGGGTCATATGTGAACCTATTGGGACATCTGTTGAACTACTGGGACATCTGTTAATCTATTGGGACATCTGTGAAACTATGGGGACATCTGTTAACCTACTGGGATATCTGTAAAACTACTGGGACATCTGTGAAACGATTGGGACATCTGTGAAACTATGGGGACATCTGTTAACCTACTGGGACATCTGTGAAACTACTGGGACATCTGTTAAACTACTGGGACATCTGTGAAACTACGGGGACATCTGTGAAACAAATGGGACATAGGTGAAACTATTGGGACATCTGTGGAACTATTGGGACATCTGTTAAACTATGGGGACATCTGTTAAACTAATGGGACATCTGTGAAACTATTGGAAGATCTGTGACACTATGGGGACATCTGGGAAACTAATGGGACATATGTGAAACTATTGGGACATCTGTGAAACTATGGGGACATCTCTTAACCTACTGGGATATCTGTAAAACTACTGGGACATCTGTGAAACGATTGAGACATCTGTGAAACTATGGGGACATCTGTTAACCTACTGGGACATCTGTGAAACTACTGGGACATCTGTTAAACTACTCGGACATCTGTTAAACTATTGGGACATCTGTGAAACTACTGGGACATCTGTAAAACTACTGGGACATATGTGAACCTATTGGGACATATGTTAAACTATTGGGACATCTGTGAAACTATTGGGACATCTGTAAAACAACTGGGACATCTATTAAACTATTGGGACATCTGTTAAACTCCTGCGACATCTGTGAAACTATTGGGACATGGGTGAAACTATTGGGACATCTGTTAAACTATTGGGACATCTGTGAAACTACTGGTACATCTGTGAAACTATTGGGACATCTGTGAAACTACTGGGACATCTGTTAAACTACTGGGACATCTTTTAAACTATTGGGACATCTGTGAAACTACTGGGACATCTGTAAAACTACTGGGACATATGTGAACCTATTGGGACATCTGTGAAACTATTGGGACATCTGTGAAACTATTGGGACATCTGTGAAACTATGGGGACATCTGTGAAACTAATGGGACGTATGTAAAACTACTGGGACATCTGTTAAACTATTGGGACATCTGTGAAACTAATGGGACATCTGTGAAACTATTCGGACATCTGGAAAACTATTGGGACATCTGTGAAACTATGGGGACATCTGTGAAACTAATGGGACATCTGTCAAACTACTGGGACATCTGTAAAACTACTGGGTCATATGTGAACCTATTGGGACATCTGTTGAACTACTGGTATATCTGTTAAACTATTGGGACATCTGTGAAACTATGGGGACATCTGTTAACCTACTGGGATATCTGTAAAACTACTGGGACATCTGTGATACGATTGGGACATCTGTGAAACTATGGGGACATCTGTTAACCTACTGGGACATCTGTGAAACTACTGGGACATCTGTTAAACTACTGGGACATCTGTGAAACTATGGGGACATCTGTGAAACAAATGGGACATAGGTGAAACTATTGGGCCATCTGTGGAACTATTGGGACATCTGTGAAACTATGGGGACATCTGTGAAACTAATGGGACATCTGTGAAACTATTGGAAGATCTGTGAAACTATGGGGACATCTGGGAAACTAATGGGATATATGTGAATTTATTGGGGCGTCTGTGAAACTACTGGGACATGTGTGAAACTACTGGGCCATCTTTAATACTACTGGGACATTTGTTAAACTATTGGGACATCTGTGAAACTATGGGGACATCTGTGAAACTAATGGGACATATGTGAAACTATTGGGACATCTGTGAAACTACTAGTACATCTGTGAAACTATTGGGACATCTGTGAAACTATTGGGACATCTGTGAAACTACTGGTACATCTGTGAAACTATGGGGACATCTGTGAAACTATTGGGACATCTGGGAAACTATTGGGACATCTGTGAAACTATGGGGACATCTGTGAAACTAATGGGACATCTGTGAAACTACTGGGACATCTGTAAAACTACTGGGTCATATGTGAACCTATTGGGACATCTGTTGAACTACTGGGACATCTGTTAAACTATTGGGACATCTGTGAAACTATGGGGACATCTGTTAACCTACTGGGATATCTGTAAAACTACTGGGACATCTGTGAAACGATTGGGACATCTGTGAAACTATGGGGACATCTGTTAACCTACTGGGACATCTGTGAAACTACTGGGACATCTGTTAAACTACTGGGACATCTGTGAAACTACGGGGACATCTGTGAAACAAATGGGACATAGGTGAAACTATTGGGACATCTGTGGAACTATTGGGACATCTGTTAAACTATGGGGACATCTGTTAAACTAATGGGACATCTGTGAAACTATTGGAAGATCTGTGACACTATGGGGACATCTGGGAAACTAATGGGACATATGTGAAACTATTGGGACATCTGTGAAACTATGGGGACATCTCTTAACCTACTGGGATATCTGTAAAACTACTGGGACATCTGTGAAACGATTGAGACATCTGTGAAACTATGGGGACATCTGTTAACCTACTGGGACATCTGTGAAACTACTGGGACATCTGTTAAACTACTCGGACATCTGTTAAACTATTGGGACATCTGTGAAACTACTGGGACATCTGTAAAACTACTGGGACATATGTGAACCTATTGGGACATCTGTTAAACTATTGGGACATCTGTGAAACTATTGGGACATCTGTAAAACAACTGGGACATCTATTAAACTATTGGGACATCTGTTAAACTCCTGCGACATCTGTGAAACTATTGGTACATGGGTGAAACTATTGGGACATCTGTTAAACTATTGGGACATCTGTGAAACTACTGGTACATCTGTGAAACTATTGGGACATCTGTGAAACTACTGGGACATCTGTTAAACTACTGGGACATCTGTTAAACTATTGGGACATCTGTGAAACTACTGGGCCATCTGTAAAACTACTGGGACATATGTGAACCTATTGGGACATCTGTGAAACTATTGGGACATCTGTGAAACTATTGGGACATCTGTGAAACTATGGGGACATCTGTGAAACTGATGGGACATATGTAAAACTATTGGGGCGTCTGTGAAACTACTGGGACATGTGTGAAACTACTGGGACATCTGTAAAACTACTGGGACATCTGTTAAACTATTGGGACATCTGTGAAACTATGGGGACATCTGTGAAACTAATGGGACATATGTGAAACTATTGGGACATCTGTGAAACTACTAGTACATTTGTGAAACTAATGGGACATATGTGAAACTATTGGGACATCTGTGAAACTACTGGTACATCTGTGAAACTAATGGGACATCTGTGAAACTATTGGGACATCTGGGAAACTATTGGGACATCTGTGAAACTATGGGGACATCTGTGAAACTAATGGGACATCTGTGAAACTACTGGGACATCTGTAAAACTACTGGGTCATATGTGAACATATTGGGACATCTGTTGAACTACTGGTATATCTGTTAAACTATTGGGACATCTGTGAAACTATGGGGACATCTGTTAACCTACTGGGATATCTGTAAAACTACTGGGACATCTGTGAAACGATTGGGACATCTGTGAAACTATGCGGACATCTGTTAACCTACTGGGACATCTGTGAAACTACTGGGACATCTGTTAAACTACTGGGACATCTGTGAAACTATGGGGACATCTGTGAAACAAATGGGACATAGGTGAAACTATTGGGCCATCTGTGGAACTATTGGGACATCTGTGAAACTATGGGGACATCTGTGAAACTAATGGGACATCTGTGAAACTATTGGAAGATCTGTGAAACTATGGGGACATCTGGGAAACTAATGGGACATATGTGAAACTATTGGGACATCTGTGAAACTATGGGGACATCTCTTAACCTACTGGGATATCTGTAAAACTACTGGGACATCTGTGATACGATTGAGACATCTGTGAAACTATGGGGACATCTGTTAACCTACTGGGACATCTGTGAAACTACTGGGACATCTGTTAAACTACTGGGACATCTGTTAAACTATTGGGACATCTGTGAAACTACTGGTACATCTGTAAAACTACTGGGACATATGTGAACCTATTGGGACATCTGTTAAACTATTGGGACATCTGTGAAACTATTGGGACATCTGTAAAACAACTGGGACATCTGTTAAACTATTGGGACATCTGTTAAACTCCTGGGACATCTGTGAAACTATTGGGACATCTGTGAAACTATTGGGACATCTGTTAAACTATGGGGACATCTGTGAAACTAATGGGACATATGTAAAACTATTGGGGCGTCTGTGAAACTACTGGGACATGTGTGAAACTACTGGGACATCTGTAAAACTACTGGGACATCTGTTAAACTATTGGGACATCTGTGAAACTATGGGGACATCTGTGAAACTAATGGGACATATGTGAAACTATTGGGACATCTGTGAAACTACTAGTACATTTGTGAAACTAATGGGACATATGTGAAACTATTGGGACATCTGTGAAACTACTGGGCCATCTGTGAAACTAATGGGACATCTGTGAAACTACTGGGACATCTGTAAAACTACTGGGTCATATGTGAACATATTGGGACATCTGTTGAACTACTGGTATATCTGTTAAACTATTGGGACATCTGTGAAACTATGCGGACATCTGTTAACCTACTGGGACATCTGTGAAACTACTGGGACATCTGTTAAACTACTGGGACATCTGTGAAACTGTGGGGACATCTGTGAAACAAATGGGACATAGGTGAAACTATTGGGCCATCTGTGGAACTATTGGGACATCTGTGAAACTATGGGGACATCTGTGAAACTAATGGGACATCTGTGAAACTATTGGAAGATCTGTGAAACTATGGGGACATCTGGGAAACTAATGGGACATATGTGAAACTATTGGGACATCTGTGAAACTATGGGGACATCTCTTAACCTACTGGGATATCTGTAAAACTACTGGGACATCTGTGATACGATTGAGACATCTGTGAAACTATGGGGACATCTGTTAACCTACTGGGACATCTGTGAAACTACTGGGACATCTGTTAAACTACTGGGACATCTGTTAAACTATTGGGACATCTGTGAAACTACTGGTACATCTGTAAAACTACTGGGACATATGTGAACCTATTGGGACATCTGTTAAACTATTGGGACATCTGTGAAACTAATGGGACATATGTAAAACTATTGGGGCGTCTGTGAAACTACTGGGACATGTGTGAAACTACTGGGACATCTGTAAAACTACTGGGACATCTGTTAAACTATTGGGACATCTGTGAAACTATGGGGACATCTGTGAAACTAATGGGACATATGTGAAACTATTGGGACATCTGTGAAACTACTAGTACATTTGTGAAACTAATGGGACATATGTGAAACTATTGGGACATCTGTGAAACTACTGGTATTTCTGTGAACTAATGGGACATCTGTGAAACTATTCGGACATCTGGGAAACTATTGGGACATCTGTGAAACTATGGGGACATCTGTGAAACTAATGGGACATCTGTGAAACTACTGGGACATCTGTAAAACTACTGGGTCATATGTGAACCTATTGGGACATCTGTTGAACTACTGGTATATCTGTTAAACTACTGGGACATCTGTAAAACTACTGGGACATCTGTTAAACTATTGGGACATCTGTGAAACTATGGGGACATCTGTGAAACTAATGGGACATATGTGAAACTATTGGGACATCTGTGAAACTACTAGTACATTTGTGAAACTAATGGGACATATGTGAAACTATTGGGACATCTGTGAAACTACTGGTACATCTGTGAAACTAATGGGACATCTGTGAAACTATTCGGACATCTGGGAAACTATTGGGACATCTGTGAAACTATGGGGACATCTGTGAAACTAATGGGACATCTGTGAAACTACTGGGACATCTGTAAAACTACTGGGTCATATGTGAACCTATTGGGACATCTGTTGAACTACTGGTATATCTGTTAAACTATTGGGACATCTGTGAAACTATGGGGACATCTGTTAACCTACTGGGATATCTGTAAAACGACTGGGACATCTGTGAAACGATTGGGACATCTGTGAAAATATGAGGACATCTGTTAACCTACTGGGACATCTGTGAAACTACTGGGACATCTGTTAAACTACTGGGACATGTGTGAAACTATGGGGACATCTGTGAAACAAATGGGACATAGGTGAAACTATTGGGCCATCTGTGGAACTATTGGGACATCTGTGAAACTATGGGGACATCTGTGAAACTAATGGGACATCTGTGAAACTATTGGAAGATCTGTGAAACTATGGGGACATCTGGGAAACTAATGGGACATATGTGAAACTATTGGGACATCTGTGAAACTATGGGGACATCTCTTAACCTACTGGGATATCTGTAAAACTACTGGGACATCTGTGAAACGATTGAGACATCTGTGAAACTATGGGGACATCTGTTAACCTACTGGGACATCTGTGAAACTACTGGGACATCTGTTAAACTACTGGGACATCTGTTAAACTATTGGGACATCTGTGAAACTACTGGGACATCTGTAAAACTACTGGGACATATGTGAACCTATTGGGACATCTGTTAAACTATTGGGACATCTGTGAAACTATTGGGACATCTGTAAAACAACTGGGACATCTGTTAAACTATTGGGACATCTGTTAAACTCCTGGGACATCTGTGAAACTATTGGGACATGGGTGAAACTATTGGGACATCTGTTAAACTATTGGGACATCTGTGAAACTACTGGTACATCTGTGAAACTATTGGGACATCTGTGAAACTACTGGGACATCTGTGAAACTACTGGGACATCTGTTAAACTACTGGGACATCTGTTAAACTATTGGGACATCTGTGAAACTACTGGGACATCTGTAAAACTACTGGGACATATGTGAACCTATTGGGACATCTGTGAAACTATTGGGACATCTGTGAAACTATTGGGACATCTGCGAAACTATGGGGACATCTGTGAAACTGATGGGACATATGTAAAACTATTGGGGCGTCTGTGAAACTACTGGGACATGTGTGAAACTACTGGGACATCTGTAAAACTACTGGGACATCTGTTAAACTATTGGGACATCTGTGAAACTATGGGGACATCTGTGAAACTAATGGGACATATGTGAAACTATTGGGACATCTGTGAAACTACTAGTACATTTGTGAAACTAATGGGACATATGTGAAACTATTGGGACATCTGTGAAACTACTGGTACATCTGTGAAACTAATGGGACATCTGTGAAACTATTGGGACATCTGGGAAACTATTGGGACATCTGTGAAACTATGGGGACATCTGTGAAACTAATGGGACATCTGTGAAACTACTGGGACATCTGTAAAACTACTGGGTCATATGTGAACATATTGGGACATCTGTTGAACTACTGGTATATCTGTTAAACTATTGGGACATCTGTGAAACTATGGGGACATCTGTTAACCTACTGGGATATCTGTAAAACTACTGGGACATCTGTGAAACGATTGGGACATCTGTGAAACTATGCGGACATCTGTTAACCTACTGGGACATCTGTGAAACTACTGGGACATCTGTTAAACTACTGGGACATCTGTGAAACTATGGGGACATCTGTGAAACAAATGGGACATAGGTGAAACTATTGGGCCATCTGTGGAACTATTGGGACATCTGTGAAACTATGGGGACATCTGTGAAACTGATGGGACATATGTAAAACTATTGGGGCGTCTGTGAAACTACTGGGACATGTGTGAAACTACTGGGACATCTGTAAAACTACTGGGACATCTGTTAAACTATTGGGACATCTGTGAAACTATGGGGACATCTGTGAAACTAATGGGACATATGTGAAACTATTGGGACATCTGTGAAACTACTAGTACATTTGTGAAACTAATGGGACATATGTGAAACTATTGGGACATCTGTGAAACTACTGGTACATCTGTGAAACTAATGGGACATCTGTGAAACTATTGGGACATCTGGGAAACTATTGGGACATCTGTGAAACTATGGGGACATCTGTGAAACTAATGGGACATCTGTGAAACTACTGGGACATCTGTAAAACTACTGGGTCATATGTGAACATATTGGGACATCTGTTGAACTACTGGTATATCTGTTAAACTATTGGGACATCTGTGAAACTATGGGGACATCTGTTAACCTACTGGGATATCTGTAAAACTACTGGGACATCTGTGAAACGATTGGGACATCTGTGAAACTATGCGGACATCTGTTAACCTACTGGGACATCTGTGAAACTACTGGGACATCTGTTAAACTACTGGGACATCTGTGAAACTATGGGGACATCTGTGAAACAAATGGGACATAGGTGAAACTATTGGGCCATCTGTGGAACTATTGGGACATCTGTGAAACTATGGGGACATCTGTGAAACTAATGGGACATCTGTGAAACTATTGGAAGATCTGTGAAACTATGGGGACATCTGGGAAACTAATGGGACATATGTGAAACTATTGGGACATCTGTGAAACTATGGGGACATCTCTTAACCTACTGGGATATCTGTAAAACTACTGGGACATCTGTGATACGATTGAGACATCTGTGAAACTATGGGGACATCTGTTAACCTACTGGGACATCTGTGAAACTACTGGGACATCTGTTAAACTACTGGGACATCTGTTAAACTATTGGGACATCTGTGAAACTACTGGTACATCTGTAAAACTACTGGGACATGTGTGAACCTATTGGGACATCTGTTAAACTATTGGGACATCTGTGAAACTATTGGGACATCTGTAAAACAACTGGGACATCTGTTAAACTATTGGGACATCTGTTAAACTCCTGGGACATCTGTGAAACTATTGGGACATCTGTGAAACTATTGGGACATCTGTTAAACTATGGGGACATCTGTGAAACTAATGGGACATATGTAAAACTATTGGGGCGTCTGTGAAACTACTGGGACATGTGTGAAACTACTGGGACATCTGTAAAACTACTGGGACATCTGTTAAACTATTGGGACATCTGTGAAACTATGGGGACATCTGTTAAACTATTGGGACATCTGTGAAACTACTGGGACATCTGTAAAACTACTGGGACATATGTGAACCTATTGGGACATCTGTTAAACTATTGGAACATCTGTGAAACTATTGGGACATCTGTAAAACAACTGGGACATCTGTTAAACTATTGGGACATCTGTTAAACTCCTGGGACATCTGTGAAACTATTGGGACATGGGTGAAACTATTGGGACATCTGTTAAACTATTGGGACATCTGTGAAACTACTGGTACATCTGTGAAACTATTGGGACATCTGTGAAACTACTGGGACATCTGTTAAACTACTGGGACATCTGTTAAACTATTGGGACATTTGTGAAACTACTGGGACATCTGTAAAACTACTGGGACATATGTGAACCTATTGGGACATCTGTGAAACTATTGGGACATCTGTGAAACTATTGGGACATCTGTGAAACTATGGGGACATCTGTGAAACTAATGGGACATATGTAAAACTATTGGGGCGTCTGTGAAACTACTGGGACATGTGTGAAACTACTGGGACATCTGTAAAACTACTGGTACATCTGTTAAACTATTGGGACATCTGTGAAACTATGGGGGCATCTGTGAAACTAATGGGACATATGTGAAACTATTGGGACATCTGTGAAACTACTAGTACATTTGTGAAACTAATGGGACATATGTGAAACTATTGGGACATCTGTGAAACTACTGGTACATCTGTGAAACTAATGGGACATCTGTGAAACTATTCGGACATCTGGAAAACTATTGGGACATCTGTGAAACTATGGGGACATCTGTGAAACTAATGGGACATCTGTCAAACTACTGGGACATCTGTAAAACTACTGGGTCATATGTGAACCTATTGGGACATCTGTTGAACTACTGGTATATCTGTTAAACTATTGGGACATCTGTGAAACTATGGGGACATCTGTTAACCTACTGGGATATCTGTAAAACTACTGGGACATCTGTGATACGATTGGGACATCTGTGAAACTATGGGGACATCTGTTAACCTACTGGGACATCTGTGAAACTACTGGGACATCTGTTAAACTACTGGGACATCTGTGAAACTATGGGGACATCTGTGAAACAAATGGGACATAGGTGAAACTATTGGGCCATCTGTGGAACTATTGGGACATCTGTGAAACTATGGGGACATCTGTGAAACTAATGGGACATCTGTGAAACTATTGGAAGATCTGTGAAACTATGGGGACATCTAGGAAACTAATGGGATATATGTGAATTTATTGGGGCGTCTGTGAAACTACTGGGACATGTGTGAAACTACTGGGCCATCTTTAATACTACTGGGACATTTGTTAAACTATTGGGACATCTGTGAAACTATGGGGACATCTGTGAAACTAATGGGACATATGTGAAACTATTGGGACATCTGTGAAACTACTAGTACATCTGTGAAACTATTGGGACATCTGTGAAACTATTGGGACATCTGTGAAACTACTGGTACATCTGTGAAACTATGGGGACATCTGTGAAACTATTGGGACATCTGGGAAACTATTGGGACATCTGTGAAACTATGGGGACATCTGTGAAACTAATGGGACATCTGTGAAACTACTGGGACATCTGTAAAACTACTGGGTCATATGTGAACCTATTGGGACATCTGTTGAACTACTGGGACATCTGTTAAACTATTGGGACATCTGTGAAACTATGGGGACATCTGTTAACCTACTGGGATATCTGTAAAACTACTGGGACATCTGTGAAACGATTGGGACATCTGTGAAACTATGGGGACATCTGTTAACCTACTGGGACATCTGTGAAACTACTGGGACATCTGTTAAACTACTGGGACATCTGTGAAACTACGGGGACATCTGTGAAACAAATGGGACATAGGTGAAACTATTGGGACATCTGTGGAACTATTGGGACATCTGTTAAACTATGGGGACATCTGTTAAACTAATGGGATATCTGTGAAACTATTGGAAGATCTGTGACACTATGGGGACATCTGGGAAACTAATGGGACATATGTGAAACTATTGGGACATCTGTGAAACTATGGGGACATCTCTTAACCTACTGGGATATCTGTAAAACTACTGGGACATCTGTGAAACGATTGAGACATCTGTGAAACTATGGGGACATCTGTTAACCTACTGGGACATCTGTGAAACTACTGGGACATCTGTTAAACTACTCGGACATCTGTTAAACTATTGGGACATCTGTGAAACTACTGGGACATCTGTAAAACTACTGGGACATATGTGAACCTATTGGGACATCTGTTAAACTATTGGGACATCTGTGAAACTATTGGGACATCTGTAGAACAACTGGGACATCTATTAAACTATTGGGACATCTGTTAAACTCCTGTGACATCTGTGAAACTATTGGGACATGGGTGAAACTATTGGGACATCTGTTAAACTATTGGGACATCTGTGAAACTACTGGTACATCTGTGAAACTATTGGGACATCTGTGAAACTACTGGGACATCTGTTAAACTACTGGGACATCTGTTAAACTATTGGGACATCTGTGAAACTACTGGGACATCTGTAAAACTACTGGGACATATGTGAACCTATTGGGACATCTGTGAAACTATTGGGACATCTGTGAAACTATTGGGACATCTGTGAAACTATGGGGACATCTGTGAAACTGATGGGACATATGTAAAACTATTGGGGCGTCTGTGAAACTACTGGGACATGTGTGAAACTACTGGGACATCTGTAAAACTACTGGGACATCTGTTAAACTATTGGGACATCTGTGAAACTATTGGGACATCTGTGAAACTACTAGTACATTTGTGAAACTAATGGGACATATGTGAAACTATTGGGACATCTGTGAAACTACTGGTACATCTGTGAAACTAATGGGACATCTGTGAAACTATTGGGACATCTGGGAAACTATTGGTACATCTGTGAAACTATGGGGACATCTGTGAAACTAATGGGACATCTGTGAAACTACTGGGACATCTGTAAAACTACTGGGTCATATGTGAACATATTGGGACATCTGTTGAACTACTGGTATATCTGTTAAACTATTGGGACATCTGTGAAACTATGGGGACATCTGTTAACCTACTGGGATATCTGTAAAACTACTGGGACATCTGTGAAACGATTGGGACATCTGTGAAACTATGCGGACATCTGTTAACCTACTGGGACATCTGTGAAACTACTGGGACATCTGTTAAACTACTGGGACATCTGTGAAACTATGGGGACATCTGTGAAACAAATGGGACATAGGTGAAACTATTGGGCCATCTGTGGAACTATTGGGACATCTGTGAAACTATGGGGACATCTGTGAAACTAATGGGACATCTGTGAAACTATTGGAAGATCTGTGAAACTATGGGGACATCTGGGAAACTAATGGGACATATGTGAAACTATTGGGACATCTGTGAAACTATGGGGACATCTCTTAACCTACTGGGATATCTGTAAAACTACTGGGACATCTGTGATACGATTGAGACATCTGTGAAACTATGGGGACATCTGTTAACCTACTGGGACATCTGTGAAACTACTGGGACATCTGTTAAACTACTGGGACATCTGTTAAACTATTGGGACATCTGTGAAACTACTGGTACATCTGTAAAACTACTGGGACATATGTGAACCTATTGGGACATCTGTTAAACTATTGGGACATCTGTGAAACTATTGGGACATCTGTAAAACAACTGGGACATCTGTTAAACTATTGGGACATCTGTTAAACTCCTGGGACATCTGTGAAACTATTGGGACATCTGTGAAACAATTGGGACATCTGTTAAACTATGGGGACATCTGTGAAACTAATGGGACATATGTAAAACTATTGGGGCGTCTGTGAAACTACTGGAACATGTGTGAAACTACTAGGACATCTGTAAAACTACTGGGACATCTGTTAAACTATTGGGACATCTGTGAAACTATGGGGACATCTGTGAAACTAATGGGACATAGGTGAAACTATTGGGCCATCTGTGGAACTATTGGGACATCTGTGAAACTATGGGGACATCTGTGAAACTAATGGGACATCTGTGAAACTATTGGAAGATCTGTGAAACTATGGGGACATCTGGGAAACTAATGGGACATATGTGAAACTATTGGGACATCTGTGAAACTATGGGGACATCTCTTAACCTACTGGGATATCTGTAAAACTACTGGGACATCTGTGATACGATTGAGACATCTGTGAAACTATGGGGACATCTGTTAACCTACTGGGACATCTGTGAAACTACTGGGACATCTGTTAAACTACTGGGACATCTGTTAAACTATTGGGACATCTGTGAAACTACTGGTACATCTGTAAAACTACTGGGACATATGTGAACCTATTGGGACATCTGTTAAACTATTGGGACATCTGTGAAACTAATGGGACATATGTAAAACTATTGGGGCGTCTGTGAAACTACTGGGACATGTGTGAAACTACTGGGACATCTGTAAAACTACTGGGACATCTGTTAAACTATTGGGACATCTGTGAAACTATGGGGACATCTGTGAAACTAATGGGACATATGTGAAAATATTGGGACATCTGTGAAACTACTAGTACATTTGTGAAACTAATGGGACATATGTGAAACTATTGGGACATCTGTGAAACTACTGGTACATCTGTGAAACTAATGGGACATCTGTGAAACTATTCGGACATCTGGGAAACTATTGGGACATCTGTGAAACTATGGGGACATCTGTGAAACTAATGGGACATCTGTGAAACTACTGGGACATCTGTAAAACTACTGGGTCATATGTGAACCTATTGGGACATCTGTTGAACTACTGGTATATCTGTTAAACTACTGGGACATCTGTAAAACTACTGGGACATCTGTTAAACTATTGGGACATCTGTGAAACTATGGGGACATCTGTGAAACTAATGGGACATATGTGAAACTATTGGGACATCTGTGAAACTACTAGTACATTTGTGAAACTAATGGGACATATGTGAAACTATTGGGACATCTGTGAAACTACTGGTACATCTGTGAAACTAATGGGACATCTGTGAAACTATTCGGACATCTGGGAAACTATTGGGACATCTGTGAAACTATGGGGACATCTGTGAAACTAATGGGACATCTGTGAAACTACTGGGACATCTGTAAAACTACTGGGTCATATGTGAACCTATTGGGACATCTGTTGAACTACTGGTATATCTGTTAAACTATTGGGACATCTGTGAAACTATGGGGACATCTGTTAACCTACTGGGATATCTGTAAAACGACTGGGACATCTGTGAAACGATTGGGACATCTGTGAAACTATGAGGACATCTGTTAACCTACTGGGACATCTGTGAAACTACTGGGACATCTGTTAAACTACTGGGACATGTGTGAAACTATGGGGACATCTGTGAAACAAATGGGACATAGGTGAAACTATTGGGCCATCTGTGGAACTATTGGGACATCTGTGAAACTATGGGGACATCTGTGAAACTAATGGGACATCTGTGAAACTATTGGAAGATCTGTGAAACTATGGGGACATCTGGGAAACTAATGGGACATATGTGAAACTATTGGGACATCTGTGAAACTATGGGGACATCTCTTAACCTACTGGGATATCTGTAAAACTACTGGGACATCTGTGAAACGATTGAGACATCTGTGAAACTATGGGGACATCTGTTAACCTACTGGGACATCTGTGAAACTACTGGGACATCTGTTAAACTACTGGGACATCTGTTAAACTATTGGGACATCTGTGAAACTACTGGGACATCTGTAAAACTACTGGGACATATGTGAACCTATTGGGACATCTGTTAAACTATTGGGACATCTGTGAAACTATTGGGACATCTGTAAAACAACTGGGACATCTGTTAAACTATTGGGACATCTGTTAAACTCCTGGGACATCTGTGAAACTATTGGGACATGGGTGAAACTATTGGGACATCTGTTAAACTATTGGGACATCTGTGAAACTACTGGTACATCTGTGAAACTATTGGGACATCTGTGAAACTACTGGGACATCTGTGAAACTACTGGGACATCTGTTAAACTACTGGGACATCTGTTAAACTATTGGGACATCTGTGAAACTACTGGGACATCTGTAAAACTACTGGGACATATGTGAACCTATTGGGACATCTGTGAAACTATTGGGACATCTGTGAAACTATTGGGACATCTGCGAAACTATGGGGACATCTGTGAAACTGATGGGACATATGTAAAACTATTGGGACATCTGTGAAACTACTGGGACATGTGTGAAACTACTGGGACATCTGTAAAACTACTGGGACATCTGTTAAACTATTGGTACATCTGTGAAACTAATGGGACATCTGTGAAACTAATGGGACATATGTGAAACTATTGGGACATCTGTGAAACTATGGGGACATCTGTGAAACTAATGGGACATCTGTGAAACTACTGGGACATCTGTAAAACTACTGGGTCATATGTGAACCTATTGGGACATCTGTTGAACTACTGGTATATCTGTTAAACTATTGGGACATCTGTGAAACTACTGGGACATCTGTAAAACTACTGGGACATATGTGAACCTATTGGGACATCTGTGAAACTATTGGGACATCTGTGAAACTATTAGGACATCTGTGAAACTATGGGGACATCTGTGAAACTAATGGGACATATGTAAAACTATTGGGGCGTCTGTGAAACTACTGGGACATGTGTGAAACTACTGGGAGATCTGTAAAACTACTGGGACATCTGATAAACTATTGGGACATCTGTGAAACTATGGGGACATCTGTGAAACTAATGGGACATATGTGAAACTATTGGGACATCTGTGAAACTACTAGTACATTTGTGAAACTAATGGGACATATGTGAAACTATTGGGACATCTGTGAAACTACTGGTACATCTGTGAAACTAATGGGACATCTGTGAAACTATTGGGACATCTGGGAAACTATTGGGACATCTGTGAAACTATGGGGACATCTGTGAAACCAATGGGACATCTGTGAAACTACTGGGACATCTGTAAAAGTACTGGGTCATATGTGAACCTATTGGGACATCTGTTGAACTACTGGTATATCTGTTAAACTATTGGGACATCTGTGAAACTATGGGGACATCTGTTAACCTACTGGGATATCTGTAAAACTACTGGGACATCTGTGAAACGATTGGGACATCTGTGAAACTATGGGGACTTCTGTTAACCTACTGGGACATCTGTGAAACTACTGGGACATCTGTTAAACTACTGGGACATCTGTGAAACTATGGGGACATCTGTGAAACAAATGGGACATAGGTGAAACTATTGGGCCATCTGTGGAACTATTGGGACATCTGTGAAACTATGGGGACATCTGTGAAACTAATGGGACATATGTGAAACTATTGGGACATCTGTGAAACTACTGGTACATCTGTGAAACTAATGGGACATCTGTGAAACTATTGGGACATCTGGGAAACTATTGGGACATCTGTGAAACTATGGGGACATCTGTGAAACTAATGGGACATCTGTGAAACTACTGGGACATCTGTAAAAGTACTGGGTCATATGTGAACCTATTGGGACATCTGTTGAACTACTGGTATATCTGTTAAACTATTGGGACATCTGTGAAACTATGGGGACATCTGTTAACCTACTGGGATATCTGTAAAACTACTGGGACATCTGTGAAACGATTGGGACATCTGTGAAACTATGGGGACATCTGTTAACCTACTGGGACATCTGTGAAACTACTGGGACATCTGTTAAACTACTGGGACATCTGTGAAACTATGGGGACATCTGTGAAACAAATGGGACATAGGTGAAACTATTGGGCCATCTGTGGAACTATTGGGACATCTGTGAAACTATGGGGACATCTGTGAAACTAATGGGACATCTGTGAAACTATTGGAAGATCTGTGAAACTATGGGGACATCTGGGAAACTAATGGGACATATGTGAATTTATCGGGGCGTCTGTGAAACTACTGGGACATGTGTGAAACTACTGGACCATCTTTAATACTACTGGGACATATGTTAAACTATTGGGACATCTGTGAAACTATGGGGACATCTGTGAAACTAATGGGACATATGTGAAACTATTGGGACATCTGTGAAACTACTAGTACATCTGTGAAACTATTGGGACATCTGTGAAACTATTGGGACATCTGTGAAACTACTGGTACATCTGTGAAACTATGGGGACATCTGTGAAACTATTGGGACATCTGTAAAACAACTGGGACATCTGTTAAACTATTGGGACATCTGTTAAACTCCTGGGACATCTGTGAAACTACTGGGACATCTGTGAAACTATGGGGACATCTGTTAAACTATTGGGACATCTGTGAAACTATTGGGACATCTGTTAAACTCCTGGGACATCTGTGAAACTACTGGGACATCTGTAAAACTACTGGGACATATGTGAACCTATTGGGACATCTGTAAAACAACTGGGACATCTGTTAAACTATTGGGACATCTGTTAAACTCCTGGGACATCTGTGAAACTATTGGGACATGGGTGAAACTATTGGGACATCTGTTAAACTATTGGGACATCTGTGAAACTACTGGTACATCTGTGAAACTATTGGGACATCTGTGAAACTACTGGGACATCTGTTAAACTACTGGGACATCTGTTAAACTATTGGGACATCTGTGAAACTACTGGGACATCTGTAAAACTACTGGGACATATGTGAACCTATTGGGACATCTGTGAAACTATTGGGACATCTGTGAAACTATTGGGACATCTGTGAAACTATGGGGACATCTGTGAAACTAATGGGACATATGTAAAACTATTGGGGCGTCTGTGAAACTACTGGGACATGTGTGAAACTACTGGGACATCTGTAAAACTACTGGGACATCTGTTAAACTATTGGGACATCTGTGAAACTATGGGGACATCTGTGAAACTAATGGGACATATGTGAAACTATTGGGACATCTGTGAAACTACTAGTACATTTGTGAAACTAATGGGACATATGTGAAACTATTGGGACATCTGTGAAACTACTGGTACATCTGTAAAACTACTGGGACATATGTTAAACTACTGGGACATATGTGAACCTATTGGGACATCTGTGAAACTATTGGGACATCTGTGAAACTATTGGGACATCTGTGAAACTATGGGGACATCTGTGAAACTAACCCTTAAATACCAAGCCTTAAAAGCCAACCCGTAAACGCCAACCCTTTAACGCCAACCCTTAAACTCCATCTCTTAAACACCAACCTTTAAACAGCAAACCTTGAAGGCCAAACTAACACGCCAAACCTTTAAACACCAACCTGTAAATACCAACTCTTAAGCACCAACCCTAAAAACTAAAACCCTTAAACGCCAACCTTTAAACACCAACCCTTAAATGCCAACCCTTAAACACCAACCCTAAATCGCCAACCCTTAAAAACAAACCTTAAAACACCAACCTTTAAACACCAACCGTTAAAGACAAATCTTAAACGCCAAACCCCTAAACACAAACCCTTAAACGCCAACCCTTTAAAACGCCAACCCTTAAACCCCTACCCTTAAACGTCAACGCTTAAACGCCAACTATTAAAGACCAACCCTTAAACACTATACCCTAAAACACCAACCCTATAACGCCAACCCATAAACAAACCCTTTAACGCCAACCCTTAAACGCCAACCCTTAAACGCCAACCCTTAAACGCCCACCCTTAAACGCCAACGTTTAAAGGCCAACCCTTAAACACCAACCCTTAAACGCCATCCCTTAAACACCAAGCCTTAAACACCAACCATTTGAACGCCAACCCATAAACGCCCACCTCCAAACACCAACCCTTAAACGCCAACCCTTAAACGCCAACCCTTAAACTCCAACCCTTAAACGCCAACCCTTAAACGCCAACCCGTAAACACCAACCTTTAATCGCCAACGCTTTAACGCCAACCGTTAAAGGCAAACCTTTACACGCCAAACCCTTAAACACCAACCCTTAAACGCCATCCATTAAACACCAACCATTAAACGCCAACTCTTAAATGCCAAAACATAAACACGCTTAAACACCAACCCTTAAAGGCCAACCCTTTAACGCCAACCTTTAAACACCAACCCTTAATGCCAACCCTTAAACGCCAACCCTTAAACACCAACCTTTAAACATCAACCCTAAAACGCCAACCCTTAAACGCCAACCCTTTAAAACGCCAACCCTTAAACGCCAACCCTTAAACCCCAACCCTTAAACGTCAACTATTAAAGACCAACCCTTAAACACTAAACCCTAAAACACCAACCCTAAAACGCCAACCCATAAACAAACCCTTTAACGCCAACCCTTAAATGCCAACCCTTAAACGCCAACCCTTAAATGCCAACCCTTAAACGCCAACCCTTAAACACCAACCCTTAATCGCTAACTCTTCAAATGCCAACCCTTAAACGCCAACCCTTAAACACCAATGCTTAAACGCAAACCCTTAAACACCAACCTTTAAACACCGACCCTAAAACGCCAACCCTTAAACGCCAACCCTTAAACACCAACCCCTTAAAGGCCAAACTTACATGCCAAACCTTTAAACACCAACCTGAAAACACCAACTCTTAAGCACCAACACTTAAACGAAAACGCTTAAACGCCAACCCTTAAACACCAACCCTTAAACGCCAACCCTTTAACGCCAACCCTTAAACGCCAACCTTTAAACACCAACCCTTAAACGCCAACCCTTAAATACCAACCTGTAAACACCACCTCTTAAGCACCAACACTTAAAGGACAACCCTTAAACGCCAATACCTAAACACGCTAAAATTCAAACCCTAAAACGTCAACCTTTAAACAGCAACCCTTAAACACCAACCCTTAAACACCAACCATTAAACGCCAATCCTTCAACAACAAACCTCATCCGGCAAACCTTAAACGCTAACTCTTTAAAGACCAACCCTTAAACACGAACCCTTGAAAGCCAACCCTTACAAACCGACGGTTAAACACCAACCCTTAAATGCCAACCATTGAACACCAACCCTAAATCGCCAACCCTTAAAAACCAACCTTAAAACACCAACCTTTAAACACCTACCGTTAAAGCTAACCCTAAAACGCCAACCCGTAAACGCCAACCCTTAAACACCAAACCTTAAACGCCATCTCTTAAACACCAACCTTTAAACACCAACCCTTAAAGGCCAAACCTTACCCGCAAAACTATTAAACACCAACCTGTAAACACCAACTCTTAAGCACCAACCCTTTAAACACCAACCTGTAAACACCACCTCTTAAGCACCAACCCTTAAACGACAACCCATGAACGCCAAAACCTAAACACGCTAAAACGCCAACACTTAAACACCAACCCTTAAATGCCAACCCTTAAACACCAACCCTAAATCGTAAAACCTTAAAAACCAAACCTTAAAACACCAACCCTAAACGCCATCTATTAAACACCAAGCTTTAAACACCAACACTTAAAGGCCAAACTTACACGCCAAACCTTTAAACACCAACCTGTAAACACCAACTCTTAAGAACCAAACCTTAAACGACAACCCTTAAACGCCAAAGCCTAAACACGATTAAACACCAACCCTTAAATACCAAGCCTTAAAAGCCAACCCGTAAACTCCATCTCTTAAACACCAACCTTTAAACAGCAAACCTTGAAGGCCAAACTAACACGCCAAACCTTTAAACACCAACCTGTAAATACCAACTCTTAAGCACCAACCCTAAAAACTAAAACCCTTAAACGCCAACCTTTAAACACCAACCCTTAAATGCCAACCCTTAAACGCCAACCCTTAAACGCCAACCCTCTAAACACCAACCCTGAAACGTCAACCCTTAAACACCAACCATCATCCGGCAAACCTTAAACGCTAACACTTTAAAGACCAACCCTTAAACACCAACCCTTAAATGCCAACACTTAAACCCCAACCCTAAATCGCCAACCCTTAAAAACAAACCTTAAAACACCAACCTTTAAACACCAACCGTTAAAGACAAACCTTAAACGTCAAACCCTTAAACACCAACCCTTAAACGCCATCCCTCAAACAGCAACCTTTAAACACCAACCCTAAAGCGCCAACCCTTAAACGCCAACCCTTTAAAACGCCAATCCTTAAACGCCAACCCTTAAACCCCTACCCTTAAACGTCAACGCTTAAACGCCAACTATTAAAGACCAACCCTTAAACACTAAACCCTAAAACACCAACCCTAAAACGCCAACCCATAAACAAACCCTTTAACGCCAACCCTTAAACGCCAACCCTTAAACGCCCACCCTTAAACGCCAACGTTTAAGGCCAACCCTTAAACACCTACGCTTAAACGCCATTCCTTAAACACCAAGCCTTAAACACCAACCATTTGAACGCCAACCCATAAACGCCCACCTCTAAACACCAACCCTTAAACGCCAACCCTTAAACTCCAACCCTTAAACGCCCACCCTTAAACGCCAACGTTTAAGGCCAACCCTTAAACACCGACGCTTAAACGCCATCCCTTAAACACCAAGTTTTAAACACCAACGATTTGAACGCCAACCCATAAACGCCCACCTCTAAACACCAACCCTTAAACTCCAACCCTTAAACGCCAACCCTTAAACGCCAACCAGTAAACGCCAAACCTTAAACGCCAACCAGTAAACGCCAAAACTTAAACGCCAACCCTTAAATGCCAACCCTTAAACGCCAACCCTTAATCGCCAACCCTTTAAACGCCAACCCTTAAACGCCAACCCTTAAACACCAACCCTTAAACACCAACCCTTAAACACCAACCCTTAAACGCCAACCCTTAAACATCAACCCTTAAACGCCATCTCTTAAACACAACCCTTTAAACACCAACCCTTAAAGGCCAAACCTTACCCGCCAAACCTTTAAACACCAACCTGTAAACACCACCTCTTAAGCACCAACCCTTAAACGACAACCCTTAAACACCACCTCTTAAGCACCAACCCTTAAACGACAACACTTAAACGCCAACCCGTTTAACGCCAACCCTTTAACGCCAACCTTTAAACACCAACCCTTAAAGGCCGAACTTACACGCCAAACCTTTAAACACTAACCTGTCAACACCAACTCTTAAACACCAACCCTTAAACGTTAACTTTTAAACACCAACGCTTAAACACCAACCCTTAAACGCCAACCCTTAAACACCAACCCTTAAACGCAAACCCTTAAACGCCAACCCATAAACGCCAACTCTTAAACGCCAACCCTTAAACGCCAACCCTTAAACGCCAACCCTTATACGCCAACCCTTAAACGCCAACCCTTAAACGCCAACCCTTAAACGCCAACCATTAAACGCGAACCCTTAGATGCCAACTCTTAAACGCCAACGTTTAAATGCCAACCCTTAAACACAAAGCCTTAAACACCAACCCTTAAACACCAACCCTTTAAACGCCAATCCTTAAACGTCAACCCTTAAACACCAACCCTTAAACACCAAACCTTAAACACCAACCCTTAAACGCCAACGTTTAAATGCCAACCCTTAAACGCCAAACCTTAAACGCCAACCCTTAAACGCCAACCCTTAAACGCGAACCCTTAAACGCCAACCCTTAAACGCCAACCCTAAACGCCAACCCTTAAACGCCAACCCTTAAACGCAAACCCATAAATGCCAACCCTTAAACGCCAACCCTAAAACGCCAACGTTTAAATGCCAACCGTTAAACGCCAAACCTTAAACGCCAACCCTTAAACGCAAACCCATAAATGCCAACCCTTAAACGCCAACCCTAAAACGCCAACGTTTAAATGCAAACCCTTAAACGCCAAACCTTAAACGCCAACCCTTAAGCGCCAACCCTTAAACGCCAACCCTTAAACGCCAACCCTTAAACGCCAACCCTTAAACGCCAAACCTTAAATGCCATCCCTTAAACGCTAACCCGTAAATGCCATCCATTAACGCCAACCCTTAAACACCAACCCTTAAATGCCAAACCTTAAACGCCAACCCTAAATTGCCAACCCTTAAAAACCAACCTTAAAACACCAACCTTTAAAGGCAAACCTTACACGCCAAACTCTTAAACACCAACCCTTAAACGCCAACCTGTAAACCAACCCTTAAACGCCAACATTTGAATGCCAGCCCTTAAACACCAAGCCTTAAACACCAACCCTTAAACACCAAAACTTTAAACGCCAATCCTTAAACGTCAACCCTTAAACACCAACCCTTAAACACCAACCCTTAAACACCAACCCTTAAACGACAATCATTAAACACCAACCCCTCATCCGGCAAACCTTATACGCTAACTTTAAAGATCAACCATTAAACACGAACCCTTGAAAGCCAACCCTTACAAACCGACGGTTAAACACCAACCCTTAAACGTTAACTTTTAAACACCAACGCTTAAACATCAACCCTTAAATGCAAACCCTTAAACACCAACCCTAAATCGCCAACCCTTAAAAACCAACCTCAAAACACCAACCTTTAAACACCAACCGTTAAAGGCAAACCTAACACGCCAAACCCTTAAACACACCAACCCTTAAACGCCAACCCTTAAACACCAACCCTTAAATGCCAACCCGTAAACGCCAAACCCTTAAACGCCAACCCTTAAACGCCAACCCTTAAACACCAACCCTTAAACGCCATCTCTTAAACACCAACCCATAAACACCAACCCTTAAACGCCATCTCTTAAACACCAACCTTTAAACACCAACCCTCAAGGGCGAAACCTTACACGCCAAACTTTTAAACACCAACCTGTAAACACCAACTCTTAAGCACTAACCCTTAAACGAAAACCCTTAAACGCCAACCCTTTAACACCAAGCCTTAAACACCAACCCTTAAACACCAACCCTTTAAACACCAATCCTTAAACGTCAACCCTTAAACACCAACCCTTAAACACCAACCCTTAAACACCAACCCTTAAACGCCAATATTTAAACACCAAACCCTCATCCGGAAAACCTTATGCGCTAATAATAAAGATCAACCCTTAAACACGAACCCTTGAAAGCCAACCCTTACAAACCGACAGTTAAACACCAAACCTTAAACGTTAACTTTTAAACGCCAACCCTTAAACACCAACCCTTAAATGCCAACCCGTGAACGCCAAACCCTTAAACGCCAACCCTTAAACGCCAACCCTTAAACACCAACCCTTAAACGCCATCTCTTAAACACCAACCCTTAAAACCCAACCCTTAAACGCCATCTCTTAAACACCAACCTTTAAACACCAACCCTTAAGGGCCAAACCTTACACGGCAAACCTTTAAACACCAACCTGTAAACACCAACTCTTAAGCACCAACCCTTAAACGAAAACCCTTAAACGCCAACCCTTAAACACCAACCCTTAAACGCAAACCCTTAAACGCCAACCCATGAACGCCAACTCTTAAAGGCCAACCCTTAAACGCCAACCCTTAAACGCCAACCCTTAAACGCTAACCCTTAAACGCCAACCCTTAAACGCAAACCCTTAAACGCCAACCCATGAACGCCAACTCTTAAAGGCCAACCCTTAAACGCCAACCCTTAAACGCCAACCCTTAAACGCTAACCCTTAAACGCCAACCCTTAAAGGCGAACCCTAAGACGCCAACCCTTAAAGGCCAACCCTTAAATGCCAACCCTTAAATGCCAAACCTTAAACACCAACCCTTAAACGCCAACCCTTTAACACCAAGCCTTAGACACCAACCCTTAAACACCAACCCTTTAAACACCAATCCTTAAACGTCAACCCTTAAACACCAACCCTTAAACACCAACCCTTAAACACCAACCCTTAAACGCCAATATTTAAACACCAACCCCTCATCCGGAAAACCTTATGCGCTAATAATTAAGATCAACCCTTAAACACGAACCCTTGAAAGCCAACCCTTACAAACCGACAGTTAAACACCAAACCTTAAACGTTAACTTTTAAACGCCAACCCTTAAACACCAACCCTTAAATGCCAACCCGTGAACGCCAAACCCTTAAACGCCAACCCTTAAACGCCAACCCTTAAACACCAACCCTTAAACGCCATCTCTTAAACACCAACCCTTAAAAACCAACCCTTAAACGCCATCTCTTAAACACCAACCTTTAAACACCAACCCTTAAGGGCCAAACCTTACACGGCAAACCTTTAAACACCAACCTGTAAACACCAACTCTTAAGCACCAACCCTTAAACGAAAACCCTTAAACGACAACCCTTAAACACCAACCCTTAAACGCAAACCCTTAAACGCCAACCAATAAACGCCAACTCTTAAACGCCAACCCTTAAACGCCAAACCTTAAACGCGAACCCTTAGATGCCAACCCTTAAACGCCAACGTTTAAATGCCAACACTTAAACGCCAAACCTTAAACACCAACGCTTAAACGCCAACCCTTAAACGCCAACCCTTAAACGCCAACCCTTAAACGCCAACCCTAAACGCCAACCCTTAAACGCCAACCCTTAAACGCAAACCCATAAATGCCAACCCTTAAACGCCAACCCTAAAACGCCAACGTTTAAATGCCAACCGTTAAACGCCAAACCTTAAACGCCAACCCTTAAACGCCAACCCTTAAACGCCAACCCTTAAATGCCAACTCTTAAACGCCAACCCTTTAACGCCAACCCTTAAACGCCAACCTTTAAACACCAACCCTTAAACGCCAACCCTTAAATACCAACCTGTAAACACCACCTCTTAAGCACCAACACTTAAAGGACAACCCTTAAACGCCAATACCTAAACACGCTAAAATGCAAACCCTAAAACGTCAACCTTTAAACAGCAACCCTTAAACACCAACCCTTAAACACCAACCATTAAACGCCAATCCTTCAACAACAAACCTCATCCGGCAAACCTTAAACGCTAACTCTTTAAAGACCAACCCTTAAACACGAACCCTTGAAAGCCAACCCTTACAAACCGACGGTTAAACACCAACCCTTAAATGCCAACCATTGAACACCAACCCTAAATCGCCAACCCTTAAAAACCAACCTTAAAACACCAACCTTTAAACACCTACCGTTAAAGCTAACCCTAAAACGCCAACCCGTAAACGCCAACCCTTAAACACCAAACCTTAAACGCCATCTCTTAAACACCAACCTTTAAACACCAACCCTTAAAGGCCAAACCTTACCCGCCAAACTATTAAACACCAACCTGTAAACACCAACTCTTAAGCACCAACCCTTTAAACACCAACCTGTAAACACCACCTCTTAAGCACCAACCCTTAAACGACAACCCATGAATGCCAAAACCTAAACACGCTAAAACGCCAACACTTAAACACCAACCCTTAAATGCCAACCCTTAAACACCAACCCTAAATCGTAAAACCTTAAAAACCAAACCTTAAAACACCAACCCTAAACGCCATCTATTAAACACCAAGCTTTAAACACCAACACTTAAAGGCCAAACTTACACGCCAAACCTTTAAACACCAACCTGTAAACACCAACTCTTAAGAACCAAACCTTAAACGACAACCCTTAAACGCCAAAGCCTAAACACGATTAAACACCAACCCTTAAATACCAAGCCTTAAAAGCCAACCCGTAAACGCCAACCCTTTAACGCCAACCCTTAAACTCCATCTCTTAAACACCAACCTTTAAACAGCAAACCTTGAAGGCCAAACTAACACGCCAAACCTTTAAACACCAACCTGTAAATACCAACTCTTAAGCACCAACCCTAAAAACTAAAACCCTTAAACGCCAACCTTTAAACACCAACCCTTAAATGCCAACCCTTAAACGCCAACCCTTAAACGCCAACCCTCTAAACACCAACCCTGAAACGTCAACCCTTAAACACCAACCATCATCCGGCAAACCTTAAACGCTAACACTTTAAAGACCAACCCTTAAACACCAACCCTTAAATGCCAACACTTAAACCCCAACCCTAAATCGCCAACCCTTAAAAACAAACCTTAAAACACCAACCTTTAAACACCAACCGTTAAAGACAAACCTTAAACGTCAAACCCTTAAACACCAACCCTTAAACGCCATCCCTCAAACAGCAACCTTTAAACACCAACCCTAAAGCGCCAACCCTTAAACGCCAACCCTTTAAAACGCCAATCCTTAAACGCCAACCCTTAAACCCCTACCCTTAAACGTCAACGCTTAAACGCCAACTATTAAAGACCAACCCTTAAACACTAAACCCTAAAACACCAACCCTAAAACGCCAACCCATAAACAAACCCTTTAACGCCAACCCTTAAACGCCAACCCTTAAACGCCCACCCTTAAACGCCAACGTTTAAGGCCAACCCTTAAACACCGACGCTTAAACGCCATTCCTTAAACACCAAGCCTTAAACACCAACCATTTGAACGCCAACCCATAAACGCCCACCTCTAAACACCAACCCTTAAACGCCAACCCTTAAACTCCAACCCTTAAACGCCAAACCTTAAACGCCAACCCTTAAACGCCAACCCTTAAACGCCAACCCTTAAACGCCAACCCTTAAACGCCCACCCTTAAACGCCAACGTTTAAGGCCAACCCTTAAACACTGACGCTTAAACGCCATCCCTTAAACACCAAGTTTTAAACACCAACGATTTGAACGCCAACCCATAAACGCCCACCTCTAAACACCAACCCTTAAACTCCAACCCTTAAACGCCAACCCTTAAACGCCAACCAGTAAACGCCAAACCTTAAACGCCAACCAGTAAACGCCAAACCTTAAACGCCAACCCTTAAATGCCAACCCTTAAACGCCAACCCTTAATCGCCAACCCTTTAAACGCCAACCCTTAAATGCCAACCCTTAAATGCCAACCCTTAAACGCCAACCCTTAAACACCAACCCTTAAACACCAACCCTTAAACACCAACCCTTAAACGCCAACCCTTAAACATCAACCCTTAAACGCCATCTCTTAAACACCACCCTTTAAACACCAACCCTTAAAGGCCAAACCTTACCCGCCAAACCTTTAAACACCAACCTGTAAACACCACCTCTTAAGCACCAACCCTTAAACGACAACCCTTAAACACCACCTCTTAAGCACCAACCCTTAAACGACAACACTTAAACGCCAACCCGTTTAACGCCAACCCTTTAACGCCAACCTTTAAACACCAACCCTTAAAGGCCGAACTTACACGCCAAACCTTTAAACACTAACCTGTCAACACCAACTCTTAAACACCAACCCTTAAACGTTAACTTTTAAACACCAACGCTTAAACACCAACCCTTAAACGCCAACCCTTAAACACCAACCCTTAAACGCCAACCCTTAAACGCCAACCCTTAAACGCCAACCCTTATACGCCAACCCTTAAACGCCAACCCTTAAACGCCAACCCTTAAACGCCAACCATTAAACGCGAACCCTTAGATGCCAACTCTTAAACGCCAACGTTTAAATGCCAACCCTTAAACACAAAGCCTTAAACACCAACCCTTAAACACCAACCCTTTAAACGCCAATCCTTAAACGTCAACCCTTAAACACCAACCCTTAAACGCCAACCTGTAAACCAACCCTTAAACGCCAACATTTGAATGCCAGCCCTTAAACACCAAGCCTTAAACACCAACCCTTAAACACCAAAACTTTAAACGCCAATCCTTAAACGTCAACCCTTAAACACCAACCCTTAAACACCAACCCTTAAACACCAACCCTTAAACGACAATCATTAAACACCAACCCCTCATCCGGCAAACCTTATACGCTAACTTTAAAGATCAACCATTAAACACGAACCCTTGAAAGCCAACCCTTACAAACCGACGGTTAAACACCAACCCTTAAACGTTAACTTTTAAACACCAACGCTTAAACATCAACCCTTAAATGCAAACCCTTAAACACCAACCCTAAATCGCCAACCCTTAAAAACCAACCTCAAAACACCAACCTTTAAACACCAACCGTTAAAGGCAAACCTAACACGCCAAACCCTTAAACACACCAACCCTTAAACGCCAACCCTTAAACACCAACCCTTAAATGCCAACCCGTAAACGCCAAACCCTTAAACGCCAACCCTTAAACGCCAACCCTTAAACACCAACCCTTAAACGCCATCTCTTAAACACCAACCCATAAACACCAACCCTTAAACGCCATCTCTTAAACACCAACCTTTAAACACCAACCCTCAAGGGCGAAACCTTACACGCCAAACTTTTAAACACCAACCTGTAAACACCAACTCTTAAGCACTAACCCTTAAACGAAAACCCTTAAACGCCAACCCTTTAACACCAAGCCTTAAACACCAACCCTTAAACACCAACCCTTTAAACACCAATCCTTAAACGTCAACCCTTAAACACCAACCCTTAAACACCAACCCTTAAACACCAACCCTTAAACGCCAATATTTAAACACCAAACCCTCATCCGGAAAACCTTATGCGCTAATAATAAAGATCAACCCTTAAACACGAACCCTTGAAAGCCAACCCTTACAAACCGACAGTTAAACACCAAACCTTAAACGTTAACTTTTAAACGCCAACCCTTAAACACCAACCCTTAAATGCCAACCCGTGAACACCAAACCCTTAAACGCCAACCCTTAAACGCCAACCCTTAAACACCAACCCTTAAACGCCATCTCTTAAACACCAACCTTTAAACACCAACCCTTAAGGGCTAAACCTTACACGGCAAACCTTTAAACACCAACCTGTAAACACCAACTCTTAAGCACCAACCCTTAAACGAAAACCCTTAAACGCCAACCCTTAAACACCAACCCTTAAACGCAAACCCTTAAACGCCAACCCATGAACGCCAACTCTTAAAGGCCAACCCTTAAACGCCAACCCTTAAACGCCAACCCTTAAACGCTAACCCTTAAACGCCAACCCTTAAACGCAAACCCTTAAACGCCAACCCATGAACGCCAACTCTTAAAGGCCAACCCTTAAACGCCAACCCTTAAACGCCAACCCTTAAACGCTAACCCTTAAACGCCAACCCTTAAAGGCGAACCCTAAGACGCCAACCCTTAAAGGCCAACCCTTAAATGCCAACCCTTAAATGCCAAACCTTAAACACCAACCCTTAAACGCCAACCCTTTAACACCAAGCCTTAGACACCAACCCTTAAACACCAACCCTTTAAACACCAATCCTTAAACGTCAACCCTTAAACACCAACCCTTAAACACCAACCCTTAAACACCAACCCTTAAACGCCAATATTTAAACACCAACCCCTCATCCGGAAAACCTTATGCGCTAATAATTAAGATCAACCCTTAAACACGAACCCTTGAAAGCCAACCCTTACAAACCGACAGTTAAACACCAAACCTTAAACGTTAACTTTTAAACGCCAACCCTTAAACACCAACCCTTAAATGCCAACCCGTGAACGCCAAACCCTTAAACGCCAACCCTTAAACGCCAACCCTTAAACACCAACCCTTAAACGCCATCTCTTAAACACCAACCCTTAAAAACCAACCCTTAAACGCCATCTCTTAAACACCAACCTTTAAACACCAACCCTTAAGGGCCAAACCTTACACGGCAAACCTTTAAACACCAACCTGTAAACACCAACTCTTAAGCACCAACCCTTAAACGAAAACCCTTAAACGACAACCCTTAAACACCAACCCTTAAACGCAAACCCTTAAACGCCAACCAATAAACGCCAACTCTTAAACGCCAACCCTTAAACGCCAAACCTTAAACGCGAACCCTTAGATGCCAACCCTTAAACGCCAACGTTTAAATGCCAACACTTAAACGCCAAACCTTAAACACCAACGCTTAAACGCCAACCCTTAAACGCCAACCCTTAAACGCCAACCCTTAAACGCCAACCCTAAACGCCAACCCTTAAACGCCAACCCTTAAACGCAAACCCATAAATGCCAACCCTTAAACGCCAACCCTAAAACGCCAACGTTTAAATGCCAACCGTTAAACGCCAAACCTTAAACGCCAACCCTTAAACGCCAACCCTTAAACGCCAACCCTTAAATGCCAACTCTTAAACGCCAACCCTTTAACGCCAACCCTTAAACGCCAACCTTTAAACACCAACCCTTAAACGCCAACCCTTAAATACCAACCTGTAAACACCACCTCTTAAGCACCAACACTT
Source organism: Petromyzon marinus (assembly GCF_048934315.1). NCBI lineage: Eukaryota > Metazoa > Chordata > Hyperoartia > Petromyzontiformes > Petromyzontidae > Petromyzon > Petromyzon marinus. The sequence goes on along the minus strand of NC_133707.1, from coordinate 12,515,936 downwards.
AAAGGACAACCCTTAAACGCCAATACCTAAACACGCTAAAATTCAAACCCTAAAACGTCAACCTTTAAACAGCAACCCTTAAACACCAACCCTTAAACACCAACCATTAAACGCCAATCCTTCAACAACAAACCTCATCCGGCAAACCTTAAACGCTAACTCTTTAAAGACCAACCCTTAAACACGAACCCTTGAAAGCCAACCCTTACAAACCGACGGTTAAACACCAACCCTTAAATGCCAACCATTGAACACCAACCCTAAATCGCCAACCCTTAAAAACCAACCTTAAAACACCAACCTTTAAACACCTACCGTTAAAGCTAACCCTAAAACGCCAACCCGTAAACGCCAACCCTTAAACACCAAACCTTAAACGCCATCTCTTAAACACCAACCTTTAAACACCAACCCTTAAAGGCCAAACCTTACCCGCCAAACTATTAAACACCAACCTGTAAACACCAACTCTTAAGCACCAACCCTTTAAACACCAACCTGTAAACACCACCTCTTAAGCACCAACCCTTAAACGACAACCCATGAATGCCAAAACCTAAACACGCTAAAACGCCAACACTTAAACACCAACCCTTAAATGCCAACCCTTAAACACCAACCCTAAATCGTAAAACCTTAAAAACCAAACCTTAAAACACCAACCCTAAACGCCATCTATTAAACACCAAGCTTTAAACACCAACACTTAAAGGCCAAACTTACACGCCAAACCTTTAAACACCAACCTGTAAACACCAACTCTTAAGAACCAAACCTTAAACGACAACCCTTAAACGCCAAAGCCTAAACACGATTAAACACCAACCCTTAAATACCAAGCCTTAAAAGCCAACCCGTAAACGCCAACCCTTTAACGCCAACCCTTAAACTCCATCTCTTAAACACCAACCTTTAAACAGCAAACCTTGAAGGCCAAACTAACACGCCAAAGCTTTAAACACCAACCTGTAAATACCAACTCTTAAGCACCAACCCTAAAAACTAAAACCCTTAAACGCCAACCTTTAAACACCAACCCTTAAATGCCAACCCTTAAACGCCAACCCTTAAACGCCAACCCTCTAAACACCAACCCTGAAACGTCAACCCTTAAACACCAACCATCATCCGGCAAACCTTAAACGCTAACACTTTAAAGACCAACCCTTAAACACCAACCCTTAAATGCCAACACTTAAACCCCAACCCTAAATCGCCAACCCTTAAAAACAAACCTTAAAACACCAACCTTTAAACACCAACCGTTAAAGACAAACCTTAAACGTCAAACCCTTAAACACCAACCCTTAAACGCCATCCCTCAAACAGCAACCTTTAAACACCAACCCTAAAGCGCCAACCCTTAAACGCCAACCCTTTAAAACGCCAATCCTTAAACGCCAACCCTTAAACCCCTACCCTTAAACGTCAACGCTTAAACGCCAACTATTAAAGACCAACCCTTAAACACTAAACCCTAAAACACCAACCCTAAAACGCCAACCCATAAACAAACCCTTTAACGCCAACCCTTAAACGCCAACCCTTAAACGCCCACCCTTAAACGCCAACGTTTAAGGCCAACCCTTAAACACCAACGCTTAAACGCCATTCCTTAAACACCAAGCCTTAAACACCAACCATTTGAACGCCAACCCATAAACGCCCACCTCTAAACACCAACCCTTAAACGCCAACCCTTAAACTCCAACCCTTAAACGCCAAACCTTAAACGCCAACCCTTAAACGCCAACCCTTAAACGCCAACCCTTAAACGCCAACCCTTAAACGCCCACCCTTAAACGCCAACGTTTAAGGCCAACCCTTAAACACCGATGCTTAAACGCCATCCCTTAAACACCAAGTTTTAAACACCAACGATTTGAACGCCAACCCATAAACGCCCACCTCTAAACACCAACCCTTAAACTCCAACCCTTAAACGCCAACCCTTAAACGCCAACCAGTAAACGCCAAACCTTAAACGCCAACCAGTAAACGCCAAACCTTAAACGCCAACCCTTAAATGCCAACCCTTAAACGCCAACCCTTAATCGCCAACCCTTTAAACGCCAACCCTTAAACGCCAACCCTTAAATGCCAACCCTTAAACGCCAACCCTTAAACACCAACCCTTAAACACCAACCCTAAACACCAACCCTTAAACGCCAACCCTTAAACATCAACCCTTAAACGCCATCTCTTAAACACCACCCTTTAAACACCAACCCTTAAAGGCCAAACCTTACCCGCCAAACCTTTAAACACCAACCTGTAAACACCACCTCTTAAGCACCAACCCTTAAACGACAACCCTTAAACACCACCTCTTAAGCACCAACCCTTAAACGACAACACTTAAACGCCAACCCGTTTAACGCCAACCCTTTAACGCCAACCTTTAAACACCAACCCTTAAAGGCCGAACTTACACGCCAAACCTTTAAACACTAACCTGTCAACACCAACTCTTAAACACCAACCCTTAAACGTTAACTTTTAAACACCAACGCTTAAACACCAACCCTTAAACGCCAACCCTTAAACACCAACCCTTAAACGCAAACCCTTAAACGCCAACCCATAAACGCCAACTCTTAAACGCCAACCCTTAAACGCCAACCCTTAAACGCCAACCCTTATACGCCAACCCTTAAACGCCAACCCTTAAACGCCAACCCTTAAACGCCAACCATTAAACGCGAACCCTTAGATGCCAACTCTTAAACGCCAACGTTTAAATGCCAACCCTTAAACACAAAGCCTTAAACACCAACCCTTAAACACCAACCCTTTAAACGCCAATCCTTAAACATCAACCCTTAAACACCAACCCTTAAACACCAAACCTTAAACACCAACCCTTAAACGCCAACGTTTAAATGCCAACCCTTAAACGCCAAACCTTAAACGCCAACCCTTAAACGCCAACCCTTAAACGCGAACCCTTAAACGCCAACCCTTAAACGCCAACCCTAAACGCCAACCCTTAAACGCCAACCCTTAAACGCAAACCCATAAATGCCAACCCTTAAACGCCAACCCTAAAACGCCAACGTTTAAATGCCAACCGTTAAACGCCAAACCTTAAACGCCAACCTTTAAACGCAAACCCATAAATGCCAACCCTTAAACGCCAACCCTAAAACGCCAACATTTAAATGCAAACCCTTAAACGCCAAACCTTAAACGCCAACCCTTAAGCGCCAACCCTTAAACGCCAACCATTAAACGCCAACCCTTAAACGCCAACCCTTAAACGCCAAACCTTAAATGCCATCCCTTAAACGCTAACCCGTAAATGCCATCCATTAACGCCAACCCTTAAACACCAACCCTTAAATGCCAAACCTTAAACGCCAACCCTAAATTGCCAACCCTTAAAAACCAACCTTAAAACACCAACCTTTAAAGGCAAACCTTACACGCCAAACTCTTAAACACCAACCCTTAAACGCCAACCTGTAAACCAACCCTTAAACGCCAACATTTGAATGCCAGCCCTTAAACACCAAGCCTTAAACACCAACCCTTAAACACCAAAACTTTAAACGCCAATCCTTAAACGTCAACCCTTAAACACCAACCCTTAAACACCAACCCTTAAACACCAACCCTTAAACGACAATCATTAAACACCAACCCCTCATCCGGCAAACCTTATACGCTAACTTTAAAGATCAACCATTAAACACGAACCCTTGAAAGCCAACCCTTACAAACCGACGGTTAAACACCAACCCTTAAACGTTAACTTTTAAACACCAACGCTTAAACATCAACCCTTAAATGCAAACCCTTAAACACCAACCCTAAATCGCCAACCCTTAAAAACCAACCTCAAAACACCAACCTTTAAACACCAACCGTTAAAGGCAAACCTAACACGCCAAACCCTTAAACACACCAACCCTTAAACGCCAACCCTTAAACACCAACCCTTAAATGCCAACCCGTAAACGCCAAACCCTTAAACGCCAACCCTTAAACGCCAACCCTTAAACACCAACCCTTAAACGCCATCTCTTAAACACCAACCCATAAACACCAACCCTTAAACGCCATCTCTTAAACACCAACCTTTAAACACCAACCCTCAAGGGCGAAACCTTACACGCCAAACTTTTAAACACCAACCTGTAAACACCAACTCTTAAGCACTAACCCTTAAACGAAAACCCTTAAACGCCAACCCTTTAACACCAAGCCTTAAACACCAACCCTTAAACACCAACCCTTTAAACACCAATCCTTAAACGTCAACCCTTAAACACCAACCCTTAAACACCAACCCTTAAACACCAACCCTTAAACGCCAATATTTAAACACCAAACCCTCATCCGGAAAACCTTATGCGCTAATAATAAAGATCAACCCTTAAACACGAACCCTTGAAAGCCAACCCTTACAAACCGACAGTTAAACACCAAACCTTAAACGTTAACTTTTAAACGCCAACCCTTAAACACCAACCCTTAAATGCCAACCCGTGAACGCCAAACCCTTAAACGCCAACCCTTAAACGCCAACCCTTAAACACCAACCATTAAACGCCATCTCTTAAACACCAACCCTTAAAACCCAACCCTTAAACGCCATCTCTTAAACACCAACCTTTAAACACCAACCCTTAAGGGCCAAACCTTACACGGCAAACCTTTAAACACCAACCTGTAAACACCAACTCTTAAGCACCAACCCTTAAACGAAAACCCTTAAACGCCAACCCTTAAACACCAACCCTTAAACGCAAACCCTTAAACGCCAACCCATGAACGCCAACTCTTAAAGGCCAACCCTTAAACGCCAACCCTTAAACGCCAACCCTTAAACGCTAACCCTTAAACGCCAACCCTTAAACGCAAACCCTTAAACGCCAACCCATGAACGCCAACTCTTAAAGGCCAACCCTTAAACGCCAACCCTTAAACGCCAACCCTTAAACGCTAACCCTTAAACGCCAACCCTTATAGGCGAACCCTAAGACGCCAACCCTTAAAGGCCAACCCTTAAATGCCAACCCTTAAATGCCAAACCTTAAACACCAACCCTTAAACGCCAACCCTTTAACACCAAGCCTTAGACACCAACCCTTAAACACCAACCCTTTAAACACCAATCCTTAAACGTCAACCCTTAAACACCAACCCTTAAACACCAACCCTTAAACACCAACCCTTAAACGCCAATATTTAAACACCAACCCCTCATCCGGAAAACCTTATGCGCTAATAATTAAGATCAACCCTTAAACACGAACCCTTGAAAGCCAACCCTTACAAACCGACAGTTAAACACCAAACCTTAAACGTTAACTTTTAAACGCCAACCCTTAAACACCAACCCTTAAATGCCAACCCGTGAACGCCAAACCCTTAAACGCCAACCCTTAAACGCCAACCCTTAAACACCAACCCTTAAACGCCATCTCTTAAACACCAACCCTTAAAAACCAACCCTTAAACGCCATCTCTTAAACACCAACCTTTAAACACCAACCCTTAAGGGCCAAACCTTACACGGCAAACCTTTAAACACCAACCTGTAAACACCAACTCTTAAGCACCAACCCTTAAACGAAAACCCTTAAACGACAACCCTTAAACACCAACCCTTAAACGCAAACCCTTAAACGCCAACCAATAAACGCCAACTCTTAAACGCCAACCCTTAAACGCCAAACCTTAAACGCGAACCCTTAGATGCCAACCCTTAAACGCCAACGTTTAAATGCCAACACTTAAACGCCAAACCTTAAACACCAACGCTTAAACGCCAACCCTTAAACGCCAACCCTTAAACGCCAACCCTTAAACGCCAACCCTAAACGCCAACCCTTAAACGCCAACCCTTAAACGCAAACCCATAAATGCCAACCCTTAAACGCCAACCCTAAAACGCCAACGTTTAAATGCCAACCGTTAAACGCCAAACCTTAAACGCCAACCCTTAAACGCCAACCCTTAAACGCCAACCCTTAAATGCCAACTCTTAAACGCCAACCCTTAAACGCGAACCCTTAGACGCCAACCCTTGAACGCCAACGTTTAAATGCCAACCCTTAAACGCCAAACCTTAAACACCAACCCTTAAACGCCAACCCTTAAACACCAAGCCTTAAACACCAACCCTTAAACACCAACCCTTTAAATGCCAATCCTTAAACGTCAACCCTTAAACACCAACCCTTAAACACCAACCCTTAAACACCAACCCTTAAACGCCAATCATTAAACACCAACCCCTCATCCGGAAAACCTTATACGCTAACTTTAAAGATCAACCCTTAAACACAAACCCTTGAAAGCCAACCCTTACAAACCGACAGTTAAACACCAAACCTTAAACGTTAACTTTTAAACACCAACGCTTAAACACCAACCCTTAAATGACAACCCTTAAACACCAACCCTAAATCGCCAACCCTTAAAAACCAACCTTATAACACCAACCTTTAAACACCAACCGTTAAAGGCAAACCTTACACGCCAAACCCTTAAACACACCAACCCTTAAACGCCAACCCTTAAACACCAACCCTTAAATGCCAACCCGTGAACGCCAAACCCTTAAACGCCAACCCTTAAACGCCAACCCTTAAACACCAACCCTAAAAAACGCCATCTCTTAAACACCAACCCTTAAAAACCAACCCTTAAACGCTATCTCTTAAACACCAACCTTTAAACACCAACCCTTAAGGGCCAAAACTTACACGCCAAACCTTTAAACACCAACCTGTAAACACCAACTCTTAAGCACCAACCCTTAAACGAAAACCCTTAAACGCCAACCCTTAAACACCAACCCTTAAACGCAAACCCTTAAACGCCAAGCAATAAACGCCAACTCTTAAACGCCAACCCTTAAACGCCATCCCTTAAACGCCAACCCTTAAACGCCAACCCTAAACGCCAACCCTTAAACGCCAACCCTTAAACGCAAACCCATAAATGCCAACCCTTAAAGGCCAACCCTAAAACGCCAACGTTTAAATGCCAACCGTTAAACGCCAAACCTTAAACGCCAACCCTTAAACGCCAACCTTTAAATGCCAACCCTTAAACGCCAACCCTTAAACGCGAACCCTTAGATGCCAACCCTTGAACGCCAACGTTTAAATGCCAACCCTTAAACGCCAAACCTTAAACACCAACCCTTAAACGCCAACCCTTAAACACCAAGCCTTAAACACCAACCCTTAAACACCAACCCTTTAAATGCCAATCCTTAAACGTCAACCCTTAAACACCAACCCTTAAACACCAACCCTTAAACACCAACCCTTAAACGCCAATCATTAAACACCAACCCCTCATCCGGCAAACCTTATACGCTAACTTTAAAGATCAACCCTTAAACACAAACCCTTGAAAGCCAACCCTTACAAACCGACAGTTAAACACCAAACCTTAAACGTTAACTTTTAAACACCAACGCTTAAACACCAACCCTTAAATGACAACCCTTAACCCAACCCTAAATCGCCAACCCTTAAAAACCAACCTTATAACACCAACCTTTAAACACCAACCGTTAAAGGCAAACCTTACACGCCAAACCCTTAAACACACCAACCCTTAAACGCCAACCCTTAAACACCAACCCTTAAATGCCAACCCGTGAACGCCAAACCCTTAAACGCCAACCCTTAAACGCCAACCCTTAAACACCAACCCTTAAACGCCATCTCTTAAACACCAACCCTTAAAACCCAACCCTTAAACGCCATCTCTTAAACACCAACCTTTAAACACCAACCCTTAAGGGCCAAACCTTACACGGCAAACCTTTAAACACCAACCTGTAAACACCAACTCTTAAGCACCAACCCTTAAACGAAAACCCTTAAACGCCAACCCTTAAACACCAACCCTTAAACGCAAACCCTTAAACGCCAACCAATAAACGCCAACTCTTAAACGCCAACCCTTAAACGCCAAACCTTAAACGCGAACCCTTAGATGCCAACCCTTAAACGCCAACGTTTAAATGCCAACACTTAAACGCCAAACCTTAAACACCAACCCTTAAACGCCAACCCTTAAACGCCAACCCTTAATCGCCAACCCTTAAACGCCAACCCTAAACGCCAACCCTTAAACGCCAACCCTTAAACGCAAACCCATAAATGCCAACCCTTAAACGCCAACCCTAAAACGCCAACGTTTAAATGCCAACCGTTAAACGCCAAACCTTAAACGCCAACCCTTAAACGCCAACCCTTAAACGCCAACCCTTAAATGCCAACTCTTAAACGCCAACCCTTAAACGCGAACCCTTAGACGCCAACCCTTGAACGCCAACGTTTAAATGCCAACCCTTAAACGCCAAACCTTAAACACCAACCCTTAAACGCCAACCCTTAAACACGCCTTAAACACCAACCCTTAAACACCAACCCTTTAAATGCCAATCCTTAAACGTCAACCCTTAAACACCAACCCTTAAACACCAACCCTTAAACACCAACCCTTAAATGCCAATCATTAAACACCAACCCCTCATCCGGCAAACCTTATACGCTAACTTTAAAGATCAACCCTTAAACACAAACCCTTGAAAGCCAACCCTTACAAACCGACAGTTAAACACCAAACCTTAAACGTTAACTTTTAAACACCAACGCTTAAACACCAACCCTTAAATGACAACCCTTAAACACCAACCCTAAATCGTCAACCCTTAAAAACCAACCTTATAACACCAACCTTTAAACACCAACCGTTAAAGGCAAACCTTACACGCCAAACCCTTAAACACACCAACCCTTAAACGCCAACCCTTAAATGCCAACTCTTAAACGCCAACCCTTAAACGCGAACCCTTAGACGCCAACCCTTAAACGCCAACGTTTAAATGCCAACCCTTAAACGCCAAACCTTAAACACCAACCCTTAAACGCCAACCCTTAAACACCAAGCCTTAAACACCAACCCTTAAACACCAACCCTTTAAATGCCAATCCTTAAACGTCAACCCTTAAACACCAACCCTTAAACACCAACCCTTAAACACCAACCCTTAAACGCCAATCATTAAACGCAAACCCTTAAACGCCAACCAATAAACGCCAACTCTTAAACGCCAACCCTTAAACGCCAAACCTTAAACGCGAACCCTTAGATGCCAACCCTTAAACGCCAACGTTTAAATGCCAACACTTAAACGCCAAACCTTAAACACCAACCCTTAAACGCCAACCCTTAAACGCCAACCCTTAAACGCCAACCCTTAAACGCCAACCCTAAACGCCAACCCTTAAACGCCAACCCTTAAACGCAAACCCATAAATGCCAACCCTTAAACGCCAACCCTAAAACGCCAACGTTTAAATGCCAACCGTTAAACGCCAAACCTTAAACGCCAACCCTTAAACGCCAACCCTTAAATGCAAACTCTTAAACGCCAACCCTTAAACGCGAACCCTTAGACGCCAACCCTTGAACGCCAACGTTTAAATGCCAACCCTTAAACGCCAAACCTTAAACACCAACCCTTAAACGCCAACCCTTAAACACCAAGCCTTAAACACCAACCCTTAAACACCAACCCTTTAAATGCCAATCCTTAAACGTCAACCCTTAAACACCAACCCTTAAACACCAACCCTTAAACACCAACCCTTAAACGCCAATCATTAAACACCAACCCCTCATCCGGCAAACCTTATACGCTAACTTTAAAGATCAACCCTTAAACACAAACCCTTGAAAGCCAACCCTTACAAACCGACAGTTAAACACCAAACCTTAAACGTTAACTTTTAAACACCAACGCTTAAACACCAACCCTTAAATGACAACCCTTAAACACCAACCCTAAATCGCCAACCCTTAAAAACCAACCTTATAACACCAACCTTTAAACACCAACCGTTAAAGGCAAACCTTACACACCAACCCTTAAACGCCAACCCTTAAATGCCAACTCTTAAACGCCAACCCTTAAACGCGAACCCTTAGACGCCAACCCTTGAACGCCAACATTTAAATGCCAACCCTTAAACGCCAAACCTTAAACACCAACCCTTAAACGCCAACCCTTAAACACCAAGCCTTAAACACCAACCCTTAAACACCAACCCTTTAAATGCCAATCCTTAAACGTCAACCCTTAAACACCAACCCTTAAACACCAACCCTTAAACACCAACCCTTAAACGCCAATCATTAAACACCAACCCCTCATCCGGCAAACCTTATACGCTAACTTTAAAGATCAACCCTTAAACACAAACCCTTGAAAGCCAACCCTTACAAACCGACAGTTAAACACCAAACCTTAAACGTTAACTTTTAAACACCAACGCTTAAACACCAACCCTTAAATGACAACCCTTAAACACCAACCCTAAATCGCCAACCCTTAAAAACCAACCTTATAACACCAACCTTTAAACACCAACCGTTAAAGGCAAACCTTACACGCCAAACCCTTAAACACACCAACCCTTAAACGCCAACCCTTAAACACCAACCCTTAAATGCCAACCCGTGAACGCTAAACCCTTAAACGCCAACCCTTAAACGCCAACCCTTAAACACCAACCCTAAAAAACGCCATCTCTTAAACACCAACCCTTAAAAACCAACCCTTAAACGCTATCTCTTAAACACCAACCTTTAAACACCAACCCTTAAGGGCCAAACCTTACACGCCAAACCTTTAAACACCAACCTGTAAACACCAACTCTTAAGCACCAACCCTTAAACAAAAACCCTTAAACGCCAACCCTTAAACACCAACCCTTAAACGCAAACCCTTAAACGCCAAGCAATAAACGCCAACTCTTAAACGCCAACCCTTAAACGCCATCCCTTAAACGCCAACCCTTAAATGCCAACCCTAAACGCCAACCCTTAAACGCCAACCCTTAAACGCAAACCCATAAATGCCAACCCTTAAAGGCCAACCCTAAAACGCCAACGTTTAAATGCCAACCGTTAAACGCCAAACCTTAAACGCCAACCCTTAAACGCCAACCCTTAAACGCCAACCTTTAAATGCCAACCCTTAAACGCCAACCCTTAAACGCGAACCCTTAGATGCCAACCCTTGAACGCCAACGTTTAAATGCCAACCCTTAAACGCCAAACCTTAAACACCAACCCTTAAACGCCAACCCTTAAACACCAAGCCTTAAACACCAACCCTTAAACACCAACCCTTTAAATGCCAATCCTTAAACGTCAACCCTTAAACACCAACCCTTAAACACCAACCCTTAAACACCAACCCTTAAACGCCAATCATTAAACACCAACCCCTCATCCGGCAAACCTTATACGCTAACTTTAAAGATCAACCCTTAAACACGAACCCTTGAAAGCCAACCCTTACAAACCGACAGTTAAACACCAAACCTTAAACGTTAACTTTTAAACACCAACGCTTAAACACCAACCCTTAAATGACAACCCTTAAACACCAACCCTAAATCGCCAACCCTTAAAAACCAACCTTAAAACACCAACCTTTAAACACCAACCGTTAAAGGCAAACCTTACACGCCAAACCCTTAAACACACCAACCCTTAAACGCCAACCCTTAAACACCAACCCTTAAATGCCAATCCGTGAACGCCAAACCCTTAAACGCCAACCCTTAAACGCCAACCCTTAAACACCAACCCTTAAACGCCATCTCTTAAACACCAACCCTTAAAAACCAACCCTTAAACGCCATCTCTTAAACACCAACCTTTAAACACCAACCCTTAAGGGCCAAACCTTACACGCCAAACCTTTAAACACCAACCTGTAAACACCAACTCTTAAGCACCAACCCTTAAACGAAAACCCTTAAACGCCAACCCTTAAACGCCAACCCTAAAACGCCAACGTTTAAATGCCAACCGTTAAACGCCAAACCTTAAACGCCAACCCTTAAACGCCAACCCTTAAATGCAAACTCTTAAACGCCAACCCTTAAACGCGAACCCTTAGACGCCAACCCTTGAACGCCAACGTTTAAATGCCAACCCTTAAACGCCAAACCTTAAACACCAACCCTTAAACGCCAACCCTTAAACACCAAGCCTTAAACACCAACCCTTAAACACCAACCCTTTAAATGCCAATCCTTAAACGTCAACCCTTAAACACCAACCCTTAAACACCAACCCTTAAACACCAACCCTTAAACGCCAATCATTAAACACCAACCCCTCATCCGGCAAACCTTATACGCTAACTTTAAAGATCAACCCTTAAACACAAACCCTTGAAAGCCAACCCTTACAAACCGACAGTTAAACACCAAACCTTAAACGTTAACTTTTAAACACCAACGCTTAAACACCAACCCTTAAATGACAACCCTTAAACACCAACCCTAAATCGCCAACCCTTAAAAACCAACCTTATAACACCAACCTTTAAACACCAACCGTTAAAGGCAAACCTTACACACCAACCCTTAAACGCCAACCCTTAAATGCCAACTCTTAAACGCCAACCCTTAAACGCGAACCCTTAGACGCCAACCCTTGAACGCCAACGTTTAAATGCCAACCCTTAAACGCCAAACCTTAAACACCAACCCTTAAACGCCAACCCTTAAACACCAAGCCTTAAACACCAACCCTTAAACACCAACCCTTTAAATGCCAATCCTTAAACGTCAACCCTTAAACACCAACCCTTAAACACCAACCCTTAAACACCAACCCTTAAACGCCAATCATTAAACACCAACCCCTCATCCGGCAAACCTTATACGCTAACTTTAAAGATCAACCCTTAAACACAAACCCTTGAAAGCCAACCCTTACAAACCGACAGTTAAACACCAAACCTTAAACGTTAACTTTTAAACACCAACGCTTAAACACCAACCCTTAAATGACAACCCTTAAACACCAACCCTAAATCGCCAACCCTTAAAAACCAACCTTATAACACCAACCTTTAAACACCAACCGTTAAAGGCAAACCTTACACGCCAAACCCTTAAACACACCAACCCTTAAACGCCAACCCTTAAACACCAACCCTTAAATGCCAACCCGTGAACGCCAAACCCTTAAACGCCAACCCTTAAACGCCAACCCTTAAACACCAACCCTAAAAAACGCCATCTCTTAAACACCAACCCTTAAAAACCAACCCTTAAACGCTATCTCTTAAACACCAACCTTTAAACACCAACCCTTAAGGGCCAAACCTTACACGCCAAACCTTTAAACACCAACCTGTAAACACCAACTCTTAAGCACCGACCCTTAAACGAAAACCCTTAAACGCCAACCCTTAAACACCAACCCTTAAACGCAAACCCTTAAACGCCAAGCAATAAACGCCAACTCTTAAACGCCAACCCTTAAACGCCATCCCTTAAACGCCAACCCTTAAACGCCAACCCTAAACGCCAACCCTTAAACGCCAACCCTTAAACGCAAACCCATAAATGCCAACCCTTAAAGGCCAACCCTAAAACGCCAACGTTTAAATGCCAACCGTTAAACGCCAAACCTTAAACGCCAACCCTTAAACGCCAACCCTTAAACGCCAACCTTTAAATGCCAACCCTTAAACGCCAACCCTTAAACGCGAACCCTTAGATGCCAACCCTTGAACGCCAACGTTTAAATGCCAACCCTTAAACGCCAAACCTTAAACACCAACCCTTAAACGCCAACCCTTAAACACCAAGCCTTAAACACCAACCCTTAAACACCAACCCTTTAAATGCCAATCCTTAAACGTCAACCCTTAAACACCAACCCTTAAACACCAACCCTTAAACGCCAATCATTAAACACCAACCCCTCATCCGGCAAACCTTATACGCTAACTTTAAAGATCAACCCTTAAACACAAACCCTTGAAAGCCAACCCTTACAAACCGACAGTTAAACACCAAACCTTAAACGTTAACTTTTAAACACCAACGCTTAAACACCAACCCTTAAATGACAACCCTTAACCCAACCCTAAATCGCCAACCCTTAAAAACCAACCTTATAACACCAACCTTTAAACACCAACCGTTAAAGGCAAACCTTACACGCCAAACCCTTAAACACACCAACCCTTAAACGCCAACCCTTAAACACCAACCCTTAAATGCCAACCCGTGAACGCCAAACCCTTAAACGCCAACCCTTAAACGCCAACCCTTAAACACCAACCCTTAAACGCCATCTCTTAAACACCAACCCTTAAAACCCAACCCTTAAACGCCATCTCTTAAACACCAACCTTTAAACACCAACCCTTAAGGGCCAAACCTTACACGGCAAACCTTTAAACACCAACCTGTAAACACCAACTCTTAAGCACCAACCCTTAAACGAAAACCCTTAAACGCCAACCCTTAAACACTAACCCTTAAACGCAAACCCTTAAACGCCAACCAATAAACGCCAACTCTTAAACGCCAACCCTTAAACGCCAAACCTTAAACGCGAACCCTTAGATGCCAACCCTTAAACGCCAACGTTTAAATGCCAACACTTAAACGCCAAACCTTAAACACCAACCCTTAAACGCCAACCCTTAAACGCCAACCCTTAAACGCCAACCCTTAAACGCCAACCCTAAACGCCAACCCTTAAACGCCAACCCTTAAACGCAAACCCATAAATGCCAACCCTTAAACGCCAACCCTAAAACGCCAACGTTTAAATGCCAACCGTTAAACGCCAAACCTTAAACGCCAACCCTTAAACGCCAACCCTTAAACGCCAACCCTTAAATGCCAACTCTTAAACGCCAACCCTTAAACGCGAACCCTTAGACGCCAACCCTTGAACGCCAACGTTTAAATGCCAACCCTTAAACGCCAAACCTTAAACACCAACCCTTAAACGCCAACCCTTAAACACCAAGCCTTAAACACCAACCCTTAAACACCAACCCTTTAAATGCCAATCCTTAAACGTCAACCCTTAAACACCAACCCTTAAACACCAACCCTTAAACACCAACCCTTAAACGCCAATCATTAAACACCAACCCCTCATCCGGCAAACCTTATACGCTAAATTTAAAGATCAACCCTTAAACACAAACCCTTGAAAGCCAACCCTTACAAACCGACAGTTAAACACCAAACCTTAAACGTTAACTTTTAAACACCAACGCTTAAACACCAACCCTTAAATGACAACCCTTAAACACCAACCCTAAATCGTCAACCCTTAAAAACCAACCTTATAACACCAACCTTTAAACACCAACCGTTAAAGGCAAACCTTACACGCCAAACCCTTAAACACACCAACCCTTAAACGCCAACCCTTAAATGCCAACTCTTAAACGCCAACCCTTAAACGCGAACCCTTAGACGCCAACCCTTGAACGCCAACGTTTAAATGCCAACCCTTAAACGCCAAACCTTAAACACCAACCCTTAAACGCCAACCCTTAAACACCAAGCCTTAAACACCAACCCTTAAACACCAACCCTTTAAATGCCAATCCTTAAACGTCAACCCTTAAACACCAACCCTTAAACACCAACCCTTAAACACCAACCCTTAAACGCCAATCATTAAACACCAACCCCTCATCCGGCAAACCTTATACGCTAACTTTAAAGATCAACCCTTAAACACAAACCCTTGAAAGCCAACCCTTACAAACCGACAGTTAAACACCAAACCTTAAACGTTAACTTTTAAACACCAACGCTTAAACACCAACCCTTAAATGACAACCCTTAAACACCAACCCTAAATCACCAACCCTTAAAAACCAACCTTATAACACCAACCTTTAAACACCAACCGTTAAAGGCAAACCTTACACGCCAAACCCTTAAACACACCAACCCTTAAACGCCAACCCTTAAACACCAACCCTTAAATGCCAACCCGTGAACGCCAAACCCTTAAACGCCAACCCTTAAACGCCAACCCTTAAACACCAACCCTAAAAAACGCCATCTCTTAAACACCAACCCTTAAAAACCAACCCTTAAACGCCATCTCTTAAACACCAACCTTTAAACACCAACCCTTAAGGGCCAAACCTTACACGCCAAACCTTTAAACACCAACCTGTAAACACCAACTCTTAAGCACCAACCCTTAAACGAAAACCCTTAACCGCCAACCCTTAAAGACCAACCCTTAAACGCAAACCCTTAAACGCCAAGCAATAAACGCCAACTCTTAAACGCCAACCCTTAAACGCCATCCCTTAAACGCCAACCCTTAAACGCCAACCCTAAACGCCAACCCTTAAACGCCAACCCTTAAATGCAAACCCATAAATGCCAACCCTTAAACGCCAACCCTAAAACGCCAACGTTTAAATGCCAACCGTTAAACGCCAAACCTTAAACGCCAACCCTTAAACGCCAACCCTTAAACGCCAACCTTTAAATGCCAACCCTTAAACGCCAACCCTTAAACGCCAACCCTTAGACGCCAACCCTTGAACGCCAACGTTTAAATGCCAACCCTTAAACGCCAAACCTTAAACACCAACCCTTAAACGCCAACCCTTAAACACCAAGCCTTTAACACCAACCCTTAAACACCAACCCTTTAAATGCCAATCCTTAAACGTCAACCCTTAAACACCAACCCTTAAACATCAACCCTTAAACACCAACCCTTAAACGCCAATCATTAAACACCAACACCTCATCCGGCAAACCTTATACGCTAACTTTAAAGATCAACCCTTAAACACGAACCCTTGAAAGCCAACCCTTACAAACCGACAGTTAAACACCAAACCTTAAACGTTAACTTTTAAACACCAACGCTTAAACACCAACCCTTAAATGACAACCCTTAAACACCAACCCTAAATCGCCAACCCTTAAAAACCAACCTTAAAACACCAACCTTTAAACACCAACCGTTAAAGGCAAACCTTACACGCCAAACCCTTAAACACACCAACCCTTAAACGCCAACCCTTAAACACCAACCCTTAAATGCCAATCCGTGAACGCCAAACCCTTAAACGCCAACCCTTAAACGCCAACCCTTAAACACCAACCCTTAAACGCCATCTCTTAAACACCAACCCTTAAAAACCAACCCTTAAACGCCATCTCTTAAACACCAACCTTTAAACACCAACCCTTAAGGGCCAAACCTTACACGCCAAACCTTTAAACACCAACCTGTAAACACCAACTCTTAAGCACCAACCCTTAAACGAAAACCCTTAAACGCCAACCCTTAAACACGAACCCTTAAACGCAAACCCTTAAACGCCAACCAATAAACGCCAACTCTTAAACGCCAACCCTTAAACGCCAAACCTTAAACGCGAACCCTTAGATGCCAACCCTTAAACGCCAACGTTTAAATGCCAACACTTAAACGCCAAACCTTAAACACCAACCCTTAAACGCCAACCCTTAAACGCCAACCCTTAAACGCCAACCCTTAAACGCCAACCCTAAACGCCAACCCTTAAACGCCAACCCTTAAACGCAAACCCATAAATGCCAACCCTTAAACGCCAACCCTAAAACGCCAACGTTTAAATGCCAACCGTTAAACGCCAAACCTTAAACGCCAACCCTTAAACGCCAACCCTTAAATGCAAACTCTTAAACGCCAACCCTTAAACGCGAACCCTTAGACGCCAACCCTTGAACGCCAACGTTTAAATGCCAACCCTTAAACGCCAAACCTTAAACACCAACCCTTAAACGCCAACCCTTAAACACCAAGCCTTAAACACCAACCCTTAAACACCAACCCTTTAAATGCCAATCCTTAAACGTCAACCCTTAAACACCAACCCTTAAACACCAACCCTTAAACACCAACCCTTAAACGCCAATCATTAAACACCAACCCCTCATCCGGCAAACCTTATACGCTAACTTTAAAGATCAACCCTTAAACACAAACCCTTGAAAGCCAACCCTTACAAACCGACAGTTAAACACCAAACCTTAAACGTTAACTTTTAAACACCAACGCTTAAACACCAACCCTTAAATGACAACCCTTAAACACCAACCCTAAATCGCCAACCCTTAAAAACCAACCTTATAACACCAACCTTTAAACACCAACCGTTAAAGGCAAACCTTACACGCCAAACCCTTAAACACACCAACCCTTAAACGCCAACCCTTAAACACCAACCCTTAAATGCCAACCCGTGAACGCCAAACCCTTAAACGCCAACCCTTAAACGCCAACCCTTAAACACCAACCCTAAAAAACGCCATCTCTTAAACACCAACCCTTAAAAACCAACCCTTAAACGCTATCTCTTAAACACCAACCTTTAAACACCAACCCTTAAGGGCCAAACCTTACACGCCAAACCTTTAAACACCAACCTGTAAACACCAACTCTTAAGCACCAACCCTTAAACGAAAACCCTTAAACGCCAACCCTTAAACACCAACCCTTAAACGCAAACCCTTAAACGCCAAGCAATAAACGCCAACTCTTAAACGCCAACCCTTAAACGCCATTCCTTAAACGCCAACCCTTAAACGCCAACCCTTAAATGCCAACCCTAAACGCCAACCCTTAAACGCCAACCCTTAAACGCAAACCCATAAATGCCAACCCTTAAAGGCCAACCCTTAAACGCCAACGTTTAAATGCCAACCGTTAAACGCCAAACCTTAAACGCCAACCCTTAAACGCCAACCCTTAAACGCCAACCTTTAAATGCCAACCCTTAAACGCCAACCCTTAAACGCGAACCCTTAGATGCCAACCCTTGAACGCCAACGTTTAAATGCCAACCCTTAAACGCCAAACCTTAAACACCAACCCTTAAACGCCAACCCTTAAACACCAAGCCTTAAACACCAACCCTTAAACACCAACCCTTTAAATGCCAATCCTTAAACGTCAACCCTTAAACACCAACCCTTAAACACCAACCCTTAAACACCAACCCTTAAACGCCAATCATTAAACACCAACCCCTCATCCGGCAAACCTTATACGCTAACTTTAAAGATCAACCCTTAAACACGAACCCTTGAAAGCCAACCCTTACAAACCGACAGTTAAACACCAAACCTTAAACGTTAACTTTTAAACACCAACGCTTAAACACCAACCCTTAAATGACAACCCTTAAACACCAACCCTAAATCGCCAACCCTTAAAAACCAACCTTAAAACACCAACCTTTAAACACCAACCGTTAAAGGCAAACCTTACACGCCAAACCCTTAAACACACCAACCCTTAAACGCCAACCCTTAAACACCAACCCTTAAATGCCAATCCGTGAACGCCAAACCCTTAAACGCCAACCCTTAAACGCCAACCCTTAAACACCCACCCTTAAACGCCATCTCTTAAACACCAACCCTTAAAAACCAACCCTTAAACGCCATCTCTTAAACACCAACCTTTAAACACCAACCCTTAAGGGCCAAACCTTACACGCCAAACCTTTAAACACCAACCTGTAAACACCAACTCTTAAGCACCAACCCTTAAACGAAAACCCTTAAACGCCAACCCTTAAACACGAACCCTTAAACGCAAACCCTTAAACGCCAACCAATAAACGCCAACTCTTAAACGCCAACCCTTAAACGCCAACTCTTAAACGCCAACCCTTAAACGCCAAACCTTAAACGCGAACCCTTAGATGCCAACCCTTAAACGCCAACGTTTAAATGCCAACACTTAAACGCCAAACCTTAAACACCAACCCTTAAACGCCAACCCTTAAACACCAAACCTTAAACACCAACCCTTAAACGCCAATCATTAAACACCAACCCCTCATCCGGAAAACCTTATACGCTAACTTTAAAGATCAACCCTTAAACACGAACCCTTGAAAGCCAACCCTTACAAACCGAAGGTTAAACACCAAACCTTAAACGTTAACTTTTAAACACTAACGCTTAAACACCAACCCTTAAATGACAACCCTTAAACACCAACCCTAAATCGCCAACCCTTAAAAACCAACCTTAAAACACCAACCTTTAAACACCAACCGTTAAAGGCAAACCTTACACGCCAAACCCTTAAACGCACCAACCCTTAAACGCCAACCCTTAAACACCAACACTTAACATCAACCCTTAAACGCCATCTCTTAAACACCAACCTTTAAACACCAACCCTTAAGGGCCAAACCTTACACGCCAAACCTTTAAACACCAACCTGTAAACACCAACTCTTAAGCACCAACCCTTAAATGAAAACCCTTAAACGCCAACCCTTAAACACCAACCCTTAAACGCAAACCCTTAAATGCCAACCCATAAACGCCAACTCTTAAACGCCAACCCTTAAACGCCAACCCTTAAACGCCAACCCTTATACGCCAACCCTTAAACGCCAACCCTTAAACGCCAACCCTTAAACGCCAACCCTTAAACGCGAACCCTTAGATGCCAACCCTTAAACGCCAACGTTTAAATGCCAAATCTTAAACGCCAAACCTTAAACACCAACCCTTAAACGCCAACCCTTAAACACCAACCCTTAAACACAAAGCCTTAAACACCAACCCTTAAACACAAAGCCTTAAACACCAACCCTTAAACACCAACCCTTTAAACGCCAATCCTTAAACGTCAACCCTTAAACACCAACCCTTAAATACCAAACCTTAAACACCAACCCTTAAACGCCAACGTTTAAATGCCAACCCTTAAACGCCAAACCTTAAACGCCAACCCTTAAACGCAAAAACCTTAAATGCCATCCCTTAAACGCAAACCCGTAAATGCCAACCCTTAAACGCCAACCCTTAAACGCCAACGTTTAAATGCCAACCGTTAAACGCCAAACCTGAAACGCCAACCCTTAAACGCCAACAGTTAAACGCCAACCCTTACACGCCAAACCTTAAATGCCATCCCTTAAACGCCAACCCTTAAATGCCATCCCTTAACGCCAACCCTTAAACACCAACCCTTAAACACCAACCGTTAAACATTAATGCTTAAACACCAACCCTTGAAATGCCAACCCTCAAATGCTAACCTAAGCGCCAATCCTTAAAAACCAAACATCATCCGGCAAAACCTTAAACGCTAATTCTTAATTAGACCAACCCTTAAACACCAACCCTTGAAAGCCAACCATTTAATGCCAACTCCTAAACACCTTCTTAAACGCTAACCCTTAAACTCCAACCCTTACACACCAACCCTTAAAAGACAAAACCTAAACGCCAACCCTTAAACACCAACCATTAAATGCCAACCCTTAAACGCCAACTCGTAAACACCAACCTTTAAACACCAACCCTTAAATGCCAACCTTTAAACACCAACCCTTACAATCCAACCCTTAAACGCCAACCCTTAAACGCCAACCCATAAACGTCAACCCTTAAACTCCAACCCTTAAACACCAACCCTTAAATGCCAACCCTTAAACGCCAACCCTTAAACGCCAACCCATAAACGCCAACCCTTAAACGCCAACCCTTAAACAGCAACCCTTAAACTCCAATGCTTAAACGCCAAGCCTTAATCGCCAACCCTTAAACACCATGCCTTAAACACCAACCCTTAAACACCAACCCTTAAATGCCAACCCTTAAACGCCAACCCTTAAACGCCAACCCATCAACGCCAACCCTTAAACACCAACCCTTAAACACCAACCGTTAAACATCAACGCTTAAACACCAACCCTTGAAAGCCAACCCTTACAAACCGACGGTTAAACACCAACCCTTAAACGCCAACTTTTAAACACCAGCCCTTAAACACCAACCCTTAAATGCCAACCCTTAAACACCAATCCTAAATGGCCAACCCTTAAACACCAACCTTAAAAAACCAACCTTTAAACACCAACCCATAAACACCAACCCTTGAAAACCAACCCTTACAAACCGACAGTTAAACACCAACCCTTAAACGCCAACTTTTAAACAACCCTTAAATGCCATTAAACGCCATCTCCAACACACCTTAAATGCTAACCCTTAAACTCCAACCATAACACACCAACCTTTAAACGCCAAAACCTAAACACGCTTAAACACCAACCTTTAAACACCAACCCATAAACGCCAACCCTTAAAACGCCAACGCTTAAACGCCAACCGTTAAACGGCCATCTCAAACAGCAACCTTTTTACACCAACCCTTAAAAGGCCAAACCTTACACGCCAAACCCTTAAACACCAACCATTACACGCCAAACCCTTAAACACCAACCCTTAAACGCCAACCCTTAAACACCAACCCTTAAAGGCTGACCATTAAACGCCAACTCCTAAACACCTTCTTAAACACAAACCCTTAAAGGTTGGCGTTGCCAACCATTAAATGCCAAACCCTTACACACCAACCCCGATACGGCAAAGCTTAAACGCCAACTCTTAAACAACTCTTAAACGCTAACCCTTAAAATGCCAACCGTTAAACACCAACCCTCAAACCCCGAACATTTAACACCAACCCTTAAACGCCAACGCTTATACGCCAACCCTTAAACGCAAACGCGTAAAACGCCAACCCATAAACGCCAACCCTTAAACACCAACCCTTTAACGCCAACCCTTAAACGTCAACCCTTGAACACCAAGCCTTGAAAACCAACCTTCAAATGCTAACCTAAACTTCAAACATTTAAACACCAACCCTCATACAGCAAAGCCCAAAGGCTAACTCTTAAACACCAACCCTTAAACACCAACTATTTAAAAGCCAACCCTTAAACACCAACCCTTAAAGGCCAACGCTTAAACGCCAAGCCTTAAACGCCAACCCTTAAACACCATGCCTTAAACACACTTAAAAACCAACCCTTAACCGCCAAACCTAAACACCAACCCTAAAACACCAACGCTTAAACACCAACCCTTAAACCCTTAAACACCACCGTTAAACATCAACGCTTAAACACCACCCCTTAAACACCAACCCTTAAACACCAACCCTTAAACACCAACCGTTAAACATCAACGCTTAAACACCAACCCTTAAAAGCAATCCCTTAAACACCAACCCTAAATCGCCAAACCTTAAACACCAACCCTTAAAGGCCAACCATTTAACAGCAACTCCTAAACACCTTCTTAAACGCTAACCCTTAAACTCCAACCCTTACACACCAACCCTTAAAAGACAAAACCTAAACGCCAACCCTTAAACACCAACCTATAAACGCCAACCCTTAAACGCCAACCTATAAACACAAACCCTTAAACGCCAACTCTTAAACACCAACCTTTAAACACCAACCCTTAAATGCCAACCTTTAAACACCAACCCTTAAATGCCAACCCTTAAACGCCACCCCTTAAACGCCAACCCATAAACGTCAACCCTTAAACTACAACCCTTAAACACAAACCCTTAAATGTCAACCCTTAAACGCCAACCCTTAAACGCCAACCCATAAACGCCAACCCTTAAACGCCACCCCTTAAACGCCAACCCATAAACGTCAACCCTTAAACTACAACCCTTAAACACAAACCCTTAAATGTCAACCCTTAAACGCCAACCCTTAAACGCCAACCCATAAACGCCAACCCTTAAACGCCAACCCTTAAACAGCAACCCTTAAACGCCAACGCTTAAACGCCAAGCCTTAATCGCCAACCCTTTAACACCATGCCTTAAACACCAACCCTTAAACACAAACCCTTAAACGCCAACCCTTAAACGCCAACCCTTAAACGCCAACCCATAAACACCAACCCTTAAACACCAACCGTTAAACATCAACGCTTAAACACCAACCCTTGAAAGCCAACCCTTACAAACCGACGGTTAAACATCAACCCTTAAACGCCAACTTTTAAACACCAGCCCTTAAACACCAACCCTTAAATGCCAACCCTTAAACACCAATCCTAAATGGCCAACCCTTAAACACCAACCTTAAAGCACCAACCTTTAAACACCAACCCATAAACACCAACCCTTGAAAACCAACCCTTACAAACCGACAGTTAAACACCAACCCTTAAACGCCAACTTTTAAACAACAACCCTTAAATGCCATTAAACGCAATCTCCAAAACACCTTAAATGCTAACCCTTAAACTCCAACCATAACACACCAACCTTTAAACGCCAAAACCTAGACACGCTTAAACACCAACCTTTAAACACCAACCCATAAACGCCAACCCTTAAAACGCCAACGCTTTAACGCCAACCATTAAACGGCCATCTCAAACAGCAACCTTTTTACACCAACCCTTAAAAGGCGAAACCTTACACGCCAAACCCTTAAACACCAACCATTACACGCCAAACCTTTAAACACCAACCCTTAAACGCCAACCCTTAAACACCAACCCTTAAAGGCTGACCATTAAACGCCAACTCCTAAACACCTTAAACACAAACCCTTAAAGGTTGGCGTTGCCAACCATTAAACGCCAAACCCTTACACACCAACCCCTATATGCCAAAGCTTAAACGCCAACTCTTAAACAACTCCTAAACGCTAACCCTTAAAATGCCAACCGTTAAACACCAACCCTCAAACCCCAAACATTTAACACCAACCCTTAAACGCCAACGCTTATACGCCAACCCTTAAACGCAAACGCGTAAAACGCCAACCCATAAACGCCAACCCTTAAACACCAACCCTTTAACGCCAACCCTTAAACGTCAACCCTTGAACACCAAGCCTTGAAAACCAACCTTCAAATGCTAACCTAAACTTCAAACCCTTAAACACCAACCCTCATACAGCAAAGCCTAAAGGCTAACTCTTAAACACCAACCCTTAAACGCCAACTATTTAAAAGCCAACCCTTAAACACCAACCCTTAAAGGCCAACGCTTAAACGCCAAGCCTTAAACGCCAACCCTTAAACACCATGTCTTAAACGCCAAGCCTTAAACGCCAACCCTTAAACACCATGCCTTAAACACCAACCCTTAACCGCCAACCCTAAACACCAACCCTAAAACACCAACGCTTAAACACCAACCCTTAAACCCTTATACACCACCGTTAAACATCAACGCTTAAACACCAACCCTTAAACACGAACCCTTAAACACCAACCCTTAAACACCAACCGTTAAACATCAACGCTTAAACACCAACCCTTAAAAGCCAACCCTTAAACACCACCCCTAAATCTCCAAACCTTAAACACCAACCCTTAAAGGCCAACCATTTAACGGCAACTCCTAAACACCTTCTTAAACGCTAACCCTTAAACTCCAACCCTTACACACCAACCCTTAAAAGACAAAACCTAAATGCCAACCCTTAAACACCAACCTATAAACGCCAACCCTTAAACGCCAACCTATAAACACAAACCCGTAAACGCCAACTCTTAAACACCAACCTTTAAACACCAACCCTTAAATGCCAACCTTTAAGCACCAACCCTTAAATGCCAACCCTTAAACGCCACCCCTTAAACGCCAACCCATAAACGTCAACCCTTAAACTACAACCCTTAAACACAAACCCTTAAATGTCAACCCTTAAACGCCAACCCTTAAACACCAACCCTTTAAACACCAATCCTTAAACGTCAACCCTTAAACACCAACCCTTAAACACCAACCCTTAAACACCAACCCTTAAACGCCAATATTTAAACACCAACCCCTCATCCGGAAAACCTTATGCGCTAATAATAAAGATCAACCCTTAAACACGAACCCTTGAAAGCCAACCCTTACAAACCGACAGTTAAACACCAAACCTTAAACGTTAACTTTTAAACGCCAACCCTTAAACACCAACCCTTAAATGCCAACCCGTGAACGCCAAACCCTTAAACGCCAACCCTTAAACGCCAACCCTTAAACACCAACCCTTAAACGCCATCTCTTAAACACCAACCCTTAAAAACCAACCCTTAAACGCCATCTCTTAAACACCAACCTTTAAACACCAACCCTTAAGGGCCAAACCTTACACGCCAAACCTTTAAACACCAACCTGTAAACACCAACTCTTAAGCACCAACCCTTAAACGAAAACCCTTAAACGCCAACCTTTAAACACCAACCCTTAAACGCAAACCCTTAATCGCCAACCAATAAACGCCAACTCTTAAACGCCAAACCTTAAACGCCAAACCTTAAACGCGTACCCTTAGATGCCAACACTTAAACGCCAACGTTTAAATGCCAACACTTAAACGCCAAACCTTAAACACCAACCCTTAAACGCCAACCCTTAAACGCCAACCCTAAACGCCAACCCTTAAACGCCAACCCTTAAACGCAAACCCATAAATGCCAACCCTTAAACGCCAACCCTAAAACGCCAACGTTTAAATGCCAACCGTTAAACGCCAAACCTTAAACGCCAACCCTTAAACGCCAACCCTTAAACGCCAACCCTTAAATGCCAACTCTTAAACGCCAACCCTTAAACGCGAACCCTTAGACGCCAACCCTTGAACGCCAACGTTTAAATGCCAACCCTTAAACGCCAAACCTTAAACACCAACCCTTAAACGCCAACCCTTAAACACCAAGCCTTAAACACCAACCCTTAAACACCAACCCTTTAAATGCCAATCCTTAAACGTCAACCCTTAAACACCAACCCTTAAACACCAACCCTTAAACACCAACCCTTAAACGCCAATCATTAAACACCAACCCCTCATCCGTCAAACCTTATACGCTAACTTTAGAGATCAACCCTTAAACACAAACCCTTGAAAGCCAACCCTTACAAACCGACAGTTAAACACCAAACCTTAAACGTTAACTTTTAAACACCAACGCTTAAACACCAACCCTTAAATGACAACCCTTAAACACCAACCCTAAATCGCCAACCCTTAAAAACCAACCTTATAACACCAACCTTTAAACACCAACCGTTAAAGGCAAACCTTACACGCCAAACCCTTAAACACACCAACCCTTAAACGCCAACCCTTAAACACCAACCCTTAAATGCCAACCCGTGAATGCCAAACCCTTAAACGCCAACCCTTAAACGCCAACCCTTAAACACCAACCCTAAAAAACGCCATCTCTTAAACACCAACCCTTAAAAACCAACCCTTAAACGCCATCTCTTAAACGCCAACCCTTAAACACCAAGCCTTAAACACCAACCCTTAAACACCAACCCTTTAAATGCCAATCCTTAAACGTCAACCCTTAAACACCAACCCTTAAACACCAACCCTTAAACACCAACCCTTAAACGCCAATCATTAAACACCAACCCCTCATCCGGCAAACCTTATACGCTAAATTTAAAGATCAACCCTTAAACACAAACCCTTGAAAGCCAACCCTTACAAACCGACAGTTAAACACCAAACCTTAAACGTTAACTTTTAAACACCAACGCTTAAACACCAACCCTTAAATGACAACCCTTAAACACCAACCCTAAATCGTCAACCCTTAAAAACCAACCTTATAACACCAACCTTTAAACACCAACCGTTAAAGGCAAACCTTACACGCCAAACCCTTAAACACACCAACCCTTAAACGCCAACCCTTAAATGCCAACTCTTAAACGCCAACCCTTAAACGCGAACCCTTAGACGCCAACCCTTGAACGCCAACGTTTAAATGCCAACCCTTAAACGCCAAACCTTAAACACCAACCCTTAAACGCCAACCCTTAAACACCAAGCCTTAAACACCAACCCTTAAACACCAACCCTTTAAATGCCAATCCTTAAACGTCAACCCTTAAACACCAACCCTTAAACACCAACCCTTAAACACCAACCCTTAAACGCCAATCATTAAACACCAACCCCTCATCCGGCAAACCTTATACGCTAACTTTAAAGATCAACCCTTAAACACAAACCCTTGAAAGCCAACCCTTACAAACCGACAGTTAAACACCAAACCTTAAACGTTAACTTTTAAACACCAACGCTTAAACACCAACCCTTAAATGACAACCCTTAAACACCAACCCTAAATCACCAACCCTTAAAAACCAACCTTATAACACCAACCTTTAAACACCAACCATTAAAGGCAAACCTTACACGCCAAACCCTTAAACACACCAACCCTTAAACGCCAACCCTTAAACACCAACCCTTAAATGCCAACCCGTGAACGCCAAACCCTTAAACGCCAACCCTTAAACGCCAACCCTTAAACACCAACCCTAAAAAACGCCATCTCTTAAACACCAACCCTTAAAAACCAACCCTTAAACGCCATCTCTTAAACACCAACCTTTAAACACCAACCCTTAAGGGCCAAACCTTACACGCCAAACCTTTAAACACCAACCTGTAAACACCAACTCTTAAGCACCAACCCTTAAACGAAAACCCTTAAACGCCAACCCTTAAACACCAACCCTTAAACGCAAACCCTTAAACGCCAAGCAATAAACGCCAACTCTTAAACGCCAACCCTTAAACGCCATCCCTTAAACGCCAACCCTTAAACGCCAACCCTAAACGCCAACCCTTAAACGCCAACCCTTAAACGCAAACCCATAAATGCCAACCCTTAAACGCCAACCCTAAAACGCCAACGTTTAAATGCCAACCGTTAAACGCCAAACCTTAAACGCCAACCCTTAAACGCCAACCCTTAAACGCCAACCTTTAAATGCCAACCCTTAAACGCCAACCCTTAAACGCCAACCCTTAGACGCCAACCCTTGAACGCCAACGTTTAAATGCCAACCCTTAAACGCCAAACCTTAAACACCAACCCTTAAACGCCAACCCTTAAACACCAAGCCTTAAACACCAACCCTTAAACACCAACCCTTTAAATGCCAATCCTTAAACGTCAACCCTTAAACACCAACCCTTAAACATCAACCCTTAAACACCAACCCTTAAACGCCAATCATTAAACACCAACCCCTCATCCGGCAAACCTTATACGCTAACTTTAAAGATCAACCCTTAAACACGAACCCTTGAAAGCCAACCCTTACAAACCGACAGTTAAACACCAAACCTTAAACGTTAACTTTTAAACACCAACGCTTAAACACCAACCCTTAAATGACAACCCTTAAACACCAACCCTAAATCGCCAACCCTTAAAAACCAACCTTAAAACACCAACCTTTAAACACCAACCGTTAAAGGCAAACCTTACACGCCAAACCCTTAAACACACCAACCCTTAAACGCCAACCCTTAAACACCAACCCTTAAATGCCAATCCGTGAACGCCAAACCCTTAAACGCCAACCCTTAAACGCCAACCCTTAAACACCAACCCTTAAACGCCATCTCTTAAACACCAACCCTTAAAAACCAACCCTTAAACGCCATCTCTTAAACACCAACCTTTAAACACCAACCCTTAAGGGCCAAACCTTACACGCCAAACCTTTAAACACCAACCTGTAAACACCAACTCTTAAGCACCAACCCTTAAACGAAAACCCTTAAACGCCAACCCTTAAACACGAACCCTTAAACGCAAACCCTTAAACGCCAACCAATAAACGCCAACTCTTAAACGCCAACCCTTAAACGCCAAACCTTAAACGCGAACCCTTAGATGCCAACCCTTAAACGCCAACGTTTAAATGCCAACACTTAAACGCCAAACCTTAAACACCAACCCTTAAACGCCAACCCTTAAACGCCAACCCTTAAACGCCAACCCTTAAACGCCAACCCTAAACGCCAACCCTTAAACGCCAACCCTTAAACGCAAACCCATAAATGCCAACCCTTAAACGCCAACCCTAAAACGCCAACGTTTAAATGCCAACCGTTAAACGCCAAACCTTAAACGCCAACCCTTAAACGCCAACCCTTAAATGCAAACTCTTAAACGCCAACCCTTAAACGCGAACCCTTAGACGCCAACCCTTGAACGCCAACGTTTAAATGCCAACCCTTAAACGCCAAACCTTAAACACCAACCCTTAAACGCCAACCCTTAAACACCAAGCCTTAAACACCAACCCTTAAACACCAACCCTTTAAATGCCAATCCTTAAACGTCAACCCTTAAACACCAACCCTTAAACACCAACCCTTAAACACCAACCCTTAAACGCCAATCATTAAACACCAACCCCTCATCCGGCAAACCTTATACGCTAACTTTAAAGATCAACCCTTAAACACAAACCCTTGAAAGCCAACCCTTACAAACCGACAGTTAAACACCAAACCTTAAACGTTAACTTTTAAACACCAACGCTTAAACACCAACCCTTAAATGACAACCCTTAAACACCAACCCTAAATCGCCAACCCTTAAAAACCAACCTTATAACACCAACCTTTAAACACCAACCGTTAAAGGCAAACCTTACACACCAACCCTTAAACGCCAACCCTTAAATGCCAACTCTTAAACGCCAACCCTTAAACGCGAACCCTTAGACGCCAACCCTTGAACGCCAACGTTTAAATGCCAACCCTTAAACGCCAAACCTTAAACACCAACCCTTAAACGCCAACCCTTAAACACCAAGCCTTAAACACCAACCCTTAAACACCAACCCTTTAAATGCCAATCCTTAAACGTCAACCCTTAAACACCAACCCTTAAACACCAACCCTTAAACACCAACCCTTAAACGCCAATCATTAAACACCAACCCCTCATCCGGCAAACCTTATACGCTAACTTTAAAGATCAACCCTTAAACACAAACCCTTGAAAGCCAACCCTTACAAACCGACAGTTAAACACCAAACCTTAAACGTTAACTTTTAAACACCAACGCTTAAACACCAACCCTTAAACGACAACCCTAAATCGCCAACCCTTAAAAACCAACCTTATAACACCAACCTTTAAACACCAACCGTTAAAGGCAAACCTTACACGCCAAACCCTTAAACACACCAACCCTTAAACGCCAACCCTTAAACACCAACCCTTAAATGCCAACCCGTGAACGCCAAACCCTTAAACGCCAACCCTTAAACGCCAACCCTTAAACACCAACCCTAAAAAACGCCATCTCTTAAACACCAACCCTTAAAAACCAACCCTTAAACGCTATCTCTTAAACACCAACCTTTAAACACCAACCCTTAAGGGCCAAACCTTACACGCCAAACCTTTAAACACCAACCTGTAAACACCAACTCTTAAGCACCAACCCTTAAACGAAAACCCTTAAACGCCAACCCTTAAACACCAACCCTTAAACGCAAACCCTTAAACGCCAAGCAATAAACGCCAACTCTTAAACGCCAACCCTTAAACGCCATCCCTTAAACGCCAACCCTTAAACGCCAACCCTTAAATGCCAACCCTAAACGCCAACCCTTAAACGCCAACCCTTAAACGCAAACCCATAAATGCCAACCCTTAAAGGCCAACCCTAAAACGCCAACGTTTAAATGCCAACCGTTAAACGCCAAACCTTAAACGCCAACCCTTAAATGCCAACCCTTAAACGCCAACCTTTAAATGCCAACCCTTAAACGCCAACCCTTAAACGCGAACCCTTAGATGCCAACCCTTGAACGCCAACGTTTAAATGCCAACCCTTAAACGCCAAACCTTAAACACCAACCCTTAAACGCCAACCCTTAAACACCAAGCCTTAAACACCAACCCTTAAACACCAACCCTTTAAATGCCAATCCTTAAACGTCAACCCTTAAACACCAACCCTTAAACACCAACCCTTAAACACCAACCCTTAAACGCCAATCATTAAACACCAACCCCTCATCCGGCAAACCTTATACGCTAACTTTAAAGATCAACCCTTAAACACGAACCCTTGAAAGCCAACCCTTACAAACCGACAGTTAAACACCAAACCTTAAACGTTAACTTTTAAACACCAACGCTTAAACACCAACCCTTAAATGACAACCCTTAAACACCAACCCTAAATCGCCAACCCTTAAAAACCAACCTTAAAACACCAACCTTTAAACACCAACCGTTAAAGGCAAACCTTACACGCCAAACCCTTAAACACACCAACCCTTAAACGCCAACCCTTAAACACCAACCCTTAAATGCCAATCCGTGAACGCCAAACCCTTAAACGCCAACCCTTAAACGCCAACCCTTAAAAACCAACCCTTAAACGCCATCTCTTAAACACCAACCCTTAAAAACCAACCCTTAAACGCCATCTCTTAAACACCAACCTTTAAACACCAACCCTTAAGGGCCAAACCTTACACGCCAAACCTTTAAACACCAACCTGTAAACACCAACTCTT
Source organism: Petromyzon marinus (assembly GCF_048934315.1). Lineage (NCBI taxonomy): Eukaryota > Metazoa > Chordata > Hyperoartia > Petromyzontiformes > Petromyzontidae > Petromyzon > Petromyzon marinus. Next base: position 12,483,921 of record NC_133707.1, on the reverse strand, counting down.
AAGCACCAACCCTTAAACGAAAACCCTTAAACGCCAACCCTTAAACACGAACCCTTAAACGCAAACCCTTAAACGCCAACCAATAAACGCCAACTCTTAAACGCCAACCCTTAAACGCCAACTCTTAAACGCCAACCCTTAAACGCCAAACCTTAAACGCGAACCCTTAGATGCCAACCCTTAAACCCAACGTTTAAATGCCAACACTTAAACGCCAAACCTTAAACACCAACCCTTAAACGCCAACCCTTAAACACCAAACCTTAAACACCAACCCTTAAACGCCAATCATTAAACACCAACCCCTCATCCGGAAAACCTTATACGCTAACTTTAAAGATCAACCCTTAAACACGAACCCTTGAAAGCCAACCCTTACAAACCGACGGTTAAACACCAAACCTTAAACGTTAACTTTTAAACACTAACGCTTAAACACCAACCCTTAAATGACAACCCTTAAACACCAACCCTAAATCGCCAACCCTTAAAAACCAACCTTAAAACACCAACCTTTAAACACCAACCGTTAAAGGCAAACCTTACACGCCAAACCCTTAAACGCACCAACCCTTAAACGCCAACCCTTAAACACCAACACTTAACATCAACCCTTAAACGCCATCTCTTAAACACCAACCTTTAAACACCAACCCTTAAGGGCCAAACCTTACACGCCAAACCTTTAAACACCAACCTGTAAACACCAACTCTTAAGCACCAACCCTTAAATGAAAACCCTTAAACGCCAACCCTTAAACACCAACCCTTAAACGCAAACCCTTAAATGCCAACCCATAAACGCCAACTCTTAAACGCCAACCCTTAAACGCCAACCCTTAAACGCCAACCCTTATACGCCAACCCTTAAACGCCAACCCTTAAACGCCAACCCTTAAACGCCAACCCTTAAACGCGAACCCTTAGATGCCAACCCTTAAACGCCAACGTTTAAATGCCAAATCTTAAACGCCAAACCTTAAACACCAACCCTTAAACGCCAACCCTTAAACACCAACCCTTAAACACAAAGCCTTAAACACCAACCCTTAAACACAAAGCCTTAAACACCAACCCTTAAACACCAACCCTTTAAACGCCAATCCTTAAACGTCAACCCTTAAACACCAACCCTTAAATACCAAACCTTAAACACCAACCCTTAAACGCCAACGTTTAAATGCCAACCCTTAAACGCCAAACCTTAAACGCCAACCCTTAAACGCAAAAACCTTAAATGCCATCCCTTAAACGCTAACCCGTAAATGCCAACCCTTAAACGCCAACCCTTAAACGCCAACGTTTAAATGCCAACCGTTAAACGCCAAACCTGAAACGCCAACCCTTAAACGCCAACAGTTAAACGCCAACCCTTACACGCCAAACCTTAAATGCCATCCCTTAAACGCCAACCCTTAAATGCCATCCCTTAACGCCAACCCTTAAACACCAACCCTTAAACACCAACCGTTAAACATTAATGCTTAAACACCAACCCTTGAAATGCCAACCCTCAAATGCTAACCTAAGCGCCAATCCTTAAAAACCAAACATCATCCGGCAAAACCTTAAACGCTAATTCTTAATTAGACCAACCCTTAAACACCAACCCTTGAAAGCCAACCATTTAACGCCAACTCCTAAACACCTTCTTAAACGCTAACCCTTAAACTCCAACCCTTACACACCAACCCTTAAAAGACAAAACCTAAACGCCAACACTTAAACACCAACCATTAAATGCCAACCCTTAAACGCCAACTCGTAAACACCAACCTTTAAACACCAACCCTTAAATGCCAACCTTTAAACACCAACCCTTACAATCCAACCCTTAAACGCCAACCCTTAAACGCCAACCCATAAACGTCAACCCTTAAACTCCAACCCTTAAACACCAACCCTTAAATGCCAACCCTTAAACGCCAACCCTTAAACGCCAACCCATAAACGCCAACCCTTAAACGCCAACCCTTAAACGCCAACCCTTAAACTCCAACGCTTAAACGCCAAGCCTTAATCGCCAACCCTTAAACACCATGCCTTAAACACCAACCCTTAAACACCAACCCTTAAATGCCAACCCTTAAACGCCAACCCTTAAACGCCAACCCATCAACGCCAACCCTTAAACACCAACCCTTAAACACCAACCGTTAAACATCAACGCTTAAACACCAACCCTTGAAAGCCAACCCTTACAAACCGACGGTTAAACACCAACCCTTAAACGCCAACTTTTAAACACCAGCCCTTAAACACCAACCCTTAAATGCCAACCCTTAAACACCAATCATAAATGGCCAACCCTTAAACACCAACCTTAAAAAACCAACCTTTAAACACCAACCCATAAACACCAACCCTTGAAAACCAACCCTTACAAACCGACAGTTAAACACCAACCCTTAAACGCCAACTTTTAAACAACCCTTAAATGCCATTAAACGCCATCTCCAACACACCTTAAATGCTAACCCTTAAACTCCAACCATAACACACCAACCTTTAAACGCCAAAACCTAAACACGCTTAAACACCAACCTTTAAACACCAACCCATAAACGCCAACCCTTAAAACGCCAACGCTTAAACGCCAACCGTTAAACGGCCATCTCAAACAGCAACCTTTTTACACCAACCCTTAAAAGGCCAAACCTTACACGCCAAACCCTTAAACACCAACCATTACACGCCAAACCCTTAAACGCCAACCCTTAAACGCCAACCCTTAAACACCAACCCTTAAACGCCATCTCTTAAACACCAACCCTTAAAAACCAACCCTTAAACGCCATCTCTTAAACACCAAACTTTAAACACCAACCCTTAAGGGCCAAACCTTACACGCCAAACCTTTAAACACCAACCTGTAAACACCAACTCTTAAGCACCAACCCTTAAACGAAAACCCTTAAACGCCAACCCTTAAACACGAACCCTTAAACGCAAACCCTTAAACGCCAACCAATAAACGCCAACTCTTAAACGCCAACCCTTAAACGCCAAACCTTAAACGCGAACCCTTAGATGCCAACCCTTAAACGCCAACGTTTAAATGCCAACACTTAAACGCCAAACCTTAAACACCAACCCTTAAACGCCAACCCTTAAACGCCAACCCTTAAACGCCAACCCTTAAACGCCAACCCTAAACGCCAACCCTTAAACGCCAACCCTTAAACGCAAACCCATAAATGCCAACCCTTAAACGCCAACCCTAAAACGCCAACGTTTAAATGCCAACCGTTAAACGCCAAACCTTAAACGCCAACCCTTAAACGCCAACCCTTAAATGCAAACTCTTAAACGCCAACCCTTAAACGCGAACCCTTAGACGCCAACCCTTGAACGCCAACGTTTAAATGCCAACCCTTAAACGCCAAACCTTAAACACCAACCCTTAAACGCCAACCCTTAAACACCAAGCCTTAAACACCAACCCTTAAACACCAACCCTTTAAATGCCAATCCTTAAACGTCAACCCTTAAACACCAACCCTTAAACACCAACCCTTAAACACCAACCCTTAAACGCCAATCATTAAACACCAACCCCTCATCCGGCAAACCTTATACGCTAACTTTAAAGATCAACCCTTAAACACAAACCCTTGAAAGCCAACCCTTACAAACCGACAGTTAAACACCAAACCTTAAACGTTAACTTTTAAACACCAACGCTTAAACACCAACCCTTAAATGACAACCCTTAAACACCAACCCTAAATCGCCAACCCTTAAAAACCAACCTTATAACACCAACCTTTAAACACCAACCGTTAAAGGCAAACCTTACACACCAACCCTTAAACGCCAACCCTTAAATGCCAACTCTTAAACGCCAACCCTTAAACGCGAACCCTTAGACGCCAACCCTTGAACGCCAACGTTTAAATGCCAACCCTTAAACGCCAAACCTTAAACACCAACCCTTAAACGCCAACCCTTAAACACCAAGCCTTAAACACCAACCCTTAAACACCAACCCTTTAAATGCCAATCCTTAAACGTCAACCCTTAAACACCAACCCTTAAACACCAACCCTTAAACACCAACCCTTAAACGCCAATCATTAAACACCAACCCCTCATCCGGCAAACCTTATACGCTAACTTTAAAGATCAACCCTTAAACACAAACCCTTGAAAGCCAACCCTTACAAACCGACAGTTAAACACCAAACCTTAAACGTTAACTTTTAAACACCAACGCTTAAACACCAACCCTTAAACGACAACCCTAAATCGCCAACCCTTAAAAACCAACCTTATAACACCAACCTTTAAACACCAACCGTTAAAGGCAAACCTTACACGCCAAACCCTTAAACACACCAACCCTTAAACGCCAACCCTTAAACACCAACCCTTAAATGCCAACCCGTGAACGCCAAACCCTTAAACGCCAACCCTTAAACGCCAACCCTTAAACACCAACCCTAAAAAACGCCATCTCTTAAACACCAACCCTTAAAAACCAACCCTTAAACGCTATCTCTTAAACACCAACCTTTAAACACCAACCCTTAAGGGCCAAACCTTACACGCCAAACCTTTAAACACCAACCTGTAAACACCAACTCTTAAGCACCAACCCTTAAACGAAAACCCTTAAACGCCAACCCTTAAACACCAACCCTTAAACGCAAACCCTTAAACGCCAAGCAATAAACGCCAACTCTTAAACGCCAACCCTTAAACGCCATCCCTTAAACGCCAACCCTTAAACGCCAACCCTTAAATGCCAACCCTAAACGCCAACCCTTAAACGCCAACCCTTAAACGCAAACCCATAAATGCCAACCCTTAAAGGCCAACCCTAAAACGCCAACGTTTAAATGCCAACCGTTAAACGCCAAACCTTAAACGCCAACCCTTAAACGCCAACCCTTAAACGCCAACCTTTAAATGCCAACCCTTAAACGCCAACCCTTAAACGCGAACCCTTAGATGCCAACCCTTGAACGCCAACGTTTAAATGCCAACCCTTAAACGCCAAACCTTAAACACCAACCCTTAAACGCCAACCCTTAAACACCAAGCCTTAAACACCAACCCTTAAACACCAACCCTTTAAATGCCAATCCTTAAACGTCAACCCTTAAACACCAACCCTTAAACACCAACCCTTAAACACCAACCCTTAAACGCCAATCATTAAACACCAACCCCTCATCCGGCAAACCTTATACGCTAACTTTAAAGATCAACCCTTAAACACGAACCCTTGAAAGCCAACCCTTACAAACCGACAGTTAAACACCAAACCTTAAACGTTAACTTTTAAACACCAACGCTTAAACACCAACCCTTAAATGACAACCCTTAAACACCAACCCTAAATCGCCAACCCTTAAAAACCAACCTTAAAACACCAACCTTTAAACACCAACCGTTAAAGGCAAACCTTACACGCCAAACCCTTAAACACACCAACCCTTAAACGCCAACCCTTAAACACCAACCCTTAAATGCCAATCCGTGAACGCCAAACCCTTAAACGCCAACCCTTAAACGCCAACCCTTAAAAACCAACCCTTAAACGCCATCTCTTAAACACCAACCCTTAAAAACCAACCCTTAAACGCCATCTCTTAAACACCAACCTTTAAACACCAACCCTTAAGGGCCAAACCTTACACGCCAAACCTTTAAACACCAACCTGTAAACACCAACTCTTAAGCACCAACCCTTAAACGAAAACCCTTAAACGCCAACCCTTAAACACGAACCCTTAAACGCAAACCCTTAAACGCCAACCAATAAACGCCAACTCTTAAACGCCAACCCTTAAACGCCAACTCTTAAACGCCAACCCTTAAACGCCAAACCTTAAACGCGAACCCTTAGATGCCAACCCTTAAACCCAACGTTTAAATGCCAACACTTAAACGCCAAACCTTAAACACCAACCCTTAAACGCCAACCCTTAAACACCAAACCTTAAACACCAACCCTTAAACGCCAATCATTAAACACCAACCCCTCATCCGGAAAACCTTATACGCTAACTTTAAAGATCAACCCTTAAACACGAACCCTTGAAAGCCAACCCTTACAAACCGACGGTTAAACACCAAACCTTAAACGTTAACTTTTAAACACTAACGCTTAAACACCAACCCTTAAATGACAACCCTTAAACACCAACCCTAAATCGCCAACCCTTAAAAACCAACCTTAAAACACCAACCTTTAAACACCAACCGTTAAAGGCAAACCTTACACGCCAAACCCTTAAACGCACCAACCCTTAAACGCCAACCCTTAAACACCAACACTTAACATCAACCCTTAAACGCCATCTCTTAAACACCAACCTTTAAACACCAACCCTTAAGGGCCAAACCTTACACGCCAAACCTTTAAACACCAACCTGTAAACACCAACTCTTAAGCACCAACCCTTAAATGAAAACCCTTAAACGCCAACCCTTAAACACCAACCCTTAAACGCAAACCCTTAAATGCCAACCCATAAACGCCAACTCTTAAACGCCAACCCTTAAACGCCAACCCTTAAACGCCAACCCTTATACGCCAACCCTTAAACGCCAACCCTTAAACGCCAACCCTTAAACGCCAACCCTTAAACGCGAACCCTTAGATGCCAACCCTTAAACGCCAACGTTTAAATGCCAAATCTTAAACGCCAAACCTTAAACACCAACCCTTAAACGCCAACCCTTAAACACCAACCCTTAAACACAAAGCCTTAAACACCAACCCTTAAACACAAAGCCTTAAACACCAACCCTTAAACACCAACCCTTTAAACGCCAATCCTTAAACGTCAACCCTTAAACACCAACCCTTAAATACCAAACCTTAAACACCAACCCTTAAACGCCAACGTTTAAATGCCAACCCTTAAACGCCAAACCTTAAACGCCAACCCTTAAACGCAAAAACCTTAAATGCCATCCCTTAAACGCTAACCCGTAAATGCCAACCCTTAAACGCCAACCCTTAAACGCCAACGTTTAAATGCCAACCGTTAAACGCCAAACCTGAAACGCCAACCCTTAAACGCCAACAGTTAAACGCCAACCCTTACACGCCAAACCTTAAATGCCATCCCTTAAACGCCAACCCTTAAATGCCATCCCTTAACGCCAACCCTTAAACACCAACCCTTAAACACCAACCGTTAAACATTAATGCTTAAACACCAACCCTTGAAATGCCAACCCTCAAATGCTAACCTAAGCGCCAATCCTTAAAAACCAAACATCATCCGGCAAAACCTTAAACGCTAATTCTTAATTAGACCAACCCTTAAACACCAACCCTTGAAAGCCAACCATTTAACGCCAACTCCTAAACACCTTCTTAAACGCTAACCCTTAAACTCCAACCCTTACACACCAACCCTTAAAAGACAAAACCTAAACGCCAACACTTAAACACCAACCATTAAATGCCAACCCTTAAACGCCAACTCGTAAACACCAACCTTTAAACACCAACCCTTAAATGCCAACCTTTAAACACCAACCCTTACAATCCAACCCTTAAACGCCAACCCTTAAACGCCAACCCATAAACGTCAACCCTTAAACTCCAACCCTTAAACACCAACCCTTAAATGCCAACCCTTAAACGCCAACCCTTAAACGCCAACCCATAAACGCCAACCCTTAAACGCCAACCCTTAAACGCCAACCCTTAAACTCCAACGCTTAAACGCCAAGCCTTAATCGCCAACCCTTAAACACCATGCCTTAAACACCAACCCTTAAACACCAACCCTTAAATGCCAACCCTTAAACGCCAACCCTTAAACGCCAACCCATCAACGCCAACCCTTAAACACCAACCCTTAAACACCAACCGTTAAACATCAACGCTTAAACACCAACCCTTGAAAGCCAACCCTTACAAACCGACGGTTAAACACCAACCCTTAAACGCCAACTTTTAAACACCAGCCCTTAAACACCAACCCTTAAATGCCAACCCTTAAACACCAATCATAAATGGCCAACCCTTAAACACCAACCTTAAAAAACCAACCTTTAAACACCAACCCATAAACACCAACCCTTGAAAACCAACCCTTACAAACCGACAGTTAAACACCAACCCTTAAACGCCAACTTTTAAACAACCCTTAAATGCCATTAAACGCCATCTCCAACACACCTTAAATGCTAACCCTTAAACTCCAACCATAACACACCAACCTTTAAACGCCAAAACCTAAACACGCTTAAACACCAACCTTTAAACACCAACCCATAAACGCCAACCCTTAAAACGCCAACGCTTAAACGCCAACCGTTAAACGGCCATCTCAAACAGCAACCTTTTTACACCAACCCTTAAAAGGCCAAACCTTACACGCCAAACCCTTAAACACCAACCATTACACGCCAAACCCTTAAACACCAACCCTTAAACGCCAACCCTTAAACACCAACCGTTAAACATCAACGCTTAAACACCAACCCTTAAAAGCAATCCCTTAAACACCAACCCTAAATCGCCAAACCTTAAACACCAACCCTTAAAGGCCAACCATTTAACAGCAACTCCTAAACACCTTCTTAAACGCTAACCCTTAAACTCCAACCCTTACACACCAACCCTTAAAAGACAAAACCTAAACGCCAACCCTTAAACACCAACCTATAAACGCCAACCCTTAAACGCCAACCTATAAACACAAACCCTTAAATGCCAACTCTTAAACACCAACCTTTAAACACCAACCCTTAAATGCCAACCTTTAAACACCAACCCTTAAATGCCAACCCTTAAACGCCACCCCTTAAACGCCAACCCATAAACGTCAACCCTTAAACTACAACCCTTAAACACAAACCCTTAAATGTCAACCCTTAAACGCCAACCCTTAAACGCCAACCCATAAACGCCAACCCTTAAACGCCACCCCTTAAACGCCAACCCATAAACGTCAACCCTTAAACTACAACCCTTAAACACAAACCCTTAAATGTCAACCCTTAAACGCCAACCCTTAAACGCCAACCCATAAACGCCAACCCTTAAACGCCAACCCTTAAACAGCAACCCTTAAACGCCAACCCTTAAACACAAACCCTTAAACGCCAACCCTTAAACGCCAACCCTTAAACGCCAACCCTTAAACACCAACCCTTAAACACCAACCGTTAAACATCAACGCTTAAACACCAACCCTTGAAAGCCAACCCTTACAAACCGACGGTTAAACACCAACCCTTAAACGCCAACTTTTAAACACCAGCCCTTAAACACCAACCCTTAAATGCCAACCCTTAAATACCAATCCTAAATGGCCAACCCTTAAACACCAACCTTAAAGCACCAACCTTTAAACACCAACCCATAAACACCAACCCTTGAAAACCAACCCTTACAAACCGACAGTTAAACACCAACCCTTAAACGCCAACTTTTAAACAACAACCCTTAAATGCCATTAAACGCAATCTCCAAAACACCTTAAATGCTAACCCTTAAACTCCAACCATAACACACCAACCTTTAAACGCCAAAACCTAGACACGCTTAAACACCAACCTTTAAACACCAACCCATAAACGCCAACCCTTAAAACGCCAACGCTTTAACGCCAACCATTAAACGGCCATCTCAAACAGCAACCTTTTTACACCAACCCTTAAAAGGCCAAACCTTACACGCCAAACCCTTAAACACCAACCATTACACGCCAAACCCTTAAACACCAACCCTTAAACGCCAACCCTTAAACACCAACCCTTAAAGGCTGACCATTAAACGCCAACTCCTAAACACCTTAAACACAAACCCTTAAAGGTTGGCGTTGCCAACCATTAAACGCCAAACCCTTACACACCAACCCCTATACGCCAAAGCTTAAACGCCAACTCTTAAACAACTCCTAAACGCTAACCCTTAAAATGCCAACCGTTAAACACCAACCCTCAAACCCCAAACATTTAACACCAACCCTTAAACGCCAACGCTTATACGCCAACCCTTAAACGCAAACGCGTAAAACGCCAACCCATAAACGCCAACCCTTAAACACCAACCCTTTAACGCCAACCCTTAAACGTCAACCCTTGAACACCAAGCCTTGAAAACCAACCTTCAAATGCTAACCTAAACTTCAAACCCTTAAACACCAACCCTCATACAGCAAAGCCTAAAGGCTAACTCTTAAACACCAACCCTTAAACGCCAACTATTTAAAAGCCAACCCTTAAACACCAACCCTTAAAGGCCAACGCTTAAACGCCAAGCCTTAAACGCCAACCCTTAAACACCATGTCTTAAACGCCAAGCCTTAAACGCCAACCCTTAAACACCATGCCTTAAACACCAACCCTTAACCGCCAACCCTAAACACCAACCCTAAAACACCAACGCTTAAACACCAACCCTTAAACCCTTATACACCACCGTTAAACATCAACGCTTAAACACCAACCCTTAAACACGAACCCTTAAACACCAACCCTTAAACACCAACCGTTAAACATCAACGCTTAAACACCAACCCTTAAAAGCCAACCCTTAAACACCACCCCTAAATCTCCAAACCTTAAACACCAACCCTTAAAGGCCAACCATTTAACGGCAACTCCTAAACACCTTCTTAAACGCTAACCCTTAAACTCCAACCCTTACACACCAACCCTTAAAAGACAAAACCTAAACGCCAACCCTTAAACACCAACCTATAAACGCCAACCCTTAAACGCCAACCTATAAACACAAACCCGTAAATGCCAACTCTTAAACACCAACCTTTAAACACCAACCCTTAAATGCCAACCTTTAAGCACCAACCCTTAAATGCCAACCCTTAAACGCCACCCCTTAAACGCCAACCCATAAACGTCAACCCTTAAACTACAACCCTTAAACACAAACCCTTAAATGTCAACCCTTAAACGCCAACCCTTAAACACCAACCCTTTAAACACCAATCCTTAAACGTCAACCCTTAAACACCAACCCTTAAACACCAACCCTTAAACACCAACCCTTAAACGCCAATATTTAAACACCAACCCCTCATCCGGAAAACCTTATGCGCTAATAATAAAGATCAACCCTTAAACACGAACCCTTGAAAGCCAACCCTTACAAACCGACAGTTAAACACCAAACCTTAAACGTTAACTTTTAAACGCCAACCCTTAAACACCAACCCTTAAATGCCAACCCGTGAACGCCAAACCCTTAAACGCCAACCCTTAAACGCCAACCCTTAAACACCAACCCTTAAACGCCATCTCTTAAACACCAACCCTTAAAAACCAACCCTTAAACGCCATCTCTTAAACACCAACCTTTAAACACCAACCCTTAAGGGCCAAACCTTACACGCCAAACCTTTAAACACCAACCTGTAAACACCAACTCTTAAGCACCAACCCTTAAACGAAAACCCTTAAACGCCAACCTTTAAACACCAACCCTTAAACGCAAACCCTTAATCGCCAACCAATAAACGCCAACTCTTAAACGCCAAACCTTAAACGCCAAACCTTAAACGCGTACCCTTAGATGCCAACCCTTAAACGCCAACGTTTAAATGCCAACACTTAAACGCCAAACCTTAAACACCAACCCTTAAACGCCAACCCTTAAACGCCAACCCTAAACGCCAACCCTTAAACGCCAACCCTTAAACGCAAACCCATAAATGCCAACCCTTAAACGCCAACCCTTAAATGCCAACCCGTGAATGCCAAACCCTTAAACGCTAACCCTTAAACGCCAACCCTTAAACACCAACCCTAAAAAACGCCATCTCTTAAACACCAACCCTTAAAAACCAACCCTTAAACGCCATCTCTTAAACACCAACCTTTAAACACCAACCCTTAAGGGCCACACCTTACACGCCAAACCTTTAAACACCAACCTGTAAACACCAACTCTTAAGCACCAACCCTTAAACGAAAACCCTTAAACGCCAACCCTTAAACACCAACCCTTAAACGCAAACCCTTAAATGCCAAGCAATAAACGCCAACTCTTAAACGCCAACCCTTAAACGCCATCCCTTAAACGCCAACCCTTAAACGCCAACCCTAAACGCCAACCCTTAAACGCCAACCCTTAAACGCAAACCCATAAATGCCAACCCTTAAACGCCAACCCTAAAACGCCAACGTTTAAATGCCAACCGTTAAACGCCAAACCTTAAACGCCAACCCTTAAACGCCAACCCTTAAACGCCAACCTTTAAATGCCAACCCTTAAACGCCAACCCTTAAACGCGAACCCTTAGACGCCAACCCTTGAACGCCAACGTTTAAATGCCAACCCTTAAACGCCAAACCTTAAACACCAACCCTTAAACGCCAACCCTTAAACACCAAGCCTTAAACACCAACCCTTAAACACCAACCCTTTAAATGCCAATCCTTAAACGTCAACCCTTAAACACCAACCCTTAAACACCAACCCTTAAACACCAACCCTTAAACGCCAATGATTAAACACCAACCCCTCATCCGGCAAACCTTATACGCTAACTTTAAAGATCAACCCTTAAACACGAACCCTTGAAAGCCAACCCTTACAAACCGACAGTTAAACACCAAACGTTAAACGTTAACTTTTAAACACCAACGCTTAAACACCAACCCTTAAATGACAACCCTTAAACACCAACCCTAAATCGCCAACCCTTAAAAACCAACCTTAAAATACCAACCTTTAAACACCAACCGTTAAAGGCAAACCTTACACGCCAAACCCTTAAACACACCAACCCTTAAACGCCAACCCTTAAACACCAACCCTTAAATGCCAATCCGTGAACGCCAAACCCTTAAACGCCAACCCTTAAACGCCAACCCTTAAACACCAACCCTTAAACGCCATCTCTTAAACACCAACCCTTAAAAACCAACCCTTAAACGCCATCTCTTAAACACCAACCTTTAAACACCAACCCTTAAGGGCCAAACCTTACACGCCAAACCTTTAAACACCAACCTGTAAACACCAACTCTTAAGCACCAACCCTTAAACGAAAACCCTTAAACGCCAACCTTTAAACACCAACCCTTAAACGCAAACCCTTAATCGCCAACCAATAAACGCCAACTCTTAAACGCCAAACCTTAAACGCCAAACCTTAAACGCGTACCCTTAGATGCCAACCCTTAAACGCCAACGTTTAAATGCCAACACTTAAACGCCAAACCTTAAACACCAACCCTTAAACGCCAACCCTTAAACGCCAACCCTAAACGCCAACCCTTAAACGCCAACCCTTAAACGCAAACCCATAAATGCCAACCCTTAAACGCCAACCCTTAAATGCCAACCCGTGAATGCCAAACCCTTAAACGCCAACCCTTAAACGCCAACCCTTAAACACCAACCCTAAAAAACGCCATCTCTTAAACACCAACCCTTAAAAACCAACCCTTAAACGCCATCTCTTAAACACCAACCTTTAAACACCAACCCTTAAGGGCCACACCTTACACGCCAAACCTTTAAACACCAACCTGTAAACACCAACTCTTAAGCACCAACCCTTAAACGAAAACCCTTAAACGCCAACCCTTAAACACCAACCCTTAAACGCAAACCCTTAAATGCCAAGCAATAAACGCCAACTCTTAAACGCCAACCCTTAAACGCCATCCCTTAAACGCCAACCCTTAAACGCCAACCCTAAACGCCAACCCTTAAACGCCAACCCTTAAACGCAAACCCATAAATGCCAACCCTTAAACGCCAACCCTAAAACGCCAACGTTTAAATGCCAACCGTTAAACGCCAAACCTTAAACACCAACCCTTAAAGGCCAACCATTTAACGGCAACTCCTAAACACCTTCTTAAACGCTAACCCTTAAACTCCAACCCTTACACACCAACCCTTAAAAGACAAAACCTAAACGCCAACCCTTAAACACCAACCTATAAACGCCAACCCTTAAACGCCAACCTATAAACACAAACCCGTAAACGCCAACTCTTAAACACCAACCTTTAAACACCAACCCTTAAATGCCAACCTTTAAGCACCAACCCTTAAATGCCAACCCTTAAACGCCACCCCTTAAACGCCAACCCATAAACGTCAACCCTTAAACTACAACCCTTAAACACAAACCCTTAAATGTCAACCCTTAAACGCCAACCCTTAAACACCAACCCTTTAAACACCAATCCTTAAACGTCAACCCTTAAACACCAACCCTTAAACACCAACCCTTAAACACCAACCCTTAAACGCCAATATTTAAACACCAACCCCTCATCCGGAAAACCTTATGCGCTAATAATAAAGATCAACCCTTAAACACGAACCCTTGAAAGCCAACCCTTACAAACCGACAGTTAAACACCAAACCTTAAACGTTAACTTTTAAACGCCAACCCTTAAACACCAACCCTTAAATGCCAACCCGTGAACGCCAAACCCTTAAACGCCAACCCTTAAACGCCAACCCTTAAACACCAACCCTTAAACGCCATCTCTTAAACACCAACCCTTAAAAACCAACCCTTAAACGCCATCTCTTAAACACCAACCTTTAAACACCAACCCTTAAGGGCCAAACCTTACACGCCAAACCTTTAAACACCAACCTGTAAACACCAACTCTTAAGCACCAACCCTTAAACGAAAACCCTTAAACGCCAACCTTTAAACACCAACCCTTAAACGCAAACCCTTAATCGCCAACCAATAAACGCCAACTCTTAAACGCCAAACCTTAAACGCCAAACCTTAAACGCGTACCCTTAGATGCCAACCCTTAAATGCCAACGTTTAAATGCCAACACTTAAACGCCAAACCTTAAACACCAACCCTTAAACGCCAACCCTTAAACGCCAACCCTAAACGCCAACCCTTAAACGCCAACCCTTAAACGCAAACCCATAAATGCCAACCCTTAAACGCCAACCCTTAAATGCCAACCCGTGAATGCCAAACCCTTAAACGCCAACCCTTAAACGCCAACCCTTAAACACCAACCCTAAAAAACGCCATCTCTTAAACACCAACCCTTAAAAACCAACCCTTAAACGCCATCTCTTAAACACCAACCTTTAAACACCAACCCTTAAGGGCCACACCTTACACGCCAAACCTTTAAACACCAACCTGTAAACACCAACTCTTAAGCACCAACCCTTAAACGAAAACCCTTAAACGCCAACCCTTAAACACCAACCCTTAAACGCAAACCCTTAAATGCCAAGCAATAAACGCCAACTCTTAAACGCCAACCCTTAAACGCCATCCCTTAAACGCCAACCCTTAAACGCCAACCCTAAACGCCAACCCTTAAACGCCAACCCTTAAACGCAAACCCATAAATGCCAACCCTTAAACGCCAACCCTAAAACGCCAACGTTTAAATGCCAACCGTTAAACGCCAAACCTTAAACGCCAACCCTTAAACGCCAACCCTTAAACGCCAACCTTTAAATGCCAACCCTTAAACGCCAACCCTTAAACGCGAACCCTTAGACGCCAACCCTTGAACGCCAACGTTTAAATGCCAACCCTTAAACGCCAAACCTTAAACACCAACCCTTAAACGCCAACCCTTAAACACCAAGCCTTAAACACCAACCCTTAAACACCAACCCTTTAAATGCCAATCCTTAAACGTCAACCCTTAAACACCAACCCTTAAACACCAACCCTTAAACACCAACCCTTAAACGCCAATGATTAAACACCAACCCCTCATCCAGCAAACCTTATACGCTAACTTTAAAGATCAACCCTTAAACACGAACCCTTGAAAGCCAACCCTTACAAACCGACAGTTAAACACCAAACGTTAAACGTTAACTTTTAAACACCAACGCTTAAACACCAACCCTTAAATGACAACCCTTAAACACCAACCCTAAATCGCCAACCCTTAAAAACCAACCTTAAAATACCAACCTTTAAACACCAACCGTTAAAGGCAAACCTTACACGCCAAACCCTTAAACACACCAACCCTTAAACGCCAACCCTTAAACACCAACCCTTAAATGCCAATCCGTGAACGCCAAACCCTTAAACGCCAACCCTTAAACGCCAACCCTTAAACACCAACCCTTAAACGCCATCTCTTAAACACCAACCCTTAAAAACCAACCCTTAAACGCCATCTCTTAAACACCAACCTTTAAACACCAACCCTTAAGGGCCAAACCTTACACGCCAAACCTTTAAACACCAACCTGTAAACACCAACTCTTAAGCACCAACCCTTAAACGAAAACCCTTAAACGCCAACCTTTAAACACCAACCCTTAAACGCAAACCCTTAATCGCCAACCAATAAACGCCAACTCTTAAACGCCAAACCTTAAACGCCAAACCTTAAACGCGTACCCTTAGATGCCAACCCTTAAACGCCAACGTTTAAATGCCAACACTTAAACGCCAAACCTTAAACACCAACCCTTAAACGCCAACCCTTAAACGCCAACCCTAAACGCCAACCCTTAAACGCCAACCCTTAAACGCAAACCCATAAATGCCAACCCTTAAACGCCAACCCTTAAATGCCAACCCGTGAATGCCAAACCCTTAAACGCCAACCCTTAAACGCCAACCCTTAAACACCAACCCTAAAAAACGCCATCTCTTAAACACCAACCCTTAAAAACCAACCCTTAAACGCCATCTCTTAAACACCAACCTTTAAACACCAACCCTTAAGGGCCACACCTTACACGCCAAACCTTTAAACACCAACCTGTAAACACCAACTCTTAAGCACCAACCCTTAAACGAAAACCCTTAAACGCCAACCCTTAAACACCAACCCTTAAACGCAAACCCTTAAATGCCAAGCAATAAACGCCAACTCTTAAACGCCAACCCTTAAACGCCATCCCTTAAACGCCAACCCTTAAACGCCAACCCTAAACGCCAACCCTTAAACGCCAACCCTTAAACGCAAACCCATAAATGCCAACCCTTAAACGCCAACCCTAAAACGCCAACGTTTAAATGCCAACCGTTAAACGCCAAACCTTAAACACCAACCCTTAAAGGCCAACCATTTAACGGCAACTCCTAAACACCTTCTTAAACGCTAACCCTTAAACTCCAACCCTTACACACCAACCCTTAAAAGACAAAACCTAAACGCCAACCCTTAAACACCAACCTATAAACGCCAACCCTTAAACGCCAACCTATAAACACAAACCCGTAAACGCCAACTCTTAAACACCAACCTTTAAACACCAACCCTTAAATGCCAACCTTTAAGCACCAACCCTTAAATGCCAACCCTTAAACGCCACCCCTTAAACGCCAACCCATAAACGTCAACCCTTAAACTACAACCCTTAAACACAAACCCTTAAATGTCAACCCTTAAACGCCAACCCTTAAACACCAACCCTTTAAACACCAATCCTTAAACGTCAACCCTTAAACACCAACCCTTAAACACCAACCCTTAAACACCAACCCTTAAACGCCAATATTTAAACACCAACCCCTCATCCGGAAAACCTTATGCGCTAATAATAAAGATCAACCCTTAAACACGAACCCTTGAAAGCCAACCCTTACAAACCGACAGTTAAACACCAAACCTTAAACGTTAACTTTTAAACGCCAACCCTTAAACACCAACCCTTAAATGCCAACCCGTGAACGCCAAACCCTTAAACGCCAACCCTTAAACGCCAACCCTTAAACACCAACCCTTAAACGCCATCTCTTAAACACCAACCCTTAAAAACCAACCCTTAAACGCCATCTCTTAAACACCAACCTTTAAACACCAACCCTTAAGGGCCAAACCTTACACGCCAAACCTTTAAACACCAACCTGTAAACACCAACTCTTAAGCACCAACCCTTAAACGAAAACCCTTAAACGCCAACCTTTAAACACCAACCCTTAAACGCAAACCCTTAATCGCCAACCAATAAACGCCAACTCTTAAACGCCAAACCTTAAACGCCAAACCTTAAACGCGTACCCTTAGATGCCAACCCTTAAATGCCAACGTTTAAATGCCAACACTTAAACGCCAAACCTTAAACACCAACCCTTAAACGCCAACCCTTAAACGCCAACCCTAAACGCCAACCCTTAAACGCCAACCCTTAAACGCAAACCCATAAATGCCAACCCTTAAACGCCAACCCTTAAATGCCAACCCGTGAATGCCAAACCCTTAAATGCCAACCCTTAAACGCCAACCCTTAAACACCAACCCTTAAACGCCATCTCTTAAACACCAACCCTTAAAAACCAACCCTTAAACGCCATCTCTTAAACACCAACCTTTAAACACCAACCCTTAAGGGCCAAACCTTACACGCCAAACCTTTAAACACCAACCTGTAAACACCAACTCTTAAGCACCAACCCTTAAACGAAAACCCTTAAACGCCAACCCTTAAACACGAACCCTTAAACGCAAACCCTTAAACGCCAACCAATAAACGCCAACTCTTAAACGCCAACCCTTAAACGCCAACTCTTAAACGCGAACCCTTAAACGCCAAACCTTAAACGCGAACCCTTAGATGCCAACCCTTAAACGCCAACGTTTAAATGCCAACACTTAAACGCCAAACCTTAAACACCAACCCTTAAACGCCAACCCTTAAACACCAAACCTTAAACACCAACCCTTAAACGCCAATCATTAAACACCAACCCCTCATCCGGAAAACCTTATACGCTAACTTTAAAGATCAACCCTTAAACACGAACCCTTGAAAGCCAACCCTTCAAACCGACGGTTAAACACCAAACCTTAAACGTTAACTTTTAAACACCAACGCTTAAACACCAACCCTTAAATGACAACCCTTAAACACCAACCCTAAATCGCCAACCCTTAAAAACCAACCTTAAAACACCAACCTTTAAACACCAACCGTTAAAGGCAAACCTTACACGCCAAACCCTTAAACGCACCAACCCTTAAACGCCAACCCTTAAACACCAACCCTTAAATGCCAACCCCTGAACGCCAAACCCTTAAACGCCAACCCTTAAACGCCAACACTTAAACATCAACCCTTAAACGCCATCTCTTAAACACCAACCTTTAAACACCAACCCTTAAGGGCCAAACCTTACACGCCAAACCTTTAAACACCAACCTGTAAACACCAACTCTTAAGCACCAACCCTTAAATGAAAACCCTTAAACGCCAACCCTTAAACACCAACCCTTAAACGCAAACCCTTAAACGCCAACCCATAAACGCCAACTCTTAAACACCAACCCTTAAACGCCAACCCTTAAACGCCAACCCTTATACGCCAACCCTTAAACGCCAACCCTTAAACGCCAACCCTTAAACGCCAACCCTTAAACGCGAACCCTTAGATGCCAACCCTTAAACGCCAACGTTTAAATGCCAAATCTTAAACGCCAAACCTTAAACACCAACACTTAAACGCCAACCCTTAAACACCAACCCTTAAACACAAAGCCTTAAACACCAACCCTTAAACACAAAGCCTTAAACACCAACCCTTAAACACCAACCCTTTAAACGCCAATCCTTAAACGTCAACCCTTAAACACCAACCCTTAAACACCAAACCTTAAACACCAACCCTTAAACGCCAACGTTTAAATGCCAACCCTTAAACGCCAAACCTTAAACGCCAACCCTTAAACGCAAAAACCTTAAATGCCATCCCTTAAACGCTAACCCGTAAATGCCAACCCTTAAACGCCAACCCTTAAACGCCAACGTTTAAATGCCAACCCTTAAATGACAACCCTTAAACACCAACCCTAAATCGCCAACCCTTAAAAACCAACCTTAAAACACCAACCTTTAAACACCAACCGTTAAAGGCAAACCTTACACGCCAAACCCTTAAACGCACCAACCCTTAAACGCCAACCCTTAAACACCAACCCTTAAATGCCAACCCCTGAACGCCAAACCCTTAAACGCCAACCCTTAAACGCCAACACTTAAACATCAACCCTTAAACGCCATCTCTTAAACACCAACCTTTAAACACCAACCCTTAAGGGCCAAACCTTACACGCCAAACCTTTAAACACCAACCTGTAAACACCAACTCTTAAGCACCAACCCTTAAATGAAAACCCTTAAACGCCAACCCTTAAACACCAACCCTTAAACGCAAACCCTTAAACGCCAACCCATAAACGCCAACTCTTAAACGCCAACCCTTAAACGCCAACCCTTAAACGCCAACCCTTATACGCCAACCCTTAAACGCCAACCCTTAAACGCCAACCCTTAAACGCCAACCCTTAAACGCGAACCCTTAGATGCCAACCCTTAAACGCCAACGTTTAAATGCCAAATCTTAAACGCCAAACCTTAAACACCAACACTTAAACGCCAACCCTTAAACACCAACCCTTAAACACAAAGCCTTAAACACCAACCCTTAAACACAAAGCCTTAAACACCAACCCTTAAACACCAACCCTTTAAACGCCAATCCTTAAACGTCAACCCTTAAACACCAACCCTTAAACACCAAACCTTAAACACCAACCCTTAAACGCCAACGTTTAAATGCCAACCCTTAAACGCCAAACCTTAAACGCCAACCCTTAAACGCAAAAACCTTAAATGCCATCCCTTAAACGCTAACCCGTAAATGCCAACCCTTAAACGCCAACCCTTAAACGCCAACGTTTAAATGCCAACCGTTAAACGCCAAACCTGAAACGCCAACCCTTAAACACCAACCCTTAAACACCAACCGTTAAACATTAATGCTTAAACACCAACCCTTGAAATGCCAAACCTCAAATTCTAACCTAAGCGCCAATCCTTAAAAACCAAACATC
This sequence comes from Petromyzon marinus, assembly GCF_048934315.1. Taxonomy (NCBI): domain Eukaryota; kingdom Metazoa; phylum Chordata; class Hyperoartia; order Petromyzontiformes; family Petromyzontidae; genus Petromyzon; species Petromyzon marinus. The sequence goes on along the minus strand of NC_133707.1, from coordinate 12,463,154 downwards.
ATCCGGCAAAACCTTAAACGCTAATTCTTAATTAGACCAACCCTTAAACACCAACCCTTGAAAGCCAACCATTTAACGCCAACTCCTAAACACCTTCTTAAACGCTAACCCTTAAACTCCAACCCTTACACACCAACCCTTAAAAGACAAAACCTAAACGCCAACCCTTAAACACCAACCATTAAATGCCAACCCTTAAACGCCAACTCGTAAACACCAACCTTTAAACACCAACCCTTAAATGCCAACCTTTAAACACCAACCCTTACAATCCAACCCTTAAACGCCAACCCTTAAACGCCAACCCATAAACGTCAACCCTTAAACTCCAACCCTTAAACACCAACCCTTAAATGCCAACCCTTAAACGCCAACCCTTAAACGCCAACCCATAAACGCCAACCCTTAAACGCCAACCCTTAAACAGCAACCCTTAAACGCCAACGCTTAAACGCCAAGCCTTAATCGCCAACCCTTAAACACCATGCCTTAAACAACAACCCTTAAACACCAACCCTTAAATGCCAACCCTTAAACGCCAACCCTTAAACGCCAACCCATCAACGCCAACCCTTAAACACCAACCCTTAAACACCAACCGTTAAACATCAACGCTTAAACACCAACCCTTGAAAGCCGACCTTACAAACCGACGGTTAAACACCAACCCTTAAACGCCAACTTTTAAACACCAGCCCTTAAACACCAACCCTTAAATGCCAACCCTTAAACACCAATCCTAAATGGCCAACCCTTAAACACCAACCTTAAAAAACCAACCTTTAAACACCAACCCATAAACACCAACCCTTGAAAACCAACCCTTACAAACCGACAGTTAAACACCAACCCTTAAACGCCAACTTTTAAACAACCCTTAAATGCCATTAAACGCCATCTCCAACACACCTTAAATGCTAACCCTTAAACTCCAACCATAACACACCAACCTTTAAACGCCAAAACCTAAACACGCTTAAACACCAACCTTTAAACACCAACCCATAAACGCCAACCCTTAAAACGCCAACGCTTAAACGCCAACCGTTAAACGGCCATCTCAAACAGCAACCTTTTTACACCAACCCTTAAAAGGCCAAACCTTACACGCCAAACCCTTAAACACCAACCATTACACGCCAAACCCTTAAACACCAACCCTTAAACGCCAACCCTTAAACACCAACCCTTAAAGGCTGACCATTAAACGCCAACTCCTAAACACCTTCTTAAACACAAACCCTTAAAGGTTGGCGTTGCCAACCATTAAACGCCAAACCCTTACACACCAACCCCGATACGGCAAAGCTTAAACGCCAACTCTTAAACAACTCTTAAACGCTAACCCTTAAAATGCCAACCGTTAAACACCAACGCTCAAACCCCAAACATTTAACACCAACCCTTAAACGCCAACGCTTATACGCCAACCCTTAAACGCAAACGCGTAAAACGCCAACCCATAAACGCCAACCCTTAAACACCAACCCTTTAACGCCAACCCTTAAACGTCAACCCTTGAACACCAAGCCTTGAAAACCAACCTTCAAATGCTAACCTAAACTTCAAACATTTAAACACTAACCCTCATACAGCAAAGCCCAAAGGCTAACTCTTAAACACCAACCCTTAAACACCAACTATTTAAAAGCCAACCCTTAAACACTAACCCTTAAAGGCCAACGCTTAAACGCCAAGCCTTAAACACCAACCCTTAAACACCATGCCTTAAACACACTTAAAAACCAACCCTTAACCGCCAACCCTAAACACCAACCCTAAAACACCAACGCTTAAACACCAACCCTTAAACACCACCGTTAAACATCAACGCTTAAACACCACCCCTTAAACACCAACCCTTAAACACCAACCCTTAAACACCAACCCTTAAACACCAACCGTTAAACATCAACGCTTAAACACCAACCCTTAAAAGCAATCCCTTAAACACCAACCCTAAATCGCCAAACCTTAAACACCAACCCTTAAAGGCCAACCATTTAACGGCAACTCCTAAACACCTTCTTAAACGCTAACCCTTAAACTCCAACCCTTACACACCAACCCTTAAAAGACAAAACCTAAACGCCAACCCTTAAACACCAACCTATAAACGCCAACCCTTAAACGCCAACCTATAAACACAAACCCTTAAACGCCAACTCTTAAACACCAACCTTTAAACACCAACCCTTAAATGCCAACCTTTAAACACCAATCCTTAAATGCCAACCCTTAAACGCCACCCCTTAAACGCCAACCCATAAACGTCAACCCTTAAACTACAACCCTTAAACACAAACCCTTAAATGTCAACCCTTAAACGCCAACCCTTAAACGCCAACCCATAAAAGCCAACCCTTAAACGCCACCCCTTAAACGCCAGCCCATAAACGTCAACCCTTAAACTACAACCCTTAAACACAAACCCTTAAATGTCAACCATTAAACGCCAACCCTTAAACGCCAACCCATAAACGCCAACCCTTAAACGCCAACCCTTAAACAGCAACCCTTAAACGCCAACGCTTAAACGCCAAGCCTTAATCGCCAACCCTTTAACACCATGCCTTAAACACCAACCCTTAAACACAAACCCTTAAATGCCAACCCTTAAACGCCAACCCTTAAACGCCAACCCATAAACGCCAACCCTTAAACACCAACCCTTAAACACCAACCGTTAAACATCAACGCTTAAACACCAACCCTTGAAAGCCAACCCTTACAAACCGACGGTTAAACACCAACCCTTAAACGCCAACTTTTAAACACCAGCCCTTAAACACCAACCCTTAAATGCCAACCCTTAAACACCAATCCTAAATGGCCAACCCTTAAACACCAACCTTAAAGCACCAACCTTTAAACACCAACCCATAAACACCAACCCTTGAAAACCAACCCTTACAAACCGACAGTTAAACACCAACCCTTAAACGCCAACTTTTAAACAACAACCCTTAAATGCCATTAAACGCAATCTCCAAAACACCTTAAATGCTAACCCTTAAACTCCAACCATAACACACCAACCTTTAAACGCCAAAACCTAGACACGCTTAAACACCAACCTTTAAACACCAACCCATAAACGCCAACCCTTAAAACGCCAACGTTTTAACGCCAACCATTAAACGGCCATCTCAAACAGCAACCTTTTTACACCAACCCTTAAAAGGCCAAACCTTACACGCCAAACCCTTAAACACCAACCATTACACGCCAAACCCTTAAACACCAACCCTTAAACGCCAACCCTTAAACACCAACCCTTAAAGGCTGACCATTAAACGCCAACTCCTAAACACCTTCTTAAACACAAACCCTTAAAGGTTGGCGTTGCCAACCATTAAACGCCAAACCCTTACACACCAACCCCTATACGCCAAAGCTTAAACGCCAACTCTTAAACAACTCCTAAACGCTAACCCTTAAAATGCCAACCGTTAAACACCAACCCTCAAACCCCAAACATTTAACACCAACCCTTAAACGCCAACGCTTATACGCCAACCCTTAAACGCAAACGCGTAAAACGCCAACCCATAAACGCCAACCCTTAAACACCAACCCTTTAACGCCAACCCTTAAACGTCAACCCTTGAACACCAAGCCTTGAAAACCAACCTTCAAATGCTAACCTAAACTTCAAACCCTTAAACACCAACCCTCATACAGCAAAGCCTAAAGGCTAACTCTTAAATACCAACCCTTAAACGCCAACTATTTAAAAGCCAACCCTTAAACACCAACCCTTAAAGGCCAACGCTTAAACGCCAAGCCTTAAACGCCAACCCTTAAACACCATGTCTTAAACGCCAAGCCTTAAACGCCAACCCTTAAACACCATGCCTTAAACACCCTTAAACACCAACCCTTAACCGCCAACCCTAAACACCAACCCTAAAACACCAACGCTTAAACACCAACCCTTAAACCCTTATACACCACCGTTAAACATCAACACTTAAACACCAACCCTTAAACACCAACCCTTAAACACCAACCGTTAAACATCAACGCTTAAACACCAACCCTTAAAAGCCAACCCTTAAACACCACCCCTAAATCTCCAAACCTTAAACACCAACCCTTAAAGGCCAACCATTTAACGGCAACTCCTAAACACCTTCTTAAACGCTAACCCTTAAACTCCAACCCTTACACACCAACCCTTAAAAGACAAAACCTAAACGCCAACCCTTAAACACCAACCTATAAACGCCAACCCTTAAACGCCAACCTATAAACACAAACCCTTAAACGCCAACTCTTAAACACCAACCTTTAAACACCAACCCTTAAATGCCAACCTTTAAACACCAACACTTAAATGCCAACCCTTAAACGCCACCCCTTAAACGCCAACCCATAAACGTCAACCCTTAAACTACAACCCTTAAACACAAACCCTTAAATGTCAACCCTTAAACGCCAACCCTTAAACGCCAACCCATAAACGCCAACCCTTAAACGCCAACCCTTAAACAGCAACCCTTAAACGCCAACGCTTAAACGCCAAGCCTTAATCGCCAACCCTTAAACACCATGCCTTAAACACAACCCTTAAACACCAACCCTTAAATGCCAACCCTTAAACGCCAACCCTTAAACGCCAACCCATAAACGCCAACCCTTAAACACCAACCCTTAAACACCAACCGTTAAACATCAATGCTTAAACACCAACCCTTGGAAGCCAACCCTTACAAACCGACGGTTAAACACCAACCCTTAAACGCCAACTTTTAAACACCAGCCCTTAAACACCAACCCTTAAATGCCAACCCTTAAACACCAATCCTAAATGGCCAACCCTTAAACACCAACCTTAAAACACCGACCTTTAAACACCAACCCATGAACACCAACCCTTGAAAACCAACCCTTACAAACCGACAGTTAAACACCAACCCTTAAACGCCAACTTTTAAACAACAACCCTTAAATGCCATTAAACGCCATCTCCAAAACACCTTAAATGCTAACCTTTAAACTCCAACCATAACACACCAACCTTTAAACACCAAAACCTAAACACGCTTAAACACCAACCCTTAAACACCAACCCATAAACGCCAACCCTTAAAACGCCAACGCTTTAACACCAACCATTAAACGGCCATCTCAAACAGCAACCTTTTTACACCAACCCTTAAAAGGCCAAACCTTACACGCCAACCATTACATGCCAAACCCTTAAACACCAACCCTTAAACGCCAACCCTTAAACACCAACCCTTAAAGGCTGACCATTAAACGCCAACTCCTAAACACCTTCTTAAACACAAACCCTTAAAGGTTGGCGTTGCCAACCATTAAACGCCAAACCCTTACACACCAACCCCTATACGCCAAAGCTTAAACGCCAACTCTTAAACAACTCCTAAACGCTAACCCTTAAAATGCCAACCGTTAAACACCAACCCTCAAACCCCAAACATTTAACACCAACCCTTAAACGCCAACGCTTATACGCCAACCCTTAAACGCAAACGCGTAAAACGCCAACCCATAAACGCCAACCCTTAAACACCAACCCTTTAACGCCAAGCCTTAAACGTCAACCCTTGAACACCAAGCCTTGAAAACCAACCTTCAAATGCTAACCTAAACTTCAAACCCTTAAACACCAACCCTCATACAGCAAAGCCTAAAGGCTAACTCTTAAACACCAACCCTTACACACCAACCCTTAAAAGACACAACCTAAACGCCAATTCTTAATTAGACCAACCCTTAAACACCAACGCTTGAAAGCCAACCCTTACAAACCGACGGTTAAACACCAACCCTTAAACGCCAACTTTTAAACACCAACCCTTAAACACCAACCCTTAAATGCAACCCTTAATCACCAATCCTAAATCGCCAACCCTTAAACACCAACCTTAAAACACCAACCTTTAAACACCAACCGTTAAAGGCAAACCTTACAGGCCAAACCCGTAAACTCCAACCATTACACACCAACCCTTAAACGCCAAAACCTAAACACGCTTAAACACCAACCCTTAAACAACGATCCTTAAACGCCAACCCGCTAAACGCCAACCCTTAAACGCCAACCGTTAAACGGCCATCTTAAACAGCAACCTTTATACACCAACCCTTAAAAGGCCAAACCTTACACGCCAAACCTTTAAACACCAACCATTACACGCCAAACCCTTAAACACCAACCCTTAAACGCCAACCCTTAAACACCAACCCTTAAAGGCCGACCATTAAACGCCAACCCTTAAACGCCAACGCTTAAACGCCAAGCCTTAAACGCCAACCCTTAAACACCATGTCTTAAACACCAACCCTTAAATACCAACCCCTAAACGCCAATCCAAAGACGCCAACACTTAAACGCCAAGCCTTAAACGCCAACCCTTAAACACCATGCCATAAACACCCTAAAAAACCAACCCTTAACTGCCAACCCTTAAACGCCAACCCTAAAACACCAACCCTAAACACCAACCCTAAACACCAACCCTTAAACACCACCGTTAAACATCAACGCTTAAACACCAACCCTTAAACACCAACCCTTAAAAGCGAACCCTTAAACACCAGCCCTAAATCGCCAAACCTTAAACACCAACCCTTAAAGGCCAACTATTTAACGCCAACTTCTAAACACCTTCTTAAACGCTAACCCTTAAACTCCAACCCTTACACACCAACCCTTAAAAGACAAAACCTAAACGCTAACCCTTAAACACCAACCATTAAACACCAACCCTTAAATGCCAACCTTTAAACACCAACCCTTAAATGCCAACCTTTAAACGCCAACCCTTAAACGCCAACCCTTAAACACCAACCCTTGAAAGTCAACCCTTAAACGCAAACTAATGCCATCCCTTAAACACCAACCCTTAAACACCAATCCCTTAAATGCCAACCTTTAAACGCCAACCTTTAAACAACAGCCCTTAAACTCCAACCATTACACACCAACCCTTAAATGCTGAAAACCAAAACACGCTTAAACACCAACCCTTAAACACCAACCCTTAAACGCCAACCCGTAAACGCCAACCCTTAAACACCATGCGTTAAACACCAACCCTTAAACACCAACCCTTAAACGCCAATCCTTAAACGACAACCCTTAAACACCAACCGTAAACATCAATGCTTAAACACCAACCCTTGGAAAGCCAACCCTTAAATGCTAACCTAAGCGCCAACCCTTAAACACCAACCTTTAAACACCAACCCTTAAAGGCCAACCCTTAAACGCCAACTCTTAAACGCCAACCCTTAAACACCAACCTTTAAACACCAACCCTTAAATGCCAACCCTTAAACGCCAACCCTTAAACGCCAACCCTTCAACGCCAACTTTTAAACACCAACCCTTAAACACCAACCCTTAAACACCAACCTTTAAACACCAAACCTTAAAGGCCAACCCTTAAATGCCAACCCTTAAACGCCAATCCTTCAACGCCAACCCTTCAACGCCAACTTTTAAACACCAACCCTTAAACACCAACCTTTAAACACCAACCTTTAAACATCAACCCTTAAATGCCAACCCTTAAACGCCAACCCTTAAACGCCAACCCTTAAACGACAACCCTTAAACACCAACCCTTGAAAGTCAACCCTTAAATGGCAACCTTTAAACGCCAACCTTTAAACACCAACCCTTAAACTCCAACCTTTAAACACCAAACCTTAAAGGCCAACCCTTAAACGCCAACCCGTAAACGCCAACCCTTAAACACCAAAATTTAACACCAATCCTTAAAGGCCAAACCTTACACGCCGAACCTTTAAACGCCAACGCTTAAACGCCAAGCCTTAAACGCCAACCCTTAAACACCAACACTTAAACGCCAACGCTTAAACACCAACCCTTAAACACCAACCGTTAAACATCAACGCTGAAAACACCAACCCTTGGAAAGCCAACCCTCAAATGCTAACCTAAGCGCAAACCCTTAAACACCAACCTTTAAACACCAACCCTTAAAGGCCAACCCTTAAACGCTAACTCTTAAACGCCAACCCTTAAACACCAACCTTTAAACACCAACCCTTAAATGCCAACCCTTAAACACCAACCATTAAACACCAACCCTTAAATGCCAACCTTTAAACACCAACCCTTAAATGCCAACCTTTAAACGCCAACCCTTAAACGCCAACCCTTAAACACCAACCCTTGAAAGTCAACCCTTAAACGCAAACTAATGCCAACCCTTAAACACCAACCCTTAAACACCAATCCCTTAAATGCCAACCTTTAAACAACAGCCCTTAAACTCCAACCATTACACACCAACCCTTAAATGCTGAAAACCAAAACACGCTTAAACACCAACCCTTAAACACCAACCCTTAAACGGCAACCCGTAAACGCCAACCCTTAAACACCAAAATTTAACACCAATCCTTAAAGGCCAAACCTTACACGCCAAACCTTTTAACGCCAACGCTTAAACGCCAAGCCTTAAACGCCAACCCTTAAACACCATGCCTTAAACACCAACCCTTAAACACCAACCCTTAAACGCCAATCCTTAAACGACAACCCTTAAACACCAACCGTAAACATCAACGCTTAAACACCAACCATTGGAAAGCCAACCCTCAAATGCTAACCTAAGCGCCAACCCTTAAACACCAACCTTTAAACACCAACCCTTAAAGGCCAACCCTTAAACGCCAACTCTTAAACGCCAACCCTTAAACACCAACCTTTAAACACCAACCCTTAAATGCCAACCCTTAAACGCCAACCCTTAAACGCCAACCCTTCAACGCCAACTTTTAAACACCAACCCTTAAACACCAACCCTTAAACACCAACCTTTAAACACCAAACCTTAAAGGCCAACCCTTAAATGCCAACCCTTAAACGCCAATCCTTCAACGCCAACCCTTCAACGCCAACTTTTAAACACCAACCCTTAAACACCAACCTTTAAACACCAACCTTTAAACATCAACCCTTAAATGCCAACCCTTAAACGCCAACCCTTAAACGCCAACCCTTAAACGACAACCCTTAAACACCAACCCTTGAAAGTCAACCCTTAAATGGCAACCTTTAAACGCCAACCTTTAAACACCAACCCTTAAACTCCAACCTTTAAACACCAAACCTTAAAGGCCAACCCTTAAACGCCAACCCGTAAACGCCAACCCTTAAACACCAAAATTTAACACCAATCCTTAAAGGGCAAACCTTACACGCCGAACCTTTAAACGCCAACGCTTAAACGCCAACCCTTAAACACCAACACTTAAACACCAACCGTTAAACATCAACGCTGAAAACACCAACCCTTGGAAAGCCAACCCTCAAATGCTAACCTAAGCGCAAACCCTTAAACACCAACCTTTAAACACCAACCCTTAAAGGCCAACCCTTAAACGCTAACTCTTAAACGCCAACCCTTAAACACCAACCTTTAAACACCAACCCTTAAATGCCAACCCTTAAACGCCAACCCTTAAACGCCACCCCTTCAACGCCAACTTTTAAACACCAACCCTTAAACACCAACCCTTAAACACCAACCTTTAAACACCAAACCTTAAAGGCCGACCCTTAAATGCCAACTCTTAAACGCCAACCCTTAAACATTCTGACACCAATGTAGTGTTGCTCCGGAGACACTTCGTATGTGGGGCACGTCTTTATTATCCACAAGTACCCTAACTACGATACATCAATTCTTCATAAAGTTGATCTTGAGGACCTCTTCCACTTGGTATATTATATGCCTCCTGTGTAGCATGCCTAACCCGACTACGTTCCAGGTCCTCCGGCTATAATATACTATGTGAGACTACCTGACCCAGCCAAGGTACAGGTCCAACACTGACCTCACTGAGCTTCGGCCCTTAAAAGGACGGCGAAGCTAGGGGTTCAGAGTCCTACTCTAGCAGGTCTTCTTTCTTCAACTGGTTATCTTCGACTGCTCCGGTTTCCAACTGCTTCTGTCTCAAACTGCTTAGGTTTTTAAACTGCCTGGACCTCTCCAGAGGTTCGCCTTATATCCATTTCTCAGCCGAGGTGCGGACCTCAGTGAGGGACGTGGGTGACCCCAGAGTTCCCCACTGAGGTCCGCATGTCTGCCGTTGCAGATTAGTGCAGCCGCAGCCCCCCAGCCTTTGGGAGTGTTTGCGAGGGATCATAGAATCCCTCAGCCCCCCAACTGCTTCAGGGCTGCCTGTCATTGCCTGCAAGTGTAGCCCATCCATGGCGCTACACTCGTAAAAAACATTATTTTTGAAAAACTTTTGGACAGATGTTCAAGCAGACGTCCCAGGATGTCAAATATCGCAGCATTTGATTGGTATTTTCTTGAAAATTTTGGTAAAATTTGGGGGGGGACCGAGTGTCAGAGTTTGATAAAACTTTTTTGTCCTGTTGTATACGGCCCTTTTTCCACAATTAATATCCATAAGAATATTTACCGATATATACATATAGATTTTTTTAGTGACAAACATTAATGAATAAAAACACTAAGCCAGTCACACAGGAAAACCAGATGTCGATCATAAAGAAAGCCATAAATAAATGAATAAACTCTCGTGGCAAGGATGTTAATGGCTATCACCGGAATCTCCAGATGAACAAGTGCTTGATGTGACCCTAAGGAAGGGTCACCCAGAGGGGAGCCCCTCAGGATGGTAGACATTGGCGCCATCCGCTTGAACCAAAATTTTTCTGTCATTGCTATTGGGGTAACGTTAAAGTTCAAATTGCAATAACAAGAATAAGCTAACATTATCAACCCTCACCCTCACTCCAATTAAGACCAGGCCACAATGAATCATTACCCATTTCTTAGTTCAATACTAAATGTTACTTCACCTTTGATACTTTACCATATGAAAACACAAATCTTTGGAAACATTAACAACAAGACAATAGTGCGATGTTGTATCCAGGATTGTCCGACGAGATCAACGGACAGGTCAAGCTAACGAAATCAGGATAAGCTGTGTTCCAGAGGGCCTCCCGGCCGTCTTTGTCTTCCTGCGGCACGAGGAAGGAATTTAACACCAGAGTGTGGAAAGTGCTGGTTGTTGCAGAAAGGGTCGCCCCCTCCCCCCCCAGGATCGTATAACGCAGATGGCTTGTGGAATGCCACACACACGCACATACACACCCACATACAGGCCACGCCCCCCCCCACTTCACTGCGCAGAGCGGAGATTTTTTTTTATATAACGGTCAGCCGCATCTTGAGAGTTCAGTCAAGACAGATCAACAGTTCAAGAAGTTCGACAAGGCACGAGCAGTCGCAGCGAATGGCTGGCTCCAAGGAGCGCGAGCCTCACTGAGTAGTGAGGATCGCTGAGTCGCGATGTATCAACGAAAGTGAGTTCAGAGCCAAAACGCAAAGTATCACTCAAAACTTTATTCCTACATCAAGTGCCAGTCATCCAGCAATGAAGAAGCTTGCTGCTGCCAGCGAATCAGTGAGAGCGCTCGGGCATCTCAGCAGAGAGAGAGCGTGCGACTTGGCTCATCCAGCAGCGGAAAGAGCCTGACCAGCCATCCGTGAGCAAGAGTGTCAGCGCCAGCGAGCGCGCCGTGGGTTCGATCCACACGCACACCGACCAGCACCAGCTGGGAACCAAGACAAGAGTGAGGAACTGCAGCCAGCGGACGAACTGTGGGCGCTATCTGACGACGGATGATCGCGCGACGACGGCGAGCGTCGTGCCGACTCTTCCAGCCAGCTGTGAACAGAAACTGTGGCAGCCATGTTCGTATGCCCCCCTCCCCCACACTCTCACACCCCCCACCGCTCCGCAGGGAACAAACACATTTTTGACACAAGGGATGCCAACCTCGGCGTCTGCTTGACGCAAAGAATTGAACCAGTGGTAAAGAAGACACACGATACGCATATCGGGACAATCAAGAAGGGTTGCCACTCCAAGGTGGTGCATTAAAAATCAATTGATAACGAAGAACATCGTTGCCATCGAGTTACGTGAATACGGTCACTGAGAAATATTCTAGTCGGTCGTCTTTAATGGCATAATTTTGTTATGGATCTAGGAATGAACGCGGTACTGTGTGTGCAAATTCCAGTATAATCATCCATAATAGAGAGTTAAGGTTTTGCTTAGAGTAGCCTTTGCATGTTTTTTTTGTCTCTCGCTCTCAACAACTGAGGTCGCGTTACGCGGTGGTTAACCATATGTGCCGTGACCAGAGTGAAAACGCAGAAATGATGATACGGTGTTGAAATGCCAAGATCAAGAGTGCATCTTCTAAAGTTTAGTTAGAAAATAAAATTGATCAATGCAGAAGCGACTGTGTGATTCTTTCTGAAATTCCACATAAAAAATGTTCTGCGATTGAGATATGAACTTGGGGGACCTATCATAAGCACACTAACACATAATAAATGTTAAAGCGAGAATAATCGTATCCTTATTGATAATACGGAGTTAGACAACGATGCCGAGTTGACTCTCTCATTCACGCTCACAACACCTGCATAACTGCATACGATTAATTGCATTATTCCAATTGATAACCAACCCTCGTCACCGAGGCTGGGCCCGATTATCATAACGACCTGCATTATCATAATCACACCCACTCGCATAAATTAATATGAGTATCTCTCGAATTAGCATAATTCTATGCATAATTACACAAATTAACATAATTTCGGATAAATTATGCACATTTCAAATTTCATTTAATTTTTATTATTTTCATCAAAATTTCAGAACCTACATATACAACAGTCCACGTCGGAATGAGGTCTCCAAAAAGAGGCAATAAAAATGAGTGTGACTGCATTTGTTTTATTTTGTTAATAGCAAAAAAACATTCATCCCCATAGGACATAGTGTTAAGTGGTCGCTCCTCTATTTCACTTCGCACAGCTTAACCACTCATATATTTGGATACATCTCGATGAGGCGAGCAGTACGAGTACCACCTTTATGGGTCCGCGACATTTCCTTCCAGAGTTATTGCCAAAAAACCATAAGCATCCCAGAATCCTCTTGGTTTGGGGTCCAAATGTTGTTGCTTATTATTCCCATGAGAAACGTCGCATTGAATAAATGTCATTGAATTCTACTCGCCTGGACGAGCGGAATTGAATGATGCAACTGGTTTTGCTGTGCTGTGTTAAATAATATATTTTTACAATTCCTGCTCGGATGCCGTACATTTCCAGTGCATACGGCGTTTTGCATGGAATGTGTTCGTGTCTCCAGCGGCTATCTTTCAGACGAGAGTCGTAAAATATGGAGACCTCATAGACCACATCTGGCGCGTACAACATGATGAAGCAATGAAGAGCCGCAACAAAAAATTTTAATGGTGAGGTTCTTAAAGAATATTTGGATTTTTTAATTGTGAATTGAATTTAGAATCGACAGACAGATATTGGACGTCGCTGAGATCACCCAGCACTCAAGTCTGGTGAAGGAGTTGCCTCTCGACTGCCTGTGTTAATCAGCCCTGCCTTCGGGCTCGATTAATCCCGTAACATTCACGGCTAAACACAACTAGTTAGAAAATAATCGTAAGGACCATTTCTTTAATGTGCGTAACATAAGCAATCTCCACAAATGCTCACAATTGAACTGCATTACCGTCGCGCGCCTTGAAGGTCGAGGAGCGGCGAGCAATCATCAGCACCCACATTGAGCTCCCACGAATCCGTCGTAGTCGATTGGTAAAAAAACGTACCTTTAATGCACCCTACGACTTGAAATTCTAGGAGTGCAGGATAGTTTCCGCAGCTGAGTTGTTTTAAATACACTAATAATCATGGATTTAATTATCTTTGAATCCACATGCATGCAGTGCCAATAAATTTATAGTGACATCGCGAATGCCACTGCGTAATGCCGGCCCGAGAGGCACGGCGTGCGATGGATTGACATTGGCGGGCACCACGTATATGTGGGTGCAGTACCAGCCCTAGAGGGGCTCGGTGAGCACTGACTGGCAGTGCTGGATGGGTGTGAGTGTGCCGGCCAAGGGAATGGGGTTACTAGGGGCTATGGCACTCTGGTTGACCCCGAAGGACACGTGACCGGTAAAATCTACACAGGGCCCCCAGGGTGGTCACGTGTCAGGGTCGAGATCCTGCTCAAGGGTTCTCGAAGGTGGTTGTGGCTAAGGGCAGAGCCAGCCACACCAGAGGATATAAGCCGGATCTCCAAGAGGGACCGGCTGCTGTGATTATCCTGAAGAATCTACGTTCTACATCCGAGAAGAGTCACAAACACGTGGACCTGGACCCAAGCTGCGGTCCTGTCCGTTGTGGCTACTCCCAGTGCAATTAGTGTAGTTAGCCTGGTGGTCCACCACCATCGGTTGTTATTTGGTGAAGGGGCAGTTACCCCTTTGTGTTGGTATCAATAAATGTGTTGCCTCCAAAGAGTATGTCTGCTACTCAGTTGAACTCACTACAAATTTATATTTCACTCCAAATGGCAATCATTTCAATGAGAACGCAAGCAATCTGTTGATGGAATTTATATTTGTATAAAGACGAGAAATGTACCAAGATGTTCATAACAATGCAAAAAACCCCTAAAAATCATACGCCACTTGTCACATGTGAATCAATCATCATAACTCAATACTGTAGTACATTATTCATTGTGTAGGGGATCTACAAGCCACCCTCACGCACTCGCACCACACAGACATGAAATCTCCGCACTCAGCCTAGCACACACCAATCACACGCACGGGAATATACAGAAAACCCTGGCCTGTCCTTCCGATATTCGCCGATAGCAGCGGCAACCGGGGGAACATGAACGACTGGAGCGCAGCGGAGAGCAGCTGACAGGGCAAGGGCACAAGTCAGGAGCAAGATTCAGCCCGAAACTCAGCCGAGGCAGCCCGTGGAGAGCGGAACAGGATGGAGCCGCCAGCTGGGCGCGATACAGAGGTTCTCGTCTCGATCGGGAGAATTGCGTGCTTTCGTCCACTGGTTCGAGATGACCCCGCACTGGCAGTGTTCGACCAGATTCCGCCTGCAAAAAGAGGATCCCTGCAGGGCGTCTACAAGGAGATGGTGGAGGTGTTCGACCCTCCGTCTGGGGCGCGCCAGAAGTTTAAAAACTGCCAGTGGGAAGCGACCGAATCAATCCTGGTCTTCAGGACAGAATTGTTGACGCTGGCAGAAGCCGCATTCCCACGGCTCGAGCCGGGCCTGGACTCGTTGGTGGCGGAGCGGCTCGTTGCTGTGGCACAGAAGGTGGGAGTGATGCTGCCGGTGGAGGAGGAAGCCCGCACCTTGCTATGGGTTGCACAACATCTCTGTGCTTACGAAGAGATGGGGGGACCCACGCGATGTGTGGAACACGTGGCATGGAATCGCAGTGACGTCGAGGGGCTGCCACGGCCTCCAACCAGACGCGCCGCCGTCGGAGGACGAGGGAGAAATGTTGGCGGCCCTGCGGCAGTATCAGAGGATCCCGTGGGAAGCAGCGCGCCGACCCCGGCGCTGTGCACCTCGTGAGGCAGGAGAGCATCCTCGGGTCACGGAAGAAGTAATCTGCCATCACTCGGGTCATGACGGACCCATCGCCCGTGGATGGTTGACACGGGTGCGTCGGCCAGCATCATATCCCTGCACGTATTTAACTTGTTACCGGAGGGACAGCGTAGTCTCGCGCCGGTTCAGGCAAGGTACATAGCGGCAAATGGGGGAAGTACGGGGATAATAGGCAAAATGGTAGTGCCGGTCCGCATCAGGGGACTGGAGGTATGGGCTCCGGTACTGGACTCCAGTGTGCTCACGATTCCCTGCTTGCTGGGCACGGACTTGTTGAGTCACATGCCCCTTCGCATTGTGATATACGAAGGGTGCGTCAAAACCCCGTCGTGAGAGGGGGGGGGGTCGCTTTTATTTCTTGCGTCGAGACGGGAAACGGAACCAGCTACCGCGAGTTCAGGCGCTGGCCGGGACTATGGTCTTGATCTCGCCTACAGGCCTTGGTGCCGCTTCGATATCGCACCCCGCTCGTCACTTCCCGGTCGGATGCGCCGCTCATTGTCTCCGCGGTGCCGTCGGTGGTTGGTCTCCATTGCCTAGCAGCAGCTGACACGCTCATGCGCAGGAATCAGCCACTGTTCCTGCAGATCCTTAACACGGCTGACACACCCATTCCAGTTCAGGAAGGGACCTTGTTTGAAAATGTCAGTCCCATGCATTCGTACCCTGAGGCGTAGACCGTCAACAATGTGCATTTGGACGGTCCGTCGGTCCGTGCAGAGGATATGTCATGGATAGACGCGCTCCTGGCACAGAACACCGATCTGTCTGCAAAGGAATCGGGGGAGCTCAGGACTTTGGTGACTTCGCAGATGTGTTCAGTAAGGGTCCCTAAGATGTTGGTTGCACGACACTGATGGAGCACCACATTGATACGGGCGATGCGCCACCCATTCGGCAGAATGCCTATAGGATGGGTCCTAGCGACAAGGAGCATGTGCGGCGGGCAGTGCAGGAGATGATGGAGTCTGACATCATATCGCCATTTACGGGTCAGTGGGGGGCGCCGGTTGTATTGGTTCAGAAATCGGATGGATCATTGCGGTTTTGCATAGACTTCAGGCGGCTCAACCAAGTTACCTTGGCAAAAGCCTACCCGCTCCCGCGCATAGATGACTCATTGGATGCACTCGCAGGAGCAAACATTTTCTCCACACTAGACCTTTTGGCAGGATTCTGGCAGCTACCACTAGATGCCGAATCCAGACCGAAAACAGCTTTCAGAACGCCTCACGATCTCTTTTATTTCAACTGTTTGCCGATGGGTTTACAGACGGCTCCCACCACTTTCCAGCGATTGATGGAGTTGGTACTTGCGGGGTTGCAGTGGGCGTCTTGTCTTATCTATCTGGACGATGTAATCATATTTGCTCGCACATTCGAGGTGCACTTAAGCCAGTTGCGACAGGTGTTTTTTGAAAATTTGTGACGCGAACCTCAAATTAAAACCCTCCAAGTGTCATCTGGTTCGCTCCTTCGTAAAATATTTGAGTCATGTCGTTAATGCGTTGGGGTCGCGACAGATCCCGACAAAACGGCATGCGTTCGTGATTGGCCAACACCCACGTCCGTGCCTGACGTCCGCAGATTTGTGGGGTTTGTATCCTATTACTGCTGTTTTGTTGAGAACTTTGCTAACATCGCTAAGCCCTTGCATGCGCTCACGGTGAAGGGACAGTTGTTTCGTTGAGGCCAGGCAGAGACCGACACGTTCTTGACACTGTGCCAGCATCTGACAGAAGCCCCGCCCCTAGCATACCCAGATTTTTCGATTCCCTTCCTGCTGGATACAGATGCGAGCGATGTGGGCATCGGGGCCGTTCTTTCCCAGATTCAGGAGGGGAGAGAGATTGTCATTGCCTACGGAAGTCGTGTCTTGTCGCAGGCCGAGCAGCGGTATTGCTTTACGCGCCGGGAACTGCTTGCCGTCGTCCACTTTGTTCAGCAGTTTCGGCCCTACCCGTACGGCCGCGACTTCACTGTTCGGACGGATCATGCTGCATTGCAGTACTCACTCCGCATTGACCAAGCGACCGGTCAGATGGTCCGATGGTTGGAGCAGCCCCAAGAGTATAAGTATCGAGTGGTGCATCAGAAAGGAATCAGGCATACGAACGCCGATGCATTGTCCAGACTGTCAGCCCCCGTTAAGTGAGCCTGCGGCGACGGATCCGCACACTGTAGACTGCCGGCTGCGGCGCAACCCGAGATCGTGGTCGCCGGTTTCCGCCGGGGACACGGACCAGGTGGGGCCGCCGGTATCGCCTGATCGTGACTTGGGGCTCACTTTGCGAGAATGGAGGGACCGGCAGCAGGCAGACATGGCTTTGGCACCGCTTCGCCGGCTGGTGGAGACGGCACATGCTGATGATCTCCCCACGTCGATGAAGTTTTACCTCATGTGGGAAGGCTTGTTGATGCGCTGGGACACGACTGTGAACCGTAAAGTCCTGGTGGTGCCCTCTTCCATGCGGAGTCAGCTATGCCCCGATGTTCACGCCCGACAGTTGCTCCACCTAGGTAGGTGTTGGACCGAGGCTACGCTACGCCTTCGCTATTTTGGCCAGGCATGTCCGTCGATATCCGCCGTGGGGTATCGGCGTGCGCGGACTGTGCACGCAGGAAGCCTCCGCCGGTCATGCGAAGCACACCCCTGCAGTCCATTAAAGTTTCCTGGGTAAATGAGCTCGTGGCCCCTTCCCCGCTACTCCTCGAGGAAGTAGATACCTACTGGTGGGGATGGAATATTTTACACGTTGGCCCTTTGCCTACTCGTTAGCCGACCAGACTGCGGCGTCCATTGCGGACGCCTTTGTAAATGGGTATGTAGCTAACAAGGGGGCTCCTGAGCAGCTGCTGACGGACCAGGGCAGAAACTTTTCCTCCAAGCTTTTGCAGGAGGTGTGTAACATGCTGGGTGTCAAGAAAGTACGGACGTCCCCATACCACCCACAAACGGACGGGATGGTAGAACGCTTTAACCGCACCATCTCAGGAATGCTGTCACTTGGTGAGTGACCAGCAGACGGACTGGGATTTGAACATCCCCGGGGTTTTTACGGCCTATCACTCAGTGCCGCATGCATCAACGGAATACTCACCCTTTTTCATGATGTATGGACACGAGCCGAGCCCTCCAATTGAGGCACAGTTGCGCCCTGTCCTTTCGCAGTCGGGAGATTGGCCAGCTGCATTCCGCCACTCGCTGAAGTATTTGCGCAAGGCTCGCGAAGCGGCCTCAGCAACATCCGCATCTGCGCAAGCTACCAACGAGCGCTTGCGGGCTAAGCCGCCGGTCGTGGATCCCTTTGGGGTGAGTGACCTGGCTTGGATGCACTGCCCGCAGGTACCGGTACGTACGTCTGAAAAACTGCACCGGCCCCGGCAGAGCCCGGTCACAGTGGTGCAAGTATTGTGACCTCAATGTGTTCGAATTCAGTTGGTCAAACGTAGGTGGTACGTTCACCCCTCTAGTTTTAAACGTTACGTCGCGGCCGAACTGCCCCTACGAGCATCATCACCTTCACCACCTTCATCGTCACTTCGGCCAGGTGGGAGGAGGTTGTCACACTCGCGGCCGGCTACACATTCGACTGACAATGCAGCTGTCAATCCTGCAGAACGACAGGTGACCGGGATGGCAGCACCTGATCCATCGGGGAATCTTGACCCGTTCACGCCCACACCAACCCTGTTGTGTTCGGTCGAGGGGTCGGATTGTGGGGGAAGTCTGCGACAGAGGCGGTGCACTTGTTAAAAGGGGTCGGGGGTGGAATTGTGTTGTTGTGTTACTTTGTTGTTAAAATTACATGTGCCCGGCCGCGGTTTGGTTTGACCGACCAAGGCGCACAGTTGTTGAGCCGAGGACGGCTCTTTCTCGAGGGGGGGGGGTGTAGGGGATGTCTGAGCCATCCTCCCACACTCACACCACACAATCACTGCAATCAACATAGCAGACACCAATTACACGCACGGGAATACACCAGACGGGGGTCAAGAGATTAAAGGGCACTGATGTCACACGCACATGGCCCACAAGACAGAGATGTGGATTAGGAAGGAGGGCGGAGATGGAGGGTTTAAAAAGGGCTATGAAACGTGTGTTAGAGGTTGGTTTGAAGAACGAGTGTGGCTGTGGTTTGAAGAATAAATAAGTGATTAACCAGTTCACTACTCCTCTACACCTGTACTAGTTTGTGTATGTAGGAGATGCCTATACTAGTCTCGCAGTTGCAGGTGATGCCTGTACTGGACTTGCGAATGCAAGCAATGCCTGTACTAGACTCGCGAATTTAGGTGCTGCCTGTACTAAACTCGCGGATGTGGGTGATACCTGTACTGGACTCGCGGATGTAAGCGATGCCTGTATTTGACTCACGGACACAGGTGTGATGCCTGTGTAGAGGAGTAGAATGGAGAAGTGGCATCACTTGTGCTGTCCAGGGCGATGACGTGACGTCAGGCGCACGGGGCAGCAGAGTGACGTCACGGCTCCTCAAGGATAAAAAGGGGACCCTGTGACGTAAGCGGGGTCGTAGCTGGAGAGTAAGGTCTGAGAAAGGTGGAACGGGGAGCCAGGGGCAAGAGGGTAGGGATAGGGGAGAGCACAGTGCCAGGCTAGACGTGGCTGTGCTCCTCGGTCGGCCGTGTTGGTTGATCCCACGGCCAGGGCAGAGGAGACAGCACAGGGCAGCCGGCTGTGTCGGGACCTAGCCCGGGACCCCTAACCCCTGGGGAGTTGTTCACCCCTGTGTATTGTTAAAGATTTGTAATAAAACCTTGGCGGAAGCCCCTACCTTACCTTAGCCTCCGAGTGAGTCGTCGGGAACTCCTTTACAACTGGTGTCAGGAGTAGTTACGCTGCCGTCGCTATGCCTAAATCGGGCGGGCGGCGTAAGAATCCACCGGCGGGACGCCGAGAGAGTGCTGACGACGTCGGGGAGGCTCCGGCTGCGACCCGGGGGCAGTCCGTCGCCATGGAGATGGACTCGGCGGGGCAGGTGGTGTCGGCGGCTGGGGGTCCCAGCGCACCACCGCCGGTGGCGGGGGGCGATGCCGAGGAGCGGTCGCAGCTGCTCCTGTGGGCGATCGAGCAGCTCACCGCCGCCCTTACAGAGGTGGGAGCGCGGACGCACCCACCCGGCCCACACTCCGCGTGGCACCGGCGGATTCCCGCCGCTTTGCCGCCCGCCAATTTGGAAGTTGGCGCCATTTTTCATGCGCCGCCGGAGGTGGCGGCCATGTTGGTGGGGGAGCCGCAAGTGGACGTAATTTCCGCTGCGACGCCGGAAGCGGCAGCCATTGTTGCGGCCGTGGCGGCCGCGGATGCGGCTGCGGATGCCGCCGCAGATTCGCACCTCGCCATGGCTGCGAGCTTGGCCGCGGAGGCTGCCGCAGATGTCGCTGCCGCAGATGTCACTGCCGCGGCTGCGCGCCTCGCCGTGGCTGCGAGCTTGGCCGCGAAGGCTGCCACAGATGTCGCTGCCGCAGATGTCACTGCCGTGGCTCCGCGCCTCGCTGTGGCTGCGAGCTTGCCCGCGGAGGCTGCCGCGGATGTCGCTGCCGCGGATGTCACTGCCGCGGCTCCGCACCTCGCCATACCGGCGAGCCGGGCCGTGGATTCCGCCGCAATTGCGGGATGGGCCGCGGACCCATATGCCGCCGCATTTGCAAGGTGGCTCGCAGGCGCTGCTGCGCCTCCTCACCTCGCCATGTCTGCGGCGTGGCCCATGGAGGCCGCAGCGCCGCCGGCCCTCGTCGCGGGCGGGGCCGCGGGGCTGGCCGTTGGCGATGCCGCGGGCCCGCACCTCGTCGCGCCTTCAAGGTGGGTCACGGGCGCTAGTGCGCCTCCGCATCCCACCGCGCCGGTGGGGTTGGCGGCAGCCGCTGCTGCACCTCCGCACCTCGCCGCGTCTATGGCGTAGCCCGGGGGGGCCGCAACGCGGCCGCTGCTCGCCGCGTCTCCGGCGTGGCCCACGGGGGCCGCAACAATGCCGCACCACGCCGCGTCGCGGGAGGATGCCGCGGATGCGGAGGCCGCCGCAGGCATGCACGCCGGCACCGCGGCTCCATACGGCGCCGCGGACAGGTGGGTTGCAGGTGCTGTGGCGCCTCCACACCTCGCCGCGTCTACGGCGTGGCCCGGGGAGGCCGCAACGCCGCCACCCCTCGCCGCATCGCGGGAGGTTGCTGTGGCTGCGGCTGCAGATCGATCCGTCGCCGCGCCTGCGAGGTGGCCCGCAGGGACCACCGCGGGGCCATGTTATACCGCCATGTCTCCGGCGTGGCCTACGGGGGCCGCAGCGCCACCGCACCTTGCCGCGTCTTCGGCATGGCCTATGGGGGCCGCAACTCTGCCGCCACCCACCGCGCCTCCGGCGTGGCCTACAGGAGCCGCAGTGCTACCGCACCTTGCCACGTCTTCGGCGTGGCCTATGGGGGCCGCAACTCTGCCGCCACCCACCGCGCCTCCGGCGTGGCCTATGGGGGCCGCAACTCTGCTGCCACCCACCACGTCTCCGGCGTGGCCTACGGAGGCCGCAGCGCCACCGTACCTTGCCGCGTCTTCGGCGTGGCCTATGGGGGCCACAACGCTGCCGCACCACGCCGTGGTTGCAGGGTGGCCCGCGGGAGACGGGGGGCTTCCATACCTCGCCGCACCGCGCGGCCAGGGGCTGCGCCGGTTACCCCACATCGCGCCGTTTGTCACGAAAGTGGGCGACTGGTTGGCCTTCCAGGACCAGTCCGACGCGGCGTATATGTCGGTTGGCTGGT
The DNA here is from genome assembly GCF_048934315.1 of Petromyzon marinus. NCBI lineage: Eukaryota > Metazoa > Chordata > Hyperoartia > Petromyzontiformes > Petromyzontidae > Petromyzon > Petromyzon marinus. The sequence continues at coordinate 12,440,850 of NC_133707.1, read as the reverse complement.
CCATGGAGGAGGCGTTGGGGGCCCTTCTGACCTACCTGGACGAGAAGGCGATGCAGGTCTTCAAGTCCATTCCCCCGGCCGATAAGGCTACGCTTCCGACAGTGTACTTCCAGATGGCCGATGTACTCGAGCCGCCGTCCAGGGCACGCCAGAAGTTTTCACTACGGCAGCGGGAGGAGGGGGAATCTCCATTGGTTTTCCGCTGCTCGCACCTGGCCTTGGCACAGGCCGCATACCCTGATATACAGGGCAGGGCGCTGGACTCGATGGCCCTGGAACGGCTGCTCGACCTGGCACGTGAGCTGGGGATCGCTTTGTCCATAAATAGCGATCGCCAGATCACGTCGTTGGCGGTGGCCGAAAACATCCAGGCGCACCTCTCCCTCCGCCAACAGCCCCGGATGGTGGCGTGCGCGGGGATCCCGGCGCCAGAAGAGGAGGCCGCCTCTCAGGGTGTGGACACCCTTGCGGCCCTGGCGATGCCCGGTTGTCGCGGGAGGGGGGCGGGTGGTCGCCGTCCGGAGCAGCGGGGGCAGCCGGGACCTTCCCGCCCGCAGGACACTGCCACGGTGACCTGCTTCTGCTGTGGTCAGCAGGGCCACATTGAGCGGGGGTGTAGGAATGCTCCGGGGGCCTTCAGCAAGGGGGCTCCAACTCCTCCCGGACCATCATCAGCATCGAGCCCAGGGCCCCAGGCGAGTCGCGACGCATCACCCGCGCGGCCGCCCCCCTCACCTCATGCATCTAGCGGGGCTAGGGTTCATCGTCAAGGGGTTGTCCTCGAGGGGTCGGGTGCACCACCATTGTCACCCACTGGATGGCCCAGGCTGACCCGCCACTGGAACGCGCTGGCGCATCGGATGGTGGCGGCAGCTGCTGGCTCCTCAGCGTTGGCGGGTTGCGTGCAGGGGGTGCGAGTTCGCCTCTTGGTGGATACGGGAGCGTCTGCCACCATTATTTCAGAGGCCATTTTCAAGCTCCTACCCCGCAGCGTCAGTCCGTTAGGGCCGGTTCGTGGGGCTTGTGTCGCCGCGAACGGCAGCAGTTTGGGCATATTGGGCCAAGTTATAGCGTCGGTTCGGGTGGACGAGATTGAGTTGGCTGGGCCTATTTTGGTCTCCAAGACCTTGGCAGTTCCATGCCTCTTGGGGACCGACTTTTTGTCTAGAATGCCCATTCGAATTCTCGTTGACCAGGACTGTGTGGAATTGCCGTCAGGGAGGCGGCTGCAATTCCTACAATCGCCTACCGTCCTGTCTCCCTTGGTTGCCAGTGTGCGGGCCTTGAATAGGGCGGCGGTGACCGTGCCGCCGGCATCACAAATCTTGCTACCCCTTAGGTTGCGCAGACCGCTCGAAGGGGGCTCCACGGAGACAGGTATCCTCCTGTCCCCGTCGAGTTACTTTTCAAGGACGATGGGATTGGTGGGCGCCTTGACGGCCGTGTCGGGGGGCCAGGACCTTTTTCTACAGGTCCTCAATTCGGGGCCCACGCCGATCGTAATCCCGGCCGGTGCCGTCCTGGCACATGCGACCCCGGCTCCCCCACCCGAGAGCGCTGCCCCAGATGGAGGAGTCGTGGCGGGCGTGATGCGTGCGGGGGACTCCGACGCATCGTGGATCACCACGTTGTGCGACGAGAATGCCTTGTTGTCCACCGGGGAGCGTCAGCAACTCCGCGAACTCATCGAGAGGTTCACCGATGTGTTTAGCCAAAGTAAGTTTGATCTGGGTCGCACTACTCTTTTGGAACACCACATAGATACGGGCGACTCAGCCCCTATTCGGCTTAATTCCCACCGCTTTAGCCCTGCGGAAAAGGAGCATGTCCGCTCGGCTGTCGACCAAATGTTGGCGGCGGACATCGTCTCCCCTTCCACTAGCCCTTGGGGTGCCCCCATTGTGCTAGTCAAGAAACGGGACGGGAGTCTCCAGTTCTGCGTTGATTTCCGTAAATTGAACAAGATCTCGGTGGCTGACGCATATCCATTGCTTCGCATGGATGATTCCCTGGACGCCCTCTCGGGCGCGCGGTTCTTTTCGACTCTAGATTTGCTCTCCGGCTTCTGGCAATTGCCGCTGGACGAAGCCTCTAGACCCAAGACAGCGTTCCGCACGCCCCAGGGGCTGTTCGAGTTCAATCGGCTTCCTATGGGTCTTCATTCGGCCCCAGGCACCTTCCAGCATCTCATGGAGATGGTTTTGGCGGGGCTGCAGTGGGAGTCTTGTTTAATCTACTTGGACAACGTTATTGTTTTTGGGCGTACGTTTGACGAGCACTTGCAACGCCTCGAGGCTGTGTTCGTCAAAGTGCGCGCTGCGGGCTTGAAATTTAAACCCCAGAAATGCCATTTGCTACAACCATCGGTGAAATATTTGGGACACATTGTTAGTGCGTCAGGTGTCCCCACAGACCCGGAGAAAACGGCTTGTGTCCCGACGTGGCCGACTCCCACATCTGTCGCGGAGGTGAGTAGCTTCGTCGGCTTCGCATCGTACTATCGCCGGTTTGTCCGCGATTTTGCGACGATTGCGAAGCCGCTGCACGCCCTCTCCGCCAAAGGCCAAAGGTTTTACTGGGGCGCGGAGGAGGAGGCTGCTTTTGCGACGCTTCGCACGGCCTTGGCGGATGCGCCCGCCCTTGGGGTACCCCGATTTCTCGAAGCCCTTTCTGCTTGACACCGATGCCAGCGACATGGGCATTGGGGCAGTCCTGGCCCAGGTGGTCGACGGGGTGGAGAGGGTGGTAGCCTACGGCAGTCGGGTTCTGTCTCCGACGGAACAGCGATACTGCGTGACTCGGAGGGAGCTTTTGTCCATGGTTTTTTTTGTTCAATTGTATAGGCCCTACTTGTACGGTAGGCGGTTTACAGTCCGAACCGACCACGCGGCCCTGCAATATTCGCTGAGGATTGGTCAGCCCTCGGGTCAGCTGTCCCGCTGGCTCGAGGTGCTCCAGGATTACCCCTTTGACATAATCCACAGAAAGGGGGCACTGCATGGAAATGCGGACGGGTTGTCCAGATTGCCGGTAGGCGGCGGGTGTGCTTGCGCCCTGGGCTCTAGCCGTTGCAAGGCCCCAGGGGACGTCGCGGCCCAGTTGGTCGCGTCGGCCGTGACGGCCACCCCCCCGGGTGCGGCGACATCCGCGGATTTCGGCCTGGGACTCCCCCGGGAGGTATGGTCCAGCTTGCAGATGGAGGATTCCTCCCTGCTGAAGCTACGGCGACGCGTCGGACGTACGGCCCGGGGTTCAGCTTCGTCGGCGACCCCAGCGATCGCCGTGCATGACGGACTCCTCATGCGTTGGGATGCCCAATTGGAACGCTATTGCGTGGTTGTGCCCACTAGCCTACGTGGTAAATTAACCCGAGCCATTCACGAGAAGCGTATGCACCTTGGCTACCACAAGACCCTATTGACCCTTAAGCGGGACTATTACTGGCCAGGCGTGGAGGGTGACGTGGCACTGATTTTGAAGGGTTGCCACGACTGCGCGCGGAGGAAGGCCCCAGTTGTCCAGGCCCCGCTGCAGTCCATCCGGGTTTCTCGCGTTAATGAACTCGTGGCGCTCGACATCTTAGGCCCATTCCCTGCATCCCAACGGGGCCATAAATACCTCTTGGTGGGCGTTGAGTACCTCACACGTTGGCCTGTGGCGTGGCCTATGGTCGATCAGTCGGCCTCTTCTATCACCGAGGCGTTCGTCCAGGGGTACGTGTTGGACAAGGGTGCGCCGAAACAATTGTTGACGGATCAGGGGCGGAATTTCTCATCTAAGCTGCTCAAGGAGGTGTGTGACCTCCTTGGCACCAAGAAAATCCGCACCTCGCCCTACCACCCCCAATCGGACGGGATGGTAGAGCGCTTGAACCGCACCCTCACTTCCATGCTGTGCCACCATGTGAACACGTCTCAATCGGATTGGGACCTGTTCATCCCGGGGGTCTTGGCAGCGTATCGGTGGCTCCTCACGCCTCAACGGGATTTTCGCCTTTTTATTTAATGTACGGGAGTGAGCTGGAGCCCCCGGTGCACGTCCAACTGGACGTGGGGTCCTCCAGGAAGGGGTCGGCTGTGCCGGTCCCTTTGAAAGTCGCGCTTGACCGGCTGCGCGAGGCACGGCAGGCCGCTGCCGAGAATTCCGCCGGCCGGCAGGCGGCTAATGAGCGGCTGCCCAAACACCAGGCAGCGGGCCTCCCGTGGGTAGCGGGCCAGAAAGCGTGGCTGCATTGTCCCCAGGTCCCGGTTGGCACATCTGCCAAATTGCACCGCCCTGGGCAGGGTCCCGTTGAGGTCGTGGAAGTCCCCCGGCCGCAGTGCGTCCGAATTCGGTTCGGACGCCGGCGGTGGATAGTGCACCCGTCCCGGCTCAAACGCTATATTCCATCTACCCTGGGGGATCCACCCCCAACTCCGGGGCGGCCGGCGGGTGATGCGTCCGTCGTGCCTGTCCGGCCGGGTCCTGTTGACGGGGGCGGCGCTCGCCCTATTTGTGTGCCCCCAGGGCCCTTCCAAGTAGTGCCGGCGGGGACCCCCCGGCCACCGGAGGCTACGGCGGTGGGCCTGTTGCCTGCGGACAGCCCACCTGCACCGGCGGCGGACGCCACACGGGGAAGCGGGCCGGCAGCGCATACCCGTTCAAGGGGGATGCAGCTCCGGTGATGGCCTGGCCGGCCGTTCGTCGGACCCAGCCCCGGCGCCCGCTCGGCACTGCCGGCCGGAAGAAGCCGCCTTACTTTTTTTCCCGTTCATTTGGTTGTTGTTATTGTGATGCCTGGGATGCCGTGCTGCCCTAAGGTTGGGGTTTTCTTGCAGCCGGGTCGGCTGTTTTTTTCACAGGGGGGGGGTAATGTAGAGGAGTAGAATGGGGAAGTGGCATCACTTGTGCTGTCCAGGGCGATGACGTGACGTCAGGTGCTCGGGGCAGCAGAGTGACGTCACGGCTCCTCAAGGATAAAAAGGGGACCCCGTGACGTAAGCGGGGTCATAGCTGGAGAGTAAGGTCTGAGAAGGGTGGAACGGGGAGCCAGGGGCAAGAGGGTAGGGATAGGGGAGAGCACAGTGCCAGGCTAGACGTGGCTGTGCTCCTCGGTCGGCCGTGTTGGTTGATCCCACGGCCGGGGCAGAGGAGACAGCACAGGGCAGCCGGCTGTGTCGGGACCTAGCCCGGGAACCCTAACCCCTGGGGAGTTGTTCACCCCTGTGTATTGTTAAAGATTTGTAATAAAACCTTGGCAGAAGCCCCTACCTTACCTTAGCCTCTGAGTGAGTCGTCGGGAACTCCTTTACACCTGTATTAGACTCGCGGATGCAGGCGATGCCTGTACTAGGCTCGCAGATGCAGGTGATGCCTGTGCTAGTCTCGTGCATTTAGGTGATGCCTGTACTTATCTCAGATCTAGGTGATGCCTGTGTTCGGGACATCCTCACACAAAAAACACCACACAACCACGGGTTAAGGGTCAGGGGTCACGGGATCACTGCCGTGCACGACACGCAATCCTAATTCTTGAGTGGAGGGACACTCTGATCGGATTGGTGCGAGAAGGATTAACCAAGAGGGAAAACCCCAAGGATTAACAAAGGGCGAAAAAATCCCGAGAAGGATTAACAAAGGGCTGAAAAACCCGAGATGGTGATTGGTGGAAAAGGGGGGAGAGAGGCTATTTAAAGGGAAAGGCGTTGGAGGGTTCGGGATTGGTTTTTGATGACGAGTGGAAGTGTGGTGTGAGGTTGCTTTGAAAATAAAGATCCTTCTTAACCAGCTGAAGTCTCCTCTTCACCTGTTTTGGACTCGCGAATGCAGGTGATGCCTGTACTAGACACATGGATGCAGGTGATGCCTGTACTAGATTCGCAGATGCAGGTGATGCCTGTGTAGAGGATGTTCAGGACATCCTCACACACAAACACACAATCACGGGTTAAGGGTCAGGGGTCACGGGAGCACTGCCGTGCACGACACGCAATCCGATGATTGAGTGGAGGACACTCTTATCAGATTGGTGCGAGGATTATAAAACGGCGGGAAAACCCGAGGTGATTGGCGGAAAAGGGGGGAGATACGGGCTATTTAAGGGAATGGAGTTGGAGAGTTTGGGGTTGGCTTTGTGAGTTGGCGTCGAGAATAAAGACCCTTCTTTGACCAGCTCAAGTTTCCTCTTCACCTGTACTTGACTTGTGGATGCAAGTAATTCCTGTACTAGACTCGCGGATTTAGGTGCTGTCTGTACTAAACTTGTGGATGCAGGTGATGCTTGTACTGGACTAACGGATGCAAACAATGCCTGTATTTGACTCACGGATGCAGGTGCTGTCTGTACTAAACTTGTGGATGCAGGTGATGCTTGTACTGGACTAACGGATGCAAGCAATGCCTGTATTTGACCCGCGAACACAGGTGATGCCTGTACTAAACTTGCGGATGCAGGTCATGCATGTACTAGACTTGTGGATGCAGGTGATGCATGCACAAAACTCGCGAATGCAGGTGATGCCTGTACTAGACTCGCAGATGATGCCTGTACTATTCACTTGGATGCCAGTGATGCATGAACTAAACTCGTGAATGCAAGTGATGCCTGTACTAGTCTCGTGCATTTAGGTGATGCCTGTACTACTCGCAGATCCAGGTGATGCCTGTGTTGGACTCACAAATGCAGGTGATGCCTGTATTGGACTCGCGAATGTAGGCGATGCCTATACTGGACTCGCGGATGCAAGCAATGCCTGTATTTGACTCGTGGATGCAGGTGATGCCTGTGCTAGACTTGTGGATTCAGGTGATGCCTGTGTAGTGACATAGCGTTGACTGTTATACAGCAGCTGCAACTGCAGGTGGGCACTTCGCGCACACGCTGCTGAGCATATACTTGGGTGTGCCGGCAGAGTGGAGGAACTGGGGCAAGGGTCACGGCAGACCTTGTGGGGAAGCCCCTGGAACCCTCTTGAGGGTTTGAGAAGGGAGGCGCGGCTAGGGCGGAGCAAAGAGGAGAGCAAGAGCTCCGGGCTGCCGGTTCTGGGATTGGACTTCTCTCGTCATCCCTGTCGTCGTCGCCGCCCTCGTCGCTGCCGCCTTCGCCCTATCATTGCGCAGCCGGACAGTAGTTGGCTGCCCCGGTCGACGCCGTCGGTGCAACGCGGACAGGGTCGTGTCTGGGACGGGTCGCACGGCAGTGTGGTCATGTGAGAGAGAGAGGGGGGGGGGCCCGAGTGGTGGCGTGAACCTGACAACACTAAAAGGGGAGGACGGTGCCTCCTGCAACTACCTCGTCTCCGACTTGAGTGTATGTGCGACGCATGCCACCCGCACGCACAGGCGACACTCATCTGTACTAGACTCGCGGATGCAGGCGCACATTGATTCCATTCTCTGGACGCAGGATGAGTTCCCCCACGGGGCGCAGCATTTCTCGCTCCTCCATGGCCTCAATTCGGAACGCACGCAGCACCGACGACAGCAGCACCTTCTCCTCCATTAGGGCGAAGCGCTGGCCTAAGAGGAGGTCACACCATAAAGAGGCCACCACACAGAAATGTGTGATATATGAGAGTCACTGTAAAGGGATTCAGAGGGGCAGGCAAGAACAGGATACATTTTCATCATCCAGTAAATGTAAATCATGTGCTATGAAGTTGGCTGTCAGTTATTACACGTTTTTATAATTCAGTTAATCAAACTAGTGCAAATACAATGACACGTAACACAATGTCATAAGCACCAGGACACTATCACGAATATACACAGGCGAGACCATCACCCATTATTATTTTTGTAACTGTAAAATGTTCGTCATATTCGCTCAATTGTCATAAGCACATTGCAAATGCATGCACACGCTCAGGCTCTTGTGCTTATTATTTCATTCAAGTCGCATATCGATCCATGTTGTGCATTTGGCCATAGTCGTGCACACATACGTTAAATAATGCCCATTCAGCATTCTGGAAGGATATAATCAGGCTTTGCAAAAGAGCAGTCAATGCAATGCAATGTGTATAAATAATCAATTACACAGGTGCACGCAGGCACACGCGTTCTGCTGTGCTGTCTTGCACACACTTGTTGATATTGTGCTCTGTGTAACATAGAGGAGGATGCCCACCGATACAATTGCGCAGACCAGCAGAGAAGGGCACATAGGCGTAGGGGTGGCGCCCCACTGAGTTTTCAGGAAGGAAGCGCTCAGGCCGGAACTCCTCGGGCTCGGGGAAGCTGTCCGGATCTCGGTGCAGGCTGTACGTGATGATGACTGCATTGACTCCCTTGGGGATCGTGAATCCACCTACACAGGACACAAATCAAAACTCATACTCGCATCCACGATAACACACCAAGAGTGATCGTTTCTGTGAATGACCGATGAATAATTAATATGCCAGTGTACACACAGATACACATAATCAACAATCACAATTCACATGTATTCAGTCACAGGTATTGAGTGCATTAATTTTTATTTATGTTTAGGTTGTTGTCCTTCCCCCGCACCTCTAATTAGCATGGTTGGCTACGTATGTTGCGAAAGCAGTTCAAAATACATCATGGGACCTCCTTTGCCAGTACCAAAATATGAGAATAGGTTTTCCCCTCTTTTCTGGCAACAGGTGTTAAGATAATAATAGGGTTTTTCCCCTTTTTTCTGGCAACAAAACTGAAACCTTTTTATGAGGAATCATGTCTGCATTAACCACAATACTTGTGGTCAGAATGCAAACAAAAAACACTCTGATAATATATGCATTTTCCTTGAAACTAATTGGTCCACACCAGAGACAGCTTTCTTTTGAGCCTCGTCTCAAACGTTGTTAGACCAAAGGACGTCAAAAGGCGTACGTTTGCATTCTAACCGCAAGTATTGTGGTTAATGCAGACATGATTCCTTGTAAAAAGGTTTCAGTTTTGTTGCCAGAAAAAAGGGGAAAAACCTATTCTTATATTTTGGTACTGGCAAAGGAGGTCCCATGAGGTGTTTAGATGTTAAAACATACTCTTTGGTTCTATTGGGTAAAGTCACGTAGGTGAAAATAAATAACAAAAAATCACGACGTTTCAGCCACAACACAAGCGGCCTTCATCAGGTGAAGGGACGAGACTGTCTGGAGGACAGCGCTGGAGTGGAAGAAGCCACGCTTAGATCACGACCTTCTTCCACTCCAGCGCTGTCCTCCAGACAGTCTCGTCCCTTCACCTGATGAAGGCCGCTTGTGTTGTGGCCGAAACGTCGTGATTTTTTGTTATTTTATTTTCACGTACGTGACTTTACCCAATAGAACCAAAGAGTATGGATCCTAGCCGTCACAGAAGCTTTAAATCTATAATAGATGTTAAAACACCAAACTGAATCTTTTTTTACAAGGAATCATGTCTGCATTAACCAGAATACTTGTGGTCAGAATGCAAACAAAAAACATACTCTTGATAATATATGCATTGACTTTGAAACTGATTGGTTCACACCAAGTATTGTGGTTAATGCAGACATGATTCCTTTTAAAAAGGTTTCAGTTTGGTGTTTTAACATCTTAACACCTGTTTTGTTGCCAGAAAAAAGGGGAAAACCTATTCTCACAGTTCAAACTACATACATACATACAATTTTAAGACTGGGACTCACACCAATCCTATAACTCGCAAGATGGCGACAGCTTCTATTTTAAATGTCAATGCTATTCTCATATAATACGTGAATACCTTTTACTGATCATAATTAGCGATCGTTGATGACAATGAGACAAGTAAGCATTAGATAATTATAAACAAAAAAAAACAGTTAACAAAACGATAATTAAGCAGACGTATTGCGACATCCATGGCACTGGCCCCTCGTCCCCAAAGCAAAGGTTTGAATCAAAGTATACACGACATTCACTTTCCTTCAAACTGCACCTGCTGGGTCTCTACAATCCTGTTTCCTAGACTCCTCGTTTTTTCAAGGGTTGTCTCTGCTGCTTGCAAACTCCAATGTATGTATGTACAGTGAGGGAAAAAAGTATTTGATCCCCTGCTGAATTTTGCATGTTTGCCCACTGACAGAAATTATCAGTCTATAATTCATAATGGTAGGTTTATTTGAACAGTGAGAGACAGAATAACAACAAAATCCAGAAAAACTCATGTCAATAATATTATTAATTGATTTGCATTTTAATGAGGGAAATAAGTATTTGACCCCTCTGCAAAACATGACTTAGTACTTGGTGGCAAAACCCTTGTTGGCAATCACAGAGGTCAGACGCTTCTTGTAGTTTGCCACCAGGTTTGCACACATCTCAGGAGGGATTGTGTCCCACTCCTCTTTGCAGATCTTCTCCAAGTCATTAAGGTTTCGAGGCTGATGTTTGGCAACTCGAACCTTCAGCTCCCTCCACAGATTTTCTATGGGATTACAGTCTGGAGACTGGCTAGGCCACTCCAGGACCTTAATGTGCTTCTTCTTGAGCCACTCCTTTGTTGCCTTGGTCGTGTGTTTTGGGTCATTGTCATGCTGGAATACCCATCCACGACCCATTTTCAATGCCCTGGCTGAGGGAAGGAGGTTCTCACCCAAGATTCGACGGTACATGGCCCCGTCCATCATCCCTTTGATGCGGTGAAGTTGTCCTGTCCCCTTAGCAGAAAAACACCCCAAAAACATGTTTCCACCTCCATGTTTGACGGTGGGGATGGTGTTCTTGGGGTCATAGGCAGCATTCCTCCTCCTTCAAACACGGCGAGTTGAGTTGATGCCAAAGAGCTCCATTTTGGTCTCATCTGACCACAACACTTTCACCCAGTTGTCCTCTGATGTTCATTGGCAAACTTCAGACGGGCATGTATATGTGCTTTCTTGAGCAGGGGGACCTTGCGGGCGCTGCAGGATTTCAGTCCTTCACGGCGTAGTGTGTTACCAATTGTTTTCTTGTTGACTATGGTCCCAGCTGCCTTGAGATCATTGACAAGATCCTCCCGTGTAGTTCTGGGCTGATTCCTCACCGTTCTCATGATTATTGCAACTCCACGAGGTGAGATCTTGCATGGAGCCCCAGGCCGAGGGAGATTGACAGTTCTTTTGTGTTTCTCCCATTTGCGAATAATCGCACCAACTGTTGTCACCTTCTCACCAAGCAGCTTGGCAATGATCTTGTAGCCCATTCCAGCCTTGTGTAGGTCTACAATCTTGTCCCTGACATCCTTGGAGAGCTCTTTGGTCTTGGCCATGGTGGAAAGTTTGGAATCTGATTGATTCTTCTCTGGACAGTTGTCTTTTATACAGGTAAGCTGAGATTAGGAGCACTCCCCTTAAGAGTGTGCTAATCTCAGCTCGTTACATGTATAAAAGACACCTGGGAGCCAGAAATCTTTCTTATTGAGAGGGGGTCAAATACTTATTTCCCTCATTAAAATGCAAATCAACTTATAACATTTTTGACATGCGTTTTTCTGGATGTTTTTGTTCTTATTCTCTCTCAATGTTCCAATAAATCTACCATTAAAATTAGAGACTGATAATTTCTTTGTCAGTGGGCAAACGTACAAAATCAGCACGGGATCAAATACTTTTTTCCCTCACTGTAGAAGTTATTTCACACCGTTCGAAGCAAACTATGCTAATTGGAGATGCCAAACTTACCAACATCTTCTCGGCGCCATTTACATCCATTTTTTTTCCCCTCCACATTTAGAAACATGCGTTTAGAGTATTTGGTGCTATAAATTTCCACATGATGAGCCACTTCGTTGAGCTATCATTTGTGGCGAGGTCCCTTCTGAAAAAGAGCTATATAGCTCCGTGGGCCTTATCTGGTAAAATAAAAAGTTAGTAAATAGTAGACATAGTTTTGCATTTGTCACCCACTGCAATGCTGCAGTGCATTTTGCCTTCAATTAGTAGTTGGTTAATTTCTTAGTACATTTGGTCTGTTTTCATCATGATGGCTTGTTGTAATGTTGAAGATCTTTCGCACCGTATGTAGCCAACCGTGCTAATCAGAACTATGTTGTCAGGGGATATATTTGAATTTTCGAATATACATGTGTAGTGATACACTCAGAGATACTAGGAATAGGAGGCACTCTATTATAGCCTTCACAGGGTACAAAGGGTAATTACACTTCAGTCAGGATAGCTAAAAGACTGCCTGACTGACAACGCCGAGAAGATGAAGACTGTGACGAAGACTCCAGCAGCCCGATGGGATTCCACTCCAAACCACAGCCCCGAACATTCGCTCGGCGTCCCCATTTATCCTCCTAGCGTAACCTTGCTCCGCCCCTGGCCACGCCCCCCTTCTGGAACCTACTAGTGAGTTCCCGGGCTTACCTCATATGCCCCCTCTATCACCTTTTCCCGACATCCCCCTCTCTACTTATCAAGTGACCTGCTGACAGACAGGGCTGCTGCAACCGCAGATCCCTTTCCCTGCGATATGCTTCATAGTGACCCATGCCATGTCACTACACGTGAAGTGAGTCCAACTGAGTTGCAGACGTTATTCTTCAGAGGACACACATTTATTGTAACATGTATATACAAAGGGGTAACTGCCCCTTTACCAGATACAGCCTGGGGTGGTGACCACCCAGCTAACTACACTATACGTAGGAGCTACAGCTACGAAGGTTTGGACCCTCACTCGGGTCCCCGGCCAGGTGTTAATGCCTCGTAGGATGTAGAGCTTCCAGCTTGTAGACGTAGAGCTTCCAGCTTGTAGAACGAAGTGACCCCGGTCCCTCTCAGGGACCCACCTTATATCCTTCCGGGTCGGTGCTGGCTCCGCCCTCGGCCCCGCCCGCCTTTGAGCGTTCTAGCTCCCTCTCGATCCCCCTCGAGAGCTCTCCCTGGACAAGTGATCACCCCCTAGCTCCCACACCTGGGGCCTTCTCTGTGGACACTCCAGATCACGTGTCTACGGGGTCAATCAAGAGTGCCATGGCCCAGGGCAACCCTGTCCTTGGGCTGACACTCTCCCGCTCCCCCTTGTGGGAGCCCACACTACACGCTATGCGTGGTGCCCATGCTATTCCAGCGCTCACCAAGCCCCGCTAGAGCTGGTACTACACACATCTACGGGGTGTACGCGATGATGGTGCATCGCACACCGTGCTATGCTAAAGCCGGCATCACACAGCAACCCACCCGGTGCTGTCCGCGACGTAAGAACATCTCACGCCACGGCCCTCTCGGGCCGGCACCGTACAGTGACACTACACATGTATACACTGATGTAAAATGTTGTTCCATGGATACATTGGTGTTGGTCTATACTATGGGCCGGCAACCAAAATAACAAGAGGCATTTGTTATTAATTTGGTAAAATAAACTCAATATTTCAAGAGCCGCAATGCACTTGAATCCGAGACGGTTCCTAATAAATAACATTGTTGATTAAGCAGTCCTTAATGAGTCGTATGTGGCTCCGGAGCCACAGGTAGCGGACCCCTTGTCTGCACTAATAATCTTAACATGCTTTAATATGATTTAAATATTTTGGCTGCTGTAAATTTCTACATGATAAGCCACTTCATTGAGCCATTATTTGTGGCCAGGTTGCTTCTGAAAAAGAAGCAAATAGCTCAGTGAGCCTTACCTAGTAAAATACAAAGTTTAGTTTTATAATTATTTGCTTACCTTCCTATACTTTGCATTCCTATCGTGTTTTTGTATTGTTTGTTGTTGTAACTTTCTGATCTGCCCCTACTGGACATTTGTGAAAAAAGCTCAATAGCTTATCGTATTCGTCCAGTATAAATGAAGATTCTGATAACCATGGCGCCGGTGGGCGCCAAAGTGTGCGCTCACCGGCACAACGTGTTTGAGTGTCACAGATTTGGAGGTCTGGTACCAGTCAAGAAATTGATTCAGCAATAAATTATACATGTTAAATACAAATCCCATTCTAACATATAAACTGTGGTATTATTTACCAAGAGTATATTTATGTTTGCATAAACAGAAATCAATATATATGTTCACTGTGACGATGTATGGATGAATCTGCTCCTGCTGCTGCTTACGGATGGTGCAGTCTTGAGACAGGGTGCGCGCAAACATGGGAACAGAAGGAAAGATACGCAGAGCCTCCTTGATGACACATTCCAGGTAGCGCAGCTTCTTCAGATCCTCCATGGTCATGTGCCGACTGGACTGCCCTGCAATACGGAGTAGAGCACAGCTTCTGAAACAAGGAATCAAGCGTGAAGGAAGCCCAAATATTGTCTTCTCTACACAGCAAACACATCGCCACTTTGTCTTCAATGTTGAGACAATGGGATCTGCAATTTAGGCATATCTTGAGTCACTATCCCTGGCAAATGATGACTGGGACTGGTTTTCACTCTGGCGTCAACACGCACAACCCACACTTACACACTGCCACTTTGTGCAGACACCATGTTTGGTATAAGTTTATTGAGCACACATGGCAATCTTTAACGAAGCGAAAGCAAGAACAGTATGAGAGGCTTAACTACGTTCTCCGGAGTCACCACGTTTCTCGAGCGAACGCTCAAGAGATGCTACCTCTAAGGGCGCCACGGTATGTGACATGTTTGCTACCTTGCCTGGTATACAGGAGGTCGTGGGTTCTAGTCTGACCCTGATGTCTCTATATATTTGGAGTTTGCACTTTCTCCCCATGGTCATGTGGATTTTTGTGTGGTCCTCCGGTTTTTCCCTCCACATTGTGTTTTAAGTATGTGGCTATTATAAATATACACATGTTAAGCCAATTCGTTGAGCTATCATTTGTGGCCAGGTCACTTCTGAGAAAGAGCTATATCGCTCAGTGGGCCTTACCTGATAAAATAAAAAAAATCGTTTAATTTTAATTTGTTTTTGTTTACCTGAAAACGAGTACCCCTGCAACAAGTGGACATTACCGGGTGATAATTCCTGTGGCATGATCCAATGATGGAGGTTGAGGTGCAGAGGATGGAGCGAGCGGTGGGATGTGTGCTGCACTTCACGCAGACGCTGCTCTGCGTATTCCTACCGAAAACTTGGTCGAGCTCCTGGTGAAGCTGCCTCTGCACGTGCGGATGTGACCCGATCAGGTAGAGCGCCCAGTTCGTAGCAGCTGCAGTCGTGTCATGCCCCTAGGCATTCAGATTCAGCAGCATTGAGAGTGTGTTCCGTTACAAAGACGATAGAAGCAATGTCTCGCCCAACACACTTGTATCCTGGTCCTGAGCCAAACGATTACCAAGTGGTAGAAAAATGCATGGACAGAGTGATTGTTTCTTAGAGAGATTTAATAACATCTTTGTGAGTTAACAAACAATTTGAAAAATGTGATCTGAGGTTACAACATGGGCTTGTATTATCAGTGCTGTTGATTGTTACCATAAGAATCACTGGAAGATTTGATTAATGTGGACATCTTAGTTGCAACTCATATTCACCATGTGGAGCAGTGAGAGGTGTGGATTGAGTGGCGGTGATGGGAGAAAGAATAGGGGGAGAGTTGAAGTTGGGAGATGGAAAGTGAACCAGACAGATAATAATTTACACAAGTGTAATGATGGTGATGATAATAATAGCAATGTCCTTCATTTTACACAGGGAAGCCACAGTGAAGTCTCAAGACAATTTTTCAGAAGGACCTTGCTTTGGGATGTTTGACCATATCCATGAATGATGGCATGTCACGTGATATATAAATAATGAAGCAGATGTCCCCACGATGCCTGGCACAGACACGCTATGAACACCTACGTTATCATGGCAACTCGGCTCTCTCGGTAACATCGCTCACATAGCTGGTGACGCTGTGTGGGCGACGTTTTCACTGAGCGATATCGCCATAACTCCTCACAGTAAGATTTTGGGTTTAGATTAGAAGAGCTGTCAATCATCAGCATCTAAGCTCCGTATGTATCTGTAGTGTGGCATTGCTGATGTCATCCGCCATTGTAAAATTGCTGGGTGATGATGACCATTGATAAGGAAAAGTCAGAGCAGAGGACTTGAGCAACCGAGGCTGAATCGTGTCATTGGATGCGAGACCTAAAATCTCTCCGTGTCCACATCCTTGAGGCACCCACCTCAAACATGAAGGTGTCCACCTCCTCGCGGATGTCGCTGTGGGAGAGGGGCCGGTCCTCGCTGTCCTTGGCGGCCAACAGCATGTCCAGGAAGGCGAGTCTCTTTCGCCGCTGGGCATTGGCCCCGGTGTCCCTCTCATGCTTCTGGCTCTGAGCGTGCTCTATGATCACCTGCGCAGGTGATCGCACAAGGGCATCGAGGGGGCACACCAGCAGAGTCGGCAACAGTCTCTCGAGAATATCTGTGACCGCCTTTGCCTCTGCAAAAAATCACCCATATGATCACAACGTTTAACACGCTTTCAGATGCGCTTCTGCGGCCACCTGCAACGTTATTCCTTCCGCCTGATGAAGACTGCTTGTGTTGCGATCGGAACGTCGCGGGTTTTTGCTTTTATTATTTTAATTGTATATATTTTTTCTATTCACGTGACTTTACCGAAAGAACCAAGAATATGAATTCCTGCAGTCATGAAAGTTTAAAGTCAAAATTAGGAAGCCACTGGAGCTATCCACTTTTAAATCTAGATTGAAAACTAATTTCTTTGGAACTTTTTTTTGTGTTTAGTTTCTTGTCCTTCCCCACACATTCGATTAACATGTTTGGCTATGTACAGTGCGAAAGAAGTTCAAAATTTTTTACATACAAAATGATGTCTGTAGGAAGCAAATGTATAGAAGTGAAATGTGCAAAAGCTGCAAGGGGAGGAAGAGCCCAGTCTGGGTCCTGTCCCAGGTGGAGTTGGGCTGGAGGTGAGGTGGATTCTCACAACTTGCAGAGTTCCTCGTGCAAAATACAGACTCGCACCTCCTCAGTGAACGTGTGGAGGACCTTGAGACATCGGTCATGGTCTTTTCCTTCCCCCAGGGTTGAGTAAAGAAAATCCGACCAGAACCAGGGCATTTTCTGTCTCCTATGAATGAAGTCACTCAACCTGCAAACAGATATAACATTAATGGTATTTGTATTCCCATTGCCAAAATCTGTTTCAAATACGACAAATATACAAGTACTTCAGTCAAAGTGTATTGTTTATGGATATTTTATTGTGTTTACTGTTATGTTTTCATGTACATTCGTATTGTGTTGTCAATTTTGTGGAATCGTTTTACAGTCTTCCAGGGACTGCAAGGCTGATTTAAGCAGCTGTTAAAACCCAGGCAGAGAAAACGTCACGTGATATATGATCATCAATTCTGCTCTCATTGCTGGAGACCATGATGCCTTGGGAAAGGCCCTGGGCTAGTTTCTAACCCAGCAAGAACGCCAATGTGTACACCTGGGAAACAAGGTTTTTCTTCTGTCTCCAGGGGAGTTCCTCAAGGTTCAGTCATGAGTCAGTCCTCTTGAATCTCCAATCTTCGCCCAATCTCCCTAAACGTGCTCTTTTTGTCATTGTATCAAATGTGTTAAATCCTACAAATGATTGGAGTCCCGAGACATCACCTGAATCTGCAGTGCACGTATAAAAACTCACACAAAAAATATAAAAAACTAAAGACTAAATCAAACTCAAGCCAAGATTCTTTAAAAAAAAATTATAATCTTACTTTTCGTTGAACGTGAAGAAAAATAAGTAACGTGGAAAGAATGCGATATTTTCATATCATTAAACTAGGCCCATCTATTGTGTGGCGCGGTGGTGCACCTTGAACAAAGGTGCACTTTAAAAAGCAACTAAGCACGAAAGACAAATCATGCACACACGTTGAATCTGTAAGGTTTCCCAACATGCGCTTGTCCTCAGAAGTGTTGGTGATAATAAAGGTGGTGCTAGCATGAGGTGCACTAGCAACGGTTATCATGACCGTAGCCGAAAATGAGACGGGGCAAGGAGCGCGCGTGACGGACAGTGCGGTGATCAATGTGGACGTTTTCTCCAGGGCAAGGCCTTCACACAGCAACCTGTTACTCTCAAATTCCATCAGATCATGCTTCCCATCATGGAGAAATGCACGGAGACAGCACGGCAGGACCCTCGGAGAGACACTATGGCGAGATGCACGGATAGACGCACAGAAAGACAGCACGGAGAGACGCATGGAGAGACACACAGAAAGACAGCTTGAAGAGACAGCACGGAGACGCACGGAGAGACAGCACTCACTTGTACACAGCCTGCACGTACTGCGACTCGCTGTCGCTCTGTGCGTACACCTTCCTGCCCATGGCCGTCTCTGTACAGAGAACAACGCAGCGATAACAAAACAAGTACAATCTAGATTTGAAGTTTTCGTGACTGCAGGGATCCACACTCTTTGGTTCGCTTGTGTTGCGTCCGAAACGTCGTGATTTAATTTATACCTACGTGACTTTACAGAAAGAACCAAAGAGTATGGAACGCAAGTACAAACAATAGTGTCTATAGTTAGCTCAGGTTTTCGTCAGTTATGACCAACATGTTATTTCATTAATGTTTTGTAATCATAATAATAATACGGGTACCGACTCAGGTCTGGTACTAGTGTAGAGGAGTGAAATGTGCCATATGCACAGTTAACTGAGGGCAACTGAGGGAAAACAGGTGCGCGTGTGCAACATGAGGTTTGCACGGACAAACCGCCAGTTAAGGGGTGAAGCAGGTGCAAACGGGGTCGATCGGTTGTGCACGTTGAGGCCGGAGGTGTTGCCAGGGAGACGGGAGATAAGGGAATGATTGATGGGCCAACAGACGCCGGCCTGGCGAGAGCTAAAAAAGATGCATGAGCGGTTTCGGATAATTTGCAGAGGGATATAAGGGTGTGTGCGTGAGCGGAGGGGGAGGGGACAAAGAGTGAAGACATCTCGCCGCTGCCGCTCCAGCCGTCAACGGGACCTCAACCCTCACGCCGTTGGTGGGCGGGTGCTGATCCCCCAGCCCGGGATAGACGGATGAGCGGGTCTGAGGGAGCGTAGGTGAGGGCAGCGGTGGAGATGTAGAGTTGCTGTGTGCGGTGACGCAGTGTGCGAAGACGCTGTGTACGGAGTCGATGTGTGCGGAGACGCTATGTGCGGAGACGCAGTGTGCGGAGCTGCTGAGTGCAGGTTAAGTGAGGTGAAAGGTAGATAAGAGTGGGTAGAACATAAGTGACCATATAGAGAGTTATAGGCGTGCCTACAACTGGTGCAAAAATAGGTGAATAAAGTGTAAGCAGGCTACTTGTTACGTGTCGGTGCGAGTAATTTTTGAAGACACTACACGAGGCTTGCCATCTCTGAAGTACAAAAAACTGTACGCACGTTGTTGGTGTTGTATATATTCGGTCTTGAAAAATTTAATTAAAAAAATGAAAATTTGAAATGTATAATTTTCCAAAATTATGCTAATGTATGTAATGATGAAAATATGCATTTATGCTAATTATGCTCTGCTTCGTTGTCTAGCGGTATTTCCAATCGTGATAATGAAATGAAGATGTAATTGTATGAAGTTATGCAAGTGTATGTAATTACGCTTTAACTTTGACTGATTATATTTAAAATTTTGATTTAAAGCTTTCGTGACTGCAGTAATTCATATTCTTAGCTCTTCCGGTAAAGTCACGTTGAAGGGAAAAAATAAAATAATAAAATATATATAAAACTATAAAAATTATCACGACGTTTCGACCATAACACAAATGGCTTTCTTCTGTGTCTAGACGACCGTTTGTGTTATGGTCGAAACGTCGTGATAATTTTTATTGTTTTATATATATATTTTATTATTTTGTTTCCCTTCAACGTGACTTTACCGAAAGAGCTAAGAATATTATTATATTTTAGTTTGTTTATCTCAGGTCTCAAAATTCAGATCTCTCTGCAGGATACAGTTCTTATAATTAAGATTATGCATGAACTTAGCAAGGCACCACTTAGACTCTTCTGTATTAAGCAACTTTAATATTTAAAAAAACCCATAAAATTATCATATGCGAACTCTTACGCTAGGAATGTCAACAGAGTACTCCTGGAGATGTCCTCCTCATTGATCCGTACATTTTACCCTCAATAGTTGTGTTTAACTGGGTAACAGAACAATCAGCTAATTCCTCAGAGTAAAGCGACCGTACATGATTACAGGAAAAAGTCCTTAAAAATGAATGTAATAATATTCATTCAAATGGTAATAAATAAAAATGTGCCTAAGGCAAAGGTAGACCTCAATGAATTCATTGGTAAGATTATGCAATTAACGAAATGCCTTGGAACAATCGTGTGCGGTAGTGTGCCTGCTTGTCTAACAAATGTTTATCAATTGGCTAAAGGTTTTAATAAATTCGCGGGCAAGATTATGTGACCATAAGAAAGATTTGGTGCTTTCGTGACTGCAGGAATTACTCTTTGGTTTTTTCGGTAAAGTCACGTATAAATAAGAAATAATAATAAAATTAAATTACATAATAGTATATATACGATGTTTTGATTGCAACGCAAGCAATCATCATCAGGTATAGAAGAGCTAAATTTAAGAGAGAGAGGAAACACAGAGAGATGGAGAAGCACATTAAATTGAACAAGATTTAGTAAAATTTGGAAACAATATAATGCAGCACAGAGGGTCGGTCAAAACACAATTAACGCATGGTCTGGCTGATTACGTTATTTCAAAGATTGCTAAATTATAGGTTAAGAGTGATAGAGTACAGATCACAGACACATATATAGACAGCTAAATTTAAGAGAGAGAGGAAACACAGAGAGATGGAGAAGCACATCAAATTGAACAAGATTGAGTAAAATTTGGAAACAATATAATGCAGCAGAGCGTCGGTCAAAACACAATTAACGCATGGCCTGGCTGATTACGTTATTTCAAAGATTGCTAAATTATAGGTTAAGAGTGATAGAGTACAGATCACAGACACATATATAGACAGCTAAATTTAAGAGAGAGAGGAAACACAGAGAGATGGAGAAGCACATCAAATTGAACAAGATTGAGTAAAATTTGGAAACAATATAATGCAGCAGAGGGTCGGTCAAAACACAATTAACGCATGGCCTGGCTGATTACGTTATTTCAAAGATTGCTAAATTATAGGTTAAGAGTGATAGAGTACAGATCACAGACACATATATAGACAGCTAAATTTAAGAGAGAGAGGAAACACAGAGAGATGGAGAAGCACATCAAATTGAACAAGATTGAGTAAAATTTGGAGACAATATAATGCAGCAGAGGGTCGGTCAAAACACAATTAACGCATGGCCTGGCTGATTACGTTATTTCAAAGATTGCTAAATTATAGTGACAGAGTACAGATCACAGACATATATAGACATCCAAGCAGAGAGAGCCAGCACAGAGACACACAGAGAGAGACACACACATGGGACAAAGTGAAACAATGCTTCTGTGTCGACGCCTTAAATAGAGGGGAATGGAGGAGGGGTCGAGACAGAGCAAAGGAATACAAATTAGCATGGACTGGGAGCCACCGCACATGCCGCCGCTGCAGCGTGGTGAGGGGGGGGGGGAAATGTTTTAGTTCTATACCTGATGATGATTGCTTGCGTTGCAATCGAAACGTCGTATGTATACTATTATGTAATTATATTTTATTATTATATCTTATTTATACGTGACTTTACCGAAAAAACCAAAGAACAAAAGAAAGATTATAACACAATAGTATCCCTGTGTGTGTGTAGATTCGTAACATAGATGTTTATAAATGTTTAGTTTCATCAATGAATTAATTGGTACAGGTTATGCAATTAACAACAATAATGACTAAAATGCTTTGACCGTATCTACGTAACTCAATGGGCAGCAATGCTTTCCACGATCAGCTAATAGTTGACGCACCCACTTTTGATGACCACCCTTTTTGAAACACAAGGATAACTTTCGGAGCAATCTTATTAGCCTCGATATGCACGTTATGTGTGAGTGTGTGGGTGTATTGTTTCCGTGCTCCACTTTTTGAGATAAGGGGTTCCCTGCCAGGTGATGGGTCGTGTGTGTGTCAAACACATGGCTTTCTCTCTCTTGGCTGCAGCTGTAGGCCTCTCTGTTGCAGGCACGTTGCTCGTCTTTGAAGGTGCCCAATTGCGCTCGCAGCTCGTCCCTGACACCAGCGCCGACAATCTTCCTCGGTTGTGCCGGTCACACGCTCTCTCTCCTTCTCCGTGCTCTCCTTCGGCGGTGCACGATTGCGCTCGCAGCTCGTCCGCTGCTTGCCGTTCCTCACTCTTGTCTTGGTTCCCAGTTAGTGCTCGTCGGTGTGTGTGGGTCGAACCCTCGGTGCTCTCGCAAGCGCTGACACTTTACCTCTTGGCTACACTTCAGGCTCTTTTCCGCTGCTCTGTGGTCTCTCCCTTGGCGGCAGCTGCCAGCTTCACGCGGGCCCCCTGTGGTGCCTCTCCCGCCCTTCCTTCAGCGCTGTGCTGGTTCAGGCTCTTTCCTCTGCTGCATGCTCTCTCTGTGCTTTCTCCTTTGGTGTGCAGCTGCTAGTTTCACGCGGGCACCCGATGATGCCTCTTCCGCCCTTCCTTCAGGGCTCCTGCTGTGAGCTGCTCTCCTTTGGCTCCTCACTTGCTCTCAGAACTTATAAATTGTATTCGCACACTTTTTAGCTGCTCGCAACTCTTATCGCTTAGTACAATACAACTCAAAACATCAGGATAAATATAGACTAAAACTTTCAGCGATACTCTGTCGGTCAGTGCCAAACTCGGCACCTAGCAACACATCGCCCCTCTCCTCTGCAAGACTCGACATCCATGGTTGATTGCGGGGGGGTGGAGACTGAGTTGCGTGTTTTGTGTCCTTGCTTATATGCTAAATTCTTCCCCCTCTGCGCGTCTCTCGCGAAAAAAAAGAATCAATTTGTTTCGTTCTCCTCCCGCGACCACAGCCGCCTGGTTGCCCCCCCTCCCACCCTTTTGACTGGCTGCTTTCCATCACCATGTTTATGTGTTTTTTTGTTTCCATTCCCCTCCCCCTCTGCCTTCGTGGTGTTTGCCATCTCAAGGGGAGGCACCCTCCCTTTATACGTAATTTATTGCTACCATGTGTTTTGTCTGCTCCTGGAAGACAAAGGCGGTTGGTGAGGCTGTGATCCTATGGAATACATATTTTCTTGGTCGTGTGTGATTAACCTATTTCGCCTTGTATCTCTTTTGAATTACTCTAGGCCTAATACTTCATAATTATTATTTGGTTTAGGTTTAACCAAGATTTGTGATGTACCACAGTTGTTACCACAGGTATTCCGAGGATTTTGTTAAACTTTGTTCTCTGTCTGTGTCGCCAGGGATCCGTGCGTCTTATTCTCGAGTTATATTGTGATATCCTGACTTAAGCTTTTGTGACTGCCGGAATTCATATTCTTTGGTTCTTTCGGTAAAGTCACGTAGATAGAAAGATACAATATATAAGGTGAATAAGTAATAATAAAAGCCACTAACGTAGACTGCAAACTGGTTCTTAATCTGAGAGTGTATCCTTTCATGCTCCATGCTCACCCCGATTGGTTATTACAAATAAACTCTTCTAGATTTTAAGCTTTCGTGACTGCAAGGATCCATACTCTTTGGTTCTATTCGGTAAAGTCACGTAGGTAAAAAATAAAACAACAAAAATCACGACGTTTCGGCCACAACACAAGCGGCCTTCATCAGGTGAAGGGACCAGCCTGTCTCAAAGACTGCGCTGGAGTGAAACAGAGCCAAGCTCAGACTGCGACCTTTAAGCTGTGTGAGAGGGATTAAGGTGCCTCGACAAAGGAATTAGCATAAAAAATTAGCATTTGATTGGCGGACTTAGCATGATGAAACGTGTAGCACGCGGCAGTGCACCTTTAAGCTTTGTGAGAGGGATTAAGGTGCCTTGACAAAGGAATTAGCGTAAAAATTAGCATTTGATTGGCGGACTTATCATGATGAAAGGTGTAGCACAGTGATCGGCACCGGCAGTGCACCCGCCTGTGCTGCGAAAGTTTGGGGTACCACTACTTGAAAAAATATACTGTACCAATGAAAATTAGTTTAATGTTTGGTTCAATTTAGAACATCTTTCCAATGGTTGCTTAATTTGAAACCATCTTCTCGGTTGAAATTGTGTCTGTGTTTGTAGATCTGAATTGCCTCGTGATCAAATCTCTGATAAAAACCTGTGGGTTTGCAAAGAACCTTGGTATCGGAGGAAATTATATCGTGATCACCCACAGCGTTGTAACAGTGATCAGCCACGGCAGAATAATTCGTTCTGCCGTGTTTCAAATCTGATTTTTGCTCGCGAATTCGGTCAGAGACATGTCGTTTCGTCTCCCCGATATAGCAATCACCGCAGGTACAACTCAATTTGTAAACCCCGGGGTACTGTAAGTCAGGAATGACATCCTTCACGGATGGGATCAGATCACAAATTTTATGTACTGTATTGAACCGGACCTGGATCTTTGGAAATCTTTTTAGTAACGCCTGCTATATATGGTAGTGTGATGGTTTTGACCGGAGTATCAAGTGGTTGTTTCTGTATGGAGGGAGAAACAGCTTGGCGGATGGTACGGTCAGAGTATCCATTTCTTTTGAGGGCCAGGTGTACATGTTTTAATTCACTGGTCAGGTGGTGTTGGTCCGAAATGCAATGAGCCCTATGGTATAAAGTTTTGATGAGATAATTCTTTTGGGCTGGGTGGTGGTGGGAATCAGGCTTCAAGTAGGAATCTGTGTGGGTGGGTTTCCTGTAGACAGAATGCCCCAATGAGCCATCAGGTCTCCTCTCAAACAGAACATCCAAGAATGGTAGCTTGCCATTTTTCTCCACTTCCATGGTGAATTTGATGGCGGGATGTCTGGAATTGATGTGGTGTAGGAAAAGGTTCAGAGCTGGGAGGCCATGTGGCCAAATGACGAAAGTGTCATCCACATATCTTCCACAGGGAAGGTCTGAGGGTGGAAGTCTGGATGGTGTCCAATTCAAATTTCTCCATGAAAACATTGGCTATCACTGGTGACAAGGGGGAACCCATGGGAGTACCCTCATTTTGCTTGTAGAAGGAACCATTCCAAGTGAAGTAGTATTGGTGAGGCAGTGCCTGACCAGCGTAGGTACCTCGGGGTTTAGTCCATGTTGTACCAAATTTTCAATTATATCATTGGTATCAGGTACCGGGACCTTGGTGAACAAAGAGACCACATCGAAGCTGACAAGGATATCGTCAGGGGATAGTACAACGTCTATGGTACAACATGGACTAAACCCTGACGTACCTACGCTGGTCAGGCACTGCCTCACCAACACCTTCACTTGGAATGGTTCCTTCTACAAGCAAAATGAGGGTACTCCCATGGGTTCCCCCTTGTCACCAGTGATAGCCAATGTTTTCATGGAGAAATTTGAATCGGACGCCATCCAGACTTCCACCCTCAGACCTTCCCTGTGGAAGAGATATGTGGATGACACTTTTGTCATTTGGCCACATGGCCTCCCAGCTCTGAACCTTTTCCTACACCACATCAATTCCAGACATCCCGCCATCAAATTCACCATGGAAGTGGAGAAAAATGGCAAGCTACCATTCTTGAGTATAAATCTTAAATCTGTATTACTACCTCTTTCTACTGGTATCTGTGTTGAACTGCTTTTTTAATAAAAGTTGACTGCAAAGTGATCGAAAGTATAGCTAAACTCATTATGTATTTTACAACTTGCTATGGCAACTTGTATTGTTTGTCAGAGTATTAGTCGAAGGGAAGATAAGTAGATAAATGACATGTAGATGTAATTACTATATATCGATAATAAAATCTGTCTTTGCCTATCCGATAATATATAATAAAAGTGTAGTAGATTTGGTTCTAATTGTTTTGAAGGTAATTGTAAAGTATTTCTAATTATTTTAGCTATTCTTTATGCATTTTTAAAATGTTCCTATCATAATCAAGTCTACATGTGTTTTGTTTCAAATACTTATTAGTTATGTTGTGAAGTTTTAACTTTTGAAAATTAAAATTTGATCCTCAAGATTTGCAGATCAATGGTGAACTTTGTATTTTTATTTAATACTAGCCTTTTTATTGATACGTGATATTCCATATGATACATATTCTACATTGCCTAGGACCTTACACCTTACCTTTTTCTAGTGATATCAGACACCACTCCCTTCATATTGTGAGACTTTAGTTTACAAAGAAACGCTACAAGCCATTTCATATTATACTTTGTTCCAACTCTTCAAAACCTCTGTTGGTCAGCGCCGAACTCAGCACCTAGCAACACATCGCCCCACTCCTCTGCAAGACTCGAAATCCATGGTTTATTGCGGGGCCCACCCCCGGAGCTTGCCGCAGCAAGACTGAATTGTGTGTGCTGTATTCTTGCTTATATCTGAAATTCTCCCACCTCGGTTCGGCTTCTCACAGGGGACCGGAATTCCTTTGATTTTGCTCTCAGCCTGTGGGAACAGCTGTTTTCCCGGTGTATGTGTGTGTCTTTGTTCTAATTTTATTGAAGTAAGTAATCTGTTAAGTCTCATCAAGGCCTGGTTCCCCTTCCTCAAGCCATCTTGCCATCTATGGAAACATATGCTTTCAATTGCCCCTAAGTGTATTTTTCAAGTTGTTCAACTTTCTGCAATAATTAATCTGGAAGGAGGGGGGTTCCTTTTGTCCGGTTGCGTACCCCCCCCCCACCCCTTTTCCCTCACGGTTGGGGGTGTTACATTTTCTTGCCTCTCACAAAGAGGGGCGCTGTGGCCTTTGAAGTCATGTTCTCTCGTGCACCAGTTAGAAGGTAAAAATATTATTTACCTCTTATAGCTTGGTACCGTACCACTTTCTGCAGTTTTGACTCTGCAAGTGACTCAAAGTACGTTTTGCGTAGTGTTTTGGGCAATGTTTACAGTGTGGTATTTGATATATTAAGGGGAGGTGCCCCCCTGCATCACGATTTACTTTTGGAAGACAAAGGCGGTTGGGAGTTTCTGATTCTATGGAATACATTATCGTGGTCGTGTGCGATTGACCTGTTTCGCATTGTATTTCTTCTGGATGACCCTCAGTCTAATACTTCATAATTATTATTTGGTTTATGTTTAACCAAGATTTGTGATCTACCATAGTTGTTACCACAGGTATTCTGAGGGTTGTATTAACCCTTGTTCCCCGTCTGTATCCAGGGATCCGTGCTTTTTATTCTAGAGTTATATTTTGATATCCTGAGGTTGGAGATATAACTAAGTTTTGACTTAAGCTTTCGTGACTGCCAGAATTCATGTTATTTGGTTCTATATTGTTTGGTTCTTTCGGTAAAGTCACGTAGGTATAAAATAAAATGAATTAAATCATGACGTTTCGGGCACAACACAAGCGTCTGTCATCAGGTGGGACAACCACAGCAAGAAACAATTGCTGAAGTGGGCAAAAGAGCTGCTATGACAAGATACTATATATTCTAGATTTAAAGCTTTCGTGACTGCAAGGATCCATACTCTTTGGTTCTATTCGGTAAAACCCCTGATCCCTTCCGTGAAGGATGTCATTCCTGACTTACAGTACCCCGGAGTTTACAAATTGATCTGCACCTGTGGTGACTACTATATCGGGGAGACGAAACGACATGTCTCTGACCGAACCCGCGAGCACAAATCAGATTTGAAACACGGCAGAACGAATTCTTCTGCCATAGCTGATCACTGTTACAACACTGTGGGTGATCAAGATATAATTTTCTCCGATACCAAGGTTCTTTGCAAAACCACGGGATTTTATCAGAGATTTGTTCACGAGGCAATTCAGATTTACAAACACAGACACAATTGCAACCGAGAGGATGGTTTCAAATTAAGCAACCATTGGAAAGATGTTCTGAATCAAACCAAACATTAAACTAATTTTCAATGGTACAGTATATTTTTTAAGTAGTGGTATCCCAAACCTTCGCAGCTGCTTAAATTCCCCCTTTTCACACCATCAATATGTGGGCTCCCCCCCTCTCCCCCTCGCCGGTATGCACATGCTCCCCCCCAGTACATCGTCCTTCATTCTAAGTCCACCTATGAAATGTCAGGGCGCTCTGCTTCCTCTCACACAGCTTAGATGTCGCGGTCTGAGCTTGACTGTGTGCACTCCAGCGCTGTCCTCTGGACAGTCTGATCCCTTCACTCACTCCACTCACTCACTCCACTCACTCTACTTCCCCCCCCCCCCCCCCCCCGCTGCTGGTCCGTCATGGTCCCCACCCGCTCCTGGTCCATCAATTAAGCAACCATTGGAAAGATGTTCTGAATCAAACCAAACATTAAGCTAATTTTCAATGGCACAGTATATTTTTTAAGTAGTGGTATCCCAAACTTTCGCAGCTGCTTAAATTCCCTTTTCACACCATCAATATGTGGGCTCCCCACTCTCCCCCTCGCCTGTCTGCACATGCTCCCCAGTACATCGTCCTTCATTCTAAGTCCGCCAATGAAATGCTAACTTTTATGCTAATTCCTTTGTCAGGGCGCTCGGCTTCCTCTCACACAGCTTAGAGGTCGCGGTCTGAGCTTGACTGTGTGCACTCCAGCGCTGTCCTCTGGACAGTCTTGTCCCCTTCACTCACTCCACTCACTCACCTCACTCACTCCACTCACTCACTCACTCCACCCACCCACTCACTCCACCCACCCACTCACTCCACTCACTCACTCACTCCACTCACTCACTCCACTAACTCACTCACTCCACTCACTCTACTCCCCCCTGCTGCTGGTCCGTTATGGTCCCCACCCCGCTCCTGGTCCATCATGGCCCATACACCTCCTACGTATATCGTGCTCATTTATATACTAATTCCTTTGTCAAGCGCTTTGCTTCCTCCCACACAGCTTAAAGGACGCGACCTGGGCTTGGCTGTTTTCACTCCAACGCTGTCCTCATGACAGCACGGTCCCTTCACCTGATGAAGGCCACTTGTGTTGTGGCCGAAACGTCGTGAATTTTTTATTTTTTGTTGTTTGTTACGTGACTTTACCGAATAGAACCAAAGAGTAAAGATACTATATAGGTAAAAGAGGGGGGAGGAGCCAAGAAGGAGTGATGGGGGGGGGTAGGAGCTCTGCTAGAGGGATTAGGAAACGAGCAAGGCAAAAGTGAGCGGGGTTGGGAGTGGGAGGCTGTAGAAACTGGAGATGCGGATATGAAGGCGACACCATAAAGCAGTTAAGGTTTTACCTGGTTAATAACATCCTTCCAATGATTGCTCAATTTGTATCCATCTTCTCGGTTGAAGTTATGTCTGTTTATCTGGATGGCTTCATGAACAAACCTTTGATAGTAGCCCGAAGGTTTGCAGAGTACCTTGGTCTCGGAAAAAAACAATATCATGAGAGCCAACAGCGTTATAAAAATGGTCAGCCACAGCGAAGGTATTGGTTCTGCCGTGTTTCAGATCTGATTTGTGCTCGCAAACACGGTCCGAGATATGTCGTTTCGTTTCCCCAATGTAACACCCACCACAGGTGCAACTTAGTTTGTAGACTCCAGGATATTGCATGTCAGGAATGACATCCTTCACAGATGGGATTAGATCACGGATTTTGTGTACTGTACCGAATCGGACCTGGATCTTGTGTTTGATTTTGGAAATCTGTTTGGTAATGCCTGCTATATATGGTAACGTGATGGTTTTGATCGGCGTCTCATGCGGTTGTTTTTCCATGGTTGGAGAAACAGCTTTGCGAATAATGCGGTCCGAGTACCCATTCATCTTGAGGGCCTGGTGTACGTGTTCCAGTTCACTGGCTAGGTGGTGTTGGTCAGAAATGCAGTGGGCCCTATGGTGTAGTGTTTTGATGAGGGAATTCTTCTGTGGCGAATGGTGGTGGGAATCAGGTTTCAGATAGGAATCTGTGTGGGTGGCTTTCCTGTAGACAGTGTCCCAACGAGCCTTCAGGTCTCTTTTTTTGGTAAAGTCACGTAGATAGAAAGATACAATAAAAAAAACAATATATGCGGTGAATAAGAGTAAAATAAAGTAAGTAATAATAAAAGCCACTAATGTAGACTGCAGTCTGGTTCTTAATCTGAGAGTGTACTGGCATACTCTTTGGTTCTATTGGGTAAAGTCACGTAGGTGAAAATAAAATAACAAAAAATGACGACGTTTCGGCCACAACACAAGCGGCCTTCATCAGGTGAAGGGACGAGACTGTCTGGAGGACAGCGCTGGAGTGGAAGAAGGTCGTGATCTAAGCGTGGCTTCTTCCACTCCAGCGCTGTCCTCCAGACAGTCTCGTCCCTTCACCTGATGAAGGCCGCTTGTGTTGTGGCCGAAACGTCGTGATTTTTTGTTATTTATTTTCACCTACGTGACTTTACCCAATAGAACCAAAGAGTATGGATCCTAGCAGTCACGAAAGCTTTAAATCTAGAAGTGTACTGGCAGTCTATAATGTCGATTTATTCTTATCGCTAAGTTTCGAACTTTACCACTGTAAAAAAAAACACCAGTTATGTCCGATTGCCCCTGCTCTGCGTCCATGGAGATCTGAATGGGGTGGTGCAACGACCGTGTCAACAAGTTTCGATTTGAGACCAGGCTGTTCCTCCCGCACCAGCGAGTCTAGAGATTTGTTTGTGAAACTGTCCAAAACAGCTGTGGAGGTCGTGTCATATGGTCCTTTGACAATCTGGAGATTTCCCAGATTTTAATTAACCTCCATTTGCCCCAGGGTTTATTGTTTAATGGATCTTTATGACCTCCCTCCAGTTGCTTTAATGTGACAAGGCAGCTGGGGTGTGAGGGGTGGGGGTGTGCCTCACCCTTTCATGCCCCATGCTCACCCTGATCGATTATTACAAAAAAAATAGGCAGAATCATTCTTAATATTAATTTTGGAAAAAGGCCTATATATGCAAGTGTTACAATCTTCTCATAAAATTATCGGTTGGTTGAATTCAAAAACAGCTCGAGTTATATAATGCTATAATTAATTTAGTTAAGTGTTATGTAATGATATTAATTCAATTTCAATCCCTATGACCATTATTTATCAATAATTGGGGAGTCAGGCAGTGCTTGGTTTAAGATATTTTGTTTTTTCTCAGTATCAATAGATTTCCCAGTTAATATTTGCACGTAATAATTAATTTTACACGGGACTTTAACCCCATCAGTGTGTCCCCTTCCTGATATGGGTGTTCTTCCACCGCAGATACTTGAGTCTGCGTTTGATGTTTCTTTGATGTTAAGTCTCGTACTAACTGTGCGACCTGTCTGGCCAATCTAATAATTGCCGTGGGCACAAAATCTGATACACACCTTCTGATTCTAAATACGGTCATTTATATTTGGCTGAAGGTAACAGGTGTTATATTTTATTTACAGTTTCAATTCTCACCTTGTTTTGCTTTTCTGAGGACCATACTATTTTGTCAGTACTTCCTGCAAAATATGGAAGTATGAATAGTTTAACTGTATTAGCATTTCCATCATTGTATTGTCTTGAGTCACGTATTACAGCAGACCTGTAAAAAAAATCAGGCCTTTTAATGTCCAGGAAGACTCGCAGATTTTCCCTTCACCCTCTCCCCTCCACTTTCCTTCCCCTTTGCATCTTCCCTCCACCCTTCACTGCATACGTATGCAGTGACATATGACGTCACTACTGTGTTGGGTCTGTACGGGTACTGTAGACGGGGTGTCACCGAGGTCGTGTCAGGCCGTGACACTCTGCGGGAACCCGACAGGACACGTGACCGGATGAAGGGGGGCCAGGGGCCCCAGGGGGGAGCTTGGTGGTCACGTGGTAAGGGGCCCGGACCTTCCCGAAGGATCGGGAAGGGGGGCGTGGCCGAGGGCAGGGGCGGCCACGCCGCAGCAGTTATAAGCGGGGTGTGAAGAGACAGCGTGGCTGTTCAACCCCGGGATGAAGATGCCATCAGGGGTCCTCGAGTCTCCGATCTTCGTCCGTGACCAGGCAGCCTCTTAACCTGCCCTGGTTACGTTATGTAGTATTCCACCCGAGTGTTAGTTAAATTAGGAACGGTGGTCACCACCTTATGTATAGTGTTCAAGTTGGTTGTTACGTTGTTAATAGAGTTGTCTCCAGTTTGAGTGTGCACCTCAATCGAACCCATTACACGTAGTTGTATGTGCCATTTCGCTAAGCGTTGAGTGTAGCAATGGGGAAACACAGATAAATGCAAAAAATCTAAAGCGTTAAGTTCAGCTTGACTTTGAAGGTCCCGTGCATGCATCATACAATTAACTCTTTAACCATGACGCGCAGTATATTTGTTGGACGCACCACAGATGATGTCCAGCGCGCACAGGGTGATGGGGTTGAAGCAGTTGAAGGGCTCGGGGCCGGCGAGCAGCTGTAGCTTCTGCACCAGGATCTCCGCCTGCTCATTCATCACCTCCAGGAAGTCCACGAGGATTGAGAAGTGGAACGTGGGGGTGATCATCTTCCTGCGCGATCGCCACTTCTCCCCCGTGCTGGCGACAATGGAAACAGCAAAGCAACGACGTAGCTGTAGATGCATGGTCACATATTCGCTTGTGAAGGATGGTCTTCTGACTTCCCAGTAAACTTGGAACGTTTTACCACTGATGGCCCAACGGTACCAGCCGCATGGAAAACGTTTTCCCATTGTTGCGTGTTTCGTGTTCGCTGGGCCTGCTGTGTCCGAGAGAGATCTGAATGAGTTGTTATTCTTGCAAACAGACAATCCGAACAATTATCAGTGCGCTCACTCAATGCCTGATTCTATACACACGGCATCCATGTTATTTTATCGTCACTTGTGGTTGTGGGTGCATGTTGCCAACTTCTCCAAATTCAGCATCAGCATCTCTGTCCGTGTCAGAATGATCAGCGTGGCTAACCTCTACCCCGGATATCACCCAATGCATGTGCACGAGATGGAAATGCCACTGGTACAGGCAATGTGTAGCCCCTGACTGAGCCCACATTGGGTTAAGGTTCATGCTGCTGAAGCCATGAGGCTGTACCTCGTGAGAAGGCCAGTTCCCAGCCATGGATGCAGGAACTTATACATGAACGCTTTGTCTATCTGCTTTGAGCTGCTCAGGATCATCTGTGGGAATAAAACAACACAGTGAAGTTTATAATGCACTGCTATGCAATAGAATGATTCAAACCAGACAACTAAATGCCACGTGTAGAGGAGTAAAATACGCAGTGCGCACAGTTAACCGAGGGCAACTGAGGGCAAACAGGTGCGTGTGCAACATGAGGTTGCACGGACAAACTGCCACCTAATTAAGGGGAGAAGCGGGTGCAAACGGGGTCGACCGGGTGTGCACGTTGAGACCGGAGGTGTTGCCAGGGAAACGGGAGATGAGGGTTGATTTATGGGCCAACAGACGCCGGCCTGGTGGGAGCTAAAGAGATGCATGAGAGGTCTCGGATAATGAGCAAGGAGATATAAGGGTGTGTGCGTGAGCGGAGAGGGAGTTGTTGCGGGGAACCAAGAGTGAAGACATCTCGCCGCTGCGACTCACACTGTTGCCGGTGAAGGGCAGCGGCAGAGATGGGGGCTTGCTGTGTGCGGAGACGCTGTGTGCGGAGACGCTGTGTGCGAAGCTGTTGTGTGCGGAGACGCTGTGTGCGGAGATGCTGTGTGCAGAGCTGCTGTGTGCGAAGACGCTGTGTGCGAAGACGCTGTGTGAGGAGACGCTGTGTGCGGAATCGCTGAGAGCAGAGCTGCTGAGTGCAGGATAAGGGGGGTGAAAGGTAGATAAGTGGGGAGAGGTTAAACATAAGTGACTGTATAGATAGTTATAGGAGTGCCTACAACTGGTGTAAGTGAAGAGGAGTCGGAGACTGGTTACGCACTTGTTTACTGTTAAAACCACAGCCACACTCGTTCCTAAAACTAACCCCGAACACACGTCTCGCAGCCCCTTTTAAACGCTCCATCTCCGCCCTCGTTCCGAATACACATCTCCGTCTCACACGCCGGGTCCGTGTGATGTCAGTGCCCATTAACCATTGACCCTCGTTTAGTGGAATCCCGTGTGTGTGATTGGAGCATGCTATGCTGAGTGTGGAGATTTCAAGTCTGCGTGGTGCGAGTGCGTGAGGATGGCTCGCAGATCCCTTGCGCAAGAATAGGTGAATAAAGTGTAAGCAGGGGACTTGTTACGTGTCAGTGTGAGTCATTTTTTAAGGCACTACACATGTATATGCAATACCACTTCATCACCACTGTGCATAGTGCGGGTGATTCTGCAGTGCAAACTACTCGACTGGAGTGGTTCCCAATTGTTCTGGACCTAAGGACAGTCAACTCTGCCAACCTCATTAACCCTCCTCAACACCGTCAACCTTGTCGACCCTCCTCAACACCGTCAACCTTGTCGACACAACACTATCGTGCACAGTTTTTTTTATTAAATCGACTTCTCCATTGCATGATATCAGTGACTGATGCCAGCAGCAATCGGCAGATTCAGTCCTGAGCCAGCTGCTGTGTTGAAGATCTATGAGCACATCGCGAATCGCCAAGGCTTTGTCATTACTGTCAAGGGAGAAGTTTATTGTAACAAGATGACGACACCCACATGCGGTGATGGGAATCTTACCTCCACGGTGTCCGGGTGGTAGAGCAGGAGCACCGGGATGGGTCCCAACCACAAGCGCACGAGCGGCTCCTTCCTGAACTCGGGCAACATCTCAATGAGTTGCTGAAAGAATTCTGCACCGATAAGACAAGACAAAGACCCCCCGTATAGCCTAAACAGACTGCAGGGGCAAGTGCTGTTAGCGAGCACCTATGAAGGCCGGAACGGTACACGAGGGGGTGGGTGGCCAAAACCACGCCCGACCGCCATTGTCTCCCCAGTGGTGATGTTTACACACCGCACCAGGTACTCATTTCAGGCTGAGTCGACCTAGGGGAGGTCCAGGACCGGTTCAGATAATCGTCACTGGTGTTGGCCGTGAGCGGGAATCGAACCCGGATCGCCGAGTTCATAGCGCAGCGTGCTAACCGCTACACTACTGCTCCCCACCGATAAGATATCACAGACACACACACACACGTGTACATACAAAGACACATACAAAGATCCCCATGTGCCATTTAACAGACTATTTCGGCAAATGCTATCAGCGAGCACCTATGAAGGCCGGCGCAGTGCACGAGTGGGTGGCCAATACCATGTCCGACGGACACGCATTTACACACACAGGTCAATGAGAGATGAGATATTCTTTTCCTGAAGACGACCGCTGGTGTTGCGATCGAAACGTCATAGTTTTTGTTATTTTCTTTGAACCTATCTACGTGACTTTACCGAAAGACCCAAGAATATGAATTCCTGCAGTCACGAAAGCTTTAAGTCAAGATTTGAGAGATGAGATAATTGTAAAATCTAAATCGCTCCCTTGGCTGATATTTATACAACAGAGCCTGGCTGCTCCTTCTCAACACTCGGATTGCTTAGCACGTGTTTGATAGTGGATGCATGCCCACGCCCGTGCATATGGTGGTACTCATCTCTGTGGGTGACCCTGTGTTGGTGGTGATAATTCCACATTAATGCGGCAAAAGCCAGTCTCTCCAATGGACACTGTTGACTTCCCACAGTGGTGGATCATTTTATCAACCCTGGAAGTATGACTTACTCAGTAAAAACCTTAGACTGTCCATAATTATGTCACGGTTTAAATTAGTACAGTGGCATGGTTATTATGAATTACAAAACTCGGATTGCCAGGTCCATAGCGCAGTGCGCCACCACTCCACCTGTGTTTGACTCCTCACCTTGATTATAGATTAACGTTTATATATTGGTTAATTGTAACTCATGAATGCATTATTCCTAATTAGTTACTTTGCATTAGATCGTGTCGTTACACAGTAATGCCAATTTTCAGCTATACCCTCCACAACCTGACAGAGGTAATCAAATAAAGTTGTCACATAATGGGGCAAATATGTCAATTTATTGTTTTTTAGCAAACCGGAGGAAGAGGAATGTTGAAAATCCCAAGCAAAATTGTGACAATTTTGTACAACATTTCACTGGAGATTACATCCAGCATCATCAGATGTTACCAGCAAATTTTGGAGGGTATAGCTGAAAATTTACATACCTACACGGATCTAGCTCACAAGCATCGACTGTAATAATGAAATATTGGTCGTGAAAGCCTTGGTATAAAATTGCGAAAGCATATTTACACATGTTAAGCTACGAAAAAACATCACACAGGAAGGTTCAGGGAGAAAGCTATCTTCAGTGTAAACCACTTTTCGATTTAAAGCTTTCGTGACTGCAGGGATTCATCTTCTTGGTTCTTTCGGTAAAGTCACGTAGAATGGAAATTAAATAATAAAATAAATAAAATAGAACGCTTAATTTTATTATTTCTTTCCCATTCTCTGTGACTTTACCGAAAGAACCAAGAAGATGTAACTTCTTTGGCAGTTTTTTGCCACATGCACAAAGAATTTACGTGGAGAATGTCGCTATTGCTAAAAGTTAAAAACAAACATTAAGGTAAAGTCCACGTTTCTTTGCTAGTGTTGACTTTAGTGAAAAAACACTCCATCATAAATGTGTACAGCTATTGAGATGGGTCAGAGCTCAGAGTGCTGAACAACAAGAGCGTATGAACTTGCATTTTGTTCTGCACTTTATTTTGATCAATTCCACCAGAATGAATAAAGTGCTGCACCTTTGTGTGAACCAGTGGACGCTTGGATTTTAGAAGTTAGTTACGCAATATCCACTTTCATGGGCCATTCTCTAACACAATGCTTTTCGAGGAATATGAATGGCTTCTTCACCTCATGACTTGACACCAATATAGGTGGACCACCACTGCAGATGTGGAACGATGCAATGAGCTAATGTGCAGGAGTGAAATGGATTATTGCATCTGTAATGACATCGAGGATGTCACTGTATGGTGCTGGCCCGGAAGGGCCGTGGGCGTGCGATGCATTGTCATCGCGTACACCCCGTGGTGCGTGTAGTACCAGCCCTGGCGGGGCTTGGTGAGCGCTGGGATAGCGCAGGCACGACGCATAGCATGCAGTGCAGTTTCCCACGAGGGAAAGTGGGAGAGTGTCAGCCTAAGGACAGGGTTGGCACTCTGGTTGACCCTGCAAACACATGATCTAGAGTGTCCACAGAGAGGCCCCCAGGTGGGGGGACTAGGGGGTGATCACATGTCCGGGGAGAGCTCTCGAGAGGGATCGAGGGGGAGCTAGAAGGCTCCAGAAGGCGGGCGGAGCCAGGGGCAGGGCGGCGCCGACCCGTGGGGGGATATAAGGTGGGTCCCTGAGAGGGACCGGGGTCGCTGCATTCTACAAGCTGAAGCTCCACGTCCACCAGCTGAAGCTCTACATCTCAAGCTGGAAGCTCTACGTCCTAGGAAGCAAACACGTGGTCGCGGACCCGAGTGAGGGCCCGACCCTTCGTAGCAGTGACTCCTCTGTATAGAGTGGTTAGCTGGGTGGTCACCACCCTAGGCTGTATCTGAAGGGGCAGTTACCCCTTTGTGTTACGTGTTACAAATAATGTGTTGCCTTTTGATTTAAAGCTTTCGTGACTGCAGTGATTCATATTCTTGGTTCTTTCGGTAAAGTCACGTTGAAGGGAAACAATAAAATAATAAAATATATAAAAAACAATCAAATTCTCACGACGTTTCGACTGCAACACAAGCAGTCATCATCAACGTTGGTTTTCACACCTGATGATGACTGCTTGTGTTGCAGTCGAAACGTCGTGAGAATTTTATTGTTTTATATATATTATTTTATTGTTTCCCTTCAACGTGACTTTACCGAAAGAACCAAGAATATAATGTGTTGCCTCTAAAAGGATCAACGTCTGTGACTCAGTTGGACTCACTACACATCAATAGACTGACGGGTGATGATAACTTGGAAAAGCATTCATCCAGTAGTGTATATATCATGGCTGTTGATGATGATGAAAGGGGAAAGAGTGGAAGATCTGAGGACAGTGAGGGTAATCATTTGGAGAGCAATACAAACATTAAAAGCAGCGCAGAAGGTGCAACACTCCAGACTTGTCTGGAGGTTGATTTTTTGTTTCACCAGGAGGCCAAGGTTGCCAGGGAGGTGTCCGAACAGGAGGACGTGGCGGGGGTGACATATACGCAGCGTGGGCATCTGCACTGTTTGTTATTGTATCGTTCTTACCCGCCCCTACTGGACATCTGTGAAAAAGAGCTTTATAGTTCATCGGATTCCTCCAGTATAAATATATATTCTGATCTCGTAACAGACCTCAGGTTAAGTCGGGATCCAGTTAAGAAGGCAGTTTGATCATTGATGGGTGGAAGTCACAAGTCTGGTGCCAATATTTTAGATCACACGACAGAGTTTTGCACCAAGGGATTTGCTTCAAAGTGCAACACAAACGTGCTGGTGTTTCGTTGAGACATGACCCACGTGGACAGAATCAGATGACAAGTTGTTAGTCAACTAAATAGATACGCAGAGAATTTCGCCCTCATATATCCGTCTCTCCACATTTAAACCAAAAGCACAGTATTTCTTGCACAATTAAAAATGCTATTTATATTACCCATATTGACCCCAAATCTTGTTTTGTGTTGTATAGTTCAGTCAACCTTCGGACTTTGGATTTCAACTCAACAGTCATTGCTCTAATCACTCGTGGACTGTAAACATGAACAATTCACCCGATAGCACTCTAACCTGCTCTCTCACTCACCTCCAATACTCGTTAGGGGTTGACTCGGCCCATTTCCCTTCCGGGTCGATAAAGTTGTTACCATTTTTTAGGGAAGGCAACAGCGGTTTTCCTGTGGAGAGACTCGCTCCTGCCACCGGAATGGCAACTTTCCACCACTTTCGTGCTCATTCGCGCAGGATAATGACAACGCTGCGACTGTGAAAACGATACGACAGTGACAACTCAAAGCAACCGTGCTACTTGGCCACACACAGGTGACGCATTTAACGCAACCGCTTTCATTGTCGAGACGTGGCATTTAGCCGACCCAAGTGCAGAAACCAATCGCTGCACTGGGATCGAGCGACCCACCTCTCAGCCGCGCCGTCCCCTCTCCTACTACTGCCTGGGGCCAATCTCCCCGGCTCGCACTCACCTCCCCCGCCGCGCTTCAACATGAGCGCGTTGCCGAAGAACGGGTACGTGGGGCTCGGCCCGGGGATGCGGTTCATGTGAAGCAGCTGCCTGAGGAAGCGATACGCGGGGCGAGACGCGGCCACGCAGAGCGCTACGAGCGGGAAGAGCGCCGCGGCCAGCAGCACAAGCGCGGAGAGAGCGTCCATCCTCTCTGCCTGTCCCGTCCGAGTAAGCCTCTCTCTGCACTCACTCCCACTGACAACCCGCCCACTCGTCATTCATTCTCCACACCCCCCTCGCCCGCCCTCGTGGGAGCTTCCCGCCTCTGCCTATCCCGTGCACGAGCAGAACGCGCTTTCGGAATCGATTCCATCTCTTGGCCGTTCGTTTGCTGAGTCTTGGCGCAGCGGTGCCCCGCCGAGAGACGGAGTGTGAGCGAGCGCATCTACGGAAGCCACCCGCATGCTCGCAACGCCTTAAGTGGTGACACAAATAACACGGCACGGATGTCTGCAACCGAGGCATCGATTCGCGGCGACTCTCTGGCTGCCCACCCCCCGCAAGTCCACCCCACCCCCAAGCTTCGCGCAGGACGCGGGGGGGGAGTTCCGAGCCGCGCGTTTTTTTTCTCCCCCCCCCCTCTCATTGGCTGAGATGGAGAGGGCGCGAGCAGCGGCGACGCCTTTGTTTACACGCGAGATCGTGTTATTGCTAGGCTTGTAATGAGCCCAGCAATAACACGAAGACCTGCCCATGGTTTTTTTTTCTCCCGGCACCTACGATCAGCACGGTTGGCTACGTACGGCGCGAAATAAGTTCAACATGCGTACATATCTATGTTGGTCTTGGGGGTAGTTTGGCCATACCTAAGACTGGGCGTTTTTGCGCTTTCCACTGCATCATCGCTCCATCCCTTTACAAATTAGAACACAATCCGTGAACTGTACTGGCAGTGCGCGCTCGTTGGAACAGGCTCCACCGATGCCGTGATAATGATGACATTGATTGTAACTACAGTATTGTGATGATGGTAATGATTGTGGTGACAGTAATGGTAATGCTTGTGATGGTAAAAAATATTGCAATGTTGGGAGCGGTCGTGTCGCGGCTAGCACGCTGCGGTTCGATTCCCGCTCATAGCCTAACACCAGTGATGATTATCGGGCCTCCCCTAGGTCGACTCATCCTCATTAATACTCGGTGCGGTGTGTAAACATCGCCACTGAAAAGACAAAGGCGGCCGGACGTGGTCCTGGCGACCCACCGCCTCGTGCCGGCCTTCAGAGGTGCACGCTAACAGCCCTTACCCTAAAAGTCTGTTCCAAGCTAAACGGGGGCTTGGGCAGGGCATGGCCCTTGCACGATGGCTGTGGTCGAGCCTAACGACGGAGCGGCAGTAAAAGGTGATCAAACACGCTCGAGATGACGTCCACCGCGAAGGTTGAGCGATGACATCGACCCGCGTGCAGCAGCCGGACGGATTGTACCATCGTGAGTCGCGAGAGGCGACGTATTTGGCGAGGTATTCATGGATATAGAATGGCCGCGACGTTGCGCGTTATTACCCACGTGTGAATATATTTGCGTTCTTGATTATGAGGGCGCCCTACCCGCGAGGCAATGGCGTTGTTGGGTCACTTCCACTTGGGGTGGAAAATGCTACCAGTGTCTACCATGAGCATTTTCCATACCTGTCAACCCATACGCTTTACCCCGTATTCTTGTATAGGGGAAGTTTTCAGATCCATCGGCGTACAGCCGTTTCAAAACGGGCACTTTTTTTCTATTTGTTTCTCCCTTGTGATGTGACTTTGTACGATGCACGTTGAAATTTATAAGGGCACTGGGTGACCAATAAGGTCTGAATTGGTCTGTAATGAGGTAGGCACTGATAGGAGGTTGAAAGGTATGAGTATCCACCATGAGCAGAATCAAATACAGTACTTATACTGGAGGAATCTGATGAGCTATAAAGCTCTTTTTCACAGATGTCCAGTAGAGGCAGATATCAACATTACAGCAATAAACGATACAAAAATACGATAGTGCAAAGTACAGGAAAGGCAAAGCACCCAAAAACATACAAATGAAACTAAACCATCCCCATCTTACCAGACAAAGCTCACTGAGGTCTTGACTTATTTTTCAGAATCGACCTGGCCACAAATTATAGCTCAACAAAGTGGCTTATATTGTGAAAATTTATAGCAGCAAAATAAGCTAAATGCTAATTTCTAAATGAGGGAAAAACCGGAGAACATCTATGCGACCACGGGGAGGACATGCAAACTTGAAATATTCAGGCAACCCTTGACCTGCATATCAGGCGAGGAAGATAACGTCACACCACCGTAGCGCCCCTTAAATAAAGTTCAGATTGCATCGTCAATTTCAAGCCAGAAAAAAGGGTAAAAAAACAATTATATTTTGTTACTGGCAAATGAGGTTTCCAAAAGTGCAAAACAGTTCAAGACCACACCAAGACAACACATAGTCCATCAATAAAATTGTATATTAAAATTAAACTATCGATACATTTAAAAAAATCTAATTAACAAATCACATTGCCAAATGTGGCTGTATCCAGCACTAAACTTCTGTTTCAGAAGATTTTTGAAGGAAGATTTATGTTAAGGGAGGTAACAAGGTAGGGCCGTAAGCGTAGCGTACATACCGCCCTTTATACACAATGTTATTTTTGTCAGCCGGCCGGTGGTGGCTACTGCACGGATGTAATCCAGCGCTGTGGAGGCAGTGAGGGTTGGTGGATCGCACATACGGTGAAACTCACTTTTGTGCGCCCTCAGAGAAGGCGGTAAAGCAAATAATATGGATTTCACCTGTTCCGTCTGGTTGGGGACTCTGTCGTGGGTTTCTGCAGATTCTCCGGTTTCCTCCCATATGTAAACACTAATTGGCAGATAACACATATGGAAGACCTCAGATATTGCCCAATTGTTAACATTCCACGACATTTTCATCTCGCGTTTTACTCCAAAACGAGGTTAATTCTCCATTATACTGCAGTACAGCTTTATTATTATGACCTCTCGATTATCGTACATATTCGTGATCTGAAGACCCAATTCGACCAGAGGAATGGCTGTGGGCGGGCCGGCCTGGGTGGCCCCAGTAAGTCGTGGTTTTGCACCAAAAGAGGGCTCGAGGCTGAAAACGCGCGGTTGGTCGTTTGCTTTGTGAGGTGGACATGCACATGAGACGCAGGCGGTGGCCATGATGAGGACGATGGTCAGGAGGCAAGCTCGGCAACAGCAGCAGCATATTTTGAACCGTGACTCGTGTGGCGCATATCGCGTCGCGTCCGGTCAGACCGGTTCTGTGTGCGTCTTTGGGCGCGGCTCGAACCCCGCGCGGCCCGCCCTGCGCCTCCGTCACCCGCGTCTCCCGTGACCACCGCCCCACAGAGCTCCTCGTCTCCACCTCCCCTTACAGGCGGAGCGCAGTCCTCTCGTCTCACTGCGTCTGCTGCTGCCGCCGCTGCCGCCGGTCTTAAGAGAACGGAGAGCGAGATAGATAGACGGAGAGAGGGAGGAAAGGAAGGACGACTCTCCGTTTGCTTGGAGGAGTGCAGTGGGGCGCGGCTGTCGGAGAAGGAGCGGCAGAAGAGGTTGAGGAGGCCTAGCGGCGCAAGCTCGCACTCGCAGCGCTCACGTGAGTGGGATTCACAGCATGACCACCATCAACAATCACCATCCATGTCATTACTATCACAATAATTTCCAAGACTCCATAACCATCGTTGCTACCAATGTGATCAACAGCAACGCTCACAAAAAGTAGTATTGTTATCAACACCATCGTTCGCACAGTCGTTACTTTCAAGAACATTACCATCGACGTAATTTCCATAATCACCATCAATATCACCATTACTATCATCGCAATCATTACGTCATCACCATTACCACAAAGAACTATCCCCCGTATCGCCTGTAACATTGCTGTTAGCAAGCACGTATAAAGGCCGGCACGGCAGACGGGAGTGGGCGGCCAGGACAACGCTCGACCGCCTTGGCGATGTTTACACACCGCACCAAGTATTTATTTTGAGGCCGAGTCGACCTAAGAGAGGTCCAGGACGGATAATCGTCACATGTGTTGACCGTGAGCGGGAATCGAACTCGGGGCGCCGGGGTTAGAAACTCAGCGTGCAAACCGCTAGAATACCGCTCCCAACATAATTATTACCATCGTCACAAGCATTACCATAAATATCGCCATTACGTTCACCACAGTCATTACCATCGTCACAATAGTTACAATCAATGTCATTATCACGGCATCGGTGGAGCCTGTTCGGACCAGCGCGTACTGCCTATACAGTTCACGGATTGTGTAACCGGTTACACGCGGAACGGGATGGAGGGGTGGTGCAGTGGTTAGCGCAGTGCACTCAATCGGGCACGACCGTTGATTCAGCAGTGGATTGGCAAGGGTCTGTATCCTTTAACAGGCAAACCTCACGGCGGTGTGTTAGGCTGGGTAGAGGCGTTGCATGGCGTGTGATGCTCACGGCATCTCTGTCAAAAGTCTCTTCGCGTGCGATTGCACGATTAGTTGCTGTGAGACCGGCAACGCGACGGGCCTGGTCGCGACCACGTCGAAATCGTTTATGACCGGAGGCTAAATCAAGGTTAAGAGGTCATCGAGCCCAGGGTCGTCGATTCCACCTTAATCGCTTCCTCCCTCCTGCCGTCTCCCCCTAGATCAGTTTTCCAGCATCGACCCCAATGGCTGCTGACGGGATTACATCACACCCCGACCAGCTTCCTGCCTCAATCAGTCCACATCGCTCTCCTGCCCCGATCTGGCCCGATATTACCCCGTCCTGCTACTCGAGTGTATACATTGTCGCCACGGTATTCAGTGGATAGATATCTAGCAGTGGAGAGATGGTTGACGATCATAGACGTTCGCCGAGCATGCTATCCGACAGTCTACGCACGCATGTGTTCGTTTCCAGATGTTAACCGCAATCCATGATAAACTCCACAATGGCGCATCGTCTTGGGGGTTTCGTAACGTAGGAGTGTTTACCTGAATGCCCCCACGATTCCACTCTTGTGGCACATGTCTCTGTCGAAACGAGCCGACAGTGTTTCCAGCTTCCACACGAGTGGCTGGGAAACATCGCTCTGGAAGGCCCCTGAGCTGACGGGCTGTGTAAATCTTTCCACACAGAGAGATATGGACTTTTGTTTTTCCTCGGCCTTAAGCCCAGAAAAAAATGCGTTATAGTGTTTTGTCCTTCCCCCTCACCCCCAGTTAGCAGGATTGGCTTACGTACGGTGCGAAAGAAGTTCAACATGCATACATAACCAACCTCTATGGGAGGATCTAAAAACCCCCGAGTGCGAAAACCGGGGTATCTGGTCACTGTCCACCAGATACTCCGGTTTTGTATCTGCCAATAATGTTGGTGGTTCGTTGTCTCCGGTGTAATTGAATGACTAACCCTTTTAAACCAGATTCGTTTGATACCCCGACATCATGACATGCAACGGGATGGTTTAACACAGTGGTAAACCACACACACTGGAACAGCACTTTAACGCAAACAAGTATTTTATTTATTAAATGCAAAAATGCCAATTTTTAATAGACAACCGGTGATCGGTACAACTTTATGATACTGTTACAAAGGTACTGTATTGGTCAAAAAGCAAATCAGGCAATGC
This sequence comes from Petromyzon marinus, assembly GCF_048934315.1. Taxonomy (NCBI): domain Eukaryota; kingdom Metazoa; phylum Chordata; class Hyperoartia; order Petromyzontiformes; family Petromyzontidae; genus Petromyzon; species Petromyzon marinus. The sequence continues at coordinate 12,396,103 of NC_133707.1, read as the reverse complement.
TCTATGCAAAATCAATCGTGATACAAAAAATATATAAAAAGTAGTAAATGTACATACACAACTCAAAATCTTTAGGGACTTTATAACGCAGACCGAAGTAGTGATATTTTTTGATTGGAATTTAAGCACAGTTCGGTACCCTTAAGTCGCAGTCAATGGACACGCGCATTCTGCCTGTAGGAGTCGTTGCACACGATGCCTCCTCCGGTGCAGTGCGGATGTTAACAGCGTTATGCCGCAGCGACACAGCCACGCGGTAGCAGTGGCAGCTGTCAGCTTGATGAACGAAGGCCCCGTCACAGTGACGACTAAGTCATACGCCGTTAATGAGAGCACGGCGACGGTGCTTTCAGCGCTGAACTCTGACGGAGTGCAGACACAATTCTTCTCGTGAATGTAAACAGTGACCGCACTCTTTCCGGAGAAAAGATCTCTTCACCGTGACTTGATTAGCAGTAGTCGGTGTTCTCTCCTCGAGTTGTACTTTTTCAGGAACCACTCTTAGTCACGTTCCCTCTTCAACAACGGCAAATTTCCAGGTCTTATTTAAACAGTTCCAGTACTCTATTACTTAAACTTTTAACTCCTGAAACGCCTTTATAGATTATTGCTTTTAACTTATTACAGCTGTGTTACAGCTTCCCTTAAACTTCTCCATTGCCTTCTACTATTCGTTCAGTGATGGCTCTTTGTCTTGGCAGCGTATAGCCTGGTCTAGGGATGGGCAACGTTCCAAGGGCACGAGCTATTGTGCTCAGCCGACGTGAAGCACAGTGTCCTAACCACTACTGGTCTGCCCACATTTCAGTGGTGGCTTTCGTGGATATATTAATATAATGAATTGACCAATGTATGCCAATTCTTGATTTAATTTATTATCCGATCTTTTCCATTACAAAGAACTACCTCTATTTTTGTGAGGCAATGGAGACCGGACATATTTAATTGAAGCTCCACAGCTTGGCCATCTATCCTTTTTTTCGGAGATCAAGGTAGTTTGTGTATTTGGCCTCCTGTTCCACGTCTGGTGTAGAACAGGTGGTCACTGTAATGAGCACATAGAGTAGGCCTTTCTACAGGGTTCTCATTGCTACATAGCTATTAAGTCAAGTTAGACTCCTATCTGTAGTGCCACGTTCCTTTCAATGCAAACACTTGCAGAACAAACAATACGTTATGCAACCACCGCAACTTATGCATTTTATACTCAACTAATTTGTCCAATGGTATTACCGACGACAGCGCGTGCCCAGTGAGATCGCAAATATAGGCGCGCGTCAGTGGTACCTAGGGAACGCGTCATCACTCCTGCTGAAGCAGCCAATCAGCTGCCAGGAAAACAATCTCGATGCAACATGGCTATCGTCGTTTAAGTTAGCCGTTGTGACGGCACCACTATGCATTCAGCCACGCTGAGTTTGAGTTTACTGGTTGCACAGATGATTCTGTTAAACCAGCTGCCCGGCTATTTTACAAGGGAGAAGCGTCAGCAGCAGCAGCAACAACAAAAAACAAACGACCAAAAATGTCAATATTGCAGAGAACGAGTATTTCACAGCTAACAACCGAGTTGTTTGAAAGTTGTAAATTAAACACACGTGAATAAAAATACACAGCGCAAGTTTAATCGAGCAGGAGGCACCAGAAAAAAGTAAAGTACATGTGCAAGTAAGCTCTGTGTTTTGGTCTATTTGGCAACCAAGCTTTCATTGAGAGTATTCCAGATACGTGGAGCAGTAACATGAAAACACTTAATACCCATTAAGTATTTAACAAATAGGATTTTAGGAGAAATAAGGAGGCACTTCTGAGCCTGCGGGAGGGAGTTAGAGGAAATAAGTAGTCCTTTAGGCAAGTAGCGGATTTGTTTAAGATAACTATTTGGATGAAGACATCCCAGTGGATGGACTGTGTGGAGGATATCCAGGGGACAGGTTTGAGTTAATGTACGGGTTACAATGGTATGTTTTAGAGGGGGCATCAAGGGCAAAACGGAGAGCAGAGTTGTTTAATGGAATGAAACATTTTAACAAAGATTAAGAAGCTAGGTGGTAGATGGTGTCGCAATAATCAAATATTGTATGGGCAGGATGGTGGCATTAGCTAATTTTTAGATGGAGTCGAGCTGGTATACAGCGTTCGTTTCTGTATAGGAATCCATTTTCGGTATGCATCATATTGGCCATGTGATCATGGTGGATCTGGAAAGACAGTTTTGAGTCCAGGAGAAGGCCTAAATATTTCAACTTGCTCAATAAGGCGCGTCTTGGCAAGACAGGTTTGCATACCTGTCAACCAGGTTGGTCACTGGTACCGTTATCTCAACAGCGTCTTCATGTGCCGATGGAGAGTACTTGTGATCGTAGCCATTGCTCATAGAAAGTCCCGTGTGTTGTAGTGGATGTCTTGACATGAGTGGTATTACTCTTTGTTTTTTTCGGTAAAGTCACGTAGAAAGAAAATAAATTAAATAATAGAATACGCCGTTTCGATTGCAACACAATCAATCGTCATCAGGTAGAACTAAATTTGAGAGAGAGACACATAGACAGACACATAAGCAGAGAGAGACAACATAGACACACAGAGACCCAATGCATCTGTGTCGTGGCCTTAAATAGAGGGGGGGGGGGGCAGAGAGAGAGGTGGGTCTGCTGGAGCAGAGAAATTAGCATGTCAATGAGAGAGCTGTGTGGAAATCTACCCCGCGGCGGCAGTAGGAGAGAAAGACCCAGCAAGTCTGGTAAATTTTTGAGAGTTGTGTGGAAATCCACCCCGCGGTGGCAGGGGGAGAGAAAGACCCAGCAAGACTGGTCAATTTACACAGGGGACGTGACGCGACCTTGGAAGCCATGTTGCTCGGGGGTTGTTGTCCTGGCCGCTGATTGGCTGCTGTTTCTGGAGTGATGACGTTGCCTAGCGACGGTTGAGGCACATTCCATCTTTCGTATCGCACCGGGTGGGACGCGCTCAGCTTTGCCTGGTCGGGTTTACGCAGTGTGTTGTTGTTCCTCTCATCGGGTCCAAGGGTCCTAATGCTGTTTGCCTCCATGGCCTCGCGCTGCATACGGCACTGAGAGCACTGTGTACACACACGCAGTAATCACGGAGCCGTGTGCTCTCACTGCTGTGTGTACACGCAGTGCTGGGAGAGCCGTGATGCTCTCGCTGCTCTGTACATACACACAGTGCTGGGAGAGCCGTGTGCTGTCGTTGCTCTGTGTACACACACACACAAAGTGCTGACGGAGCCGTGTGTACCCTAGCTAGATTTGACTTGTTTACACTTTCAATCGCCACTGACGATAACGTGACTTTCACATGTTTTTGTAATTTGGAATTCCTGGCAATGTGCTCTTATATTTAATTTTAAACCTCCGTCCGTCTCTGAGCCAATGCTTGAAAGAGCCAAGAAGAAATCAGACGTTTAACATTCTTGGTGTTGCACCCAAGGGTGCACAGAAAAGCATTTGGAACCTCTAATGTTAACCCATATCGACGAGGATTCAAGACATGCACTTGCCTTTTGTCTATTGCAGAGTTGAATTCTGATCATGACGATAGTGTGAGGAGCTATTACGTGGTTGCTTAAATGCTTTGTAATTCTGCTCTATATGTTTTCGTGTTGCCTTGCACAATGAAGCCAGCTCATAAAATAATTAAATGGAACACCTTGCAGAACTTGAGATCATCTACAATATCAGCATGAAGCGCAATTGTGATTTTAAAATTATGCATCGTTAGCTTGGGTTTTCTGGGGGTGCCCATTTGAACAGTCTCCATTAACATTTGTGAAAAAGACCCAAGTTTGTATGAATGTTGAACTTCTTTCGCACCGTACGTAGCCAAAGTTTGCAGTAATATCCCAGCCATGCACTCTGCCTAGTATATCGGTGTAATATTGCACAGTATATTTAATAACCGTGTCTGCATTATAAATGTTTGTGCGTACTCCCATAGGATGTCATACCCCGGCTACCCTGGAGGGGGATACCCCCCAGCCTATCCCCCAGGCGCAGGGCCTTATCCGGTGAGCGCTCGCAGAACACCCAACGCGTTCCCTCTGAGCAGGCAGCACGCAGCACACAGCTCTATAGCCCAAGGGAATTGCCACTTTACACCAGCTCAAGGGATTGATTTGGTCATGCTTATCGTTTCAACAGATTAATGGCTCTTGCTTTTCTTTTTACAGAAGACACCAGAGGCCCGAGTAACGAATGGCCAGTATCAGTAATGCAATGTGTGTAACTGCTGGTCTGTTCTGGCTCTTTGGAAAATTGCCTTTAATTGATGGTGGCTGTCCATTCTTGCCCTTTGAGATGATGCATACGTCTGGGTTACAGTCCTTTTTCAATCAGGCTGAGTGAAATGTGCCTGGCTGTTTAGGGTCTTATATAGTATATATGTTGAATGTCTTTTGCTGCATACGTAGCCAACTGTGCTAATCGGAGGTGGGGTAAGGACAACAAACTAAACACATGGAATCATTTTCTGAGTAGTCCATTGTGTGCTGGCTATATAAGTCACCCCTATCTATAGCCGGGTGAATGACTGCTGGGAGAGGTGATGATGGTCATTTCTTATTTAGGAGCTAATATACATTGATGACTGTCACACGATCAACTGTGATTGTAATCGTCAATGTGCCATCACTTGTGGTAGTGCCTGATGAAGGTGGTGAGGAGGCCGTGTTTAGGGTGGTAGATAGCCTTCAAAGACCTCATTGGATCGATGTCTGTTTCTTGAAAGGGCCTTTTTTGGAATTTAGCTCTTCTGATCCGATGTGGATTCGAATTAATGACGGTCATTTCACCCAGATGACGGTATTGTGTTCAAGATTACATGAAAACATTTAACACGTCTCCCACCCCACAGCAGAATGAGCGAATGTCTACTTAAAAAAAACACTGAGAAAGCTCAGCTACCACACTAATACCCCAGTTTACGTATACCCCTTTTACGTAATTTCACAAACATGTCATCACTTAATACTACGACCTGATTTGTCGCCTCAACCCACATTGATGTCGCTGACAGCATCCGTCTTTTCTCGTATCCATTGCCCTAGCCTTCATCTACATACCCTGTACTTTGCTTTGGTTGACGTCGTTGCGATATTCGTCGCACATTTCAGGAACGCATCCCTGACATAAACTGGGATATTACTATATTACATTTACCAGGGAGTCATTCTCAAAGTGTTAATATAGGGCTTAACATCACATTCTTAGAGTTAAGCGACGCGTATTCTGAACCCCCTGCAGTGATATTTCGCAAGGGCATAATTTCAGAAAACCAGATCAACAGGAAGGAAGAATCAAATGCAGTCATCAGGAGGAGCAGACGGGGATGTGCGCGACTTAGTCCATGGGCCAGAGCAGATGTTGGTTGCATCCAACATAGCAAATGCGAGCAGCACCGATGTATTGATGTCAGATTGAGAATCAGAATCTTTATTTAGACTGGAAGAATCTGGAGGAATATGGGCGGGTCATCAAGTTACAACAGCAAACAATACATAAAAACGATGAGTGCAAAATAGAGAAAAAGGTTAGCAAGTCTATATATAAATGAGAAATAAATATATGACACTAGCGGGAAATACCCGGCATTGCTCGGGCAAAAAAGACACATACACACATCGACTTATACACAACAACTGCCATTCGCCACTAAGTGTTGGTGACGTCACCACGACGCTTGTGCCAGATATGTGCACCTTGAGGCCACATGAAGTGTCGAAAACCCGCTGGCAGGAGGTCACGGGGCAGATCCAGGTGCCACGGGTCGACTGAGACAACTGGCTGATGCACCACCTGTGCCCCCTACTGTGCCAACTTGCTGTGCTTTAGCCACCCGGCGCTCCGCTCGTTATTGTGAGCGTCGCTCCTCCGCCCTCCGTTGTTGTTGGAGGGCGACTGCCTCCAACTGCCCAGTCGCGTCCTTCACGAGCCTCCTCCAAAAGAGGCCGATCTTGACACAGCTGGTACCAATCATCGGCAAGTCCACTCAGCTCCACGTCCTCCTGTACCACATTACTCCATCTCTTCTCTAGCCCGTGCCGCGCCCATTTAGCCCCCTCTATCCGGCCGAACAAAAGCTCTTTAGGCATGCGGTGGCTGGGAATGCGGGCTACATGGCCCAGCCAACGCAGCCTTGCCTGCCGGAAGAGCTCACCGATGGGACTTTGCCCAGATTTGTCAGCTCCTCACACAATCCAGCTTGGTTAAACCCAGGATGGATCGTAGGCAGGCCAGCCTAAATGTTTCTAACCGGCGAAGATGTTCCATTAGGGGGGTCCACCTTTCGCAAGCGTAAAGAAGGGGGAGCGAATGACCGTGGCCGAGAAGACCTCAAGCTTCGTGCGGAGCGACAGACCAGGTAGCTTCCACACAGCGTTACGCAACCGATGAAAAGATATTGCCGCTCGACTGATTCAGAGTGAGACCTGTTAAACCGGAGCCGGTCATGAGCACACACTGCCTAGGTATGAGAAACTCTCCACTCTCTCCACAACAGCCCCATCATCGATTGGGAGTTGTGGGGGTGGAGTGTCCAATGGTACAAAATACCCAGGCAGGTGCTTAGTTTTGGTGGGGCCGATGGTAAGGACCCACCTCTTAGTGGCACGCTCCAGTCTCAAAAGCAGCGTCTCCAACTCCTCCTCTGAATGAGCAGCAATTACCAAATCATCGGCATACATAACGTGGTTGACCAATAGGGAGCCATCTCTTGACCACACCCGGGCATCGATCAGCCTCCCATTATATCTGTACCAAATGGAAATTCTTCCATTACAGCTATTGAAGGCTTCACGAACTACGTGGTCAAAATAGATGTTAAATAATGTAGGAGCCAGAGCACATCCCCGTCGCACCCCAAGGTGTACAGGGAATGGCTCTGACTCCCGGCCACGTAGTTTTACCTGGGCCCACTCACCATCATGAAGGTCCTTAATGATCGTGAGCAGAGGGTCAGGGACTCCGAAAGCACGAAGAACAACCCAGAGCCCAGGCCTACTGATGGTATCATAGGCCTTGACCAGGTCAATAAAGCAGAGATGTAGGTCTTGGTGGAATTCCCTACACCTCTGCTGTAGCAGACGGGCAGGAAATATGGCATCTGTGCAGGAGGGCTCATTCCTGAAACCGCATTGGGGCTCCTCAAGCCTCTCCTCAGCGTGCCTAGCAAGGCGATGTTGAATAATCCTTGCCAGGACCTTTCCCGGCACACTGAGGCGTGAGCTGCCCCTGTAGTTGTTACAGTCTGTGCGATCCCCCTTCTTAAAGAGGGGGACCACCAGGGCATCCTTCCAGTTCTGCGTAACCTGTCGAGTGGTCCAGACTGTTGTTATGATGTCATGTAGGGCAGTCTGTGCACAAACGCCACCCTCCCTCAGCATTTCACTTTGGAGATCATCTCTGCCCGCTGCCTTTCCTGGTCTCAGACTCCGGATCGCCCTCAGTACTTCCTCAACAGATGGCACCTTAGCCAGCCACTCACAGGGGGTGACTTCTTCCAATATTTGAGGCACCGCAGCCTCAGCAGGGTCATCCTCGCTTTATGCCACGATGTTTTCCTGGCTGAGGAATTTTCCCTCCCCCAGGACCTCACAGAAATGCTCAGCAAATCTGCAAAACTGTTCCTGGGGGTCGGAGATTGGATCACCGTTTTTTCCCCTAATAATGGTAATAGGTGTGGCGCTGCAGGTTACTTTTTTAATGGAGTTAAATAGAGATTTGTGATCACGGGCCACTGAGGCATACTCCATCTCCTCAGCAACCCGCGACCACCACCCATCCTTGCAGCGCCTCACGGCTCTCCGAACCTCCGAGCGAAGGCTGCGGTAAGCCTCCTCATTCTCTGACGTGGGATTCTCTAGCCGATGACAGTGGGCCTGTCGCTTTTTCTCAACCATCCTGAACACCTCCTCTGTCAGCCAGGGTCTCTGGGGAGGTCTGGACCATGTACCCAAAGCAGCCATTGCAGCTGCATGAGTCACAGTCCTAAACCTCGCCCATTTACCCTCGACATCAGGAGGAGTCGGGGACGATGCCAATCCCAGCCGCAAGCGATGATGAAATTCTCGCTTGCAACTTTCATCAGATAACTGAGATCACGCCACTTTAGGTTGGAATGGGGTCCTGGGTGTCCACTCACCACCGGAGTGGAAGAATGGCAGGCGCATCTTACAGATGACTAGTCGATGGTCAGAGGGCAGATCAGCTCCACGGTAGGTCCTGGTGTCAAGGACATGGGCTCGCATCCGCTGGTCCGTCACTATGTAGTCCAGCAGATGTTCTTGCTTGGACCCGGCATGCATCCGTGATGTTGTGTGGATGCGCCGATGCCGGAACAGCGTGTTGGTAATTACAAGCCCATGGGCTGCACAAAAATCTAGCAGCCTCCTGCCATTGTTATTGAGCTGATCTGGCCCATGCCCTCCAATCACTCCAGACCAGGTGCCAGCATCATGACCAACTCGGGCATTGAAGTCACCCAAGATGATGACTATCCCGAGGGGCCACTTTAGCCAGCACTTGTGACAGGAGGTCATAGAAGGCATCTGACTCATCGGCTTTGCCTGCATCCCTCCACGGATGTTCATCTTCGGTGGGGGCATAAGTAACCGCGACCACCGTTCCTCGCCTCCGGTTGATGGGAAGGCGAGCCCAAAGTAGCCTGGGGCTTACAGCTTCCCACACCTCACTGCCACGCTCCCACGCCCCCTTCATTCTTTTGTTCAAAAGAAGAGCCACACCCTATTGTTTGGCAGTCTGCTGCCCCGAGTAGAGGACTGTCCACCCCTCATGGTGGCAGGAGCCAGAACCGGTCCACCGGACCTCCTGAATGCCACATAGATCCAGGCGGTACCGGTCCAGCTCCCGACAGAGGAGTGGCAGCCTCTCCTCCGCAGTGAGCGTTCGAACATTCCACGTGGCCACCCGTAGTGGTTTTTTGTTGTTTCTGGAGGAGCCCCGAGGGTAGATATCCAATCTCCTGGCTCCGCCAATTGGGGTTTGGCCAGGAGACGTCATAGACGCCTGGCCCCCCGGGGCCTCCAGCACAAGCTTATTAGTTATATATTTCAGTCGTAGTTTAGTGGTAATTAATTGAAGGTGGAAGGGTTACCAGCCCCTCGCACCCGTCCAGAGCCAGAGCCCCCATTTAGCCCCTGTGGTGGACACAGATGCCATGAGGGGAGGAGCCAATCGAAATTGGACCTCCCCCCACAGCACTGTCCATGACAGAGTTGCCCGTCCGGCACCGCGAGGAGGTAGGCGGTTGTTTTGCCGGACACACACACACACGGACTCACACACATTGACGTACACACACACATTGACGTGCACACACACATTGACGTACACACACACATTGACGTACACACACACATTGACGTACACACACACATTGACGTACACACACACATTGACGTACACACACACATTGATGTACACACACACATTGACGTACACACACACATCGACTGACACACATGGACACAAACACACATCGACTCCCACACGAACATAGAGCCACACACACACATCGGCTGACACGCAGACGTATCGACTTGCACACAGTGACTCGCACACAAACACATGGACTGACACACACACACATCGACTTACACACATCGACCCACACACACACATCGACTTGCGCACACACACACACACCGACTTTAGATACACACACATATTGACGTATACACGTACAGCGACTCGCACACATCGACTCACACACATATACATAGACTCACACACACATGGAGCTATGCACACACATCGACACACACACATCGACTGACACACATATATCAACTCACACACATCGATTTACACGCACACAATTTCTTTTTTATTTTCACTTACACACACACACATCGGCTCACACACACATGCACCTACACACACACAAAGAAATGGACTTACACACTCACACGGAGCCACACACACATCGACTGACACACACACACACACATCGACCCTCACACACACACATCGACCCTCACACACACACATCGACTCGCACACACAGACACATCGACTCGCACACACAGACACATCGACTCACACACACATCGACGCAGATGCGCACATCAACTGATACACACACACACGGACGTAGACACACACACATGGTGGCAAACATGCACATGGACTCACACGCACACAAGGACTTAGACACAATAATAAATATATTAATATTGACCAAGTAAATTTAGACATTAGTTGTCAGCAGCCACAAATATTTTAATATTTCCAAGGTGATTATTAAAATTATAGATTTCTACGTACATGAGTTTAGCTAAAGAAGCAAGGAATAGAAATATTAGTTGTCTGCACACAAACATTATTAATGTAATATTTGTAAGGTGATTATTTAAATAGGTTTCTATCAACGTGAGTTTAGTGAAAGAAGCAAGAAAATTGTACTTAACATTGGCGTGGTGAGGCCTAGTGCAGAGCCCCGGGCCTCGCCTAGATTGCCCAGCCGGCCGAGGTGGCACCTTGGCAGGGTGGTGGCTGGGGCGCTACCCCCTCCACTATCCCCCCGCCCGTGCTACAATAGTACTATCTAAGCGCTATAATATTAATATCTACGGACTCTATAGTAGTAACTGCACGCATCAGGGTGGAGAGGGGGGAGAAGAGGACATCACACTGAAGAATTAACCTTAAACGTTGTGTATTTTGATTGAATTTTTTACGCGTTAAAGAAAATTCCCCCCTCACCCCCACCGAACGCGTGTGACTTGGTAGGGCCCCCCCCAGCGAAGGCGTGTGAGTTGGTATGGTCGATCGCGCACTATTTAATAAGTATTTAAACGAAATCTGCACAAAATTGCTAAATAAAGTACTTAAAAATTGACGTATAGAGAAAAAGGAATAGCGTTTGCTTACCGCGGGGCTTACGGCGTGGTACCTGCCTATTTTTTTTATGTCAACCCCACCGTTTGAGAGCCAAATCCCTCGCAAGCGTGCGCATACACACAGATGGACAAAAATAACATTTATAGTTAAGATAAGTCCAATTTATCAAGCCTTGGCAAGGCAGCAAAAACAACAACACTGTCCCAGACCACTCCAAGATAACGCCACAAAGTAGTTCCTCAAAATGGCACATTAACAGTGAACTATCGATGCACATGTAATCTTCATATATATAAAAGGCAAAGTTGTGATGTGTGTGTTCAAAATGTTTAGCGTACTTCCCGACATGCAACAGACTTGGAATTTGCCATGTGGGTACTTTCAAGACTGTACACCATGCAAAATTATGAAAATACACTTTTTGGGGGGGGAGGGAGCTCAATAATGCATATTTGTTTTGCACGGCAAGTGAGCTGTGACGTCAAATATGTCATGTGACCCGCGCATGTGGAAACGTGACGCATTGTTGTGTAGTGGTTAGCGTGCCGCGCTACGAACCTGGCGACCCGAGTTCGATTCCCGCTCACGGCCACCACCGGTGACGATTATTTTCACGGGTCCTGGGCCTCCCCGAGGTCGACTCAGCCTCAAACGAGTAACTGGTGTGGTGTGTGAACATCGCCACTGGGGAGACAAAGGCGGCCGGGCGTGGTGATGGCCACCCACCCCCTCGTGTGCCGTGCCGGCCTTCATAGGTGCTCGCTAACAGCACTTGCCCCTACAGACTACACGGGGGATTTTGTCTTTATCCTGTGTGTGTGGGGGGGGGGGACTGCGTAGCGATTCGCGCACTGCGCTACAAACCCGGCGACCCGAGTTCGATTCCCGCACACTGCCACTACTGGTGACGATTATTTTAACCGGTCCTGGGCCTACCCTAGGTCAACTCAGCCTCAAAACGCGTAACTGCTGTGATGTGTGAACATCGTTACTGGGGAGACAAAGGCGGCCGGGCGTGGTGGATCCAAGTCCCGGGCGAAGCCGGGTAGTACAGCTAGTTAATTATAATCAAAGGTACAAATGACATTTGCAAATGTAACTGTATCCAGCACAAAGCTTCTGCTTCAGGATATCTTTTTTATGGCGGATGTGAGTTAGTTATTTTATGGCCCACTCATTTATGTTTTTCATATACATTAAAACCTTGGATTGCGAGCATAATTCGTTCCGGAAACGTGTTTGTAATCCAAAGCACTCGTATATAAAAGCGAATTTCCCCATAAGAAATAATGGAAACTCAGATGATTCGTTCCACAACCCAAAAATATTCATATAAAATGTATTAATACAAAATACCTTTTTATATTTTTATTATTTAAATTTAATATAAAGTAATCAAATGTATTAATGAAATTTAATCGTGGCTGGTGTGAGGCAGACAAGAGAGAGGAGGAGAGGGCTATTGTTGTAGTACAGTTACTAAAGAACAGTCAACTACATTTGGACACAATAAAAAGGCTTTACACACACACACACGTGGTAACAACACTATAGTAAACAGTACACGCTCGCACGGATGTTGACTATACGAGTGAGGCACGCCGACTGAGACCGAGCATGGGCGACAATTACCCACAATCCCGCAGCGAGAGAGAGAAGAACAATCGGCTCAGTTGTGATCACGTGACGCTCAGCAAACAAAGCATATACATACTACTCGTATTGCAAGACCTCGCTCGTTTATCAAGTAAAAATGTATAAAAAATTGCTCGTCTTGCAAAACACTCGCAGACCAAGTTACTCGCAATGCAAGGTTTTACTGTAGTTTACTCTTGTTGGCCACATCATGAAATTGGAAGCACTGAAGTGATACTACTTCAGGTGGTACCAACAAGTGGAACATCTGCTTAGGGCTCATGGACTTACTTCTTGGGAGTCTTCTTGAGAAGAGGCCACTGTTGAGACAGAGGCTGCACTGGTGCTTTTTTAAGATATTGATGTGAAACACAAGCAGCTGCTTGGCAGCACTAATGACGCTGCACGTGGAAGGAGGGAAGGTTGGGAAATAGGTGGAGTTAGAGAGAATGTGGGAAATGGGAGGATGTAATGGGATTGAGAATGAGGGACGAGTGAGTGGGGATGATGCAGGGGGTGAGCTGCAGTGAATGGGGATGATGCAGGGGGTGAGCTGGAGTGAGTGGGGATGATGCAGTGGGTGATCTGCAGTGCGTCGGGGTGATGCAGGGGGTGAGCTGCAGTGAGTGGGGATAATGCAGGGGGTGAGCTGGAGCACGTGAGGTTGATGAAGGGGGGTGAGCTGTTAAAATATTTTGTGCTAAATCTGCGTCATAAGTACGCTCATTAACTTTAAACTGAACTCACGTTTTAGTGTTAAATGCTGGTTCGTTATTATGTGAGCCTTTAGAATATTAACATTCATATTTTGGCATGCACTTATTTATAAGTAGCTTAGGCCTCCCTGGCAACGGAAACGAAATGTTATTTTCTGCAATGTAGATAATCGGTCGTTGTTATTGTTGGTGTTATAATTTATTTATGTAGTTTATTGTTAAAAATTCTGTCACAGTCCCTATGATCACTGTTACATTGCATTTATGGCTTTTATTTTGGTGATTTCGAAAAGTTTTTTTTGTTTTGCCCATGTTTTTGTTTATTGTAGTACGGAGTTAGACTGATGGCCTTAATCTTAGTTGTCTTGTGGTTGTTGTTGTTGTTTGACTTGCATCCCACTGGGATTTTTGCACACAGCGTTGGTGTACGGTGCTATTTCAGGAATATTTTGATATATTTTTCCTGTATTTTCTGTTTGCACAGTCACAAAATCACTTTAAGATGTTTTCTTGTTCATGTTTTTTGTTTGTTGCGGTTGCACCCGATTCAAGAGCCGAATGGCTCACAGGGCTATACCAAATAAATGAACTATGAACTAACTATGAACTGTAATTATCCGTGCATGTGGATGGGTGACTAACCTGTTGTATTTGTTATACAGCCACAGGGCGGGCAGACTTGGGGGACGCCGGGGGCGCCTGTACAAGACCCCTATGGGGGAGCGGGTGGAGCCTACCCTCCCATGGCTGGCGGGCAGTACCCCACCCCTGGGCAGCCACCTTATGGAAGTGGGGGATACCCCCCAGCACCTGGGATGGATCAAGCTGCATGGGGGTATCCCCCACCAGGTGGCGCCGGGGGGTACCCCCCCCCAGGGGGCACGGGTGGATTCACCGCCTACCCTGGTGCTGGTGGTAAGCGCTCTGCATACTTCGCACTGGTGTGCAGCAGGGTACAGATTTCGGGGCTAGTACTGTAGCACAAAGCCAGGTGGCTCGCATTCCACCACTTGACGTGTGGCTCCTGTATCGGAGTGATATTTACTCTGCTTATTGGATATGATATCTGCAGTTAAAAAATTAGGAAATTCAAAGAGGACAAATGGTTCTAATTTACTTATTCGGTAAAATTGTCGGTTTAATTTTAAGGGAAGATATTTGATATTTGCAATACAAATAACACCAGGGAGGGAGCGCAGCTGTGGAGTTTGAAGAGTGCGTAGTTGCCTCGTCTCTTCGTCGCTCCACGTGTGTTTCTGTGCCCGTGCCCCCCCCCGCCTCCCACCCCCCCACCCCCCCCCTCAGGCCCTGGCGCCGGCTTCGGGGCCCCGCCATCTGGTTACCCCACTGGTTACCCTGGCGCACCCGGGCAACCTTCCATCCAGAACTATGGTGGCGGTGGTGGAGGCGGTGGCGGTGGCGCTCCACCAGGTCCTGCATCTGCCTCATTGGCCATTCACACTTCACTATAATAATTACATTTGATATTGGATCGTTCATGCAATACTGCATCTCACAACGCTGTACAAAACCACAATTTTTTAAATATATATGTAGTGAGTTCAACTGAGTCGCAGACGTACTCTTGGAGGCAACACATGTATTTAACACCAACACACGGGGTAATTGCCCCTTGACAGAATAACAACCTATGGTGGTGACCTCCAGGCTAACTACACTAATTACAACGTAACTAGCTATAATGGACCGGACCACAGCTCGGGTTCAGGTCCACGTGTTGGAGACAAGGTAGAACGTAGGACGTAGACGAAGGTTTCTTCAGGATGAACAACAACGACGGTCCCTCTGGGGGACCCGACTTATATTCTCTGCAGTGTGGCTGGCTCCGCGCTTGGCCACAACCACCTTCCAGAATCCTCGAGCAGAATCTGGACCCCGACCACGTGACCACCCCTAGCCCCCACTTAGGGCCCCTTTGTAGGCTTAACCGGTCACGTGTCCTCTCAACTCAATCAGAGTGCCATGGCCTTTAGTAACTCCTTTCCTACAGATGGCACTTCCACACCCTATCCTGTAGGGCTGGCACTGCACGCCAAGCATGGTGCCATCCAGCGCTATCAATTGGCGCTGACCGAACCCCTCTAGGGCCGGTACTACACCCACACCATCGTGGTATCCGCGATGTCAATACACCGCGTGCCGTGCCTCCCTAGGGCCCGGCACTACACAGTGGCATCCCGCGATGTCACTACATATATATAGCCTCTCGGAAGACACATGGCATACCCAAACCAAGGTTGACTCAATTCAAGGCTGTAATAAACAAAAAGGTTTTTAAATGGGACTTAAATATTGGAAAGGACTTAAGTTGCTGACAATGGAGTGGGAATGCGTTCCATACCATGGGAGCTGCAGATGGGAAGGCAGAATGCCCATCCCAATGTCTTGTGTGAAATTTTCGGCTGAACGAGTGCAATGTGATGCTCTTATTCGCCACGGGAGAGCGAGAATGTGCATCTGTCTGTGTACTCTTTGGAACAGGGTCCTACCAGCCAGGAATGCCGGGCGCCCCTGGTGCCTACCCAGGGCCTGCTCCACCGGCACAACCCACGCCCAGCCCGGCCCCTGTGCCACAGCCAAACCCCTACCCTGCCCCGGCTCCGGCCCCTGCCCCGGCTCCTGCTCCTTACCAGGTCGGTCACTGGTACTGTTATCTCAACAGCGTCTTCATATGCCGATGGAGAGTACTTGTGATCGTAGCCATTGCTCATAGAAAGTCCAGTGTGTTGTAGTGGATGTGTCTTGACATGAGTGGTATTGCTGTGTATCTGGAAATACAAAGACAAATATTCCTTGTATAGCCTTTAACAGATTTGGTGCAGGTGCTGTTAGCGAGCACCGATGAAGGCCAGTAACATACCTGTCAACCCCTTATTAGGGCCTATCTCAGTGGAGACCAATTCATACCTTATTGGTCACCCTGTCCCCTTTAAATCTCAACATGCATCCTCCAAAGTCCCATCACAAGGGAGAAACTAAAACAAATCGACAAAATGATGTTACTAAACAAAAACTTTCCATTTAAAGCTTTAGTAACTGCAGGGATTCAAATTCTTGGTTCTTTCGGTAAAGTCACATAGAAGGGAAATTATAAAATAATAAAAATTTTACATAATAAAATAAAATTCTCACGACTTTTCAGCCACAACACAAGAAGCCTTCTTCAGGTGAAGAAACAGAACTGTCGGAAAGACAGCGCTCCAATGAACACTGCTAAGCTTGGCAGCGTATTTTAAGCTGGGTGGGAGGAGCAGTGCGCCTTGAGAAAGGAGTTTACATATCAACAGAAGAATTTAGCATTGAAGTAGCTGTGTTAATGTGAGAGATTAGCAGGATGTTAAGTCAGAAATTAGCATGTTACTGGGAGATTAGCATGATGTTAGTGTGAGGGATTAGCATGTAACTGGTCACGGAAGTAGCTATGTTAAAGTCAGAGTTTACATATCAACAGAGGCATTTAGTATATTGACGCTAAAGAATTGCAACTACCCAACTATCATATAATAAACCGATGTGAAAGAACTAAATATAAACGACATCAGTGTACTCAATATATTCTCCAATAAGCTGAGCTATTAACATAAAGTAACTGGGTATACACTACACTATATAATGAATACCATATAGTTAGTAGTAGCTCAGCTGATTGGAGAGTATATTGAGTTTATTGATAATATTGATGTAGTTTATATTTTAGTTTTTTATCAGTTTACTATATGGTATTCATTATATAGTGTAGTGTATAGCCAGTTAGTTTATGTTAATAGCTCAGCTTATTTGAGAATATATTGAGTACATTGATTATATTGATGTAGTTTATATTTAGTTCTTTCACATTGGTTTATTTTATGATAGTTGGGTAGTTGCAGTTCTTTAGCGTCAATATACTAAATGCCTCTTGATATGTAAACTCTGACTTTAACATGCTAATCCCTCACACTAACATCATGCTAATCTCCCAGTTACATGCTAATTTCTAACTTTAACATCCTGCTAATCTCTCACATTAACACAGCTACTTCAATGCTAAATTATTCTGTTGATATGTAAACTCCTTTGTCAAGGTGCTCTGCTCCTCCCACTCAGCTTAAAATACGCTGCCAAGCTTAGCAGTGTTCATTGGAGCGCTGTCTTTCCGACAGTTCTGTTTCTTCACCTGAGGAAGGCGACTTGTGTTGTGGCCGTAACGTCGTGAGAATTTGATTTTATTATGTTTTATTTTTATTATTTTATTATTTCCCTTCTACATGACTTTACCGAAAGAACCAAGAAGATAAACAAAAACTGTTTGATGTATACAATAATGATACTTATTATGCTACTGTCTGTGATCTTGCATGCTGATGCTGCTGCTTGCTTGATACGTGGATGCACACACTCATGTTGTAGATGTACAACAATAAACAGAAAATTATGAAGGGTTAAACACAAGACACTATCAAGGAGAAAAAAATATATTATATTTTGGTACTGGCAAATGAGGCCTCATGATGTAAATGCTTACCCCGAGCCCTCATTACTCTGATAGTGCGTTGTCTTTGAGTTGTGCGCCTTTTGGTGTCATCTGGTCGAACACCGTATGAGACTAGGCTCTAAGGAAAGCTTTCTCTGGTGTGGACCAATCCATTTCAAGGACAATGCATACATTATCAGAGGGTGTTTGTTTGCATTCTGACCGCAGGTATTGTGGTTGATGTAAACATGATTCCTTGTAAAAAGGTTTCAGTTTTGTTGCCAGAAAATGGGGGAAACAAACTATTATTAGATCCCAATCTTGTTTGTACAAGTTTGAGGAACAAATTTGTTGGCTGCTACAGAGATCGCTACTCTCCACAGTAAAATATTGTGATTTTTTTTGCCCGTATTAAAACGGTTGTACGCCGTATGGACCTGAAAACTAAATTTCCCTGTACAAGAATAATGGGTAAACTGTATGGGTTGACAGGTATGCAGTAATGCCCATGTGGGAGTGGGTGGCCAGCCCCACGCCCGGCCGCCTTTGTCTCCCGAGTGCCGTTTTTTACACACTGCACCAGGTGTGCTCATTTTGAGGAAGTCGACCTAGGGGAGGCCGAGGACCGGTTCTGTTAATCGTCACTAGTGTTGGCCCTGAGCGGGAATCGAACTCGGGTAGCCGGGTTCGTAGTCCAATGCTCAAACCGCAACACTACCGCTCCCAACATGTGCGAATGCAGAGTGCGGTACATTCGTCACAGATGCTGAATAATTCCATAGCAGGAGCAGCCCGGGTCACCTAATACACTGATAGGGAGTGAATGGAGAGTAACGCACATCTGCTCTGTTCCCATGCAGCCAACTCCACCAATTGGAGGCATGGCCGGCCTGAGCCTGGGCCCCCAGGGAACGGTGAAGCCGATCGGCAACTTTAACGTCCAGGACGACTGCGAGATGCTGCGGAAAGCCATGAAAGGGCTCGGTGAGCAATGCACAGCCTCAACAAGGGCTCCACCTCAAGCCGCTTACTACTTGCTTCTCATGGTGCTGC
The DNA here is from genome assembly GCF_048934315.1 of Petromyzon marinus. Taxonomy (NCBI): domain Eukaryota; kingdom Metazoa; phylum Chordata; class Hyperoartia; order Petromyzontiformes; family Petromyzontidae; genus Petromyzon; species Petromyzon marinus. The sequence continues at coordinate 12,377,345 of NC_133707.1, read as the reverse complement.
CATTTGGTAGCCAGTTTTTTCACGTAAATCACTTCTGCTCGCTGGCTACCTGGCTGGCTGGTTCGGTGTACGGTGGTGACGTCACCACACACATCTGTGTGATGCCATCACCCCGCATCCTCGCAGTGTTGAGCCGGGTTCGTGCGTTGTGCTGACGTTACGCCTCCTGTCCACCAGCTCTCTTCATAGCTCATTGGATTCTTCCAGTCTCAATAAAGATTGTGATGTATCCCGACCAAATGCGTGGGCAGTGCAAGTAATGTAAAATCCTATATGCTGGCAGAACCGTTATAAGCGTCCAGGCCGGCGAATGACATTACAATAATAAAACTGAGCCTCAGAGAGGGTGGCCTGGACTTGGAGCATGCTCGCAATGTGAGAGTGTGTTTCACATCTTGTAGGTGTGCCAGGGGAATAGGGTCGTGCAAGCATTGAGATTGTAGGATGCATATGAGGTTGTAGGATGCATATGAAATTGTAGGGTGTATTTAAATTGGCAAATGTAAACTGAAATGTAAACCGACTTACACCACTTTTCAAAGTCTGAGCTGAAAAAGTTTTTTTTTATCTTCTGAGGACTGCGGAATACTTTTCTCTGTTGATCTGATGCTACTTTGAAGACCCTTCTGATTACTTGTTTACATTGGATCATTTGATAAGTGGTAATCTCTGCATCTGTAGGAACCAATGAGCAGGTGCTTATGGACTTGGTGGTGAATCGTTCTAATGCACAGAGGCAAAAGATCAAGCTTACCTTCAAAACCATGTATGGAAAGGTGAGACTACACGGATAGAAGCACGTTCCCTCATGGTTCTGTATTGCCACAAAATGCCAAATGCTACATTGTAATCCTTAGGCTAGTGGTAAATAAATGCATGTGAAAAGCAAAGTAACTAAACAGACTTCAGCATATGGGTAAAAAAATCTAACTTGCTTCATACGACAATGCTATTTGAATAGTACTGTATGATTTGCATCATCATTGAACTGCTCTAAACACTGCTTTATTACCGTACCATAATCGGGGATACGGAAGGGACGTGTGTGTGCCAACTGCGTGCTATGTGTTTGTGCTTAGGATCTCATCCGCGACCTGCGCAGTGAGCTGTCGGGAAACTTTGAGGAGATCATGCTGGCGCTTTTCATGCCCACGACCTACTACGATGCTTGGAGCCTGCAGAAGGCCATACAGGTGCGCCGTGGGGCTCTGCAGATGCCCGAGTTTCATAGTTTCATAGACTCTCCGCAAATGTACAAACCACAGCTGCCCCATGGTCGGCATGAAGGTGGTGGCATCAAGTTAATGATGTATGGATAAAGAAAAACTTAGTTTTGCGAGCACATCAGATTTGGTCTCTTGTTTTTGCATTAGTTACCAGTCAAGTATCGAGTGGATTATAAGATCCTGTGACTGACCCACAAGGCTCTCAATGAGTTAGCCCCACAATATTTACAGGAACTTATCCACGTTTATTCTCCAACGAGGTCCCTGTGACCTTCGGATCGCCTTCTAAGGACTCCGAAGTCAAAGCTCATTTCCTGAGGTGATCGAGCTTTTTGAAGTGCAACTCCCAGACTGTGGAGCACTTTGCCTTTGGTAATAAGGCCATCAGAGTCATTAGAGCTTCTTTTAAACCGGTCTTGAAAACTCACCTCTTCAAACTGGCCTTTAGCCCCAAGTGCTGGCCATTTTACCCTGGTTCTGTTTACTTACTTTCCATACACGGTGGTGCATTGGTATCTACGGATGAAATGTGCCTTACAAATGTCAATTACTATTAATTGATTTTACAAGAAAAACTACAGGAATCTGTTAAAGTTTATTATGTGTACAATAGTTTAAATTATTATACGAACAAATGTCCAATATTTATATAATGTGTTATGTTAATGGGTAGACTCATTCATTATGCCTCTTTACAAACAAAGACCCAAACACGATATGATGGTTTAGACCCATTTGCATAACATCCGTTTGTTTTAAACTGTTTGAGCAAATAGTGTGGGACTATGTCAGATGCCACCTATCATACAGTAACTTATCTGACAAGCGACAGTTTACAGCCTGGTTTTCCTTGTGATAGTAACATTTTAGGTCCTATGCAAAATATTGTCAATGGCATTGATAATTGTAATCCTTGTGTAGTGGGTAAGCAGGGAGAGCGAGACTTGCTGGAGGCAACACGTTTATTATAACTAAGGGTACATAACAAAAGGGGTATTGGCCCCTTACACCCTATACCCTAAGAAGGTAGCCCCTCTGGACTAATGTGCCCTTACTCTGGTTATAGCTCTACCCTAGACTGGTAAGCTCTGAACCCGACCCTAGCCAGGGGTTCGGGTTCTGCCCTTTGGGCACTTCGCTTCAGGTCTTTCAGAGTGGTTCTTCAGATCTCCATATCTTCAGGTCTTCAGGTGGACGATGACTGCCGGACCCGTTCAGAGGTCTGGCTTTTATACCCGTTCCAGAGTCTCTCCGCCCCTAGCCACACCTTCCTTCTCGAACTCTCAAGGGGGCCCTGGAATGTAACAACATCCCTCCCAGCCCCCTTCTTGGGGTCTGGGGTCCCTGGTAGCCCAACGGCCTGACTCATCCCACCTATCCTGTCTACCACTTTCTGTTGGCACATGTCCGCTACTGCAGGTAAGAATCAGTGGTGATAACCATACCGCCTAACAATGGCACTACATTTTGATTTAAAGCTTTCGTGACTGCAGTAATTCATATTCTTAGTTTTTTCGGTAAAGTCACGTTGAAGAGAAACAACAAAATAACAAAATATATATAAAACAATAAAAAATTATCACGACGTTTCGACCATAACTCAAAGACCTGATGGTTCAATGAGCCACTCTGTCTACAGGAAAGCTACCCATACGGAGGCTTATCTGAAACCGGATTCCCACCACCATCCATCACAGAAGAATTCTCTCATCAAGACTCTGTATCATAGAGCCCAATGCATATCCGACCAGGAACACATAAACAGTGAACTCAAGCACGTACACCAAGCTCTTAGGGCTAATGGTTACTCCGACTATACAATCCGCAAAGCTATCACTCAAACCATGAAGAAGAACCCTCTTGAGGAGCCTTTCAAAACCATCACTTTACCCTACATTGCTGGGATCACAAAAAAGATCTCCAAAATCTTGAATAAACACAAGATCCAGGTCCGTTTCAACACATTACATAAAATCCGTGATCTGGTTCCGTCTGTAAAAGATGTGATTCCGGACATACAATACCCTGGTGTCTACAAACTAAGTTGCCTCTGTGGTAGTAGTTACATTGGAGAAACCAAACGCCATGTCTCGGACCGCATTCGTGAACATAAAGCAGACCTTAAACACGGTAGGACCAACACCTCGGCCGTAGCAGATCATTGTTCTAATTCAGTAGGCTCACATGCCATTGACTTTTCCAAGACGGAGGTTCTTTGTAAGCCATCTGGCTTCCATGAGAGATTCGTTCATGAGGCTATCCACATATACAAGCACAGAGACAATTTCAACCGAGAAGATGGATTCTATCTTAGCAATCATTGGAAAGATTTGATAAATCATTTCAGTTCTTGATTGATTGTTCACGCTTACAGTGGCTTTCAGACAGCATACATTATACAAAATTTCGTCTCCCCCCTCCTCTTTTAAAAAAAAAAAAGATGGACTAGTCCTGGGCAAACTGCCAATCGCTGCGCGTGACGCCAACGTTTTTTTTTTATAAATAAATAAATGTGCCGTTTAAAAATAAATTTATGCAAACCAACACACCTGATGATGACCGTTTGAGTTATGGTTGAAACGTCGTGAGAATTTTTTATTGTTTTATATATATTTTGTTATTTTGTTGTTTCTCTTCAACGTGACTTTACCGAAAAAACTAAGAAAATGGCACTACACTTACAATGCAATAATTGTTGACTTGGAGAAGGCATGTGACATGGTGCCCCATCACTTGGCCATAATTAATATGGCGAATCTGGGTATTGACAAGAGTATTTTTCTGGATACAGGAATTACATGTCATAGAGTTCAGAAGGGACAGGGTAGGAAAGGCCCTCTCTGATGATGCCCCAGTAATACCTTGAGTCCCATAGAGCAGTGTTCTTGGAACTCTACTGTTCCTTATTTTCATAAATGACCAAACACCATGTGGCCGAAGCTTCCTTGATTAGACCGTTTGATGGTGATGCTATTGTAATAAAGCACTTCCACGACGACTAGATTTGTGTATTTTATTTAACAATGACTACACAGCTCCGCTCTCTCTTCCCGGATGGTTCCACTCTCTCTCTTCTTGGCGTAACACGCGCACTCCCTCGTCAACTGTTGCGGCGCATTTCTCTCTCTCCGCACTCGCCGCTGGCTGGCGGTGCACTGGGAGGAGAGAGGGTTTCGCTGACAGAGGCCGCCACGTGGCCGGTGGCGAGACGAGGTAGGCGATGATGCAGTCTGGACTCCAGGCTTCCCACACCGACCCCGAGTCCTCTCACTGCCTCTCCTTGCATCTTATATTGCTCTCGGCGGAGCTAGGCTCCGCCTCTTGCCATGCCCCCCGTGGAACCTTCTCGATGTTTCCCGTACATACCCATGAGCTCCACCCGTTACCTTTGACCCAGGTGGAACCCTTCCCTCTGATTGGATATGAGTAACCCAGCAGTGACTATGCAGCCCTTCGTCGTCCCTTAGGTGGCGCTCTCTCATTACATGACCCCCCCCTCCCCCCCCATGATGAAAAGACTAGTCGTCCCAGCAAGGAAAGAAGTCAGCACTGGTAATGAACGAGCGACAGTGCAGGAGTCGATGAGCAGCAGGAAACGCACACAACCAGCGTATGAACAACAATGAATGCAACAAGTAACTAAACGAATACCCAACAGATAAGAACAAGAACGATTAATGAAATCGGCCCATCTTCGAACGGGTCCGCGACACCGGACCGTCCCCTGCATCAGCGTGCAGCCCCGAAAGGCCCGACTCGGCAGGAGACAGAGCGGTCAACGGCAAGGTGGCGGAGTCCGCTACTGCAGGGCTCGATCATGCGGAATTGTCGTCCGCAGCAGCAGTCAGGGGTTCGGCAGCTGTGGGCGGCAAAACAGAGTCCTTCGGGGATCAATCCGCAACCGGTCTGGCACGTCAGACACATCAGACCCCGGCAGGCCAATTTTTGGAGATGACGAAACAATGCGTGGAGTGGAGGAAAGAACGGTTTTAATTGAGACAAGTGGACGAACCAACGACGGGACCCCGCCTGAATGCGCACGTACTGTGGATGCCGAACCTCAATTACCTCAACAGGCCCGTGCCACGGCCTGTGGAGTTTTGGAGTGGTGCCAATAGGCACCTGAGGGCAATGAAGCCATGCCCGATCACCGACAGACGCCAGACCTGCGTGGACAACGCTCATTGCGAGCCTGCGTTTTAGCCGTGCTCATCCTAGCCGCCTCCCGCGCCTCAGAAATCCGGCGCAAGGAGTCCCGAACGTGGTCAAGTAGGGTCTGTTTAGCGGTCCTCACAGCCGTACCTAATTGTGTATCAATGGGCGGCACATTCTCCCTTCCATACATGAAAAAAAATGGCGAGTACCCCATGGAAGCGTGCGGGGCCATCCTATACGCGGAGAGCACGCTGGGAACGTGCAAGTCCCAATTGGCTTGTTTCTGACTAACAGTGTGGCAAAGCATGGCAGTCGGAGTATGATTGAGCCGCTCGACCATCCCATCGGTCTGAGGATGGTAGGGTAACGTCCTGATCTTTTTAGTGCCCAAAGCGTCGCAGACGTTACTTAACAATTTAGAAGAAAAATTTCGACCCTGATCCGTAAGCAATTGTTCCGGGGCACCTTTGTCCATAACGTACCCATTCAAGAACGCGTCAGCAATGGAGGATGCCGATTTATCAGGCAACGCCCACGCCATTGGCCATCGAGAGAAATATTTGACACCCACCAAAAGGAATTTGTTACCCCTGGGAGTGAGTGGAAATGGGCCAAGGATATCAAGGGCCACCAACTCGTTTATGCGTGTGACCGAAATAGATCGCAAAGGCGGAAGATATCTTTGCCGTGGTGGTTTCCGCCGAGCGCAGTCGGGGCAGGCACGGATAATATTAGAGACCTCGGCCGTCAAAAGTAATCCCGTTGCAGTGTCAGCAAGGTTTTTTGCACACCAAGGTGCAACAATTTTTCCCCATGCAATACACAAACCAAGCCATCACGGAGGGCAACGGGTACCACAATCTGCCATCGGTCACCCATATCCTCCCACATCAAAAGGCCGTGATGCAAAGCCAATCGACCAGCGTCGTCCGACGCCGAGGAGTCAAGCGAGTGTTCCGCGCGACGCCGCAAGGAAATCAAGGAATCATCCATCAGCTACTTGCGCACCCACACAGAGCGCGGGAGGTGCAAGACGCTGTCAGCTGGCACATGACCGGCGTGCGCTGCGGGATCAGTCACGACAGACATGACAGCTTGGGGAGGTGAAGGGACAAGCGTACAACGATTCATACCGGAAGAACATGCGCAGCGGGAAGCATGTGGCAATCTAGACAGCGTGTCCGCGTTACAATCCCGAGAGCCCTTACGATAAATGACGTCGAAGGAGAAATCCTGTAAGGTCTCAAGCCAACGAGACAATTGGCCTGTTGGCTGCTCAATCTTCAAGGAGTATTGGAGAGCTGCATGATCAATGCGGACAATTAATTTTCTGCCATAAAGATATGGCCTTTACTGACGCACAAAATAAACAATGGCTAATAGTTATCTCCTCATCACACAGTAGCGGTTTTCAGCTGGAGAAAGGACACGGCTGCCATACGCAACAACTTTTTCCACACCGTTCTTGGACTGAGATAAAACGGCGCCAATTCCTGTATCGCTGGCGTCAGTGTCCAATATAAACGGCAAGGAAAAATCTGGGTAGTCGAGCGTCGGTGCATCAGACAAGCGATTTCGAAGGGCTACGGAAGCCGCCTCTTCCTCGGAACCCCATTTAAATCTCTGATTCCTAGCAGTCAGCATGTGCAGGAGTTTAGCGAGCGTAGCAAATTGTGGAACGAACCGACGGCAATATGACCCGAACCCGACAAAGCTCCGTACATCCCCCACGCACGTTGGAGTCGACCAGTCGCAACACAGGCCGTCTTGTCCGGATCTGTGGCGACACCATCGGAGCTCACAATGTGACCCAAGTACCACACTGAACGTTGCAACAGATTACATTTCTTAGGTTTAAATTTGAGGTTAGCGGAGCTAATCCTTTCAAAAATGGCGCGCAACCATCGAAGGTGTTAATCAAACGTGCGACTGAACACAATGACATCATCCAGATAAATTAGCGTCCCATTGCAAGCCAGCTAAAACGAGCTCCATCAAGTGTTGGAACGTGGCGGGAGCCGAATTCAACCCCATCAGAAGGCAATTGAATTGAAAGAGTCCCTGAGGCGTGCGGAACTCAGTCTTTGGTTTCGAAGAGTCGTCCAGGGGCAACTGCCAAAACCCAGAAGACAAATCGAGAGTAGAGAAATACCGTGCTCCAAACAGCGCATCCAGGGAGTCATCCATACGCGGAAGAGGATACGCGTCGGCCACTGAAACCTTATTTAGTTTCCGGAAGTCAACACAAAATCTGAGATTTCCGTCGTCTTAACAAGTATGACCGGCGCACCCCACGGGCTGTTAGACTGGGAAATGATATCAGCGGCCAGCATATCGTTCACCGCGCTCTGTACTCGTTCCTTTTCCATAGGGCTCAAGCGATGCGAGTTTTGCCGAATAGGGCTGGCCTCACTCGTATCAATGTGGTGGGACAAAAGTGACGTATGTCCCAAAATCATCCTTACTAAAAGCGTCAGTGAATTCAGTCAGCAGAGCACGCAGCCCATTGTGTTGGTCAGAGGACAATGACAAATTCTCATGACATAGCTCGGCGATCCATCGATCATCCGACAACGAAGCAGGACGAGCCGCCCCCACCAATCGTCAGGACGCATCCTCGTCGTGGTCCGTAAAGGCGGTAGTAGCATGAGCTAGCACTGTACCGGCAGGAACCACAACCCCTTCCGGACCCCCATTCAGAACTTGCAAAAATGGGGCTCGTCTGGAACGAACAATCGTCTGAGCGCCAACGAGTGAGACCCTTGGTAGCGGTTTTAGATGGTGTCAGAAGGACCGCAGCCACCGCAGATGCTGGTGCCATTGCTGGTGCAATGGCACCAGCATCTGGGACCCCGGCGGAATTTCAACTGTAACATCCGCCTGCGCCTGTACGGCGGTGCACGGCGGTGCACGGCGGTGCACGGCAGTGAACGCAAGAGCGGAGACGGCAGAAAAAACTATTTTCGACCGGAGGGCATCTCCAGACAACCTTGATCGACAAGAATTTTAACAGGCATCCTTCTGAGAGAATCAGTGCCCAACAAGCAAGGCATAGGCACTGCCAAGGACCTAGAAATCAAGACCGGCCCTGATGCAGCGACATCCCCAATCGCAATATGGGCATCCACTTGGCCGACGATGCCCATGCTACCCCCATTGGCAGCCACGCAAGCGTCAAAAGCCAGACGAACTCGTGAGACTGGGATAAATAGGAGCTGAAAAATCACATCAGAAATAATAGTGGCAGAAGCCCCCGTATCTACCAAAAGACACGCACATCAATGCCCTGAATGGAGCCAGGTACCGTCGAGGAACCCGCCGCGGCCACAACGACGCGGCGTGCCAACTTCCTCCATTGCGTTATCGAGAAAGGCCAATCCCCAGCAACAGTATCCGAATCATGATATGAACGACCCGTGACATGAAGTGCCTGAGGTGACAAATGAGGCCGGATGTCCGACGTGTACCGACTTGCCTGCATGGAAGGATGATGGGCCGTCGGCGAAGGAGCCGGAGCCGTAGCAACAGACGGAGTCTGAGAACGAGGGCGACTCCGGTAATCCCGGGTGAAGTGGCCCAACCGGCCACACTTGAAACACGTGACAGCCGTCCGACGAGTTACCCCCTTGTCACCTCGGCGTCGTCCGTAGGACCCCCGGCAACGTTGGACGTGGCCCCGACGTGGATCCCAATGAGGAACAGCCACCGCCAGATCCTCTTCCCACGGCATATCGTCCGGAACACGGACGACCTTCGTTGGCGACCACCCCTTGGGCTCACCGTCGTGAACTGGATCCTCCGTCCATGCAGCCATCTGTGGCCAACGTTGTAGGTTGTCTTGCGCGTTCAGGCATCTGGCGGCCCATCACGACGTCAGCGGCTTGTGACCGCAAACTGGTAGAACCACCCCCATGTCCTTCGCCAAAGCCAACATTCTTCCCAATAGCAGCGGGCCGAGGCTTTCTTGCTTTACATCGGGGTAGTCAGCCACCGCCAGGGCCATTAAAGCGCTGCGGTAGGCCAGGGGAGATTCGGAACTCCCCCGCCTATGCTGCATAAACTTTCGTTGAGTATCGGAAGGCAGTTCGTAGACCTCTGCCATTTATGCGTACACATCTTTTAGCGTCGCCTTTTTTCCGGAGGAATCGATCGTAACACCGCCAGCGCATCATCATCTAGAACGGTCGGCAAAGCAACCAAGGCTTCCTCCTTCGATCAGTGTACGGAATGGAATGCCGCCTCGAAGCGCCATGTGAAAGCACTCCAATCGCCACCCACAGTGATGAATTCCTTGACCTGAGGAAGACGGTGGTTGCGCCCAACTCTGTTTCGTCCAACAACAGCAGCTTCCCCTGGCTGCGCACTATGTGGCTCAACAGAAATGGCAGATTTAAAGCTTTCGTGACTACAAGGATTCATCTTCTTTTGTTCTTTCGGTAAAGTCACGTAGAATGAAAATAAAATAATAAATTGATAAAATAAAACACAATAATATTCTCATGACGTTTCGGCCACAACACAAGCGGCCTTCATCAGGTGAAGGGACGAGACTGTCTGGTAGGACAGACTGTCTGGTAGGACAGCACTGTCCTACCAGACAGTCTCGTCCCTTCACCTGATGAAGGCCGCTTGTGTTGTGGCCGAAACGTCGTGAGAATATTATTGTTTTATTTTATCAATTTATTATTTTATTCTCATTCTACGTGACTTTACCGAAAGAACCAAAGAAGAGAAATGGCAGACTCCAACCGTGCCCCAACAGCGTCACCCAAGATGTCGGCGTCCTGCCGCGTGGTGTCCGTAGCGTGCGTAATGGCGGACAGTTCTCCCGCGCCCGTCACTGCGATGACGCAGTGACCCAGGTCCTGGGTCACTGCGTCATCGTCGTCTTCGCAAGACGCCACAGATGGGTTCTTCTTCTTGAGATGCTTGGATATTCTTGCTTTCCGTTGTATTTTCTCGTCTCAAAAAGAAGCACTTATGACTCCAGTTGTAATAAAGCACTTCCACGACGACTGTAGACTTGTGTCTTTTATTTAACAATAACTACACAGCTCCGCTCTCTCTTCCCGGATGGTTTCGCTCTCTCTCTTCTTGCCGTAACGCACGCACTCCCTCGTCCACCGTTGCGGCGCGTCTCTCTCTCTTCGCACTCGCCGCTGGCTGGCGGCGCGCTGGGAGGAGAGAGGGCTTCGCTGGCAGAGGGCCGCCACGTGGCCGGTGGTGAGACGAGGTAGGCGATGATGCAGTCCGGACTCTAGGCTTCCCACACCGATCCCGAGTCCTCTCCCACGCCCCTCGTGGAACCTTCTCGATGTTTCCCGTACATACCCACGAGCTCTGCCCGTTAACTTTGACCCAGATGGAACCCTTCCCTCTGATTGAAATGAATGAGAAAACAAACCTAGTAAACTTAGAAATCTAATGCAATACAACACAGAGTCGGCTAACATAACAGTCAACACCCAACCTGGTTGATTACGTTCTTCCAAAGATTGCTAAATTTGAGAGAGAGAGACAAAACACAGACACGGAGACACATAGACATAAGCAGAAAGAGACAATGCAGATACACAGAGACACACACATGGGCACACAGAGAAACAATGCCTCTGTGTCCAGGCCTTAAATAGAGAGGGGGGCAGGGGGTGCAGAGAGAGGGGGGGTAGAGAAATTAGCATGTCAATGAGGGATTTGGAGCTTTCGTGACTGCAGGAATTACTCTAGGTTCTTTCAGTAAAGTCACGTAGAAATAAAATAAAACAAACTTAGTAAAATTTGGAAATGTAATGCAATGCAACACAGAGTCGGTCAACACAATTAATGCATAGCCTGGTTGATTACATTCTTCCATTCTTCTGAAGACGATTTCTTGTGTTGCAATCAAAACGTCGTATTCTATTATTATTTAATATAATTTATTTCTACGTGACTTTACCGAAAGAACCAAAGAGTAAGAACCTGGCTGCCGAAACTTTTTTAAATAAATCATTGCCACCAGCAAGCTTACCAAGAATTTGGAGAAAAGCAAAAGTCATTGCTCTCCTCAGGCCAGGAAAACCTACTGATGACCCGCACAGCTACAGGCCAATCTCTCTTCTTTGTACAGCCTACAAGCTACTGGAGCGAGTACTGCTAGCTCGACTTTCCTTGTTTGGAAGCCACCATGCCACCTGAGCAGGCAGGTTTTTGGCCACAACAAAACTGTTGTGACCAGATTCTCGCCTTAACATCACACATTGAAGCCGGCTTTCAGCATGAACAGAAAACAGCGGCTGCTTTCATAGACTTGTACTCTGCATAGTTTACGGTCTGGCGTCAAGGACTTGCTCCCCTTTTAAACTCGCCATCACCATCAAGTGTATAAAAACGGTTTGCCTCATCACCAGTATGCTCAGCGACCAACAATTTCGCGTCCATCTCGGATACCAGGTCAGCCGCCCTCAAACTCTACAAATTGGCCTACCGTAGGGTCGGTATTAGCACTTGCCCTATTTAATCTTTACACCAGTGACATGCCGGCCACATTAAGCAGCAAGTTCATTTACGCAGATGATCTAGCACTGGCCAGGTAAGCGACGACACTCGGCGCAGCTCAAGACACCTTGAACACCGACCTAAAGAAATTGGGAGATTATTTCTACTTCTGGTGACTTAAGCCAAATCCAACCAAGACTGTGCCCTTGGCGTTCCATTTCAAAAATGCGGAGGCAAAATATACCCCGAAGATCGAGTTTTGTGGTAAAACCATCACCCACGACCCACTCCTGAAATACCATGGAGTGGTGCTCGATTGAATTCTCACTTTTAGGCAACACATGAAGCAGTTGAGCAACAAGATAAAAACCCGCACGAACATTATCCATAAACTGGCAGGAACTAGTTGGGGCTGTGATGCGCGAACACTACAGACTGTCACGATTGCCCTTGTGTTTTCGACGAGAGAGTATTGCTCACCTGTGTGTGGACGCAGCGCTCACACTCGACTTATCAACACGCAACTGAATATCGCAATACGTGCCATCTCAGGTACGCTGAAGTTAACGCCGACCCAGTGGCTCCTAGTGCTCACCCACATCGCTCCGCCATAAATTCGTTATGAAACTGGCCGTCGGGAGTACCAAAAATGTCTCGTCAACCCGCACCTTCCGATACATCGGAACACAAACCCAGTGCTGCCTGTTCGCCTAAAATCATGCCACCCCTTCTGGATCACAGCAGCCTCACTCCACGTCACATACAAATGAAGGCGGGAGATGGAAGCAAGTCTGGACTGTGGCCGATGTCAAAAATAAACATGTCATACAGGACCCTACCATCAAACTTCCCGGTTTCAACCTTCCACGCTGCCAATGGTCGACCATCAACCGAGTCATGGCCTATGCGGCCACCTGATCTACAAATGGCACATCAAAGATTCGGCAGCATGCGACTGCGTCCACGAATCCCAAACCATTGACCACATTGTAATCACCTGCTATCTTCACTCCTTTTAAAGGAGGAATGGACGAGATCCACTTTGCATTTGAACAGACAATTGAATGGATAACAAATCTAAAATGACATTTAATCTGCTGCTATTAAGCCATTCAAAAGAAGTGAGAGACATGGAACACACACAAATGATTCATAATAAAGGTTTTTAGGTTAGATCGCGTTATTTATAAATGTGTCGCAACCCTCCATCACCCGACACGGCCAATCAGCAAAAAAGTGTCACGTTGACAAAAGACAAATAATTCACTACTTTAGCCCACCGGTGTGTTGAAGAGTGAATCCACAACATTTACAATTCGCCCGAATTGCCCGATGCTGGATGTATTTACCAGCGAAACGTCGTACTCAAACTATAAATGTTTTGGATTCACTCTTCAACACACCGGTGGGCTAAAGTAGTGAATTATTTGTATTTTGTCAACGTGACACTTTTTTTGCTGATTGGCCATGTCGGGTGGTGGAGGGTTACGACATTTATAAATAACGCGATCTAACCCAAAAACCTTTATTATGAATAATATTGGTTGCGAAAGCCTACGTGTTAAACTGACACACAAATGACTTTGTGTAACCCTCACAGTGAGAGACCTAGAATGCACACAGATGGCTGTGTGCACTCCTTGTGATTTTGACATGGTGAGCGATGCGTGTGTCCTGTGATGCTGTGCAGGGTGCTGGGACCAATGAGAAGGTTCTGGTGGAGATCCTGTGCTCGCGCACCAATCAGGAGATCCGGGATATTGTTTCGTGCTACAAGGATGAGTTTGGCCGTGACCTGGAGAAGGACATCAAATCGGACACGAGCGGACACTTCAAACGGCTGCTTATCTCCATGTGTCAGGTGTGGGAGTAATGAGGACTTACATTTCCTTCTCGGGGGGGGGGGTGGAGTCTGTAACTGTAGCAGATTCAACCATTTCATTCACACAACATAATGGTTTTACTGCAGCATTCGACGTTTTGGTAACGTGGGTCATTTTCCTTCAGATAAACTGTTGTTTATTCATGGCGTTGGCGGGGTTGACCATTTCCCTGGGTCGAGAGAGGTTACACACACCACTATAGTCGAGATGGTTATTGAAACATGTAACTGGGATTGAACTCTGCAATTGAGCAGAACGCTTATACTATAATAAGTGGCTGGCAACAACTCGACACTTATATCGCTTGGGTAACTGTGGCCAAGTGCTCAATGTAATCATCGTGGTTAACATGCACAAGTAAAAGAGTTGTTCCCACTGAAGTGTAATGTGGAATAGGAGCCCTCTCCTGCTCTACTGAATACCACACCCATTCCGGGTGTTCTTTAAGTGGTATTTCCTGATTATGTGTTTTGGAATAACCTGACAAATGCATGTGCGTGTGTGCGTCCCGTGCTGTCGTGTGTTTGCTGTGTATGTGCCCAGGGCAATCGCGACGAGAGCCTCTCGGTGGACCTGGCACTAGCGCTCTCTGATGCGCAGAAGCTTCAGAGCGCCGGTGAGGGGAAGCTCGGCACTGACGAGTCGGCGTTCAACATGATCCTGGCGGTGCGCAGCTTCCCGCAGCTGCAGGCCACATTCCAGGAGTACATCAAGGTCAGAGACTGCGCACGTTTCTCTTGCTCATTCAGTCGCTTGTTGTTATATGCGTTGTACCACGCTGCTAGGAGTCATGGTCATCTCTGGCACCCAACATGGTGGATGACTACTCGCACTCCACGCCCCGGCCGCCAGGTGGCGATGCCCGACCTAATGTCTCAATCTGGCAAGAGGGAGTGGGTGCCACCGTGGCTGGCCCACCGATGCTCTCCCCACTCGCTGCTGCTGCTGTGGACCTGCTCACCCGAATGGGGAACCGGATTCACCCACGGAGAACCAGCAGTCACGTGGCACCTGGTTACATGGCACAAGATGGCGGCCGTTGGCCCGTGGAGAGAGGTGGCTTCCCACCTGTCCCCACGGGCCAAGAGGACGGGCCCGTCCCACACTACCCCAAGCACGTGGGGAAATTGTGACTGCAGCAACACCCACACACGCACTAGGCCCCCCATTTATCCTGCTATGTTCCCACACACTGATACACATCAGGGCACATGGCACTCTTCACTAATTTATTCAGGCCCACAGGGCCTGCAACATACACACACACCTACAGGCTATGGGAGATTAGGGTCTAGGTTACAGATAGGCAGCTTTCAGTTGACTGAACCTGGACGCGGTGCCTGGCCCCGTATGTATGTTGAACTTCTTTCGCAATGTACGTAGCCAACCGTGCAAATCGGAGGTACGGCGCCCACACAACAACCGCCGTGTGCCTAAGGAGGTCGCAACACCCACAACGGCCGCTCGGCCTTAAGGAGAATGCGTACAGGGGCCGGGTCTACAGCGTGGCCTGCATCGCCTCTCGGTCCCCGCTCCCTCGACATGTGTTGTATGTGGATTGTAAATTTTGTGTCGAACTAGGACCCGTATCTAACAAAGGGGGTCCTTGCTTATAAACATCTGGCAGTTCAGCAGCATTAGTTTGAGCACGCCTCAATGCTAAAGAGATGATGAATGTTGAAACTGGTCCAGAGTTTGTTGAACCAATGCTGCTGAAATTGTGCACCCCTAGAAGACCTTGTGACTGATTGGAATGTGTAGTGGTGTTCACAGAGGCACACACACTGTAACTGGAGGCAACATGTTTATTTACACAACCCTCAACACTCGGGTTCTGTAGCTAGGTATAGCTGGCTGTTCATTATGTGCGTGCGGATTAGTGTAGCAAATGGGCCAGCCAGCATACACGCTGTCTGACCCACAACATCAACTACTCTAACCCGACAAGTGAAGCGCGAAGCCGGAGAGATGCGGGACCCCGAGCAAATCCCATCAGACGAGAACCTCGAACCCTGTCTGCCCCCCCACAATTATCCCCTGGCCGTCGCCTCCCCCTCCCAGCGGCCACACCCACACCTCCGCCAATCAGGAGTCCCCGGCTCACAATCACATGTCCCTCCAGCTTCCGGCGCTCGGTAGTACTTCCGGAGCGTAGACAGTAATTACAGTAGTGACTATTCATATCACTACATATGTAGTGACTGTGATTGCCACTGTGTGGTGCCGGGCTTACGAAGCCACAGCGGATAATGTATTGGGATTATATGTAGCCTGCTTACCAGCCCTAGCGGGGCTTGGGTGAGCGCTGGTCAGAGCGAAATCACCAGGTGCAGTGTGCGGTGCGGGCTCCCGGTGAGGGAGCGAGAGGGAATATCAGCCAGCCAGGGTTACGTTGGAGCATGAAATGCTGGTTAACCTGCCGACACATGACTGGATGATATTGGAGGGGGGCCACCGGTGGACGGGGGCCGCTGGGCGGTCACGTGGTATAAAGGAGCTCTCGGGAGCCTTCGGGAAAGAGCTCGAGGGGCGGAGCCAGCCCCAGCCGATATAACGGGGGCCCCGTGAGGGGCTCGAGGTTCTATATGTTGCTGGTGATGAAGATCCACGTCGGGTAAAAGAAGCCTCTAGCCACGTGGTCCGGGACCCAACTTGTGGTCCGGGCCGGGATAGTGAACCATGTCTAGTTCTGCCATAGCGTGGCTAAATGAGCATTCAACACCCAAGTGTAGGTTGTGTTGTTATATTGATTATTGAATAGTGTTGCTCCCAAGACAACATCTGCAACTCAGTTGGACTCACTACACATGTAAAAAAATATTTTTATTAATTCTATATGGAGGCACAGATATGTGGAGATATGTTGGCTACTTTTTCTTTTTATATTCTCCACACCGACGATAAGGATTATTTTGTGTTCTACGTGATTGACTTCTCTTCCCCACAGCCTCCATGTGCAACCAGCAGCTAAATTGGCAATGTCAGGTTGTGGTTTGCAAAGGGTTAAACTAGTGGCTAAAACACGAACCTCGGTCGTATAAAACGTACTCATGAGTTAATTTGCTACCAGGGTTGCTCCGATTAGTAACCTAATCGATCAGCATAGGCTGGATAGCAATACACTGTGCAATGGAAGTGATCACCAGCTATAGCATCTTGACATAATTGTGATGTGTGGTTGTGCGTGAACTTAAATGCATTCTGCCATGAATATCAGGGGAAATTCATTTGTGAGGCAACGCTGTGTTTTCAGGCTGTCCTGTTAAGCTGCACTTGTAATGGGTGGGGTGTTCCTTTCTTTACAGCTGTCTCAACGAGACATCATCAACACAATTGACAGAGAGTTTTCTGGAAACGTGAAGGACGGACTTAAGGCAATCGGTTAGTAGCACCCAGCAGCAGGCATGGATCCATTCACAACATGTACCCGAGCAACGACAGCTCTGCCTGAGCTTGCAGATATCAGTGCTTCTACCAAACCCTGATCAATATCTGCGTCTCGCTACAAATATCACTTCGTACCTTCTCCACACTCGTGGCCTGTCTCCTCTGCTTTATAGCCTTTCACCCTTCATCCTCTCAACTAACCGATACCCTTTGCAAATACCTCGGCACATTTTTACAGAGTTTATTGAGACATTAATCTAAACCGTATTAATGTAGTACCGCTGCAGTCCGTGAAGAAGCGGCGGGGGAGGAGGGGTTTAGCGCTCCTGCTTTTGCTGCACGTGGTGATGCTGACGAGCGCCGTGCGGTTTGTGCTGCAGTGCAATGCGCCAAGAACCGCCCCGTGTTCTTTGCCGAGAGGTTGTACGAGGCCATGAAGGGCGGGGGGACCGACGACTCGACGCTCATCCGCATCGTGACATCACGCAGCGAGGTGCAGACGCACGAACGCACGCGTGGTATAGTTTGACACAATAGAGAATCATGTGTCTCACTGCAGTGGCTGCATGCATTTCGCGATATCTTTATCAACGCAATTTAGCCCAGGCATCTGGCAATCCTCGCCGCCTCACGTTGCTCATTCACTGCCGTTTCAGATCGACCTGGTGAACGTGAAGCATGCCTTCCTGGAGAAGTACAACAAGACCCTGTACAAGATGATCGAGGGTGACACCAGCGGAGACTACAAGCGCATGCTGCAGGCGATCGTTGGGCAGAACTGAGCAGTGCCCGAGTGTACCACGCTGTAGGGTGGTGGCGGCGTAGTAGTTTCAGCATGCAACAGTAGCCACCAAGCCCTCTCCTATGTGGATGTCTTTATCTAAACCCCCTCTTGCTTCTTTGCTTGCCCAGGTTAGATTTGTATTGGCACGGTTGTGTTAAACTCTTGTTTTTGTATCTTACCCAATGCCAGTGTTGCCAACCACCCATGCACCGAGTGCCCCTGATAACAGCTTGGGGTGTGTCCCACGCTCTCTTCGCATGTGAACTTCGGAATTCTGTTTCATGTAATGGGATGGGGTGTCTTTTAAATTCACAAGTTGTCCATTTTTTGGAAATAAAATCGTTCTACACACAATGCAATTTCAGCACAATCAATAGGGTAGTGACTGGATTGCACCAGTGGCTCCCTACTTATCAAAAGCAATTGGCCAAAATGAAGCGCTGTGCAACTTGGCGCAGTGCTATTACGTACACTACTCTTGCAGAGGATGGTGCAAGCTGAGCAAACGAGACAGACGAACAGTGGCACAAGTATACGTGAAGTACATAGACATGCACACTTTCACAAAAAAGACAAAGATCCCTGAATAGCCTTCACTGTTGGCAAGTGCTGTCAGGAAGGCACCTATGAAGACGGGCATGACACTCCAGAGGGGTAGTGGCCCCAAAACATTGCCTGGTCACCTTGGTCTTCCCAGTGCTGATGGTTACCCACCACACCAGGCACTCATTTAAGGCTTAACCTAGGGGAGGCCCAGAACCGGTTCAGCTATTCGTCACCGATGTTGGTCATGAACTGGAATCTTAACTTGAGTCGTGGGTTCATAGCTCAATGCGCCAATCACTGCACCACCGGTCCCTACATAAAAAAAGTAATACTTAAAATGAAAGATCCCTAATTTTAGTCAGATGTTACTTTTGTTAGCACATTCATTTTGGCATCTTGCCTGACATTGTCTCCCAAGTACTGATGCTTTTGTACATGGAGACACTAGGAGTCGGAGGCACTATTATATCCTTCACAGGATAGAAAGCGTAACTACACTTTCAGTCAGGAGAGCTATCAGACTGCCAGACTGACAATTCCAAGAAGGTGGAGTTTTGTTGACCCCAGCAGCCCGTCGGGATTCCACTCCAAGCAACAGCCCTGAGCCTTCGCTTGGGGTCCCCTTTTATCCTCGCGTACCCTTGCTCCGCCCCAGGCCACACCCCTTCTAGAACCCACGAGTGGGTTCCCGGGCTTACCTCAAGTCCCCTCTCTATCACCTTTGCCTTACATCCCTCTGCTTATCACGTGACCTGCTGACAGGGCTGCTGCAACTGCAGAACTCTGCCAGCAACCAGTGCTATGCTCCATAGTAACCCATTCCATGTCACTGCACATGTGGCACAATTGGTGTGCAAGTTAATTACCTGTGCTTCAAATCTCAACTGCTCACTGGTGGAGGACAATATACATTTGTAGTGAGTTCAACTGAGCCGCAGACGTTCTTTAGAGGCAACACTTTTATTGTATCAACTCGTTAACACAAAAGGGTAACTGCCCCTTCACCAGATACAGCCTGGGGTGGTGGCCACCCAGCTAACTACTCTATACGTAGGAGTTACAGCTACCAAGGGCAGCCCTCACTTGGGTCCACGACCACGTGTTGATGCCTCGTAGAGCTTCCAGCTTGTAGAACGAAGAACCCCGGTCCCTCCCAGGGACCCACCTTATATCCCTCTCGGTCGGGGCCGCTCCGCCCTTGGCCCCGCCCACTTTCTCGAGCGTTCTAGCTCCCTCAAGAGCTCTCCCCGGACACGTGATCACCCCCTAACCCCCCCCCCCCACCTGGGGCCCTCTCTGTGGACACTCCAGATCACGTGTCGACAGGCTCAACCAGAGTGCCATGGCCCAGGGCAACCCTGCCCCTGGGCTGACACTCCCACTCCCCTTTGTGGGAGCCCACACTACACCCAGTGCTCCCCAAGCCCCGCTAGGGCTGGTACTACACCCGCCTACGGGGTGTACGCGATGACAGTGCATCGCATGCCACGGCTCTCAGGCCGGCATCATACAGTGACATCCGATGTCACTACACATTAGGCACAATTCATCCAGGGATCACAGTGCGCCATGCAAGAAGTTAAGAAATATAAATACAAGATCCAGAGTCCACTGGTCAGACATGGGAAGTGTAGGCCAGGTGAAACAGGTGGAGTCTTTTAGAGAAGACCTCAACAGGGCGAGTGAGGTCATGTCTAACCATGAGTAACAGGGCGGTCCAGAGTATTGGCGTAGCACATGCAAAGGTTCAGTCACTCCAGGTGCAGTCCAGTTCTTGGCACATGGAGCACATGTAAATTGGCGTATCCAAGAAATCATGAACGTGTGTAGGGGTGTATCAGCTGTTGAATATAGAGTGCTGCGCGGCAATTTAAACCCTTGTATGTTAGCAGCAATACTTAAAATTGGACCCGAAATGTAATCCGAATAGCTTTTGTTTATAGGATTGTTCAAGGGATACGGCTCGCATGAGCATCCCGGAGGTCGCGTTCTGGACCAGCTATAGTCCCAAGACCAGAACCCCAAGTAACAGAGCATTGCAATAGTGGTTCCAGATTGGTGACAATGCGATGCAAGTGGGCAAATGTTTCTAAGGTGAAAGGAAATACGGATCACCTAAGAAACATGTGCATTGAAAGAGATGTATGCCTTTGAAGAACGTGCAAGATGCTAATGGTGAAGTAATTGCTGTTTTACTTGTAAAACGAGTTTTCCAGTAAATGTGCGTGTATAAAGTTCACACTTTACAGGTGGCATATTACGCTTTTATTTATCACAATAAACTGGATGGCATTCCCTCCATCGGGGTTCCAATTATCATTTCGCATCACAGTAAATTACAGTAACAAGACCACAAGTGCCATGTCTCTTGCCCATGACTTGGCGTGGATGCAGATGTAAGATCAATTTCTCACATTTAGTTGCCCCACTTTCCATCAACATGGAAGAGACGGGTTTGATAGTTGTGTATAAATGCGCAAGCAGAGCAAAAGTACCAGGTGAGTTCAATCCAAACGCAGTATACACGGTGGTGAAATGTTAACTACCTCGCCTGTTATACAAGAGGTGGGAACTATCCCGACACCTGTATATTTGGAGTTTGCATGTTTTCCCCGTGGCTGCGTGAATTTTTCTCCAGGTCCGATTTTTCCCTCCACATTTAGAAACATGCGTTTAGAGTATTTGGCTAATATAAATTTCCACAAGCCACTTCGTTCAGC
Organism: Petromyzon marinus; assembly: GCF_048934315.1. Taxonomy (NCBI): domain Eukaryota; kingdom Metazoa; phylum Chordata; class Hyperoartia; order Petromyzontiformes; family Petromyzontidae; genus Petromyzon; species Petromyzon marinus. The sequence goes on along the minus strand of NC_133707.1, from coordinate 12,356,167 downwards.
TATCATTTGTGCCCAGGTCGCTTCTGAAAAAGAGCTATATAGCTTAGTTGGGCCTAAGCTGGTAAAAGATAAAATAGCTTGGACTGGCTGCAGCCAGGCAAACCGAGAGGCCCAATGCATGTTCATGGAGCCAAGCACAAATGACTCGCTCGAGCTGCACATGAGGTTGAGTTCACATAGCTGTACCAGTTTAGTAATTTACTAAATGCAAGGGTGGAAAGCTTAAGCGACTGAATGCTGAACAGGTCTAAGTCAATACCAGGAATTTCCTGGAGAAAGCAACGTCTCCACAATTTCTCCACGTGAATATAAACAAACCACAGCAATGGGCTGACGTCCTTGGTGTCTCCCTCACATCATCGGTGTGTCTCTCTTGTCCTTGGAGTCTCCCTCACACCCTTGGTGTCTTTCTCGCGTCCTCCGTGTCTCGCGTCCTCCACGATGCTCACACGGAGCCAAAACAAAATGCGCAGGGCCGGCTCGCATGATTGGCCCTGCAGGGTCACACAACTGCATCCACACAATTCGGTAGGGGGCGATAATGATTGGGGTGTCAACATTTACACAACGTTTTATTTCGAAGTCCATTAAATTGTTCGACTGGGCCTTTCTTTTTACATTTTGTTCTGGCCTGCTGAGACATTTACAGATAACAGTAATATTGACGAGGAAGACCAATCTTGTCTTGAAGAAGCTTGTGGGATGCGATGGTCACATTCCATGCAGGCCATGCTGTTCCCAGTGAGAGCTGTACCACTGACACCTGCGAGAGATAGGTGGCTCTTTACTGATGAGACTCATGCATGCACTCAAGGTCCAGGTTGGGCAGCACAGTGGTGAGATGTTAACTACCTCGCCAGGTATACAGGTGATGGGTTTGATCTCGACCCCGACACCTGTATATTTGGGGTTTGCATGTTAACCCCATGGTGGTGTGGATTTTTTTCTGGGTCCTCCGGTTTTCCCCTCCACATTTAGAAACATGCGTTTGGAGTATTTGCCTGCTAGAAATTTCCACATAAGCCACTTAGTTGAGCTACCATTTGTGGCCAGGTCACTTCTGAAAAAGAGCTGTATAGCTCAGTGGGCCTTACCTGGTAAAATAAAAAGATTAATAATTTTTGTAGTAATTTCAAAGCTGCCTCATCGGGCCACTGCATATGTCCTCACAATAGACAACCCGCCCACGCCTTCAGACAAAACACCCCCTTGCCCAGGTGGTATACCGGCATGTAGCCATATCCAAGCTGATTCAACCATAAGATATTTTTTTCAGGTTAGATCACGTAAATTTACACGATCTAATCCAAAAAACCTATTATGGATGATATTGGTCGTGAAAGCCTACATGTTAAACTGATTCAACCAGTCTCTATGAACACACGGCACTGTCAATATTAAACAGCTACTGCCGCACTAATATGAAGAGCCCCATTATTTTGAACCATCACTGAATGGGAGCCGTGCCAACCTTGAGAAAGTGAGCAGAATGTGAAATTACACAAGGAAATGCATGCAGTATTGCACGAATGAGGCCAACTCAAACGGTGCAAGACAAGACCGACACCTACAACAAAAAAAGACTGCTCACTCATCGGGATCATCATCCACCCACGTGGCCACCGAAGGTGAAGTGGTGAGAACCGAAAACCTATCGGATTCTATTCTTCCCAAGCACCTAAATGACAACAGGAGCTCACACTCATCTTAGTCTTGGGAGCATTCTTGAATTTGATTATTTCGCCCATTTTGATTTAAAGCTTTCGTGACTGCAGTAATTCATATTCTTAGCTCTTTCGGTAAAGTCACGTTGAAGGAAAACAATAAAATAATAAAATATATATAATACAATAAAAATTCTCACATTTCGACCAGAACAAAAAAGGTCGTCATCAGGTTTGTGTTATGGTCGAAACGTCGTGAGCATTTTTATTGTTTTATATATATTTTATTATTTTATTGTTTCCCTTCAACGTGACTTTACCGAAAGAGCTAAGAATATAATATATTTTGCCCATTTTACATTGAAACCAAGATACATGTATTTTCGAGGCACTTAATAATTCGAACTATGAACGGGCTGCACAATATCTGATCACTTATAGAATGACTTAAAGGTTAGAGGAACCACACAGACAAGTGGGAAAACAGCCACAATTCCCCAAGCTCTGCGGACCACTATATATTAAGGTATTATCGGCCAATTAGTTAGTGGTTATATGTGGGAGGAAACCAGAACACTCGGAGAAAAAACCCACCTGTGCAAGGGGGAAACACTCAATCCCGAAAAGACAGAACAAGTGAAGTCCACATTTTTACTGCATTCTCCTGGCAAGCCAGGGTATTAGGAAGCCACTGGAGCTATGCACTCTAAATTCTAGATTGAAAACTAATTTCTTTAAAACTGCTTTGTGTTTCGTTTCTTGTCCTTCCACCGCACCGCCAATTGGCACAGTTGTTTTCATACAGTGCAAAAGAAGTTCAACATACTTATAATTGCACCTTGGCGCCTATGGGCAGGGACTTTCACAACATGTGTGATTCACTCGCCGCCGCTGCCTCCACATAATTGGATTACAGGCGTGTGCCACTAGCGCCCGGCAGTTGCTACTGCGATGCCAGCGACATGCAGCAACAGAAGCATCTCTTAGCAGCAAGGGGCTCAGTAAAAAAAACACATCTCAGCATCAAACACTTGTAAGGCATATATCCACTCAGCTTCCATATTGTGCAGATTATGCATGTGGATGTTCACATCACCTACATGTCTGTATTTCTAGAAGGGAAATCAGTGACGTGTAAACAGAAGAAATGGTTCATGCAACAGGCTGATGGGCACACCATTACTTAACCTTTGGATATGTAACCCTCTCGCAGAAGGAAGTCGTACAGCTTCCGAGTTTTGTTGACATCAATCTTTATGAGAGCCCGGGCTTGGGCAAGACGCAACCCACCCAGCTTGCGGCTTTCGGCTGCCAGAGCTCCGCGATATTCCAAGTACGCCTCTGGGACGAGGCGCACAGCCTGGCACAGCTGTGGGGTATGCGCACGGCACACAGTAACGCGGGAGCTGAGTGCGACGCTCGCACGTGCGGCAAAGGGGCTCCGCTGTGTGGTCCTGCTGCTGCTAGAGACACTCACCGAAATTCCCCTCAAAACAAAATTCACCAACGCACAGTTAGATACATCACCAACAGTTCTCGAGGCACAGAGACAATTCCCCATCCTGCGGTCATTACATTAAGGTATTTGGCCTACTTTTCAAGGCTGGCCAGATGTCTTGCAAGTGGGAATACCCACACTTCACTCCACCACACACAACCTGCCGTTCGACTGGTGTACCCATTATGCCGCTGGGTGGACAGAGGTGGGGAGGATTACAGAAACTTGGCCCCAATGTTTCAACTGCCCTGCCAGGAGATGGAAACAGTGACCTCTGGTTCGCAAGTCTGGTGCGCTAACCATTACACCGCTGTGGCAGCACCCCCAGTCATCAGTGATTAAAACCCATGTTACCGGGTGGCAGTGTCCGGAGTTATGTTATAACTTAGCTAAGACCCAGGATAAAACAGCAGAGCACATGAAGTTAGCGCAAAAGCAAAGAAACAAACGATGTAAAGCAGAATCCATGGAAACCGTGAAATTCAAAAGTGGCCGCAATCTCTGGTGTCGTGAGCTGACAGTCTCAGCGCCAGCCACAAATGACTTCACAAGAACAGTGTCAAATTATATTCATATTCTTAGCTCTTTCGGTAAAGTCACGTTGAAGGGAAACAAAATAATAAAATATATATAAAACAATAAAAATTCTCACGACGTTTCGACCATGACACAAACGGTCGTCATCAGGTGTGTCGGTTTGCATTAATTTATTGTTAAACGGTGTATTTATATATAACATAAATATACATAGCATAAATATATAAATAAATACACCGTTTAAAAATAAATTAATTAATGCGAACCGACGCGCCTGATGACGACCGTTTGTGTTATGGTCGAAACGTCGTGAGAATTTTTATTGTTTTATATGTATTATATTATTTTATTGTTTCCCTTCAACGTGACTTTACCGAAAGAGCTGAGAATATGAATTACTGCAGTCACGAAAGCTTTAAATCAAAATTTAGTGTGAAATTAGTTGGGTTTTCACTTGAATTTGAACAAATATTTCCAGCTCCTAATCATTGACTGGAACTGCCTCCTCCAGTAGCCCGTGCTGCCGATTCCCTACCCGTTTATCTCCAGAATCAAGACCTTCTCTGCCGAGGATCGCTGCACCCATCTCTCAAGTGACTATTCCCATCACTCAGGTGACTAACTTCACAAGTGGCTAATACCATATCTCAAGTAACTGCCTAACCCCATCTTTTAAATGATTAATCCCATCTCTTAAGTGACTGTCCCCATTTCTCAAGTGACATCTAACACACTCGACTTCACCTCCATGATGCACATGTTCCATGCTCAGATGCTACACAAGCCCAAATTGTATTTCAACAGTTCCAGTTAAACTTGACAGAGGCTATTTTAATATAATCCATGAGGTTGGAGATGAAAGGGAAGTGTGGTGGCGCTAGAGGATTCGCTCAGTGAGAATGATGGTGCTGAGCAGACTGGATGAGGAAGAGCAGATCCAGGCTCTAAGGGGTGAATGATTGAATGTATGCATGGAACGCCGCCAGGAAGTATGCTGTGATTCGGCTGCTGCTGCTGCTACTGCTGCTACTGCTGCTGCTCCTGCTACTGCTCGTGAGCTGGGGAACACAGTGTGGGGAGGAACGATCGTGTTCTTTACAGGCTGTGGAGATCTCCACTGTGGTTCTATTCAGCAAGAAGAGACGGACGAAGAGGAGGGTGCAATGGCTTGGGTTTGTGCGGAGCATGCAGGGAGCCAGGCAACTGAGAAAGCCCTGACATGGAGAGAGAGGTCAAAAATCAAGGGGGAGACACGAATGAGAGGCAGTGAGACCCCGCTGCTGCATGTCGGCTATGCAACAGCTGTGGGATCTGCTCCTGGTGGCCTCGATAGACACTTTGCTAAGTGACTCGTGGCAGTGACAATCGATACGTTCTCATGCAGACACCAGTGGTTACACGTCCTGCTACTGAAGGGTCAAAATAAAACAAATCGATTATACCTCCTTCTCCTGCTCATTAAGCCTCTCAGTGCCAGGCAGTCCGGTGAGATCCAAAGGCGGTGCATTTCTTCGGCCTACACCACACACAGCAGCATTGTCTTGTTAGTACAGCGGCAGAGCCTCTTAACTCTGCATAATTCCAGAAAGAACCGTGCCTTGAGAAGACATGCATCACGTAAGAGGACCAGGCAAGTCGCACCTTACTTTTAACAATCACACCAGTTTTCAATCCATCGTAAAAATGGTCTTCATGCTCAATGCCTGATGCCACCACAGTCGCCATCACCTCCTTCCTTTTCCCAGATTCCACAACTGTTGAACATTCAACACAGGTCCTTCCTGCGAACATCCCCCACCTCCTGGTCCCCGGTCTTCCCCTCGGCCTCTGCCCTCTGGATGCTGCCTCCAATGGCTGTCTCGCGTTTTCTTTAATCCCTCGGCGATGTCTTGTCCCATCTCCTCCCATCACTGTCGTGTGATTGAGACCCTCACACATCACTGAGCTAGCGCCCCCACTAGGCTGCCATTACCCGGGACAACCACTACCAACGTGAGGTGCACCGCTGCGATGTGATTGGCTGAAAAAAAAGTTGTGACCTCGTTTCAGCCAATCGGCAAGATGGCATACACATGTATACAGCAGGGCATATGTATACAGTATCTTCTAACCTATAAAAGTATTTTTTTGTCTGTCCGTCTGCCTGTCCGTCTGTCTGTCCGTCTGTCTGTCCGTCCGCGCACGCTTGCGAGGGATTTGGCTCTCGAACCGTGGGGTTTACGTATACTTTTTTTTGCCAGGCAGCACATCCTAAGCCCCGCGGTGGGCAAGCCCTATGCTGTTTTCCCATCCGTAAACTGTAAAGTAGTAAAAATAGCGTTTTTGTGTGATTCCACTTTATTTATTTATTTCCCCGCTCAAGCTGCACGGGGGTTGCCCCTGGCAATGCACGCGCGTCATCGGCGGAGGGTGGGGGGGATTTCTCATTCGCGTTCAAAATGGAAAAAAATACACGCAATGCTGAGGTAAATTCAAAATGTCATGTCCTCTTCTCTCCCCCCCCCACCCCAATGTGTGCACTTACTACTATAGAGTCGGTAGATACTAATATTCTGGCGCTTAAATAGTATTATTGTATTCATGATAAAGGTTTTTGGGTTAGATCGCATCATTTATAAATGTGTCGTAACCATCCACCACCCGACATGGCCAATCAGCAAAAAAAGTGTCACGTTGACAAAGGACAATTAGTTCACTACTTTAGCCCACCGCTGTGTTGAAGAGTGAATCTACAACATTAACAGTTTGAGTACGACGTTTCGCTGGTAATTACTTCCAGCATCATCGGGCAATTCGCCAGAATGGTAAAGCCCTCACTTGCTCACGGTCTTAAATAGAGCAGCTGGGTGACGTCATCATTTAACTCATTTCAGATGCAGTAATTATATAATCGATTGGTGATCAGTAAATGGTTATGATTAGTAATGAGTTGTAGATTAGTAATTAGTTGTAATGTGTGTTATTGTGATTATATGCTACATTAGTAATCCGTTAATTAGTATGTGTTTCCCCATAACGAATTGTAATATGTATTATTTAATAATACACTTCCAAGCCGCACTAAGCCTATAGCTATCAGAACGATTAAAGTTATTTCTGTTTCTCTCAATTTCAATGGATTCTCTAATTAGTCTTTGCCAGTAATAATTAGTTTTACACAACACTTTAACGTTATCAAAATCAATTGAGTGTCCTTGTTGACAAGCATGTTCTGCCACTGCCGACAGTTGTGTTTGAGATAATTTAATATTTCTTTGGCGTTCTTTTAGTCTTATGCTGATGTTACGTCCCATCTGTCCAATATAGCATCTGCCACATAAACAATTAATCCGATATACACCTTCTGTTGATAATTTAGGTAATTCGTCTTTAGTGCAAGATACTAGTTTTTGAATTTTGTGTGCTGTACCAAATCTTACTGTAATGTTTTGCTTTTGTAAAACACAGGCTAATTTGTCAGTTACTCCTGAGATATATGGAATTTTAATTGTTTTAACAATCTGATCGCTTTCAGCAGTGTTGCTTTGCGATCGTGATTTGGCATTCAGTGCTGTCAATTTGAGTATTATTGTAGCCATTCTGTCGTAGTGCGTCTTTAACGTGTTTAATCTCTCTCACTAGACTTTCACCATCTGACACTGTTTTAGCCCGATGTATGAGCATCTTGATAAGAGAGGATTTCTGAGCTGGATGATGATGCGAATCTGCATTCAGATAGGCATCAGTGTGCGTTTGCTTTCTGTAAACGCAGTGTGTTATTTTACCGTTTAGGGCATGTCCAAGCACCTCCATTTCAATGGTGAACTGGATGGCTGGGTTTTGTGTATTGAGATGATTTAGAAAATCATTAAGTGTATCTTTACCATGTGGCCAGACAACCAAAGTGTCATCCACATATCTAAACCAAAAAGATGGTTTTAATGTGCTCGAGGCAAGTGCTTATTTCAAAGTTTTCCATGTACAGATTTGCTATAGCAGGAGATAAAGGAGAGCCCATTGCTGCTCCTTCCTTTTGTTTAAAGAAATCCCCTCTCCATAAGAAGTGTTATTTAAACAATGGTCAGCAAGTTTCAGAATATATTTTGGTAAACCTGTATTCTTTACAAGTGTATCAAGTAATTTAAGCGATTCGTTCACTGGAACCTTAGTGAATAGAGAAATCACATCAAAACTTACCAGATTAGGATTAAGTTTAATATCTTTAATCACATTCATAACATGTTCTGAATTTCTTATGAATGAAGATGTCCTACCGATGTAGGGCTGTATTTGTTTAGTTATATATTTTGCTAATTTATAAGTGGCAGAGCCAATTGTACTGACTATAGGTCGTAATGGGATGCCGATTTTATTAATCTTTGGTAGCCCATACAGTCTAGGTGGTTTTGAGGCCCTTGGCTTAATTTGGTGTTGCTCATTCTTAGGGACTAATGAATTTGCAATTATTGCAGTAGTCTTACGTTCTAAAGTATTAGTTGGATCTCGTTTAATTTTAATGTAGGTACTTTCCTCTAGTAAATTTCTAATTTTATTATCATAATCGGCTCGTGACATCACTACAGTAGTGCGGCCTTTATCAGCTTCTAGAATTTGGATATCTTTATTTACACGGAGCTCTCTTAAGGCTTTTGCTTCGTTGGAGCTAATATTTACTTTTGGAACTTTGCTATTCTCAATTATTTTGGCAACCTCGTGTCTAGTCATCTCTGCCTCATTATGTGGAAGGAGTCTAATATTCTAGCGCTTAAATGGTATTATTGTAGCTCGGGCTGGGGGATGGTGGGGGTAGCGGCCAAGCCCCCAGCCTGGCAATGTGTCACCTGCTCCGGCTGGGCAATCTAGGCGAGGCTGCGGGCTCTGCTATGGGACTAGGCCTCACCACGGCAATGTAAAGTACAATTTTATTTAATCTTTCGTTAAGAACTCAGGTTCATTGTTACTATTATGAAAAAAATAAGTTGGCAGATATTAGAATAATAATGTGTGTGTGCAGATAAGAACTCAGGTTCATTGTTTACTATTATGAAAAAAATAAGTTGGGAGATACTACAATAATAATGTTTGTGTGCACAAAACTAAATTTTCATTATTAGGTTGCTAAATATTTCCTTTTTTAGCTGTTTTAGGACGCTGAGACGGTGTACTGCCAGTCTGTGCTGTGACCTGCTGCCTGCTGATAAATTAATGTCAGTGCACTGGCACTTTATTACCTACACTGCTAATTTTGTTTTTGGCCATTATGAGTGTATACCAGTCTATCATCTGTTGCCTGCTTCTTTACCTCACTCAGTGTATTGCCAGCTTTTCGTGTTGACTGTATCCTGCTTTGTCAGCTGCTGACCGTATTGCCAGATTTTTATGTCGACTGTAGCAATGCTTATGTCATTAAGTCGGCGTACTGGCAGTCTATAATCTAGACTGTAGCCTGCTTCTCAACTTACCTGTGCGTATGGCTGCTCTATAATGTAGACTTATTTCAGCTTATTTCTTCAATGCATTTATATTGCTGATTGCTCACGTCACGCTTTTTCCTGATACGTAGTACTGCGATGCTGATTAATATGTTATACTGCTAAATACGTTGGACTTTCTTAGCTACAGCCCATTGCATTTCTATCGTTTTGTTACATTCGTCGGAACATCACCCATTTATATTTTGCCATACCGCACCTTTACTTTCCACTAAAACGGGGAGCAAGCAGGGAGGTTCAATGCCCCAAATATTGTTGAACTTGCTTTCTTACCGTGGGTGAGGGACATTGTGAGAGACATTGTTCTTCCATATCAAGAAAACACCATCGCACAATTTCCTGACACCAACAGAGCATACGATGCCCTACAATAACACATTTTCCTGTCGCAAGGCCAAGATGGGTACCACGTCAACATTCCTCCAATTACAAAGCTGCAGGACAAAGACATCCTCACAAAACTGTCTCCTTTAAAAAAACTTCTATTCCTTCGTGATCATGGACAGAGGAGGAAACCGCATATTATGGTGCACCAACCTCTTTCACCAGTATGTTGTCGATGAGTATGCCAACATTGAGAGTGAGCGCCTTCTTTACAATCAAATGAATCAAAACTGTCTGCGTGTGAACAGTATGCTCATCTCTGGGACGCCATCAATGCCGAAGGAGAAGCAAACGCTCACAATGTGGGCAGATTCGTTGTTTTGCCTTCATCCTTCACAGCTCCACCAAGATACATGCATGAGAAGATGCAGGATGCCATGACATACATCAACCAATATGCCACGCCCTATCTCTTCATCACCTTCACTTGCAATCCCAAATGAAAGGAGATCCAGGTTTACCTTTATGCAAACCAAAAGCCATCAAGAGACATGACATCTTAGCGAGGGTCTTAAAACTCAAAGTTTATGACCTCATGATGCTCATTACGACCAACAAAGGCGGCGTCTTTGGATAGACAAGCAGTAACTTGCATACCATTGGGTGGCAAAAACGTCGTCTTCCTCATGCTCACATATCGCTATGGATGAGGGAAACAATTCATGCAAGTGACACCGACACATTTATCAGTGCTGAGCTACCTCACCCCTATCAAGACCCTGCCCTTTTTTTCTATGTGGTCTGCAACCAAATGGTCCATGGCCCATGTGGCCAGTTCTGTCCAGCTCTAGCTGTGGCATCATCAGGGATTGCTGTGTAAGTCGATGTGTGTGTGTGAGTCGATGTGTGTGTGTGTGTTGAGTCCATATGTGTGTGTGTAAGTCCATGTGTGTCTGTGTCTTTTTTGCCCGGGCGACACCAGATGTGTGTGTGTACGTCGATGTGTATGTGTAAGTCCAAGTGTGCGTGTCAGTCCATGTGTGTGTGTCAGTCGCTGTGTGTTAGTCGCTGTGTGTTTGTTAGTCGAGGTGTGTGTTAGTCGATGTGTATGTGAGTCCATATGTGTGTGTGTTAGTCCAAATGTGTGTGTAAGTCCATATGTGTGTGTGTAAGTCAATGTGTGTGTGTGTCGATATGTGTGTGTAACTCCATGTGTGTGTATCTAAAGTCCATGTCCGGAGTCTGCGACCAGGAAAGGCAGCGGGCAGAGATGATCTCCCAAGCGAAATGCTGAGGAAGGGTGGCGTTTGTGCACAGACTGCCCTATATGACATAATAACAACAGTCTGGACCACTGGATGGGTTCCGCAGGATTGGAAGGATGTCCTGGTGGTCCCTCTTTTTAAAAAGGGGGACCGCACAGACTGTAACAACTACAGGGGCATCTCACTCCTCAGTGTGCCGAGAATGGTCCTGGCAAGGATTATTCAACATCGCCTTGCCAGGCACGCTGAGGAGAGGCTTGCGGAGCTCCAATGCGGTTTCAGGAAAGGGCGGTCCTGCACAGATGCCATATTTTCTGTCCGTCTGCTACAGCAGAGGTGTAGGGAATTCCAACAAGACCTACATCTCTGCTTTATTGACCTGGTCAAGGCCTATGATACCATCAGTAGGCCTGGGCTCTGGGTTGTTCTTCGTGCTTTTGGAGTCCCTGACCCTTTGCTCACGATCATTAAGGACCTTCATGATGGTGAGCGGGCCCGGGTAAAACTACGTGGCCAGGAGTCAGAGCCATTCCCTGTACACCTTGGGGTGTGACAGGGATGTCCTCTGGCTCCCACATTATTTAACATCTATTTTGACCACGTAGTTCGTGAAGCCTTCAATAGCTGTATCGGGGGAATCTCCATTTTGTACAGATATAATGGGAGGCTCATCGATGCCCGGGTGCGGTCAAGGGATGGCTCCCTATTGCTCAACCACGTTATGTATGCCGATGATTTGGTAATAGCTGCTCATTCAGAGGAGGAGTTGGAGACGCTGCTGCTGAGACTGGAGCGTGCCACTAAGAGATGGGGCCTTACCATCAGCCCCACCAAAACTAAGCACCTGCCTGGATATTTTGCACCATCGGACACCCACCCCCACAACTCCCAATCGGTGATGGGGCAGTTGTGGAGAGAGTGGAGAGTTTCCCATACCTGGGCAGTGTGCTTATGACTGGCTCCAGTTTAACAGCAGAGGTCTCACTCCGAATTAGTCGAGCGGCAATATCTTTTCATCGGTTGCGTAACGCTGTGTGGAAGCCACCTGGTCTGTCGCTCCGCACTAAGCTTCAGGTCTTCTCGGCCACGGTCATTCCCTCCCTTCTCTACGCTTGCGAAACGTGGACCCCCTTAATGGAGCATTTTCGCCGGTTGGAAACATTTAGGCTGGCCTGCCTACGATCCATACTGGGTTTAACCAGGCTGGATTGTGTGAGGAGCTCACAAATCTTTGAAAGATCTGGGCAAGGTCCCATCGGTGAGCACCTCCGGCAGGCAAGGCTGCGTTGGCTGGGTCATGTAGCCCGCATGCCCAGCCACCGCATGCCGAAACAGCTTTTGTATGGCCGGATCGAGGGGGCTAAACGGGCGCGGCACGGGCTAGAGAAGAGATGGAGTGATGTGGTACAGGAGGACGTGGAGCTGAGTGGACTTGCCAATGACTGGTACCAGCGGTGTCAAGATCGGCCTCTGTAGAGGAGGCTTGTGAAGGACTCTACTGGGCAATTGGAGGTAGTCGCCCTCCAACAACGGAGGGCGGAGGAGCGACGCTCACAACAACGAGCGGAGCGCCGGGTGGCTAAAGCACAGCAGGTTGGCACAGTAGGGGGCACAGGTGGTGCATCAGCCAGTCATCTCAGTCAGTCGACCCATGGCACTTGGGTCTGCCCCGTGACCTCCTGTCCGCGGGCGTTCAACACTTCACGTGGCCTCAAGGTGCACATGGCCTGGCACAAGCGTCGTGGTGACGTCACCGCCACTTAGTGGCGAATGGCGGTTGTTGTGTTAGTCCATATGTGTTTGTAAGTACATATGTGTGTGTGGAAGTCGGTGTGTGTGTCAGTCGATATGTGTGTGTAACTCCATGTGTGTTTCTAAAGTCCATGTCTGTATGTGTGAGTTCATATGTGTATGTGTGTGTGTAGGCCAATGTGTGTGTGAGTCTATGTATGTGTGTGTGTCTTAGTCAATATGTGTGTGTGTAAGTGCATATGTGTGTTAGGTCGATGTGTGTGTGAGAGTCTACGTATGTGTGTGTGTGTGAGTCGCTGTATGTGTGTACTTCAATTTGCGTGTGTATCTAAAGTGAATGTCTGTGTGTGTAAGTCCATATGTGTGTGCAAGTCAATGTGTTTGTGTGTGGTTCGATGTGTATGTGTCTCTTTTTCTCCCAGGCAACGCCGGTTACTTCCCGTGAGTGTACATAAAAAGGGAGATCTCGTTTGGTGCTCAAGATGAGCACGAATATAATCAGCGCTAAAAGGGGTAATTAGAACATTGTACATATGGGGATCTGTTCCCAACAGTGTAATTTCTTTCGTATCAGCATTATATGAGAGCTTCATTGGGGTATCCATAAGTGCTAATAATGAGGGTAAACTTGATTTCATATATATATTCTTAATAACATCAGTATTATGTACTGTCCTGACAAGTGCATTCTACTGTACTCCTATATGGCAGAGGTCGGAGACGAGGTTGTCGGAGCTGCTGCGCTCCCAGTCCGGGTCACTCGGAGAAGAGCTCCAGGACCTCTGTGATCTTAGTGATGCGCTCAGTCTAAATAGATGTAATGAGGTTTCTTTCAGGTGTAGAAGAGACTATCCTGGTCTCGTGAGTTCCTGGTCTCATGAGTAGCTAAACAAATCGAATTTTTTTGTTTAAATGTAATCGTGACCACAAACAGTGATAACTATCAATAATTGAATCGCAGGGTGTGGGGTCTGGATGGCTGAGAGCATTCGTCACTCTCATTGGGGGCCGCTACATTTTCTCGACCAGCCGCTACTGCGTGTTCACTAGTAAGCACTTTGTAGATTTTTTTTTCTGAATTTTGTTTCGTAAGATGTTTCACCAGGACAAAGAGCACAATAACGAATCGGTGTTCTACAGGTTCGCGCCGAGTAAGGTCTGCCTGTATATACATACACACAACTAACTTTGCTCTACATGTTGCAACAGACTCATGTCGTGAAGTGCACACACAGTGGTTGCTGTGTATGTGTGCTTCACAGTGGTTGCGAACGCCAGCATGATAACTTTACCAAGAGAGGGGATGATTGGTCCACCTGGGTTACGGCCAGCATCCCTAAACACGAAAAAACGATGAAAAGCAAAACACAGCAAGAGCATTAAAACAAAGAGTGAGTAAAGCCCCAGGAAACACGAGGCTGAACATCAGTTATGCAAGCAGTTTCACTTTGCAGCCAATACACATGTTTTGGTAAATACAGCTGTATATCAACTCCAATCTTACATCCATCTTCCTCTGCATAACAAAAAAAAGTATAATCATCACGAGCCATGATCAATCCGCCATTGGATGAAGGTCTCGCTCAGCCATCACTAACAACAAAAAACTCAAAGGTCTTTTGCATTAAATTTTGATTTAAAGCCTTTGTGACTGCAGGGATTCATATTCTTGGTTCTGTCGGTAAAGTCACGTAGAAGGGAAACAATAAAATAATAAAAATATTAAACAATAAAATTACCACGACGTTTCGACTGCAACACAAGCAATCATCATCAGGTGTAAAAACCACAGCAAGAAAAATTTGAAAAAAGTGGCTTTTTTTAACGTTAGCACCACGGAGAGCGATTTGGCAGTTATTCAGATGGACGAGTCCATCTATTTTTTTATTTAAAGCTTTCGTGACTGCAGTAATTCATATTCTTAGCTCTTTCGGTAAAGTCACGTTACCGAAAGAGCTAAATATATGAGTCCATCTATGTTCGGAAAAGAGGGGGGAGACGAAAGTAATGGATGCGGTCTGAAAGCCACCGTAAGCGTAAACAATCAATTAAGACCCGAAATGGTTGATCAAACCCTTCCAATGATTGCTAAGCCAGAATCCATCTTCTCGGTTGAAATTGTCTCTGTGTTTGTATATGTGGATAGCCTCATGAATGAATCTCTCATGGTACCCAGATGTCTTGCAGAGAAGTCAATGTTATGTGAGCCTACTGAATTATAACAGTGATCTGCCACGGCCGAGGTATTGGTCCTACCGTATTTGAGGTCTGCTTTGTGTTCATGGATGCGGTCCGAGACATGTCGTTTGGTTTCTCCAATGTAACCACTACCACAGAGGCAACTTAGTTTGTAGACGCCAGGGTACCGTATGTCTGGAACCACATCTCTTACAGATGGAACCAGATCACGGATTTTATGTAATGTGTTGAATCGGACCTGGATCTTGTGTTTATTCAAGATTGTGGAGATCTTTTTTGTGATCCCCGCAATGTAGGGTAAAGTGATGGTTTTAAATGGCTCCTCAAGAGGGTCCTTCTTCATGGTTGGAGTGATAGCTTTGCTGATTGTGTAGTCAGAGTAACCATTATCCTTAACAGCTTGGTGTACGTGCTTGAGTTCACTGGCTATGTGTTCCTAGTCGGATATGTATTGGGCTCTATGGTGCAGAGTCTTGATGAGGGAATTCTTCTGGGATGGATGGTGGTGGGAATCCGGTTTCAGTTAAGCATCCGTATGGGTAGTTTTGCTATAGACAGAGTGGCTCATTGAACCATCAGGTCTCTTTTTTATTCGGACATCCAAAAAAGGTAGCTTGCCATCTTTTTCGACTTCCATGGTAAATCTGATGGCTGGGTGTATGGAATTGATGTGGTCGAGAAATTGGTATAGAGCAGGCCGGCCATGTGGCCAGATGACAAAAGTGTCACCCACATACCTTTTCCATAAGGTTGGGCGCAAAGTGGCAGTCTCGATGGCGTCAGTCTCAAATTTCTCCATGAAAATGTTGGCTACAACCGGAGATGGGGGGGGGGGGCCCATTGGGGTGCCCTCAGTTTGTTTGTAGAAAGTTCCATTCCAAGTAAAGTATGTATTGGTTAAGCAGTGTTTCATCAGGGGGGGTACCTCAGTGTTTAGTCCTTGATGAAGCAAGTTTTCAATGATTGCGATGGTGTCAGGTACAGGAACTTTGGTGAATAAGGAAACTCATCAAAACTCACAAGCAGGTCGTCTGGGGACAGGTAAATACCCTTAATTGTCGATACCAGGTGAGTCGAATTTTGTACCGCAGAGGTGGTTTTTCCAGTGAAATGCCGCAGGATTTCAGACAGAAAACGAGCTAGTTTGTAGGTGGGAGAGTTGATAGTATAGATGATGGGACGAAGGGGTGTATCTGCTTTATGTATTTTTGGTAAGCCGTATAATCTTGATGGCCTGTCAGCAGGTTTCAACGAGAACTGTTTGGTTTGATCAATTAATGCGGTTGAATCAGAAATGATTTTGTTGGTTTGTATGACGAGGCTATTGGTGGTATCTCTTTTTATTTTTGTATAGCTGTCATCGTTGAGTAATTCTTGAATTTTGTTGTTACATTCTATTTTATCCATGATGACAGTGGCATTACCCTTGTCGGCTGAGAGGATGACAATGTCATCCCTCTTTTTTAATTTATATAATTCAAAACGCTCATCTTTGCTAACGTTGCTAGCTGGCATCTTAGCGTGTGAGGGTTGCAGCGATTTCAGATCTTGCTACGTCTGCAGCGATGTGACACAGGCCCTTGAGAGCCACGTCTACTTGGGCAATTATATCATGAACTGGTATGTGTTTAGGTGTGACTGCAAAGTTTAGCCCTTTAGCTAAAACGGATTTCAGACCATCGGAAATAGAACTGTTACTGCGATTAATTACGACTTTGTTAACGTCTAGCTTTTTGGTGTGTGGGTCCGGTCTTTTGTTGGAGAGGAGGTTAAATTTGGAAATCAGGTTGTCCTTACATTTGGTCGACATAGTGGCAGCTGAAGAGGCAGTCATATTGTCAACATGCTCCAAATCCGATGTGGACATTGTTGCCGTCAATGATAAGTGTGATTTGTAGAGTGTCTTGTCTAACTGATATAGTTCGGTGCGTATAAGTCTGATTTTCTCTGAGATAAGAGCTAAGCTAGTTCTGGAAATAATTCGTTTCGCATTAGAAAAAGTTACAGCAGCAGAGGTCAGTGTAAATGCAATTGGTATTACCCCAGAGTCACGGCATCTCTTCAGAAAGGTGAGAGACTCGATCAGCTGAGCCTTCTTATCCCGGAGTTTGTTGAAGGATCTCAAAGCTATGTGGAAACCCTCCCCGTAGAGGCGGTAAAATTTTTATTTAAAAACAATATTGTTTTACGTGACTTTACCGAAAAAACCAAGAATGTGAATCCCTGCAGTCACGAAAGCTTTAAATCAAAATTTAACCGCCTCTACGGGGAGAGTTTCCACATAGCTTTGAGAGACTTCAACAAACTCTGGGATAAGAAGGCTCAGCTGATCGAGTCTCTCACCTTTCTGAAGAGATGCCGCGACTCTGGGGTAATACCAATCGCATTAACACTAACCTCTGCTGCTGTAACGTCTTCTAATGCAAAACGAATAATATCTAGAACTAGCTTAGCTCTTATCTCAGAGAAAATCAGACTTATACGCACCGAACTAGATCAGTTAGACAAGACACTCTACAAATCACACTTATCATTGACAGCAACAATGTCCACATCGGATTGGGAACGTGTAGACAATATGACTGCCTCTTCAGCTGCCACTATGTCGACCAAATGTAAGGACAACCTGATTTCCAAATTTAACCTCCTCTCCAACAAAAGACCGGACCCACACACCAAAAAGCTAGATGTTAACAAAGTCGTAATTAATCGCAGTAACAGTTCTATTTCCGATGGTCTGAAATCCGTTTTAGCTAAAGGGCTAAACTTTGCAGTCACACCTAAACACATACCAGTTCATGATATAATTGCCCAAGTAGACGTGGCTCTCAAGGGCCTGGGTCACATCGCTGCAGACGTAGCAAGATCTGAAATCGCTGCAACCCTCACACGCTAAGATGCCAGCTAGCAACGTCAGCAAAGATGAGCGTTTTGAATTATATAAATAAAAAAAGAGGGATGACATTGTCATCCTCTCAGCCGACAAGGGCAATGCCACTGTCATCATGTATAAAATAGAATATAACAACAAAATTCAAGAATTACTCAACGATGGCAGCTATACAAAAATAAAAAGAGATCCCACCAACAGCCTCGTCATACAAACCAACAAAATCTTTTCTGATTCAACCGCATTAATTGATCAAACCAAACAGTTCTCGTTGAAACCTTCTGCTGCCAGGCCATCAAGATTATACGGCTTACCAAAAATACATAAAGCAGATACACCCCTTCGTCCCATCATCTATACTATCAACTCCCCCACCTACAAACTGGCTCGTTTTCTGTCTGAAATCCAGCGGCATTTCACTGGAAAAACTACCTCTGCGGTACAAAATTCTACTCACCTGGTATCGACAATCAAGGGTATTTCCCTGTCCCCAGACGACCTGCTTGTCAATTTTGATGTAGTTTCCTTATTCACCAAAGTTCCTGTACCTAACACCATCGCAATCATTGAAGACCTGGTTCATCAAGGAATAAACACTGAGGTACCCTCCCTGGTGAGACACTGCTTAACCAACACATACTTCACCTGGAATGGAACTTTCTACAAACAAACTGAGGGTACCTCAATGGGCTCCCCCCTATCTCCGGTTGTGGCCAACATTTTCATGGAGAAATTTGAGACTGACGCCATCCAGACTGCCACTCTGCGCCCAACCTTATGGAAGAGGTACGTGGATGACACTTTTGTTATCTGGCCACATGGCCAGCCTGCTCTAGACCAATTCCTCGACTACATCAATTCCATATACCCAGCCATCAGATTTACCATGGAAGTCGAAAAAGATGGCAAGCTACCTTTTTTGGATGTCCTAATAAAAAAGAGACCTGATGGTTCAATGAGCCACTCTGTCGACAGGAAAGCTACCCATACGGATGCTTACCTGAAACCGGATTCCCACCACCATCCATCCCAGAAGAATTCCCTCATCAAGACTCTGCACCATAGAGCCCCATGCATATCCGACCAGGAACACATAGCCAGTGAACTCAAGCACGTACACCAAGCTCTTTAGGCTAATGGTTACTCAGACTACACAATCCGCAAAGCTATCACTCCAACCATGAAGAAGAACCCTCTTGAGGAGCCATTCAAAACCACCACTTTACCCTACATTGCGGGGATCACTAAAAAGATCTCCAAAATCTTGAATAAACACAAGATCCAGGTCCGATTCAACACATTACATAAAATCCGTGATCTGGTTCCGTCTGTAAAAGATGTGATTCCGGACATACAGTACCCTGGCGTCTACAAACTAAGTTGCCTCTGTGGTAGTAGTTACATTGGAGAAACCAAACGACATGTCTCGGACCGCATCCGTGAACACAAAGCAGACCTAAAACACGGTAGGACCAATACCTCGGCCGTGGCAGATCACTGTTATAATTCAGTAGGCTCACATGACATTGACTTCTCCAAGACAGAGGTTCTCTGCAAGACATCTGGCTACCATGAGAGATTCGTTCATGAGGCTATCCACATATACAAACACAGAGACAATTTCAACAGAGAAGATGGATTCTGGATTAGCAATCATTGGAAGGATTTGATCAACCATTTCGGGTCTTAATTGATTGTTCACGCTTACGGTGGCTTTCAGACCGCATCCATTATTTTCGTCTCCCCCCTCCTCTTTTCCGAACATAGATGGACTCGTCCATCTGAATAACTGCCAAATCGCTCTCCGTGGTGCTAACGTTTAAAAAAAACGCCACTTTTTTCAATTTTTTCTTGTTGTGGTTTTCACACCTGATGATGATTGCTTGTGTTGCAGTCAAAATGTCGTGGTAATTTTTTTGTTTTATATTTTTATTATTTTATTATTTCCCTTCTACGTGACTTTACCAAAAAAACCAAGAATGAGTTCTTTTCATTGTGAACCTGTACCATGTTAATGCAAGCAACGTGTAAACACGGCGTCGGTAGTGTAATGTATAACATACACACGGTGTGTAGCGTGTGTGTGTGTAATGCACAATGTAGGTATGTGCGCAAGCGTCTCACAGAGCTGCTTGCCGCTGCAGCCACTGTTGGCAGGCGTTGGGGTCCTGCACGTATTGCATCACATCCTGCAGTACAGTGCGCCGCAGCTTCTCCTCCTCACGGCGCACGAGCAGCCGCTCATACACTCGCGCTCCTATGCATCGAGCAATAGGCATCAACAAGGGAGAGGGTGCAATGCGATTGGCATCGACAAAGAGACTTTCGTGTGCAGATCAAACTATTGCCATAACATTGGTGATGATCTGTTACAATCTGCCAATGTGGCATACTGGTTGAAGAGCACCATTGCCTGTGATGTCTCAAGGATGGTGTGACAACTACAGTTCCTCTTGACATTGTTTCAGACTGTATTTTGTAATGGGTGAAACGATACAGGGTGACGAGTTAAGGCCACCATAACTTCCTCCACTACCCTGTCAGCTGCCAAGTGTGATCAACTCATTTCCTACTTAACAAAGGTTGAGACACTCAGGATTGTGCATTGGCATCCAACTTTCCCTCTCCAGTTGCCTTGTCTACTCATCATTCCACCACCTCCCCTCAACACCATACCCCCACCATAAGCAGTCTTAATCCATCAGGGATCTTCTGCCCACCAATCACTCATTGGCTATTATATGCTGGTCTCTACATTATCATCTTCTTGAATGCCTCCATTGTAATAAAGAAACCAGCAA
Source organism: Petromyzon marinus (assembly GCF_048934315.1). Lineage (NCBI taxonomy): Eukaryota > Metazoa > Chordata > Hyperoartia > Petromyzontiformes > Petromyzontidae > Petromyzon > Petromyzon marinus. Next base: position 12,335,766 of record NC_133707.1, on the reverse strand, counting down.
TGGACCCAAACATTGCTACAGACTCCGTCCCATCTAAACCCTTCCTTCGCTTGCAAAGTCCCTGAAAGGGGCATCTTCTCCCACCTTTCTGAAAAACCTCTCCATGGTTTCCATAACCCAGTCAAGTCTGATTGCACCAAGGCCTTTCACAACAAGCACGGCGCTCAGCAGCCGATGCGTTTCACTGCTATTGCATCACGCTCCTCACTCGTCAGCCTGTTGAGATTAAAGAGTTTCACTCGGCCTACAATATCGTGTGCATGTGACGCATTGAGGGAAGGTCAGCTGGCACTGGAAAATGCGGTGCGTACCTCTGAAGGTGGTGACTCCACAGACGCGGTAATCCTGTAGCCGTTGGACGTCCTTGCGCAATTCACACTCTACTGCAAACGAGACAAGGGAAGCAGCATCACCCGACGCTCCACACATCATCACTCGGCCCTGCAATCCACCTCTTACACTCGTAAACATGCACCATGTAGCAAACTTAGTCTGTGATGTGCACGCATACCCTCATTCTTTGCTGGAAGAGGTACTTTTTCACACAAACTTGGCAGATTAAATTCATGTTCTCGGATTTGTGTTCAGTTTTCTGGTGTGCTTTTATCATCAGCATGCCCCATGGTCTCCACACGTTTATTCCGATAACTGGTTCCATCTTGGGCCAGTCTCTAATTTATTTTTTCAAGGGCATCTTCTGCTGTTCTTCACGATTAGCTGTCCCTGCATAGTTTCACTTGCTTCAACTTAATCATGACATAAATATTCAACTGTGGTTTCCTTTCTTTGCCTACTGTCTCTAGCGCCTTTGTGGATGCATCTCAATGAGAGCGACCATCAATCATTTCCAATGATGTTTCTGGTTCCGGTGGAATACTAAAACTCACGTGCATAGCTCTCGATCAGCATGTCCATCTCCAAGGGCTTCATCGTCTTAGCAAAGGGACGAATGGCCTCGCTCAAATCCCGCACCTCTTTGCTGTTTTGTCGCTCCAGGACTGCAGAGACGCAGCGCAAGCACAGAACCAAGCAGCCGTTTGTAAACAACGTTCGTTGCACATGTTCAATCTTAATCGAAATCATAATAAGTTATATACTGCGCCACTTTTAACATGCACAAAAAGAAGTAATTTCCTTGAACACATGTTATTGAAGTAGTTCAGCTATCGAATAAAGTAACTAGAAGAGTGGCAACGACAGTAAAACTGCCCACGTATTCCATGCGATGTGGAGCGGAACCTTCCACGCGAATGACTTTTCTCTGCATCTGAAAAAGCGTGGAAGAATGTAGAGCATAGAGAAGGAATGTGCCACCTCCCCCGGATAGGAACTCCTGACCAAGATTCCCACAATCACCAACTCCCTCTATTAAAAAAAAGTATTCCCTTTGGCAAAAAAGCGTACCTTGGAATTTGCGAAGGTTAATGAGTCCATAGTCACGAACAATTCTGAAAAACAAATGATCCCTTTTACTTTTATACAAAGAAACAAATGTATGAATAGAGCAGTCCGTGTACAGCAATTCATGTAGAGCAGTTCGTATAGAGTATGCTACGTGCTTTTTGCGTCTTTGCCGCTCCTTGAGGCGAGAGTGATAGATCTCCACCACGGCCATCTTCAGGGCTGCAAGAGAAGATCAAGCAGTGTCCACTAAGGAGGGGCTCAGTGCCCCCCACAGTTCCAACTCTTGTGATGACCAATCTCGATGTGTATTTTGCAAAATCACACTGCACGTACCTGATGATTGGTAATCAAGGATATATGCTTTACCATTGAGGCTCTAAATTACACCCATGAGCAATGCAAACTGCGCCAAAATCGGTTGGAACCCTAGGCGATTTTTACAATAAGCACATTTATCTGCATTAGCTACAAATAATTGGCGCTACAGAAACAGCATTCCTGTTGGCAAGATAAATACTCATTTAGTTTCTTGCAAATGCTTTGGCAAACAAAGTACCAAGAAGAACCCATTCATTGTGGTCCATTCTCCTTGGAGCATGCCTACCTATTCTGGTCCTATGTTTTAATTGAAAACCTCGACTCGCCTCACGTCTGCTGCATTGCCTGCAGAGTAGAATCGTTCTGAATGCAGGAGTGGCCTGCACTGCCCAAAGCTTCCATGCATTCCCTGCAAGGGCTCTCTGCAGCGGCTCTCTGCAGCGTCGGCGAGTGCAGAGCGTGCTACAAATGTGACATGTTTGAATGTACAAAACAAACGAACACATTAAATTTCGATTTAACACATTGTGACATGTCACGGAACCTGCATTGGTTGCGCACTACACATCAGAACCACCTTTCTCACCATGCTACGCATCAGAGCCACCTTACTCACCATACTACACATCAGAGCCACCTTTCTCACTACGCACCACGTCAGAGCCACCTTACTCACCACGCAAGACATCAGAGTCATCTTCCACAAAATCTATGTCCCTCAAGTCCCATTCAGCATAGTTATCAAACTCCTGAAATAAAACCAACCACACATCAAATCATGAGAAACGTATGATATTACGTAACTTAAACAAGGTGTACTTCTATGATATTACAGATGCTATCCGCCCTGAGTCAACTGTGATGACCCATGGCCTGATCTTTATTTTTCAAATATTTGACATGGGATAATCCCTTGAGACGCAACGTCTCGTATGCACAGGTATCCAGGGCATCAGATGACACACACATTGCAAACACGTCATGACACGTGTAGACAAACACATTAACACATTTGTTGTCCTTCCTCTGCACCTCCGATTACTACAGTTGGCTACATATGGTGCGAAAAAGGTCCAACATAATACATTAGGCCTATTACTATACAGTACGCACTTATTTTCTTTGGTTCTTTCGGTAAAGTCACGTAGAATGGAAATAAAATAATAAAAATAAAACATAATAAAATAAAATTCTCACGACGTTTCGGCCACAACACAAGTAGCCTTCTTCAGGTGAAGAAACAGGTCTGTCCAGAAAACAGGTCTGTCTTCTGGCCGAAACATTGTGAGAATTTTATGTTTTATTTTTATTATTTTATTTCCATTCTACGTGACTTTACCGAAAGAACCAAGAAGATGAATCCCTGCAGTCACGAAAGCTTTAAATCGAAATTTAGTACGCACTTACACAATGACTATCGCGCCCAACCACGCAGACAATAAATAAAACCGTGTGCAATTACACGGCGCACACTGCCGGGTCACATGGAATGCCCCCTAGGTGTAAGAATCGCAGGTGCTGCGCAAGTGAGCGTTGGGGGCCATCTCAACGGGACGCCAAGACCGGCGGCGTGCCCCCCATGTGTCTGCGCCATGGGGTCCCCATCTTGCCTGGCAGAAGTCAGATCGGGCCGGCATGTACCCGGCCATCTCCCTTGCCACTGCCGAGTCAAGTCCCGGCCTCGGAGGATCTTCGCAAGCTTTACGCACACACACACACGCACACACACACACACACGCGTCTCCTTCATTCAACCATGAAGACTTTCGTCAATCATATGTTGTTGAAGATGTCACAAACTCCATTAGATACTTTCAACTTGTAACGCACACAGCATTCGCTCACTCTCGCAAAGAGATAATGACTCAGAGGTGCGAGGAGGAACAACAGACACTGCGGGAAAGGCAGCAGGCACGCAGAGAGTCGGCGCTAACAATTGCCGAGGCTCTGCGGTCTTCTGTATTCAGGTGCTATGGGCCAATTAAGTGTTTCTACACGTGGTAAGAAACCAGGAGAAACCCACACGCCCTAGGGGGATACACTATACCAGTGGTTCTTACCTTTTTTTGGCTACTATACCTCCCTTCCTGACTCAACATTGTTCAAAAAAAATAAATATATTAATAATAAACATCAATGTTTAACCATTTATCCATTTCGTGAGGTATCCTAGCTAGCTAGTAACTGCAAGTGAATAAGAAAACATTCCAAGGGCACTCTGCATGCATGACATAAAATTGGTCCGCCCTCACCGGTTACTCTTCAAAACCAAATTGTTTACGGTCAATGAGTTTAGAAAAATCTTTAATGTAGATCTAGGTTACCATATGGGTAAAAAATGTATTGTAGTTATTTTATATTGGCAAATTTGTCCATGATTATTCACCAATGACTCATGTATGATATAATTTCACACATTTATAAATCGCCTCATGTACCCCAAGGGGTTCGTGTACCCCCGGTTGAGAACCACTGCTCTATACCATACAAACGGAAGAGGTGGAGTCCACATTTTAGCTGTACCGCCTTCTGGCAAGCCACGGTATGGCACCTTGACATTAGTGTGTTCTGCCAAGCCTTGCCTCCACAGTGGTGGATTAAAGGCGTGCGCTACCATTGTCTGGCTAAATACATTTTCATTTACATTTTTTTTTAAATACTGTAAGACAAAATTGATCCTTAATTTAAATCAGTACCCCAAACCGTGACATTTCATACAAATGAGCGGGGAAGGCAAATCGTTGCTTGCAAACGCCTGCCCTCCACTACCAATGAAAATCACAGATACGTAGCGACATCAGGCGAACGTGTGTCATGGCGTCGGAAGCCTGAAGCAGGGTTCCCATACAGCTTCACGCCGTGTCCCGCAAGAGAACGACTGTGTCAATCACTATTATAGACTCTTTAGGAGCAGTTCCCTCTGTCAACAGGAAGAAATACGCATCGAGACAGTGGTCAAGAGATGACCTCCAGGCTGACCCGAATTACCAACCCCACGCGTTAAGATTATTGCACAATAACCGAGATGCCCCTCACACACAGATCAATGATGCATCTGTTCAGAGAGATTTTAAAGCCGTTTCGCTCTTCAAGGAGATGGCGGAAGCTGCATAGCCCTGGGCCGAGCCCTTGTGGTGTTGCGTACCCTGAAAAGCAACGGGGGCAGCAACGGCGGTGGCCTCCGCCCTGTCGCTGGGCCCCGTGCCGGCTGCAGGAGACGCAAAATGGGGGTTGTTGATATAGCGCTCCATGTAGTGCCACTCGCACTCCTCCTTGCTCTTCCTTCGCATCTGATTGGCCACATCTTGCCTAGGCCACAGCACAACACGGGAGTGTGAAGACACACAGCTGCTAGGTGCAGTGTTGTAGGTTGAGTGCAGGTGCGGTGCTATAGATGTGGTGCTACAGGTGTAGTGCTCTAGGTGCAGTGCTGTGTGATGCTATAAGTGGTGTGCAATAGGCGATGTGCTACAAGTGTGGTGATATGAGTGTGTCATGGTTATACCATTGAACAAATTAGATGAGTATAATAATCCATTAGTTGCTCTGGTTGCACAAAGTTTATATATACAGGAAAAGCTGTTATCCGACATCCATGAGGAATGGAGGGTGCCGGTTAATCAAATATGCCGGTTATTTGAAAGTGAGACTTATGGCTCACCAAATGTTCCAAGAACATAAAACTTTTGAGAAAGAAATTAAACCTACATTTTAACTATGATATAAGAAATAATATACTCTTTTACAAAGGTACTCAACAGTCAGTTATAGAGCATTCTAAGTTGATTGTAGAGAAGCAGTGCGGCAGTTTAGAGTACAGGATACAAAGTTAACGCATCACAATGGCAGATGTTTACAATTGACACTGCCGCTAGTGACACCACTCAGCAACGTCCTGAAGCTTCTGTAAACAACAGATATATTAGAAGCACATGGCAAGATGCCAAATGGCTATCGGATTTTTTCCGGATACGTAAAGGAAGATTTATATTGCCGTATATAACAAATTCCGGTTAATAGAGCATTCCGGATGGTAAAGTGCCAGATAACACAGCTTTTCCTGTAAGTGGTTTAATTCAGCGAACTTGAGGCCACAAACCGGAGTCAAACTTACCTAAGAGTCACAACACAAAACAGCATTGAGAGCCGACTTGGGCACAGAGAGGGATAGATAAGTGCTCTCCTTTGCCGACCACGAAATTAATGGCTCGCAGCTGTATCAAGCTAAACATACACTCTCTACCTCGAAAAAGGGAGGCACAATACTTTAAAAGCTTGCATTATGATAAGCCCTCGCTTAACGCATGTTCACAAAACGCATTATCAGTAAAACGTAGTTCTTCAATTAGGGAACACTTTTCGCACAACGTGGAATGCACTCGTTATAATGCAGTTTCTGAGCAGTTGACGACAAACTATTTCTTGTGCTGAGGGGGTGAGTGGTATAATACAGTACACGGAATGATAAGGTAATGTGGCGGCGTACCCTCAGTTATTTTACTCCCGCCATCTTACTGTGTGCGTAGTATATCGTATCGCGCCAAACTTTATCGATACATGATTTATGGGTAAATTGTTTGTCGCTTAATGCGGTACTTTTCAGGAACGCATCTATCGCGTTAAACGAGGACTTATAGTAATTGGAAAGAGGCAGCTCTTTTTCCTAGGAAAGATCGTATAAAAAATGAAATAAACTTGTAGTGTCGTCTGTGCATGCGGGTGGTGTGCGACGCACACACAGTCATCCGGAGACGAGGTGGTTGCAGGAGGCACCACTCTGCCCTCTTTATTCGTTGTTGTTGCCGAGCTCACGCCACCACTCGGGCCCTCTCTCTCACACATGACCCCGTTGCCGCACGCCCTGTCCCAGACATGACCCTGTCTGCGTTGCACCGACGGCGTTGACCGGAACAGCCAACGACTGTCCGGCCGCGCAATGATCGGGCGAAGGCAGCAGCGACGAGGGCAACGACGACGACACCGATGACGAGATGAGATGAGTCCAACCCCAGAACCGGCAGCCCAGAGCTCTAGCTCTCCACTGCTTATATTCCCCTCAGCGCGGCTTGGCTCCGCCCTAGCCGTGCCTCTCTTCTCGAACCCATCAGATGGCTTCCACATGAGGTCTATCATGACCCTTACCCCAGTTCCTCCGCCCAGCCGGCACACCCGCCATTATGCTCAGTGGCGTGTGCACTAAGTGCCCACCTGCAGTTGCTGCTGCTGCCCAACAGTCAGCGCTATGTCACTACACATTTGTCAATTCATGATTTCAGTATATCTACACATGCCACCACTGAAATGTGGGCAGACCAGCAGTGGCTAGGACACTGTTTGTGTGGTTCACATTGGCTGAGCGCAATAGCTTGGAAAGCCACCCCATCACGAGACCCGGCTGTACACTGTCAAGATAAAAAGCCACCACGAGGAAGGCAGTGGAGAAGCAAAAGAGGAGAAGCTGTAACACAGCTGTAATGAGTTAATAGCAATATGCTATTGAGACGCTTCAGGAGTGGAGTAACTGAAATAATAGAACACTGGAGCTGTTTAAAGAAGATCCGAAGATTTGCTATTGTTGAAGAGTTAAAATGTCAAGAGTGGTTCGTGAGGAGAAAATCCACAAAGAGGAGAGAACACCGACTGCACTCTACTAATCAAGTCACAAGCTGTAATCAACATGAGTCTGTGGATTATCATCATGGTGAAGAAATCTGTCCATCTGTCACCTGGCAGAGAGTGTGGTCACTGTCTAAATCAGGGGTGGGGAACCTTTTTTCTGCCAAGGGCCATTTAGATATTTATAACATCATTCGCAGGCCATACAAAATTATCAACTTAAAAATTAGCCTGTTATATTTGGTCAAACATTTTAATGTGATGACTGGAACAGACTAAATGATTTCGCGGGTCTTATACGGCCCGCGGGCTGGACATTCCCCACCCCTGGTCTAAATCTACAAGAAGATCATGTATGCACTCTGTTAGAGTTCAGCGCTGATTGCACTGCCGTTGTGCTCTCATTAACAGCCCAAGACTGCATCATCACTGTGACGGTGTCATTGTTCATCAAGCTGACAGCTGCCACTGCTAGCGTGTGGCATTGTCGCTGTGGCATCACACTGTTAACATCCGGACTGCACCGGAGGAGGCATCGTGTGCAACAACTCTGACAAGCAGAAGACGCATGTTCATTGACTGTGACTAAGGAAAACGGACTATACTCAAAGTTCATTCATCAATAAGTATCACAACTACTTCGGGTCTGTGGTATCAAGGCCTCATAATGTTTTAGTCGTGCATAAATATGTACTACTTTTGATATTGGATTGTTTTATGTTGATTGCTTTTATATATATACAGAGCACTGCCTACTTGATGTGCTTTTTGATTCAAATTCAAAACCTTCGTAACAGTATTATAAGTTTTACCAAACACCGGTTGCACATTAATGACAGATATCCTGGCTTTAAATAAAGAAAAGACTTGCTTGCATTAAAGTCTTGTTTCCACGTGTGTGGTTTACCAGTGTGTTCAACCATTGCATTGTATGCGATGATATCAAACAGATCTTGTATGAATGGGTTACTGTCATTATTCAATTATACCCTAGACAGCGAAACACCCAAATAATTCACAAATACAAATTGGAACGACAGGTGTAGTGCCGTAGGTGTAGTGCTATAGACGGATCTATAGGTACAGGGATCATGGGGAGACGGTCAGTGCGGCGTGGTGCTGGTTCTTATTCACGCTCTTTGAGAACGCGTGATGGACACTGCGAAGGATAAGGAATCTCACCAATTTCCCAACCCACAGTCCAGAACAGCTTCCAGCAGCGTCATCTCTTCCTGTGCCGTCCAGCCGATGTCGAGCACCGGGAAATCTGTCGTCTGCAGAGGGGGCACAAGAGGGGCGAGGTGGTGCTCAGTGCGCCCACTGCTCTGAGTGAGACGACTGGACTGCAATAGCACACACTAGTGTTACCTTGTGGACCTAATGCCTGTCGTGTTGGTGGAGACAATGCAGCAAACGGCCCAACTAATGATGAATGACAGTCAAAATCAAACAGATGCGGTTCCTGTTGATTGTTGAGCTGCTGCTCGCACAGCTTAGGGAGCTATTAACATTTCCGGTCGCCGCTTTCATCTTAAAGTTTATGGATGTCACGAGGCATTGCTTGATAAATATGAACTCTTAACCGTACGATATATGCACAGAATCACAGGGGTAATAATCAAAATGTTTCGATTACCGTATTTTACGCATATAGCCCGCATACGCATATAACCCGCAGACGCATATACCCCGCAAAAATTGCGTTTTGTGTAAAACAAATTTCAGAGAGCCCGCACCTCCATATACCCCACATGCATTCATATATTTTACGTCGTTACTGCAGCTTAATTCCATCATATTCATACGAAGTTTACATTTGTAATACATTCCACTATCAATGGTTAACAATAAAACATAACGTGCACAAATACAACAGACTAACCGGAAACAAATGAACTTAAAACAGTAAATAAGTAACAAAAGTAAATATCCAATAAATAACACGCAACTGGTAGATAAATACAGTTTGAGCACTGGTATATCGCCCACTGCGCAGATAATAGCGGCACTACGGTAACGCCGTCGCCTCGCCTCGCCCCCCCCACCTCTCTCTCCCCCAGCTGCCCCACCTCTCTCTCCCGCCAGCTGCCCCACCCCCCAACCCCCACCTCTCTCCCCCCCAAGCTCTCACGTTGCCGGTAAACAATGCTCCCACTTCAAACAGTCGTTTAATTGTACAAACAATTCATTTAAAACGTGATAACATGTGCAATTTTAGTGTGAGTGGTTCATTCAGCAGTGCTCTAGTCAAAGGTAAGTGTTGCATAGTGGATAGTCCTACCATGAAAACATTTAACGAATCATGACATGTCACACGTGTAAAATATTTTTGGGATATCCCGCACCTCCATATACCCCGCAGGGTCTTGTTTTGTTTGTAAAAAGTAGTATACCCCGCGGGTTATATGCGGGAAAATAGGTAATTGTGCATTTCACGGCTCCACGTAAGTCGGCTAATAAACGTAAACTGACATTCCTTGCACAGAAATAAATTACTGAATCTTGAATCCCCCCGTAAATTATGAAAATGCATCTCAATGGACTGGGGATGTGTCGCCGAGCCCTTTTCAAAGATCCGCACACAGTGTGTGTGTGTGTGAGGAGCGGTTGTGTAGCGGTTAGCGCGCTGCGCTACGAACCCGACTACCCGGGCTGAATTCCCGCTCAGGGCCACCAACACCAGTAACGATTATCTGAACCGGTGCTGGGCCTCCCCTAGGTCGACTCGGCCTCAAAATGAGTACCTGGTGCAGTGTGTAAACATCGCCACTGGGGATACAAAGGCGGCCGGGCATGGTGCTGGCCACCCACCCCCATCGTGTGCCGTGCTGGCCTTCATAAGCGCTTGGGCAAAGGTGAAGACTGGGCAAAGGTGACGACTTGCAGCACTCACCACGATCTCATAGCTGTGTTCACTGCGATGGCTCCTTAACTCCAGGCCCTGTGCAAAACACTGCCGCACATGTCCCACACGCACGTTGAGTACAAGCAATGTAAACACAACCCACACATAGAGGCTGCCTATTCAGTCACTCCAATGTCAAGTGCACTTTACTAAGTCTGTGAGCGGCAAACTTGGTGTGTCAATGTTTATATTCGTGCACTTTCAACCCGAGGTCTGAGTACAGAAAATCTGCATAAAATCTGCCTGGCAGCGATTGGCGCGGTTCTCTGAAACTGTTTTAGTATTTTCTTTGAATGTGATTAAAAGCTTTATAAGTGGAAATTATTTGGGTCTTTAGGTAAAGCTACGTAGATAGAAGAAGAAAGAAGAAAAAAATAATAAAATCACAACGTTTCGATCGCAACACAAGCAACCGTCATCAGGTGAAAAAATATAGCGGGAGAGCTACTGAGGCAGGAAAAAATATAGCAGGGGAGATGCTGAGGCAGGATGTTTATAAAGGTTTGAGTTGGGTGTAGCCCAAGCGTCATAAGTGAAGTGGGCGGGGCTAGAGATGAAATTTTCATGTAAATGTAAGATCGAAGAGCTGGGCTACCTCCACGACTACAAAGCTGTGCAGATGGCCATTGTATTGTGAGAGATTAGCATGTCAATGTAGGAAAAAACCTGGATCTTGTGTTTTCTCATGATTTGAGGACCCAATCAAAACCATCACCTTGCCATAATAGCAGGGGTTACCAAAAATATTTCCAAAATCATGAGCAAACACAAGATCCAGGTTCGATTCAACACAGTACATAAAATTTGTGATCTGATCCCATCTGTGCAGGATGTGATCCCTGACATGCAATATCCCGGTGTCTACAAACTAAGCTGTGTCTGCGGCAGTAGTTACATTAGGGAAACTAAGCGACATGTCTTGGACCGTGTTCGTGAACATAAGGCAGATCTGAAACACGGTAGGGACCAATACCTCAGCTGTGGCTGATCATTGTTTTAACGCTGTGGGCACACACGAAATTGATTTTTCCAAGATGAAGGTACTCTGCAAACCCACTGGCTATCAGCAAAGATTTGTTCATGAAGCCATCCAGATATATAAACACAGACACAATTTCAACCGAGAAGATGGGTACAAACTGAGCAATCATTGGAAGGACGTTCAATCTAGATTTGACGGTCGCTTGTGTTGCGATCGAAACGTCGTGATTTAATTTATTTTATTTTAAACCTACATGGCTTTACCGGAAGGACATTATGAACCAGTTTAAGTCATAACTGGCTGTGATGTTTCCTTCCCACCTACCGATGTTAACAGTTATTTTCGAGTCTCTGAGTTAAATGTCTTTACATTAACAGGCTAAATATCTCACTGTCTAACACAGCCAGCGTTTCCCATTGGCCTCGATGTGTTGTTGGTTTTCTGTTTTCCTACATTGACATGATAATCTCTCACAATACAATGGCCATCTACAGAGCTTCGTAGTCGTGGAGGTTGCCCAGCTCTCAGATCTTACATTTACATGCAAATTTCATCTCTAGCCCAGCCCACTTCGCTTATGACCCTTGGGCTACACCCATCTCAAACCTTTATAAACATCCTGCCTCAGCATCTCTCCCACTATATTTTTTCCTGCCGCAGTAGCTCTCCCGCTATATTTTTTCACCTGATGACGATTGCTTGTGTTGCGATCGAAACGTCGTGATATTTTTATATATATTTTTTAATTTTTCTTCTTACGTGGCTTTACCGAAAGACCCAAAGAATATGAATTCCTGCAGTCACGAAAGCTTTATGTCTTTATAAGTGTTTGTTAAACGGTTTTACTTAACTTGATTCCTGTTTGTCGTGGTCAAATCTTGTAATCAAAATTGTGTCTACTTCCCGTTGTCCAATCAATTCCACATTTTGCACACGTACTCAGATCCGGTGACAATGCATGCCTGTATCAAAATCGGCATCAATTAATCAATTAATTCGCTACTTTCAAGCAATTTACATTTTGTATGGACGCCTTATATATTTTTTATATATTTGTGTAGGTCAAAAACGCCGCAGTCCCTAAACTGTGGAATCGGCTCGCAGAAAAAGCAGGCGCCGCGTGTCTCAGGCGTCATTGACGGACTCCTCGACCGTGAGTTAAACGAAGTTGTTAATAAACCGTTGTTTAAAAAAACTTTTAAAAGGAGTTTATTATATACTCTTTGGTTCTATTCGGTAAAGTCACGTAGGTAAATAATGATTATTGCTGTTTTATTATTTACCTACGTGACTTTACCGAATAGAACCAAAGAGTATGGATCCTTGCAGTCACGAAAGCTTTAAATCTAGGAGTTTATTATATGATGTTTTTGTTGTTGCATGGGATTAACAGCGAAACCAGTGGTCCCACACATCTTTACAAGTGCTCCCCCTCATAAGAGTGTGAACGGTGTGGGCTGAAGTGCTTCTGATGTTACCGTTATTGCGTTAGTGTTTGTAGGATTTTATTTTATTCACAAATCTGTTTGGATTCACAGCAATGACGACCGCGGCGAGGTGCCCCCCACGCCACACACTCTGTTACTACTGCTAGCTGTGGGGAATGAGGGGGGTGTGCCGTGCTATTACCTGCAGGCAAAGCAGAAGCGGAGGGGGTCCGCACTGACTGCACTTGATGTACGGCTCCACGAGGTACGAGGAGCAGCCGGGGCACGGGGGCCGTGCAAACGGATCAACTGGAGGGTGAGGCGCAGGCACACACACACGCTGGAGGGGAGTCGTGGGGTGGGTGGGGGATAGTGATACACACAGAGCAGCCTGCAACCCTCCAGGCTCATCGCCCACCGTAGGGGAGAATCGCTACCCAGCAACCGGGCGACGAGAGCCGTCGTGGTGATTGCCAATCGTAAACAACCGATACTGCTACACGAGGCCCGGCGCAACTCGAACGCAGCTGACGCTGGACGGGGGCCGCAGAGAGGCAGAGACGGGTAGAGGAGGAGAGACACAAAAGCAGCGTTACCCGCGCTTAGCCGATCCATGGCGATCCACAGGGCGACACTGCGCCTGGCAGCACAATAAAGATACTGTATACTGTACAGTACAGAGAAGTGGTACCAATAAAGTTACACAAAGCGGGAGTATCGATAAAGTTCCGCAGTGGAGGGGGGGGCAATAAAGTTACACAGAGCGAGGGTACCGATAAAGTTACACCGAACGAGGTACCAATAAAGTTATACAGAGCGAGAGTACCAATCAAGTTACACAGAACGAGATACCAATAAAATTCTACAAAGCAAGAGTACCAATAAATTCATAAAGGTGTTTACGTTCGCTCGCGTTATTTATAAATGTGTCGTAACCCTCCTGCTACTCTATTTAAGACCGGGAGCAAGTAAAGGGCCTTACTATTCTGGCGAATTGCCCGATGATGCTGGATGTAATTACCAGCGAAACGTCACAGTACTCAAAAACTGTAAATGTTGTGGATTCACTTTTCAACACAGCGGTGGGCTAAAGTAGTGAACTATTTGTCTTTTGTCAACGTGACACTTTTTTGCTGATTGGCCGTGTCGGGTGGTGGAGGGTTACGACACATTTATAAATAACGCGATTTATAAATGAATAATATTGGTCGCGAAAGCCTACAAAACTGAGTACCAATAAAGTTATACACAGCGAGGGTAGTAATAAAGTTACACGAAGCGAGGTACCAATAAAGTTACACAACCATACCTCAGGGCGACACTGCAAGGGTACCAATAAAGCTACACTGTGCGAGAGTACCAATAAAGTTATACAGAGCGAGGGTAGCAATAAAGTTATACAGAGAGCACGTGGAGGAGGCAGAGTACAGTGCGTGGAGCTGTGGAGACACGGAGGATTCGTGCGGCTGTGGAGGAGAGAGGCTCCTTTTGGAGAGGGGCGATTGAGTGGATGCGTGATTAAGTGAGTGGATGCGTGATTAAGTGAGTGGTTGCGGGGGTGAGTGATTTGGTGAGTAAGGGAGTGGGTGCAGGAGTGAGCGAGCGAGTGGGTGAAGGGGTGAGTGAGGGGGTGGGTGAATCAGGGGGTGGGTGCGAGGGTGATAGTGAGTGAGTGCGAGGGTGAAGACCATGTCTCTCTCGGAGAGTCTCTCGGCGCTGCTCAACCCGACTCCTCGCGCCGTGGACCCCGAAGACGCGGACACAGGTACACGGCGTGTCTCGCACAGGGTCATTGTAACACGGGGGCCATGATGTATGTGCCGTATTTTGAACTTTTTTCGCATCGTACGTAGCCAACCGTGTTAATCGAGAGGTACGGGGGCAGGACAACAAACTAAACACAACGCAGTTCTAAAGAAATTAGTTTTCAATCTAGATTTGCTCAAGTGGCTTCCTAATAATGATAACACTGGGGTCCTAACACGGGGATCGTGGTAACACGGCGGTCATAATGATAAAATGGGTCGCCAGTCCGCGTGGTGCGATCGCAAGTGCGCGCATGTGTGTGTGGAGGGAGATTTTCCTACAGGGTGTCTCTCTATGTACAGGCTGCTGCAGGGCTCGGCTTGCTGAGCGCTTTGCGCAGAACGAGGAAGAGGAGGATGATGTTGGGCCCAGCGTACTGAGGCGCCGCGCCGCGCTCGAAGAGAACGACGCGCGGTATAGCGGCCTCATCGCGACGCGCCGGGACCTCCACCACCTCGGAGACCACCGCGACGATGAGGATGATGATGGAAGCGATGATGGTGAGTGCTGTTAACCGTTCCCTGGATTGTAACTCGGGACAGGTGGCTCAGTGGTGCAGCGAGCGGATCGCAATTGGAGATTGCGAGTTTAAATCCTGATTGAGCATTGACTCAGCCCATCATCCCTCCTCGGTTGATAAAATAAGTACCATTATTTGGGGGAAGTCAACAGTAGTTTTCCTATGGATAAACTAACCCCCGTCAAAGGAATCTGCAATATCCAATCAAGAGAGGATTGCACCGTGTAACACCGGGGCTTCGGTGGCGCGGACTGCGGGTAATGCCTAATGGTGTGGGAGCAAGCACTCTTGTAAGTGTTCATCTGTGAACCGGTCACCGCACGTAACCGGAGGGAAGATGATTCCTGTGTCCCCTATGGGCTTTCAGAAAGTATCTTGCATTGCTTGGCTCAAAATTTTAAACCAGAATGTCATGATCTTATGTATGTGTTGTGTGTCTAACTACATGGGGACGGCTTCTGAAGGCAACGCGTTTATTAAGCAACAGACTCAACTGACAGCGACTGTAACACGAAGGGGCACGGCCCCTTCAACCCGATAGCCTAAGGGAGGTACAGCCTCCCTTCTGGCGTGTCCTACACACCCCGGCTACGCTCCACACACTCCCTGGCTACGGCCGCTAAGGGAGGCGAAACCGACCCAGCCAGGGTACGGGTCCCACCACTGGTGCACTACAATCCGGCTCTGACAAGAGCCACGGTTGAGGGTCCCAGGGTGCTGGTCCCACCACTGGTCCGCTACAACCAGGCTCTGACAAGAGCCTCGGTTGAGGGTCCCAGGGTGCTGATCCAGTCTTCAGGTCTTCGGACGTCTTCAGGCTTGAGTTGGCGAACACTCCCGGACCCGTTCAGAAGGCCGGCTGTTATCCCCAGATCGGGCTTACCATTCCCCTCATCACCCCTTCTCCAGAACCTTCCAGACATTTCTGGAAGGTTCTGGAAAGGTCTTAAAGGGTCTTCAATCTTAAAGGGTCTTAAAATCAGCCTGTGGCCCCTATCCCCCCCCCCCCCCAGCCCTTGGGGGTCTGGGGTGTCAACCTCCAGTCACGGGCCACCTTTGGTCAACCCCTACACACCTCGTTCTCTGCCTCCTGTCGGCCGTGAGCGTGGTGGCAGGTAAAGCGACCTACAGCGCTTTGGTATGGTGCAACATATGTATGTTGAACCGATTTCGCACCGTATGTAGCCAACCTTGCTAATCAGGTGCTGGGGGAAGGAAAACAAATTAAACACAAAAAGCAGTTAGAAAGAAATGCGTTTTCAATTTAGAACACGTACCATGTGTTTCCAGAAGGGCACGCACTCTAGCGGAGGATAGACCGTGAAACGCGTTCACCTTGGACCCATCTGTCGTTGCAGAGAGTTCGGTAGGAGCTGCGAGCGAAGCGCAAGTGGAGGCGGAGGAGCAGGAGGAAGGAGCTGCAGCGATCACGAGCGTGACGTGGGAACACACGCACCCTGGAGAGCAGCAACTTCAGGAAGACGATGACGAAAATGATAGCCCTGGTGATGATGATGACAATGATGATGACGCTGATGGAAACATCATGGATGAAGAGGAGGAGGTGACTTCTGAAGAGTAAGGGTGCACATCTTAGAGTTCACAATCCTTGAGTTTCTTCCACTAGCATGGTCACAGTTAATTGGGTTTGTGTCAAATGAGACAAATTTAAAGACATCTCTATAAGGGGAAATATAAGTGCATTTCTAAGAAAGTGACGAAAGATGTGTTTGAAATGTTAGGTGTTGAAACACGAAATATACAGCTATTTCAAGGCAGTAATTAAATACATTACCATGACATTTGTTTTCATGTTTTACCACAATTGTGTGGTCAATGCAGACTTTTGATGTCTTATAATTGGTGTCTATTTGGTGTTTAAATATCTTAACACCTGTGTTGTATCACCTGGTTAAGAGGTTTACTTGTTAACCGAAGAAGGAAGGTGAGATGCATGTGGGTTGGTGCGAGCTGAGCCAGTAGCGCCGCTCTTGCAGACCAAAACACCCTGCCACCGGGGCCTTGACTCTCTAATGACTCGCAGCAGTAGCAGGAGAGTGATGGATGACTGGTGACAGCTTGAGCTCGCCGAGCCAGGGAGAGTGGGATTCCTGTCTGACGTTTGAAGCTGTTGCTTCAAAATAAAATTTGTTGCCACGTCCACTTCACTGGTGATTGGGCCTGTACACACAGTGATATTCACACACGAGAGCATTAGAGGGAACTCTATTTATAGAAAGCAATTTAATTGGTGTTATTAGAAACTTTGATTCAGCATTTGATTTAAAATGACTGAAATGTGACATGTGCATCAGTATTTTTTTTGCCAAACTAATGTCTATGTATGTATGTATGCGTGTTGAACGACATTGTAAAGATATTACTGATTTCACCATTGACCCTGATATGTCACATTGTATTTTTTTTTCTTAACTTGACGTTCCACAGGGAAGGCCTGTTACAGGGCGGACTGCACAAACCTGAGAATGGAGGAGTGGCGACATTTCAGTCAGAAGAGATTGATGAAGAGGTGGGCAAGGGTCAGGCCATCAAACGACAAATTGGTACGCATGTGTAACTTCTCGCCAGTACTTGTATTGGTTCCACTGCGTCACGATAGAACGAAGATGCTGTCCGCCTTGTGGGCCCGCCGCCTGTGCTGAATTGCTCTGTGGGAGCCAGCCCATGTCGGCATTTGTCTGATGCTGCCATTGGCCCGGTGCTCCGACTTGGCCACTTCAAAGGCCCGCATGTGAAGGGTAAATAGGAAAAGGTCAGGACTTCCAAGTTTGGCTGCGAGGGGCATATTTGTTGTAAAGTGGCTGGTGATGACCATAATAAATTGTGCAAGGAGTGTTTATGAAAATTAGTCATTGGACTGCATTGCATAATATATCCTATGCTGCTTGTGGCAGTGTGTTGGCTGTGCATCCCTGGTATATCGATATGTTGTGCCCAGAGTGGGCTTGTCGGAGGCGCTAGTGCAGCTGCCCGTGTTTGGATGTGCAGGCCTTTGGGATCATCTGCTGGAAGCTCGGATCAAGATGCAGCGGGCACTGGAGATCTGCAACCGCCTCCCACAGCCCGACACGCTGCCCGGCTTCAAGGCACGCGCTGGCGACGCCCTGTCGCGCACACTCGGCGAGAGTGAGTCAGCTGCCCTCGAGCAGCTAAACAAATGCACATACGAGACGCCGGTTACAACATTCAGTGTCTCGTCAGCAATCGTGCTTCGCTTGAGCCAATACTGGTCAACCACTTGATGTTTATAGGCAAGGACTCTCTCTGTTAGAGATGGCTCCTAGTTCACAATACAAGAGCTTGCTTGGCATGATTACCCAACCTCAGGCTTATGCAGTGCCTTGCTTTGCTTCTGAATGCAAGAGAATGGCGATCATAAAAAGGCGAAGGAGCGTGGGTTGTCACCAGGACTGGAGTTGACATTCTCCGATATGGCCTTGACTGTTTTCCACACACATCCTCTGCTGTGAAGCTGCTTCAGATGCTGTTGCATGGAGATGCTGCGCAAACTCAAATTGAATTGTAATTACAGACTATTACTAACGGGCATCGCTGATCCATGTGATGTATACTGTGCTTGTCTGCCGTTTAGGTCGCTCGGTGCTCCTGGAGCAAATGAGGCTACTGACCGACTTGCAGAACCACCTACTGCACTCAAATGCAGACACACAGCACATGGTGGACAGGAGCAGCCTGCACAAGTGCGTGTCTTTGTCTCGATGTCTGCTTCTGTGTGTTGCTGGTGTCTGGGCGGTACCGTTGAGTGCGTGTATGAGTGTGTATGTGCCGTGGGGAGCGGTAGTATAGCAGTTAGCATGCGCTACGAACCTGGCAACCCATGTTCGATTTCCGCTCACGGCCAACACCAGTGACAATTATTGAAACGGTGCTGGGCCTCCCTTAGGTCGACTCAGCCTCAAATGGGTACCTGTGTGATGTATAAACATCGCCACTAGGGAGACAAAGGCGGCCGGGCGTGGTGTTGGCTACCCACCCCCTCGTGTGCTGTTCCGACCTTCGTAGGTGCTCTCTAACAGAACTTGCCCGAACAGTCTATTAAGGCTATATGAGGAATCTATTTGTATGTGCCGTGAGGAGCGGTGGCACAGTGGTTGGCATGCTGCGCTATGAACTCGGTGACCCGAGTTTGTTTCACACTCATGGCCAACACCAGTGATGATTATCTGAACCGGTGCTGGGTGTCCCCGAGATCGACTCAGCCTCAAATGAGTACCTTATGCGGTGTGTAAACATCACCATGAGGGAGATGAAGGTGACCAGGCATGGTGTTGCGCATCCATCCTCTCAAGTGCCGTGCCTTAATAGGTGCTCGCTAACAGCACTTGCCCCAAAAGTGTGTTAAGGGTATTTCTGTCTTCATCTTTTGTCTGTGTGTGCACCGTGTCTCTGCTTCGGTGTGTTGGTAGTGTCTGGGTGGTGTCGGAGAGCATGTGTGTGTGATTGGGTGATTTTGTTGATTTGGAATGGTTGGGCTCTGGTGCAGCAGGGATGTTGTGCAAGTGCAGCTAGAGCTCAGTGCTGCCGCCATCCGTCTTGCTTTGGCAGTTGGGAGGAGAAGCCAGGCAGCGCTGCTCTCCCTCAGGGGGGCCGGGCGCCCAGCAAGCGCTCGCTGCTCATGGACGAATACCCCGACTTCTCCGCCAAGAGATTCACTGCCTACAAGCATCATCGCAATGCCGTCATCCAAAAGTGGCACGACAAAACTAAACTCGGCGGAGGCAAGATGAAGGTAATTGTAGAATGAGTGGGGAATGCTCCCCGGGGAGATGCGAGGCCAAACGTGAATAGAGATTGATGGTGGAGCGTTCGTTGATGCCACCTTGCGGCAGCCCCGTGCTACGTGTATTGCGGCCTCGCCACCTAGCAGGGCTACGTGTTACAGAAATTACAGCTGTGTGTACAGCATTCCCATGGTATTCATGAACTTGCTATCTGCGATTTTGGCAAGCCATTAATTGCATCTGGAACTCTACATGACTGTATTGAGAGATACATAAAGTGATGAGAGAATGGAATGAGAGAAAACGATGAGATAAAGTGATGAAAAAGATAACTTTTTGAAGATCTAGATTTGAAGTTTTCGTGACTGCAGGGATCCTTACTCTTTGGTTCGGTAAAGTCACGTAGGTATAAAATAAATTAAATCATGACGTTTCGATTGCAACACAAGCAATCATCATCAGGTGGGAAAACCACAGCAAGAAAATTTTTTGATGAAGTGGGAGAGAGTTGCTGTGGTAAGAGGTTATACAGGCAAGAAAGGGGGGAGAGGGAAGGGTGGGGGTGTGGGGTAGGGGGGGGGCGAGCGCTGCGTGGTGTAGTAGTATCCGTCAGATATGATAGACAACAACCAATACAAAGCAGTTAGGGTTTTACCTGGTTTATAACATCCTTCCAATGATTGCTCAATTTGTATCCATCTTCTTGGTTGAAGTTATGACTATGTTTATATATCTGGATGGCTTCATGAACAAACCTTTGATAGTAGCCCGAAGGTTTGCAGAGTACCTTGGTCTCAGAAAATACAATATCATGCGAGCCCGCAGCGTTATAACAATGGTCAACCACGGCAGAGGAATTGGTTCTGCCGTGTTTCAGATCTGCCTTGTGTTCACGAACACGGTCAGAGATATGTCGTTTGGTTTCCCCAATGTAACAGCCACCACAGGTGCAACTTAGTTTGTGTACTCCAGGATATTGCATGTCAAGAATGACATCCTTCACAGATGGGATTAGATCACGGATTTTGTGTACTGTATTGAATCGGACCTGGATCTTGTGTTTGTTTAAGATTTTTGAAAACAGTTTGGTAACACCTGCTATGTATGGTAACGTGATGGTTTTGAGTGGCATCTCAGGGGGTTTTCTCCATAGTTGGTGAAACAGCTTTGCGAATAATGCGGTCAGAGTACCCATTCATCTTGAGGGCCTGGTGTTCATATTCCAGTTCACTGGCTAGATGGTGGTCAGAAATGCAGTGGGCCCTATGGTGTAGTGTTTTGATGAGGAAATTCTTCTGTGCTGGGTGGTGGTGGGAATCAAGTTTCGGATAGGAATCTGTGTGGGTGGATTTCCTGTAGACAGTCCCAACGAGCCGTCAGGTCTCTTCTGAAAACATCCAGGAACGGTAGCTTACCATCCTTCTCTACTTCCATGGTGAATTTGATGGATGGGTATATGGAAATAATATGGTTGAGAAATTGGTTCAATGCTGGCAGGCCATGTGGCCAAATGACGAAAGTGTCATCTACATATCTCTTCCACAAGGAAGGACGTAGGGGGTGGATGTCTGGATGGCATCTGTTTCAAATTTCTCCATGAAAACATTCACCCATGGGGGTACCTTCATTTTGTTTGTAGAAAGTACCATTCCAGGTGAAGTAAGTGTTGGTAAGGCAGTGCCTAACCAGAGTAGGAACATCAGGATTCAGTCCATGTTGGACTAAATCTTCAATTTTTGCTAAGGTGTCAGGCACAGGAACCTTGGTGAACAGAGAAACTACATCAAAGCTGACGAGAAAATCATCTGGGGACAGTGAAATGCCCTTGATTAGAGAGACCAAGTGAGCTGAGTTATGTACTGCTGAGGTAGTCGAAACGTCGTGATTTATTTTATTTTGTACCTACGTTAATTTTTGAAGCATTTGCAGACGTTGCACTAGGCCTCGGCAAGGTAAAGTAATTTACCCTTTCTACCGGGTGAAGGTGTCGGCCATGCCAAGGGGTGAGGTAAAGGGTAGGGTAAAGGTAGCGCGGAAGAATTACCTGGTAAGGTAAAGGTAGTGTGAAGTATTAGCCGGTAAATACCCTGTTTACCGCTCGCTAAAAGCTCTGTGGCGCAGTCCGTGGCCTCCATTTTAAATTGGAATCATTGATGTCGGACCAGATGGAGACGGACCACGTTCTTGAGGTAGAGGATGAGGTCGAGGATGCCAATAACGGCATTTTCGGGATCGCTGCGAGCAGCAATCGAACGAGGCAGCGGCATGCGTTCCCGTGGGAGGACACGCACGATTGGATGGATGGTGATCCCCATGTGCAGCAAGGAATGCGGCAGTGCGTGCTGCAAGTGGTTTTCCTCCCACACGAACACGTCGGAGTGGAAAGCCCACCTCAAGAAGCACAATGTGCTCGCCCCAGGCAGCGAGGTCGGGACATCGACGTCGGCGAGCCGTCTAATGCAGCATACGCTGAGTCGACCAGCAATCCCAGATCGCCTCCTGGTAAAGTTTGAAAACGCGGTGGTTGATTTTGTTATCCAAGGTGCAATCTCTTTGCGAGCCGCCGGCAGCGACAAGTTCAAGACCTTGGTTCACACGTTGATGCAGGGATACAAGGGCCCATCGACCCACACCATCATTCGCAGGATTGTCGAGCATCACGCCATCATACTGCCCAACGTCGGGGAGTTCTTCTCCAATCTGGACGTCGCCATCTCGCTCACCATAGACGGGTGGTCGAACTGCAACCTGAAGGAATTTTGGATGGTCACGGTGCACTGGATCAACACCAAATCTGGTGCGTTGAAATCCATGCTGCTGACAATCCTTGATGTGCAGTCCGGAAGGGGTGTCGGCAAGCGCTTTGGCACCACTCTGTTTGAGCACCTCTAAAGTCTCAGGCACAATGTCTCGACTAAGCTGCTCGCTGTCACCAGCGACAATGGCTCCGATGCGATTAGTGCTGTCAAAACGTTGTTCGCCCTGGTCAACAGGGACGCCGGATATGAGAAGTTACGGGTTTGCCACCATATTCGCTGTGCGGATCATTCGGTTTAGATCGGCGTTGTCCAAGTTCTCAAACTGATAAAGTCGACCAACGCTGAACTGCGCAAGGCGCTCGTCAATATCAGGCGCACCAAGGTCGTCCGGCAGTCGTACCATCGCGAGGCCGAGATCGCCAAGCTCGCCAGCAAGGAGCCGACGCACCAGGACTCACCGACCAGGTGGAATTCGACGTTTGACATGGACGACGACGCCATCAAAAAGCGTGTCCCATTGGACATTATCATGGCGTGCTTCCAGAATGTGAACTGCAGTGGGCAAACATCGAGGGCGAGACAGCATTCCTGCGAATGCCGCGCCAGGTCATGACCTCGTTGGCGGCGGACCGCAAGTCGACATTGGATCTCGTGCCGGTGACGATGGAGCACCTGATCCGTCATTGCGATCGCGGTGAAGCCGCTCTTTGAGCGATCGATGAGTCCTTGATCGCGACGGGGATGAAGGCCGAGCTGGTGCGGTACCGCGACTTCCTGGTTCAGGAACCCGCCATTGTGGCATCCTACTTGAATCCACAGCTGCCGAAAACGACAAACCAAGACGAGTTGGCTACACTGAAGGCCACGGTCCTCTCTGTCCTGCAGCATCGCTACTCGAACGTGCTCACGATCCCGCCGACGGCAGTCGCTGCCCATATGGAGGACGGGTCACTGTTCAGCACCCTATTCAGCAATGTCGGCAGCTCCATCGACGACGGCGATGAAGTCGATCGTTTTCTGAGCATGGGCGTCACGACTGCCAGCGACTTAATTAACATAATGCAGTGGTGGTCTCTCCTCAAAAAGCTACTCCCTGCCCACTACAAGATGGCCTGCGACTACTTTGGAGCGCCAGCGTGAATAGCGGAACTGGGCGGGAGTTCACATGCGTTCGCCAGTTGCTGTCGTCGACGCTCTTCATCCAGTCCATGTGCTTGCGCTCGGGGATCGCGGCCGGCTGCCTGAATGTCCCGTCTAACTGGGCCGGAGCGGCACAGGATCTTATTGCCTGTCGTTCGTCCGAGGATGACGGCAATGACGAACTTAATCAGGTTATCATCGACCAAGACAACTGGGATGAGGTTATGGAGGACGGAGTCGTCGACAGCCTCAACGCCTGATTCGAGAGTATGCTATATGAGTAAAGCGCTCTACCTAGCATTTACCTGTTATAAACCTTTCATGTGTAGTACCCCAGTAATTACCCTGTAATTGCATAATTTGTATGGGGTAAGGGGTAAAAGGTAGGGTAAGGGTAGGCTCTGTTGCTTTTGACCTTTTACCTTACCTTGCTAAAGGGTTAAAGGTAAGGGTAGAGTGATTGTATTGTGGTAAGGTAAAAGATACGGTAAAGGTAGGCTCGTTGTTTTTACCTTACCTTGCCGCGGTCTACGTTGTGCGTATGATTATTCATAGAGCAATATGCGCGAACTTAGCTATTCACAAACCTCCGGAACGTACCCCTCGCAAATAACGAGGGAATACTGTATTCATAATAAAGGTTTTTGGGTTGGATCGCATTTATTTATAAATGTGTCGTAACCCTCCACCACCCGACATGGCCAATCAGCAAAAAAAGTGTCACGTTGACAAAAGACAAATAATTCACTACTTTAGCCCACCGGTGTGTTGAAGAGTGAATCCACATTTACAGTTTGAGTACGACGTTTCGCTGGTAAATACATCCAGCATCATCGGGCAATTCGCCAGAATGGTAAAGCCCTCACTTGCTCCCGGTTTTATATAGAGCAGCAGGGTGACGTCATCACTTAACTCATATCAGGTGCAGTGATTAGAGGCGGAGGGGGGGGGGGTATTGTAATTATATAATCGATTAGTAATCAGTCATTGGTTATGATGAGTAATGAGTTGTAGATTAGTAATTCTTTAAATCAAAATGTAATGTGTATTATTTAATAATACGCTTCCAGGCCGCACTAAGCCGGTAGCTGTCAGAGCGATTAAAGTTATTCTTGTTCCTCTCAATTTCAATGGATTCTCTAATTAGTCTTTGCCAGTAATAATTAGTTTTACACACCACTGCAACATTGTCAAAATCAATTGAGTGTCCTTGTTGACAAGCATGTTCTGCCACTGCCGACAGTTGTGTTTGAGATAATTTAATATTTCTCTGATGTTCTTTTAGTCTTACGCTGATGTTACGTCCCGTCTGCCCAATGTAGCAGCTGCCACATGAACAATTAATCCGATATACACCATCTGTTGATAGTTTAGGTAATGCGTCTTTAGTGCAAGATACTAGTTTTTGAATTTTGTGTACTGTACCAAATCTTACTGTAATGTTTTGCTTTTGCAAAACACGGGCTAATTTGTCAGTTACTCCTGAGATATATGGCATTTTTATTGTTTTAACAATCGGGTCGCTTTCAGCAGTATTGCTTTGCGATCGTGATTTGGCATTCAGTGCTCTGTTAATTTGAGCATCATTGTAGCCATTCTGTCGTAGTGCGTCTTTAACGTGTTTAATCTCTCTCACTAGACTCTCACCATCTGACACTGTTTAGCCCGATGTATGAGCGTCTTGATAAGATAGGATTTCTGAGCTGGATGATGATGTGATTCTGCATTCAGATAGGCATCAGTGTGCGTTTGCTTTCTGTAAACGCTGTGTGTTATTTTACCGTTTAGGCCATGTCCAAGCAAAATATCTAGGAATGGGAGTGTGTTATTCACCTCCATTTTCATGGTGAACTGGATGGCCGGGTTTTGTGCATTGAGATTATTTAGAAAATCATTAAGTGTATCTTTACCATGTGGCCAGACAACCAAAGTGTCATCCACATACCTAAACCAAATAGATGGTTTTAATGTGCTCGAGGCAAGTGCTCTTATTTCAAAGTTTTCCATGTACAAATTTGCTATAGCAGGGGATAAAGGAGAACCCATTGCTGCTCCTTCCTTTTGTTTAAAGAAATCCCCTCTCCATAAGAAGTAAGTGTTATTTAAACAATGGCCAGCAAGTTTCGGAATATCTTTTGGTAAACCGGTATTCTTTACTAGTGTATCAAGTAATTTAAGCGATTCGTCCACTGGAACCTTAGTGAATAGAGAAATCACATCAAAACTTACCAGAATATCATCAGGAGTAAGTTTAATATCTTTAATCACATTCACAAGATGTTCTGAATTTTTTATGAATGAAGATGTCTTTCCGATGTAGGGCTGTATTTGTTTGGTTATATATTTTGCTAATTGATATGTGGCAGAGCCAATTGTACTGACTATGGGTCATAATGGGATGCCGATTTTATTAATCTTTGGTAGCCCATAGAGTCTAGGTGGTTTTGAGGCCCTTGGCTTAATTAGGTATTGCTCATTTTTAGGGATTAATGAATTTGCAATTATTGCAGTGGTCTTACGTTCTAAAGTATTAGTTGGATCTCGTTTAATTTTAATGTAGGTACTTTCCTCTAGTAAATTTCTAATTTTATTATCATAATCGGCTTGTGACATCACTACAGTAGTGCGGCCTTTATCAGCTGCTAGGATTTGGATATCCTTATTTACACGCAGCTCTCTTAAGGCTTTTGCCTCGTTACAGCTAATATTTACTTTTGGAACTTTGCTATTCTCAATTATTTTAGCAACCTCATGTCTAGTCATCTCTGCCTCATTATGTGGAAGGAGTCTAACTGCTGATTCTACCTCAGCAATTATCTCATCCACTGGAATTGTGCGTGGGGTAACGGCAAAGTTAAGGCCTTTAGAAAGGATAGAGACCATGTCACCGGTTAATAGTGTTAGTCAAGTTCAGTACAGTTTTGTTTTTAAATTTTTGGTTTTCAGTAGGGATTTGTTTATTATGTAGTATCCTCCCCATAGAGGTTAGTCAGTTTAACACGTAGGCTTTCGCGACCAATATTATTCATAATAAAGGTTTTTGGGTTGGATCGCGTTTATTTATAAATGTGTCGTAACCCTCCACCACCCGACACGGCCAATCAGCAAAAAAAGTGTCACGTTGACAAAAGACAATAATTCACT
Source organism: Petromyzon marinus (assembly GCF_048934315.1). NCBI lineage: Eukaryota > Metazoa > Chordata > Hyperoartia > Petromyzontiformes > Petromyzontidae > Petromyzon > Petromyzon marinus. Next base: position 12,308,982 of record NC_133707.1, on the reverse strand, counting down.
ATTTTAGCCCACCGGTGTGTTGAAGAGTGAATCCACATTTACAGTTTGAGTACGACGTTTCGCTGGTAAATACATCCAGCATCATCAGGCAATTCGCCAGAATGGTAAAGCCCTCGCTTGCTCCCGGTTTTATATAGAGCAGCAGGGTGACGTCATCACTTAACTCATATCAGGTGCAGTGATTAGAGGCAGAGGGGGGGGGGTATTGTAATTATATAATCGATTAGTAATCAGTCATTGGTTATGATTAGTAATGAGTTGTAGATTAGTAATTCTTTAAATCAAAATGTAATGTGTATTATTTAATAATACCAATAATACCATTCTGGACGTAACATCAGCGTAAGACGTAAAGAACATCAGAGAAATATTAAATTATCTCAAACACAACTGTCGGCAGTGGCAGAACATGCTTGTCAACAAGGACACTCAATTGATTTTGACAATGTTGCAGTGGTGTGTAAAACTAATTATTACTGGCAAAGACTAATTAGAGAATCCATTGAAATTGAGAGGAACAAGAATAACTTTAATCGCTCTGACAGCTACCGGCTTAGTGCGGCCTGGAAGCGTATTATTAAATAATACACATTACATTTTGATTTAAAGAATTACTAATCTACAACTCATTACTAATCATAACCAATGACTGATTACTAATCGATTATATAATTACAATACCCCCTCCGCCTCTAATCACTGCACCTGATATGAGTTAAGTGATGACGTCACCCTGCTGCTCTATATAAAACCGGGAGCAAGCGAGGGCTTTACCATTCTGGCGAATTGCCCGATGATGCTGGATGTATTTACCAGCGAAACGTCGTACTCAAACTGTAAATGTGGATTCACTCTTCAACACACCGGTGGGCTAAAGTAGTGAATTATTTGTCTTTTGTCAACGTGACACTTTTTTTGCTGATTGGCCGTGTTGGGTGGTGGAGGGTTACGACACATTTATAAATAAACGCGATCCAACCCAAAAACCTTTATTATGAATAATATTGGTCGCGAAAGCCTACGTGTTAAACTGAATACTGTATTGCATAACCTGAATGAAACCCATCACTGACCCCAGTTACTGTGCAGCCGTTCCGTGAAGACCTACCGCATCGCTTCTAAAACGAGTGCAAGGGCAGCGCGCACAATTGCATATTGTTGATGCGTTTGCGTCTGGAAGCAGTAGCACAGTGTTTAACGCACTCCGCTACAAACCCGGTGGCCCCAGTTTGACTCCCGACCAATAAGAATTGTGAATATTTGAATCGGTTGTGGGCCTCCCAGAAGTCAACTCGGCCTTAAATGAGCACCTGGTGCGATGTGTAAACATTAGCACTGGGCAAACAAAGGCTACCGGGTGTTATGCTGACCACCCAACTCCTCATGTGTTGTGCCGGCCTTCATAGGTGCTCGTGAACAGCACTTACCCTAACAGCCTTATACGGGGATATTTGTATTTTTTGTATCCTTGTGTGTATCTGTTTTGATGATGTGGAAACATGGACCCCGAAGGAACATCTATGCCGGTTTGAGAAAGTCAGGCTGGGCTGTCTATGATCCATCCTGGGTTCAAGTAAATTATTATAGGCTGGTTTATGTGAGGAGCTCGCAGATTATTGAAAGATTTCGACACTGTCCCATCGGTGAGCTCCTTTGGCAGGTGAGGCTGCGTTAGCTGGGTCATGCAGCCCGCATGCCCAGCCACTGCATGCCTAAGCAGCTTTTGTTTGGCCGGATAAAGGAGGCAAAACGGTTGCGGCATTGGCTAGAGAAGAGATGGACTGATGTGGAACAGGTGGATGTGGAGCCAATTGGACTTGTTGATGGCTGGTACCAGCGAAGGATGCTACTGGCAAGTTAAAGGCAGTTGCCCTCCAGCAACAACAGAGAGCAGAGGAGCAACGTTCACAACAATGAACGGAGCTCTGGGCGGCTAAAAAGCAGCAAGTTGGCACAGTGGGAACCATAGATAGTGCATCTCCCAGTCCTCTCAGTCAAACAATGGCACATGGGTCTGTTTCGTAACCTCCTGCCAGCAAGCTTTCCACACTTGACGTGACCTCAAGCCTTCCGGAATAGACATGACCTCAAGGTCACGTCAACTGTGGATGGCTTGCTATAACCAGGTTAGGTGCACTTAACTTGGCATATAAGTGCTGTGGTGATGTCACCGACACTCAGTGAAAAATGACGGCTGTTATTGTGTGTGTAATGTTTTTCTGTGTGTGTGATCTGGTGGCAGGGCTTCGCCTCGTTTGATCGCTCCGTGCTGCTGCAAATTGAGCACGTGTTGCAGGAGCGCGAGCGCCTGCTCCTGCGCACGCAAACCAAGCGCTCTGCCTTCACCATCCTGGGGAAGACCCCAAACGAGGAGACCAGCAGCATGGGGACCGACGAGTCACATCCCGCGGTACAAACATAGTCTAGGTGTGATGTGTACTCTGTGATGCACTCGCTGAGTGTGATGCACACTCTGTGATGTACTCGCATGAAACCCTCACTCTGTCGCCCCGTGTAGACTCAGTGAATGTTAGTGCGGCTCTCATAGAAGCCTTGTTATTTTTGGCTGACGAGCTGCTGTGACCTGCAGGTCACACCACGGGCTGTGTCACAGCTCAAGGACATTGACCCAGAGGTGTTTGACGATGGGGATTTCTACCACCAGGTACAATGAGTGTGTGAGAATACGCTGCGCCCGATTACGCTGTGCAAGAATACGCTGCACGTGCGTGTGCATACACTGCGTGCATGTGAATACACTGCGTGCATGTGAATACACTGCGTGCATGTGAATACACTGCGTGCATGTGAATACACTGCGTGCATGTGAATACACTGCGTGCATGTGAATACACTGCGTGCATGTGAATACACTGGGTGCATGTGAATACACTGCGCATGGATTAACCAAATATGCTCATATCATACACTCATAGATGAAAATCCCCCGTATAGCTTTAACAGACTGTTGGGGTAAGTGCTGTTAGCAAGCACTTATAAAGGCTGGCACTGCACATGAGGGGGTGAGTGGAAAGCACAATGCCCGACCACCTTTGTTTCTCCGAGTGGCGATGTTAACACAACACCAGGTACTCATTTTAGGCTGAACCGACCTAGGGGAGGCCCAGGACCGGTTCAGATAATCGTCACCGGTGTTGGCCGTGAGCAGGAATTGAACCCGGTTTTGCCGGTTCATAGCACAGCGCGCTAACCGCTACACTACTGCTCCCCGTATGCATACACACACACTTGTGCCGTTTTCCGCTTACAGCTGCTGCGTGAGCTGATCGAGTGCAAGACGGCTGCCACGGACTCTAACGATCAGCTCGCTTGGGGCAGGTAATGCCCATTGGAACCCCCCACTCGCACGCATAAGTTGAGGCGTAAGTGCAGGGGACGTGAATGTACGCACATCCTCACTATGAGTTGACCCTGTATGTATGTTGAACTTCTTTCACACCGTATGTAGCCAACCGTGCTAATCGGAGGTGCAATGCTGAATAAAAGAGCAATTATACTCTGGTTTTTCGGTAAAGTCACGTAGGTAAAATAAAAGAAAACAACTAAATTAAATCGCGACGTTTCGGAGACAACACAAGCTTCCGTCTTCAGGTGGAATAGTCACAGCAGAATATCTGTGTCAAGTGGACAGCTCTGAGACAGCCGGGATTATATACAGGTTAAGGGGCGGGGGGGGGGAGCCAGAAAGGGACGTGGGTGGGGGGGGGGCTGAGCCAAGCCGCCTTTTGTTAAGCTGCAGGGGGTTCGGGAGGAGGGGTGGTGCACTGCACGAAAAGCGGGTAAAACCTTTTGTTATGCTGCAGGGGGTTCGGGGGAGCGATGGTGTGCTGCACGAAAGCAAGTACAGCCCAATTTTTGTTAGAAAGCAATGGAAATGGCTGTACAATTATAAGGCAGCTAAAGTTTGGCATACAACCCACTGAGAGATGGAAATGGCTGTACAATTATAAGGCGGCTAACGTTTGACATCTTTCCAATGGTTGCTGAATTTGAAACCATCCTCTCGGTTGAAGTTGTCTATGTTTGTATATCTGGATGGCTTCATGGACAAATCTTTGGTAATAACCGGGAGGTTTTCAGAGAACTTTGGTATCAGAGAAAACAATGTCATGAGAACCCGCTGTGTTGAAACAATGATCAGCCACGGCTGAAGAATTCGTTCTGCCGTGTTTCAAATCTGATTTGTGCTCGCGGATTCGGTCAGAAATATGTCGTTTTGTCTCCCCGATTATAGCAGTCACCGCAGGTACAACTCAATTTGTAAACACCGGGGTACTGTAAGTCAGGAATGACATCCTTTACGGATGGGATCAGATCACGGATTTTGTGTACTGTATTGAAACGGACCTGGATCTTGTGTTTGTTTAGAATTTTGGAAATCTTTTTAGTAACGCCTGCTATGTATGGTAACGTGATGATTTTGAATTCTTCGGCCGTGGCTGATCATTGTTTCAATACAGCGGGTTCTCATGACATTGATTTCTCTGATACCAAAGTTCTCTGCAAACCTCCCGGTTATTACCAAAGATTTGTCCATGAAGCCATCCAGATATACAAACATAGACACAACTTCAACCGAGAGGATGGTTTCAAATTGAGCAACCATTGTAAAGATTTTGATTTAAAGCTTTCGTGACTGCAGTAATTCATATTCTTAGTTTTTTCGTTCATGAGGCTATCCACATATACAAGCACAGAGACAATTTCAACCGAGAAGATGGATTCTATCTTAGCAATCATTGGAAAGATTTGATAAATCATTTCAGTTCTTGATTGATTGTTCACGCTTACAGTGGCTTTCAGACGGCATACATAAAAACAAATTTCGTCTCCCCCCTCCTCTTTTCAAAAAATAGATGGACTAGTCCTGGGCAAACTGCCAATCGCTGCGCGTGACGCAAACGTTATTTTTTTTATAAATAAATAAATATGCCGTTTTCAAAATAAATTTATGCAAACCGACACACCTGATGATGACCGTTTGAGTTATGGTCGAAACGTCGTGAGAATTTTTTATTGTTTTATATATATTTTGTTATTCTGTTGTTTCTCTTCAACGTGACTTTACCGAAAAAACTAAGAATAACATTGTAAAGATGTTATAAATCAAGTCAAACGTTAGCTGCCTTATAATTGTACAACCATTTCCATCTCTCGGTGGGTTGTATGCCAAACTTTAGCTGCCTTATAATTGTACAGCCATTTCCATTGCTTTCTAACAAAAAATTGGGCTGTACTTGCTTTCGTGCAGCACGCGCCATCGCTCCCCCCGAACCCCCTGCAGCATAACAAAAGGAGGTTTTACCCGCTTTTCGCGCAGTGCACCACCCCTCCCCCGAACCCCCTGCAGTTTAACAAAAGGTGGCTTAACTCAGCCCTGCCCCCCACCCACATCCCTTTCTGGCTCCTCCCCCCCCCCTTAACCTGTATATAATCCCGGCTGTCTCAGAGCTGTCCACTTGACACAGATATTCTGCTGTGACTTCCACCTGAAGACAGAACTTGTGTTGCCTCCGAAACGTCGTGATTTCATTTAGTTTTATTTTATTTTACCTACCTGACTTTACGGAAAAACCAAAGAGTATGAATCCTTGCAGTCACGAAAGCTTCAAATCTAAAAGAGCAATTGCGTTGCCTCTCTACACGCGCTCGCTCACTTCAGTTTTCAACAGTTTGTGGTGGTTTTCATTGCAGGCAGTGGCTGGAGATACAAAAATTAAGAAGTAAAGTTAAGAAGAAGGTTGACACGAAAGCCAGCAAAGGACGCAAAATCAGGTTGAGAGAAATGTTTCTTCGAATGCTCGTGTGGTAACGTTTCGTGTGGTGACGTTTCATGCAGCATTACAAAGGTAGGCACATTGAGGATCGTGATACCTCGGCAAGAGCTCAAGCAAAGACGGTCTCTGGCTGTACTCTGTGCCTTTGGGATTCTTTACCCTTAGTCATAATCGTAAAGTTGTTTATGGTGATCATCGGCCTTTGGGATTCTTTACCTCCTAGTCATCATCGTAAAGTTGTTTATGGTGATCATCGGCACGGGAGATAAGGCGTCCCGGGCGTGATGCTGGCCACCCACTCCCTCGGGTGCCATGTCGGCCTTCATAGGCGCTCGCTAACAGCACTTGCCGCAACAGTCTGTTTAGGTTATATGGGCTCTTTGCCTTGGTGTTTGTGCTGTTGCTACTGCTGCAGAACTTGCCAAATCTTTGCATTAGAACCCAGCAATCGAACACTATGGGTAGCGTACCTTGAGCTAATTTTCACGTTTGTGCGGCATCTGCCCTCATGCAGGTACAACGTGCACAGCAAGCTGCTGAGCTTCATGGCTCCTGTCGACAACAGCTGCATAAGCGATGAGGCCAGGTACAGTACACCCGTGGCGTTTCCATTGTGCATCGCACACAACCGTCGCGTTTTCATTGTGCATTACACGGAAAAAAACGTGGTGTTTACAATTTGTGCGTCTTCTGTATGTACCGTGTGCTATGTGTGCTGCGTGTGTAGGACGGAATTGTTCCGTTCTCTCTTTGGGAAAAGCCAGAAGCTGGAGCCGTCACCTGCTGTGTGAAGCATCACTACACATTTGCCGCCATCAAATATTCTGAGCAAATCGCATGTTGTCTTGGGACTCTTAAAATATTTGAACATATTTGTATTATTCTTTACTCATTAAATTCACATGAAGCGAATAAACCTGTGTAGGATTTTCACTTATTCCAAATATTACTCCGTACGTTGTCTATGACGCGTGCTGCGTTGGAGCCACACGTCAGGCCGTGGGCTAGTTCCGGTGATGCGGCTGGGCTCGCTGCCTGCCTGCAGGTACGTTCTCTGGCGCCCTTTGGTGGGGACTTGGAACACATTTAAAGTTTTAAACATTTTCCTTTTTGGCAACCGTTCAAAGTGGTAATGTTCACATGCGAGAGTTCTCCAGCCAAAACCTCAATTCCGCTAGCACTTTGTAATCAAGTATTTTTTTTATGTACTCGTGACGAGTCTTTTTCAAGGTCACCTCTTTGAACACTTGCCCACTAAATATTTGACGTGCCTCCTATAAACTCGCACGAAATGGTTCAGATGGACTTTGCTGACGTGATCGTAGATGTCACCCTGGTGCTGAGACTTGCACGTGGGTATTATTTAACCATACTTTCAGCTGGTCAGTGTGGCTTGAATGCGGGGACCATAGAGTACAGTACAGCACAATGGCAATACGCCTGGCCCAGAAGGGGCAGCCTGCCCCGCTTGTTACGGCGTTTCAGCGTTGGAGCGAGTGAGCACATTGAGTTGGGGCAGTATTCTCACATCGGAGCGAGTGCTTGGGTTCGTGGAAAACGCAATGCGTTCCGTGTTGATCGCACTGCGGCTGTGATTAAAAATATCGGCGAAGTTTTGGGCAATAGCCCTCCATCGCAGAAATAGGCTGGAGTGAGAGTTAAGGGTTGGAGACTGAACTTACCACCATAGGGCTTGATGAGAATTACATTTAAAAAATCAGAATATTTCTACTGGAGGAATCTGATGAGCAATGAAGCTCTTTTTCACATGTCCAGTAGATGCTTTCTAGTGACCAGTTTTTAGATGTGCGCATGCATAGTTATCTCGGAAGTTACTAGAGTAAGTGATATTCATAGAGCAACACTCGCCATGAACTATCTGAACAGCCACTACGCACCCTGAACGCTGAATAACCCCCCCCCCCCACTCGCCCTGAACCATGCATAAATGAATAAACCCAACATTCCCTCAACCATGAATAACCCCACTCGCCCTGAACTCTGAATTACTCCGCTTGTATCAATTACCCCACTCGCCCTGAACTCTGAATTACCCCACTTGCCCTGAACCATGAATAATCTCACTTGCCCTGAGTACAGTGCGAGCTGCTAGAGACGGAGGGGAAGGGAGTCGTGGTTTTGAGGCGGAGTGCGTTGCCGGCACGGCTCTAATAGGTGCCCGCTAACAGCACGTGCCGCTCACAGTGGGCTCTTTGTCAGCGTAGCTTGGGCTGTGTCGTGTAAGATAGTTGGGACTCGCGAGGGAAGACGCTGCTGCGGTCGAGAATCTGTTGAGAGACGCGAAGAGGGAGCTGCGATGGTGCCACTGTGTTAGCCAAGGGAGACGAGGGGACAGCGACGCGAGGAAGCGGGGAGAGCCTTAAGAGTCTCGGCAGGTGGAGAGGGCATGGGCGCGTAGAAAGGGAGAGGCGGGCGGGGAGCTGTGATGTTGCTGCTGTTGCTACTGCCCAGGGCCGCGCTGGGCCCGCGTGCGGCCCGCGCCGTCTCCACGTGGTCGCCAGTGGGCGCCGCGTTCAACGCGCGGCAGCAGCGGACCGCGGAGAGGCCGGGAGCGGGGACCCAGGTACCCAAAGCCCTCACCCCGTGATCCCGTGGTGCTGGTGGTGACCAACCCCCCAAGCGGTGACCCCCCCCCCCACTAACGTTGATCCCCCTCCCCCCTACGGTGAACCCACTTCATGACGGCCTTTGGCGGTGACCTTACGACCTCTAGCGATGACTTCACAAACTCTGGGTATTTAAGGTGCAGTCTCGCATCTGCGGCGAACGCGTTACAAAAATAATGCGTTAAACATAGGTATCTTCTTACAAAGGGTAAAGACCTTGACGTTTCAGTCGACAGATTTGCAATAAATACTGATGTTTGGAGTGAGAATCATACTGACTGGGGAGCGTGGCTGTGTGATTGGGTGACATCAGATGTGAAGAGGAGTCGAAGACTGATTTATTCTTCCAAGCACAGCCAAACTCGTTCCTCAAACCAACCCCGAACGCGCGATTCACCGCGCCCTTTAAACCCTTCCGAATCCACATCTCTGTCGAGCGCGCCGCGTGCGTGTGACGTCAATGCCCTTTAACCCTTGACCCCCGTCTCGTGTATTCCCGTGCGTGTGATTGGTGTGTGCGATGTTGAGTGCGGAGATTTAAGTGTCTGTGGTGCGAGTGTGTGAGGATGGCTCGGACATCCTCGACAGATGGAATATGGAGATGGAGGAGCGTCGTGAGTTATCCGTGTCGGAAGAATTCTCAACGCATTCCCGGAGGGAAAATGCAGTTATATCTATGGGACCTTTTTGCCAGTACTGGATAAAAAATTATGATAAATAATTAAAGGTTTTACCCTTGATGGCAATAAACAAATGTTAAGATGTTTAAACACCAAATAGTATATTTTGCAAGGCATGAAGTTGCATTAACTACACATACTTGTGGCAAAACATGCAAACATGCTCTTCCATAATCTAGGTTTTTTAGGTTACATCGTGTAAATGTGTCATTAAACCCGCCACAACCCGACACAGCCAATTAGTATGGTTTGTCACGTAAACATAACATGCCAATTTGTTACTAGTGCAGCACACCAGTGTGTTGGAAAGCAAAGCCACAAAATTTACAATCTGAGTACGACGTTTCGCCAGAAATTACAGGCGACAGCCAGATTTGCTATCCAACACACCGGTGTAATGTACTAGTAACGAATTGGCATGTTCTGTTTACGTGACAAACCTTACTAATTGGCTGTATCGGGTGGAGGCGGGTTTAACGACACATTTATATATTTACGCGATCTAACCCAACAAAACCTAAATTATGGATGATATTGGTCGCGAAAGCCTACGTGGTAAACAAACATGCTCATCCTTTTCATCAAAGTGCAGTTATCACGTGAAGGTGCAAATTGTGAACCCCGAGCCTATGGGTGCGCACATGTGCTAGCCATGGCAGGGTTCATACGTGCCGGGTATGTGTGGCTTCACCCAGAGGTACATAGTGATTGTCCAGAGTCTATATTGATTTTGACATAACGTGATCTTGTCACAACATTTTGGTACCCCATACTCAACTCCCCACTGTGTATGTATGCTGGAATGTTGTGCTCTGTATTATAACATTGACACATACGTTTTAACGTCTCCTTAAAGACTGGCATCGGAGTTGAGAAGGCGCACGAATATTACCAGTTTTAATTTCATATTGCATCGTGAAAATTGCATCTTAAAACACTGCATCGTTTATAAGACACACGGTTTTCACACACAGGCATAGGAAACCACAGAAATGGCACCAAAACTTTGCTGAGCTCTGTCGTCCTATACTGTACTGTATTGGAATGTTTAGCCACGTTATTAGTCTAAGTGATCAAAGTTGAGGAGGTTAATTGCTAAAGCTCTGTGTCTGTGTGCTGTTAAAACTAACCCAGCTCTCACCAGTTATGTTATAAATGTGTCTCGTATTTGGCTGCAATACATTTCAACATAAGCCACTTCGTTAACCTATCATTTGTGGCCGGGTCACTTCTGGAAAAAGAGCTGTATAGCTCAGTGGGCCTTACCTGGTAAAATAAAATTTGTAAAATTTTAGTGATGAAGCATAACGTGATACGTTGTAAATTTTGATTTAAAGCTTTCGTGACTGCAGTAATTCATATTCTTAGCTCTTTCGGTAAAGTCACGTTGAAGGGAAACAATAAAATAATAAAATATATATAAAACAATAAAAATTCTCGGACCGCATTCGTGAACACAAAGCAGACCTTAAACACGGTAGGACCAACACCTCGGCGTGGCAGATCATTGTTATAATTCAGTAGGCTCACATGACATTGACTTTTCCAAGACAGAGGTTCTTTGTAAGCCATCTGGCTACCATGAGAGATTCGTTCATGAGGCTATCCACATATAGAAGCACAGAGACAATTTCAACCGAGAAGATGGATTCTGGCTTAGCAATCATTGGAAAGATTTGATAAACCATTTCAGGTCTTAATTGATTGTTCACGCTTACAGTGGCTTTCAGACAGCATACATTAATTTTTCGTCTCCCCCCTCCTCTTTTCAGAACATAGATGGACTCGTCCTTCTAAATAAACTGCCAAATCGCTGCGCGTGGCGCTGACGTTTTTTATAAATAAATAAATGCACCGTTTAAAAATAAATTAATTTATGCAAACCGACACACCTGATGACGACCGTTTGTGTTATGGTCGAAACGTCGTGAGAATTTTTATTGTTTTATATATATTGTATTATTTTATTGTTTCCCTTCAACGTGACTTTACCGAAAGAGCTAAGAATATGTGATACGTTGTGTGGCGTGTTCCTATGTTTCAGGGTCTCTTTGGGGTTCCCGAGCTGAGCTCTCCTTCCGGGTTCCGCATTGCCCAGCGGGAAGCACTGGCGGCCACCGAGCGGCTGGTGGAGGATGCATGCCGTGCCCCGCCAGGTCCTCGCGTTGTGCAAATCTTTGACAAGCTCTCCGACAGCCTCTGCCAAGTCGCTGATCTGGTGAGAGGAATTCACAAGTCGATGTGCGCTCAAATGAGCATTGAGGCGGCGCTCATCTGTTTTACAGCCCTGAGCCAGTGTTGGACATGTAGGTGTGAGTCAGTCCCCACAAAGTGGTTACCTAATTTATTGACCCGGAGAGGATGATGGGCCGAATCAACACCTAACCAGGATTTTAACTTGCAACATTCCTGTTGCAAGTTGCTCGCTCTGCCGCTGAGCCACCTGGCTGGTTTTCACGTGACTGCCTTAATTACCCAACACAATGCATTTTGTTTCTTAAGTCTTTCCATCGGACAAGCACTGTTACTTTCCACTTTATCATCCTCAAAGTTGCGATGGGCCAAGTAAAGCCTTGGAGACTCAGGTGAAGAGACAAGCATCCACCTCTGTCCATGCAAACATTGACTAAACATTCACCTTGTGTGATCCTTTTTCAGGCCGATTTTGTTCGTGTCGCTCATCCCAGCGCTGAGTACCGAGATGCGGCAGACGAGGCCTGCATGACCATAGGCACTGTGGTGGAGAAGTGAGCGATCTTCTCTCAACGTTACGATGCTTGGGATTAAGACACGACATGTGTTGCTTCACTTAAAAGTCAAGCCAATGCAATGTCCTCAAATCAGCATTGAGGCATTGGTGCTTTCATCTTCTGTTTACAGCCCTATACCAGTGGTGGAAATTCTACTTATGGCATAGGAAAACTACTGTGGACTTCCCCACAAAGTAGTAGTCATTTTATCGACCCCAAAGGGTTGATGGGGCGAGTCAAGTCTCAGCTAGGATTTGAACTAGCAACCGTCTGATTGCGAGCCGTTCACTCTAGCGCTGAGCCATGTGGCTCCGTAGAGTGTTAATGCTCCCTTAACATTTGTGCATAATGCAGCCATTTCCATGCTTGCCTGGCATAAACATACACGCCGGGTGTCAAACATTGTTGAGAGCATCATGGGACCTCCTTTGCCAATATCGAAATATAAGAATATTCTTTTGAAATTTAAGAAAATTCTGATATGTTGATACTGGCAAAGGAGGTGTCATGAAGAATATTATATTTTGATACTGTCAAAGGAGGTCCCATGAAGGTCACATGATGTAGCTGCTCACCCCGAGCTCTCAATGTCCTGATAGTGCATTGTCTTTGTGCTGTTCGTCTTTTGGCGTCCGCTGGTCTAAAACTGTTTGAGATTAGGCTCTAAAGAAAGCTGTTTCTGGTGTGGACCAATCAGTTTCAAAGACAATGCAAGAGTATGTTTTTATTGTATTTTCACCACAAGTATATGTGGTTAATGCAGACATGATTCCTTGCGAAGGTTTCAGTTTGGTGTTTTAACATCTTAAGACCTGTTTTATTGCCAGAAAGGGGAAAACCTATTCTTATATTGGTGAGAGCATTGTGTATGAGGCTCCACTCAATATGTTGTCATTGATAGTTACACTTGTAAACATTTATTTAGTATGTAAACCTAAAATATAACAAGGTTAATATAAACTGACTTACGGTCACTCGTATATGAATATTGTAAAGTATCATTAATATTAACACTCTGTTGCTTTTCACGGTTGTTTAACACGATATTTGTAGGCTGAACACGAATGTGGATCTTTACAAGTCTCTCCGAAATGTTCTGGATGATAAGAATATTGCAAATTCCTTGGATCATGAAACAAGGCAAGGTTAAAATTAAGCTTGTCATCGGGGTTTACACATAAATGGTCATCCTTCACTTTTGTAGTGATACATAAAGCTTTCTTTGTTGCAATGCACACATCGGTGCTCCTGTTTTCACATCTCTGCTTTCCTCTTCCCTCTGTACCTCTACCTCAATCTCTATGGCATCTTTGTCTCCCCATGTCTTAGCTCTCGCCTCTCCCAGCATTACCGGTGTGATTTTAATGACTTTCCCATCTCCTTTACCTTGTCTAATTCAATTCCTTGTCATACACTCGTCATTCCTCTTCCGTTAAAGTTCCATATGAAATAGTAAAAAACATATCACAAGAAATATGTTGAATATAATGCTGAATTAACACGTGCCTTATTTACCCAGGGTAGCCGCACAGAGTCCAAAGACAGGGTCCTGGATTGGGATGTTTGGCCAGCAGCAATGCGTTTGTATGATTGTAAACTAAGATTATTTTTGAGTTTCAGGACTATCTCAACTGAAACGCTTTCCTATTACAGTAATACTCTGATTTACATCTCCCATTTCCCAAATGCGTCATTATTTTATTAATACCACTAGCTGATTTGCGTGGCCTTAATCCACACTTATGTCGCTGATAGCATTCGTCCTTTCTGGTATCTGTGGCCTCAGCCTTTCGCCTCCATCTACCCTGTCAATTGTTTTGTGTCATTTCGATATTCGTCTTCGCACCTTTAGGAATGCATCCACAACACAAACTGGGGTATTACTTAGTACCACCATCTTGAAGTGGAAGAATGTCTGTCCAATCGGTCACCCCCTGGGGTCAGGTCCACAGGTTTGCTGAGTATTTCCGTGAGATTTTGGGAGAGGGAAAACCTCTCTGTCCAAACAACACTTTGGTGCGGGGGTGGGGGGCGCGGACCCCCTACGTTCATGGTGGAGCCTTAAACGGTGGAGGAAGTAGCTACCCCCTTTCATGTAATTTGCATAGAGTGGCTAAGTAACATTTACAGATGCAATCAAACTTCTGTCTGCCTTCCTTTTACAGAAGAGTGGCAGAGCTCTTCCTTTTTGACTTTGAAATCAGTGGAATCCACCTCGATAAAGAAAAGGTGAGTGGCTTTTGTCAAGTATTTTAGTGTTGGCGGATGGTTTTATATGTAGTGACATTGGCGATGTCACTGTATGGTGCCGGCCCGGGAGGGTTGTGGTGTGCGATGTTCCTACGTCGCGGACAGCACTGGGTGGGTTGCTGTGTGATGCCAGCTTTACTATAGCACGGCGTGCGATGCACCGTCATTGTGTACACCCCATAGATCGGTGTAGTATCAGCCCTAGCGGGGCTTGGTGAGCGATGGGATAGCGCGGACACCACGTATAGCGTGTAGTGCGGGCTCACACAAGAGGGAGCGGGAGAGTGTCAGCCCAGGGACAGGGTTGCCCCGGGCCATGGCACTCTAGTTGACCCCACAGACACGTGATTAGTTATCTGGGTGGTCACCACCCTAGGCTGTATCTGGCAAAGGGGTAGTTACCCCTTTGTGTATTACGTGTTGGTATAAATGTGTTGCCTCTAAGAACAACGTCTGCGACTCAGTTGGACTCACTACATATACATGGAGTAGCATAGCCCAAAGGGTAGAGAATGTCGGCATCTCACATACGATGATTAGCGTAGCTAGAGGCGAGTCTTTAATGACTGATCTAACTGCAATACAGCTAGCCTGCGCTGACCAGAGTGGTGAAGTATAGTCACACACAACCCCTACATAAACCAACACGGTGTGGGGAGACCTTCATGCAGTAGTTTCTGTGATTGCTATTATTGGATGAGCAGCATTTGCCCGTAGCTGCACCAACTCTCCCGCACTGCAAAAACGCAGCGGAATTCAAGCAGAAGCTCAAGGCTCCCACCTGTTCAGGCTGGCATATGAAGGACTTTGAACTCTGGCTTCACGCCTTTCAATTCTTGATCGAACATTGCATCCAATTCACAAAATACGTGCACGTTATAGATTGCATTTAATATTATTCTAATCACAAAGGCTTGAGGGGATGGATTTTTTTCTCACATTGCTTAAAACTAATCTAAATGCATTGTCTTGCATTCCTCTCTCCTGCAGCGCCAAGAGGTGGTTGGACTTCACGTCGACCTCCTGGATTTAAACAGCGAATTCCTGACGGGGACCCACACGCCGAACCGCGTGGACATGCGTGCGCTGCCGCCCCACCTGCATCGGTGCTTCTCGCTTCAGGGGAACTACGTTTACATCAACGGCTTGTACTCCGACTCTCCAGATCACCTGGTATGCCTTTAGTCGAATGTGACCTTTCGTCGAATGTGTAACTTTTTGGTAAATCTTAAATTATTAGCAGCACAGTAAATCTGAAATAATTTAGCAGCCTCTTCAAAATGCACCCACATGTAAATGAAATGTAAAAAAATGTACTCGCTTGACATTGCAAGCATATAGCAGAATACGTGGCAGTGGTATTGTTTGATTCTGTACATCATAATTTAACGCAGATCATGGGGAACATTTAGATTTTCAGGGCGATCAAGCGTGAGAGAAAACTGGTATTAGAAAAGGTTTTTCTGCCATTGGTGAAGTAATACTGAATACCGTTATGCATGGCTTCATGGACCATGAAAAATCATTTTCTTTGGTCCCTTGCAGCCTAAATGTAGTGCATTTTACTCGATGTTTGGATTTTTTTTCCCAGCAATGTGTGTTTTAGTGATAACGGTCATTGTAATTTTCTCGTAATACTTTTTAAATGTAAAGTGTAATGTGACCTTCAGAGGGAGTGACGTGTGCCACCACCACAGGTGCGAGAGGCCGCATACCGGATCTTCTTGTATCCAAACGAGGCGCAGCTGGCGAGGCTGGACGCGCTGCTCTCATGCCGACACCGCATGGCCCGGCTGGTGGGATACGAGAGCTTTGCTCACCGGGCCCTGCGGGGCACCATGGCGCGCACGCCCGGTGACTTCCGCCACTCTCTCCACCACTCAGCGCTGACTCGTCCCTTTGTAAATACGCAGCGGGGCAGGGCAGAAGCGGTTGTAATTGAACTGCCATGAGGGTGCAACATTGCCGTTTTGTGATTTACGTCTCTGCCGCAAAGCCAGTGCCAAAACCCACAATGTAAATATTGCGCTTGGGTGTACTAGAGATTGTGTTAAATCAGCTACGTGCTCTGCTGCACGTGGCTGCTTGTAATCCAGCGCCGTAGAGGGAGCAGCAGCGAGGGCCAGGAGAATGCGGTACAGAAAAGTGTGGACTAATATCATCTATTACTTCTGTATAGGAGAGAGTGTTGCCCCATACATGCATGGGTTATTTTCCAGGTGCTACATTTTTCTCCCACATACATTAACACTCATTAATTGGCTGAAAATATCTTAACATATAGAGGACCACAGAGGTTGGGAAATTATTGGCACCTTCCAGCTTTGTGGTCCCTCAGCGATACTGAGATGCAATGTTAATGAAAGACGAATCAAATATATAAAAAATAAGCATGATCACCACATCAAATAGCAAGTCCCAATTCATCATCATCAGGTATGATCTATTCACTTCTGGATGAAAGTTTCCCCAATTTTATTTGCAATGATCCAAATGTATCACAACTTTGGGCAGTTGTCCATCTAATATAATCATCTCTGATTAGCACGGTTCACTACGTATGGTGCTATACATAAGCACAAAATAAATCCTAGTGTCTGCACTAAGTTTACAAATCCCTTAAGTGTTGTCAAGACAAAAATAGCACTAAGCTCATTAATGGTGATGTTCCCGGTGAGCCGTATCTCCGCTGCACATGTTCATACGGCCATTTTGGCCGCTTCGTCACCGATCGAGCCCATCCAGAGAAAATGCTGAGTACCTGATAAGAACCTCGGTTTCTCGCTTTTGTATTGTGCGCACGAGATGAGCGGATATGACAATAACACTTTGTTTATTCTCACCGAGAGGAAAATAAAAACCTAATAACAGCTACACTCGTCAATTGTAACACTTCTAATACATGCCCTGTATCTTTATGTTGTTATCCATTAAACTAATGCCACTCGTTTACTCTCGGCAAAACTGAACATCAAATCACATTGAAAATCCACCCCTTTTCCACTGAAAACATTGCAGTTTTACTTCTGAGCAATTACAAATGAGTGGCCATGTTTTAATTTTCCTCCAGCTTGTTTTGGTTGCTGTATTTGCATCGCTCGGTGTTGTCAGACATGAATTGCCTCAGGGTATCTCTCTTACAAATAGCCATTTCCTTGTGTCCTTCAGAAAATGTGACCGACTTTCTGGGGAAGCTGTCCACGCGACTTCAAGACAAGTGAGTTCCCAACTTCATTGTTACAATTTGGCAACGATGGCGATGATGGAGGATTAATAAAAAAGGCATTGGGATAGTGAGCGTATTGTCCCTTATAATCTGTGGGGCAATGTTTACAGTGCACAGACTTATCACAGAAAATGCTGTGTTGCAAATGGATTTTTATTTTTGTTCGACATTCCTGTTAAACGTGTAAAGCATCATCATTACATGAACATCGCTCTACGCGTCCTGACGTCGCTCCGACTTTCCCTCTCAGAACGCGGAACGATTACGAAATGATGAGGGGCACGCAAGCGAAATTACACCCGGGCAGCGGCGTAAGTCGTTCGGGGCACCCACGTCTCACCTTGCGTCACGCCACAATGCACCACGATCGCGGCTTGGGCTGCCGGTGAAACATTGAGCGCAATCAAACGTTTGGTTCTGTTGCGGTGCCCGCATAGGAGCCTGGCGGGGTTTGTGGGATCAAAGAGATTAATAATCTCTTGCACATCCGTGTGCTCTTGTGCTCGTTGGACGTGCTACGAAGGGGCTGGAGCAGTGCTGTGAACCCGGCGGTGAACCAAGTTAACCCCCCCCCCCCTCCCCTGCCTTCACCAACTCACACTGACCAGCGTGGTGAAGTACGGTAAAAAATATCCTGTGACCGACATGGCACAGGGAGGCCTTCATCCAGCAGTGGACTGACACCACTTTATAATAAACAGTTTTGTTACATATTTCTGACACTTATTCTCAGGTATAGAAACACTGAACAGTTGTGGGCCAAAATCGTTTTTTTGGGTTATATCACGTAAATATAAATGTGTTCTTAAACCCGCCACCACCCGACACAGCCAATTAGTGAAGTTTGTTACGTAAACAAAACATGCCAATTAGTTACTAGTTCAGCACACCAGTGTGTTGGAGAGTAAACTGACAATATTTACAATTCAAGTACTGTGACATTTCGCTGGTAATCACAACAGCTAGAATTGCCTTCATTTTCTACTCCTCTACCCTGGTAGCTGGATTGAATGCTGAATTCTAGGCCATCATGCTCCTGTAAGCCTTTGAGACATGTTGCTCAGGATTGTAAAGGGTTTTTGTCAGCGGTAGTTTAGGCCAGGGATCTCAGCATTCAACCTTTGTTAACAAGGTAGTGGAGTAGAGGATAAAGTAAAAGTCTTAAGACCAAGAGCCAGGCATTTATTGACTGGCTCAGGATAGCACTGGTATTGGAAAGTATAAGGAATGGCAGATGCCTGCGGAGAGAGGGACGGACATAGAACCCATTGGGTGGGTGTCGGGGGGGGGCGGCACAACACGTTCAGAAAGGGCGGACATGCTGGAGAGAGGGAGAGCTGATGGAGTTGTAGGGCAGGGTGGATGAGAGACATTGGACTGCGTAAGTGGAGCGTACGTGGAGAGAGGGGTCCTCGAAAGCAAGACACACCCGAAGTGAATCGGCTCTTCTCAATTCGTATAAGATCTGCGCGTCTCAGTGGACACTGGTAAAAGTATTTTACCAGTGTCCACTGTGTACATTAAATGATCTGATCACGTGAAACATCTTTGTATTATTCAAAATCGACAACATATACTTGAAGATTCCTGCTGCTCGGTGACGGACTGGTGATTGTGGTACAAAAAGTGTCAACCTTGTGAACACACACTCCTTTCATTTTTTAAATGTACACAACATCAGGATGCACACTTGTCGCTTGTGATTAGGTCTCTCTTGCAACAAGACTGAATGTGATTTATATACCTCCCTGTGCCATTCACATGCACCGTTGTTTTCAGCACCGATATTCTCTTTTGGATGCTGTCATACACTTTCCGTCCACAAGTCAAAAACTGAGTTGCGATGTCAAGTTGTGTGATGTAAATCGAGGTTGTTTGGAGATCTCTTTGACGAAATATTTCCTTTCCTTTAGGAATTAATGCCGTGGGATCACCCATACTACAGCGGTGTCTTAAGAGCAGAGAGGTAAAGTTTCCACACGAGCTGATTACACCTTTGAATTATATTTTGTTAATATTGGAACCAAAATGCAGTGACCGGAAATTGAAAAGCTTAGAGAAGTGTTGATGAAATTGTGCGCACAAACGCGTGTTTACCCATCACCTACAATAGGGTGGGGTAGGAGGCCTCCGTGGGCTACAAGGCCTTTTTGTCCTGGTGTTCACATGCACACTTAGGAATGAGCTTCCATAAGATATTTATTTTTTAACCATCTGGCTTGTGAACATGAACTGGCGCTTGCGAAGCAAACCATGGAACTATTTACAGTATCACATGCAAATGTCCAGTATTTCTTCTTACGAGTTTAATGCTTCCCATATTTGTTGAACCATAGCACATTTTATAACACTAATCATATGTGCATTTAAATACAGTACATTATTGTGTTCCTACTTACAAACCGTTTGACTTACGAATGGGTCTCAGGAACAGAACCCGTTAGTAAGTCGGGGACTGGCCTATATGAATATATAAGATATGTAGTGACATCGGGGATGTCACTCTATGGTGCCAGCCCGGGAGGGTCGTGGCGTGCGATGTTCCTATGACGCGGACAGCACTGGATGGGTTGCTGTGTGATGCCGGCTTTACTATAGCACGGCGTGCGATGCACCGTCATCACGTACACCCCGTAGATGTGTGTAGTACCAGCCCTAGCGGGGCTTGGTGAGCACTGGGATTGCGCGGGCACCACGCATAGCGTGTAGTGCGGGCTCCCACAAGGGGGAGCGGGAGAGCGTCAGCCCAGGGACAGGGTTGCCCCGGGCGATGGCACTCTAGTTGACCCCGTAGACACGTGACCCGGAGAGAGGGCGCCAGGTGAGGGGGGCTAGGGGGTGATCACGTGTTCGGGGTGAGCTCTCGAGAGGGATCGAGAGGGAGCAAGAACGCTCGAGAATGCGGGCGGGGCCTGGGCGGAGCCAGCCCCGACCCGGGAGGATATAAGGTGGGTCCCTGAGAAGGACCGGGGTCGCTTCGTTCTCCAAGCTGGAAGCTCTACAAGGCATCAACACATGGCCAGGACCCGAGTGAGGGTCCGACCCTTCGTAGCTGTAACTCCTCCATATAGTGTAGTTAGCTGGGTGGTCACCACCCTAGGCTGTGTCTGGTAAAGGGGCAGTTACCCCTTTGTGTATTACGTGTTGGTATAATAAATGTGTTGCTTATAAAGAACAACGTCTGCTACTCAGTTGGACTCACTACAGATATAAGATGAGTTCACTGCTTTGAGATGTGATGTCTGAGTACATTTCCTTATTTATTAAAATAAGTAACCTGGGTGATCGTCACTCAAGACGGAATGTCTCGGTTGCAAGGGTGTCGATCCTGGCGATTCACGCATACATGGCAAACACGTTACGACATGCGTGTGTACAAACACATTAGACAACTTACACAGTACTATACATTTACACAGTGGGCATCATATCTAGTCACACACATAAGAATAATAAATACGTGCGGCGTGGTGAGTAGTTGTCCATTGAGCCGCTAACACTACGGTGACGACTCTACACATACTCTCATTGGCGCCGTTCACATCTGGCCCAGGTACAACATCGAGCCGAGCCTCTACAGCCCGTTCTTCTCGTTGGGTTCCTGCATGGAGGGTCTAAATCAGCTCTTCACGCAGCTCTTTGGCGTGTCTCTCTACGCGGAGCAGGCCAACAGTGGGGAGCTGTGGAGCGAGGATGTGCGCAAGCTGGTGAGTGGAGCCATGCGTGGAGAGACTGGCCCCGCTATGCATTTGTGGAGCTCCAGCCGCTAGCTGAGGGTTAAGCGTGGAAATGAGCGGACCCCCAGTGATCACCAGAATGGGGAGATGCTGTGATGTAACAATGTGTGTGTGTTGCCTCAATCTGGCTCATTGGTATGTGTTGAATGTGCATTGTGAATCTGGTGGAAAGGTTCCAAGGTGTAAATTGCATTTATTTACCTGTGCAGCTACTAATGGCAGCATTTATAATAATTAACGATGCACTTCTCACATCTAAATCACTCAATTGTGGTTACGCATTGCAACAATCATTTCCACCCCAATGTCAGATTGGTGCCCACTTGCAGGCAGGTGCTGAGTTACCTTGTACCGCACAGGGACAGCTGCCACTGGGGGTGCCCTTCGAATGTGTTGAGAATAGATATGGTGCAAGGAGCTTGGAGTTGCTAAGGCAGGGGTTGGGCACTAAAATAACAATAAGAGCCATCTTATAAAAATTAGATTAAAAAAACTCTTTCAAGAGCCGCAATGCATGTGAATAGGAGACGGCGGTCCTAAATAGATAGATAGTCCTTAAAGAGCCGCATGCAGCTCCAGAGCTGCAGGGTGCCGACCCCTGTGCCAAGGCATTTAAGCAATCTCCATAAACATGCACAGATTATTATTGTTCTTCTGCCAGTCTTGATGAATCTCAGACAATGAACATGGAACCTTAAAAATTAGAAATGTGCGTATGTCTGGCTCTGCTTGGTTGCATCAATCAATGGTGACGTGTGGCATAAAGCCACAGAATGAAAACATATCCATAATTTGAAAGCGAATGACAGGGACTTGTCTGGGAGCAGGACTGCTGTGACGGTTGAGTAGCATGTGTTTCTGTAATAACTCGTGTTCATCACTTGCTCATCTCGGTCCTGGCACAGGCAGTCGTGCATGAAACGGAGGGGCTACTGGGATACATTTACTGCGATTTCTTCAGCCGCCCAGGAAAGCCTCAGCAGGTACTAAACAAGCAAACATTGCTACCCGGTGAGCAGAATGCCTACGCTCCACTAAAAACATAGGTGCCGCGGTGCCGAGATATTAACTCCCTCGCCTGGTATGCAGGAGGTTGTGGATTCAATCCCAACCCCGACACCTGTATATTTGTAGTTTGCATGTTCTCCCCTTGGTCACATAGAATTTTCTCCGGGTTCTCCGGTTTTTCCTCCACATTTAGAAACGTGCATTTCAAGAGTATTTTGGCTGGTGAGCCACTTTGTTGAGCTATCATTTGTGGCTAAGTCGATTCTGAAAAATAGCTGGATTGCTCAGTGGGCCTTACCTAGTGTAATGAGCGACTTCCGCGACACGTCGTGTAGAGGGTACTATTCTTTATTCCACGTACGGGCACAGCACAAGCCAACAGTATCGGCTTCCTCTCCAAGTACACACTTAGCTATTACGTTCTACAGACTACACACGGTTGATCACACGGTGGGTTCCGCCCGTCCGCTCCCGGTCTCGCCGCTGGCTGACGGCGTGCCGGGGAGGGCGGTGGAGCTCCGCAGGAGATCCGCCACGTGGCCGAACGACGGAGAGAGATGACGGCGAGCAGCGACTCAGTCCGGACCCAAGACTCCCCACACCGAGTCCGAGTCCGCCTCCGCTTATATTGCCGCAGGCGCGGCTAGGCTCCGGCCACGCCCTCTCGTGGAACTTTCTAGCCTGTCCTTGGAGTTTCTCGACCGGCCCCACCCTTGACCTTTGGCCCAGATTGGATAATGCTTATAGTGGTGCCTGTACCCGTGCTTCCCTTTTCCAACCAGTGGATGCCACTATCTCATTACACTAGTCAAATAAAAGATGTAGTTTAGTTTCATATTTCTCACAACAAAGAGAGATACAAACACTTAATGGCCAAGTTATAGACATCAGAATGCACACAATTCCATTTGTTATTCCTTATGCAAAGCTTCATCCTCACTGCCGATGCTACTACCCATTGTTCATGCGCTTCACTTCCCAAATCAAAATGCCCGATTAAGTGTGCACAGCACATTGTGATGTACAGTATGTGTACAGCAATTTGTCCGGCTGCTGTGTGTTGGCGTCACGGTCTGAAGACACAGAAGACTGCGACAAGGCCCCCTTTTGGGAAACCACTGCAGATCAAGTAAAACTCTGTGCCCGTTTTCGGGGTGGTCGTGCACTTTAAGTATTGCATGAATATCAAAATCATCACACGTAGTTAGCGAAGGACCATTGCGCCAAACATGTGACCTCTTGCAGCAGCATTCAATAAACTGCTTTTGCTGCCATATAGTACCGGTGTCTCGAGTTATTTGTTTGATCCACGTATCACGGAGCAACCACGGGGGCAGCACCATTCTTTAGAGGGTCGCAGTCCACTTTGAACATCAACTGCCAAAATGAGGTGCGCAATTTTCATGAGTTTGCACTGAATACCAAAGGTGCTCATGATTTGATTTGATTCTGCATGATGGTCATAAAGCAGTCAGGTTGACTGATGATCCGGCGCTCACAGATTCACTCCAGGTACTCGCCAGCGGTCAGTCTCCTTTTTACGCTTCTATTGCTACTTCCATGGTTACTGTTCCCGTGAATTTCACTCGATTCCTTCACCCGTGTTAATGACTCGATCTACCAGACTGTTTCGTTTCGACCACCATATTGCAGGTCACAACAACACACTCGCCCAATCACTCATGCACTCACCCACTCACAACACTGCACGTCAGAACGCTTCTCTTTCTGCTTCTTCCCTTATACCGCTCTACTTTGGAATTCCCTCGCATCTTTTTTTCAAATCTCTTGTAATCTTGCACATTAAAAAAAAGGTATCAACCTGTAGCTATTAAAAACCTCGATTGTGCTGTTTGTTACTGATCGCTTAACGGTTCGGGCCCTTGTGTTGCACTCAGCGATGTTGTTTAGAACTCTGTGTGTCATCACATGCCGTCCCGTGTGTCGTACCAGGACTGCCACTTCACGATCCGTGGGGGGCGCCAGCTGGAGGAGGGCGGCTACCAGCTACCCGTGGTGGTGCTGATGCTGAGCCTGCCGAGCCTCGCACAGGGCAGCGGCGGCGCCCCGACGCTGCTCTCCCCGGGCTCCATGGAGAACCTCTTCCACGAGATGGGCCACGCCATGCACTCTATGCTGGGGCGCACACGCTACCAGCACGTCACCGGTAGTGACGCCCGCTCCCCACCTCATCGCTCCCCACCTCATCGCTCCCCATAAATGCGGTTCCTCTAAACGAGCCATGTGTTCCTCTTTCTTGATCTCGTTCACAAAATATTGTTCAGTGAGCAGAGTTGTCGGTGTCCTGCTGTTTTGCCGATTGGTCCCAGTGACGCAGCCCCAGCAGAGTGAGCGAGTGGCTCGCTATACGACATCGAAATCAACAGTGCTTGGCTTGGCCTATGAAAGCACTCAAGTTCAGGTTAATTTGTTTACCCAGTTGGGAACTCAATAAAATAGGATCGTGTCATTTGGAAGAGTGACCTGGGTCTCCAAAAGTATGCTTTAATTATTATCCTGGCTCATGTTAATGCATTTTTTATGATGAAGTCTGTTTTCCTTAACCTTTTGAGACTTTGCTGTGCAGTTTTGTCACTGAACTGACGAGACAAATATGTCGTGTCATCAACAATGAACAGAAGTAGAACTGAACGTTTGTTGCCCCACGTGTATTTAACAGGCACAAGGTGTCCTACAGACTTTGCTGAAGTTCCGTCCATTCTCATGGAGTATTTTGCCAGTGACTACCGCGTGGTGTCTCAGTTCGCCAGGCATTACCAAACGGGCCAGGTTAGTACCTGAAACTGTTGTGCAGAGACGGCTTGCATGGCTCAGCAACGCCTCTGTTGTGCGGAACCCTCTTTTTTCTCGCAACTTCAGACACGGCCTTGTGTTTCTGGCGTTATCTGCCCTCAAAACGCAGCTCTCGGCTTTCAAATTGGACACAGCTTATGGGAAGATGAATCAGTGATTAGTGGTTTCCGTGTAATTAATAATCTCGTGTCACCGTCTTGACTTCCTGTGTTTGACTGAGACCTGGCATCGTCCTCTTGACTACTTTTCATTGAATGAGGCGACCCCATTAGGTTTCTATTTTCATAAGAAGCCCCGGTTATTTGGCTGGTGAGGGGGAGATCTGGAAATTATTCACACCCATACGGCAATCCTTTGTCCTTTGCCTTTACCAACATTTCAGTCATTTGAGCACGTAGCATTGGACTGGAGACCTCGTGCCCAGCCCCGTACTGTTAATATCGATGTATCACCCTCCCAAGTGTGAAGGACAGCTTCTGCGCTGTGTGCATCATAAACATTCGTAAAACCTTGGTGGCAGTAAAATTGTATTTTACTAAATGCGAACAAAACTTGGTGGCAGTAAAATTGTATTTTACTAAATGCGAACAAAACTGAGGCTGTATTTAATTAGCTCCCCTCTGCATTTATCTAAAATCAGTTCACATTTGTTAATAGATGGTCATGACAGGAGATCAGAAATCTTGGTGATGAATTTGACCAGTCCGTGTCCTTTGAGGCGCATGTATCTAGGGTGGTTAGAACTTTGTTATTTCACCTTACAAATATTGCCAGGCTGCGTCGATTTCTGTCTCCTAATGACTGAGAGAGACTGGCTCATGCTTTTGTGTTCTCCCAAACTTTATTATAGCAACGTATTAGTGTTCAGGATTCCAAGTAAGGTGCTGAGTAGTAGTCTCCAGCTTGTTCAGAATGCAGCTGCTAGGTATACATCGTGTCGCAAGCACATCACACCTGCCCTCTTGACTTTGCATTGGCTACCAGTCAAGTATCGAGTGGATTATAAGATTCTGCTCTCATTGGGTTAGCTCCACAATATTTGTACGAACTGAGCCATTCTTAAGCTCCAACGATGTCCCTGAGATCTTTGAATGGCATTCTTCTAAGTACTCCGAGGTCAAGGCTCTGTTCCTGGGGTGATTGGACTTTTGCCAGTGCAGCTCCCAGTACTATGGAACGCTTTGCCTTTGGTAATAAGACAATCATTCGTTAGAGCTATTTAAGTCTGTCTTTAAAACGCGCCTCTTTCAAATGGTTTTGGGCATTTTACCTAGTTTTGTTTATTTCCTGCTTTTCATACATGGGGCACATTTGGATCTAGAGATTAAATGTGCCTTACAAATGTAATTATTCTATTGTCAGGTGTCCTGGGGAGAGCGTTGGACAGAAGCCGTGGTGTAAATGCTGTCGCGAGCGCGCAAGTGCGGTTTTTTGCTGTTTAAGTCGCCCTGCGGAATCCTTCTCGGTGGCTGCTGAGCTCGGCTTCGAGCTACAGTGAGGGAAAAAAGTATTTGATCCCCTGCTGATATTGTACGTTTGCCCACTGACAAAGAAATGATCAGTCTATAATTTTAATAGTAGGTTTATTTGAACATTGAGAGACAGAATAACAACAACAAAAATCCAGAAAAACGCAAGTTAAAAATGTTATAAATTGATTTGCATTTTAATGAGGGAAATAAGTATTTAACCCCCTCTCAATCAGAAAGATTTCTGGCTCCCAGGTGTCTTTTAACGAGCTGAGATTAGGAGCACACTCTTAAAGGGAGTGCTCCTAATCTCAGCTTGTTACCTGTATAAAAGACACCTGTTCACAGAAGCACTCAATCAATCAGATTCCAATCTCTCTACCATGGCCAAGACCAAAGAGCTCTCCAAGGATGTCAGGGACAAGATTGTCGACCTACACAAGGCTGGAAAGGGCTACAAGACCATTGCCAAGCAGCTTGGTGAGAAGGTGACAACAGTTGGTGCGATTATTCGCAAATGGAAGAAACACAAAAGAACTGTCAATCTCCCTCGGCCTGGGGCTCAATGCAAGATCTCACCTCGTGGAGTTGCAATGATCATGAGAACGGTGAGGAATCAGCCCATAACTACACGGGAGGATCTTGTCAATGATCTCAAGGCAGCTGGGACCATAGTCACCAAGAAAACAATTGGTAACACACTACGCCGTGAAGGACTGAAATCCTGCAGCGCCCGCAAGGTCCCCCTGCTCAAGAAAGCACATATACATGCCCGTCTGAAGTTTGCCAATGAACATCTGAATGATTCAGAGGAAAACTGGGTGAAAGTGTTGTGGTCAGATGAGACCAAAATGGAGCTCTTTGGCATCAACTCAACTCGCCGTGTTTGGAGGAGGAGGAATGCTGCCTATGACCCCAAGAACACCATCCCCACCGTCAAACATGGAGGTGGAAACATATGCTTTGGGGGTGTTTTTCTGCTAAGGGGACAGGACAACTTCACCGCATCAAAGGGACGATGAACGGGGCCATGTACCGTCAAATCTTGGGTGAGAACCTCCTTCCCTCAGCCAGGGCATTGAAAATGGGTCGTGGATGGGTATTCCAGCATGACAATGACCCAAAACACACGGCCAAGGCAACAAAGGAGTGGCTCAAGAAGAAGCACATTAAGGTCTTGGAGTGGCCTAGCCAGTCTCCAGACCTTAATCCCATAGAAAATCTGTGGAGGGAGCTGAAGGTTCGAGTTGCCAAACGTCAGCCTCGAAACCTTAATGACTTGGAGAAGATCTGCAAAGAGGAGTGGGACAAAATCCCTCCTGAGATGTGTGCAAACCTGGTGGCCAACTACAAGAAACGTCTGACCTCTGTGATTGCCAACAAGGGTTTTGCCACCAAGTACTAAGTCATGTTTTGCAGAGGGGTCAAATATTTATTTCCCTCATTATAATGCAAATCAATTTTTAACATGCGTTTTTCTAGATTTTGTTGTTGTTATTCTGTCTCTCACTGTTCAAATAAACCTACCATTAAAATTATAGACTGATCATTTCTTTGTCAGTGGGCATATGTACAAAATCAGCAGGGGATCAAATACTTTTTGCCCTCACTGTATACAAGAGAAACAAATGCGCAGTGAACTAGGGTATCACGTTTTCGTATCGGTGACCCAGCGGCCTTGAGGATTTCTACAAATGCTCGATGGTGTAGAATTATATCACAGTTGTCTTCTGTGAAGCCACCACTGGTTTTTTTACCCTAATTTGTTGCTTTTCCAGCCGCTGTCAAAGAGCATGGTCACGCGTCTGTGCGAGTCGAAGAAAGTGTGCGCGTCGTCGGATTTACAGCTTCAGGTGAGGCAAAGGGGGGGTGTGTGGTGGCTCGCGGCCAGAACGTTTAATGACGGAGCTATTAACGCTGTTTGACGTTTTAAACATTATTGCTGTGCACACACGCATTTCCCCCCCCCCCCCTTCAATTAAACCAAATTTTCGACCACTTAATGGCTGTAAAACCAATGACGTACATTTTAAAAAGTTTTGTAATGTATGTATGTTGAACTTCTTTTGCACCTTATGTAGCCAACCGTGCTAAACAGAGGTGTGAAATATGTCAAATATGCATGCATCATCTGGAAAGTTTAGAGGAAGACATCTGTATAAGTGATTGCAAGTCTGATGTCATGCGCATGACAAAGTTACCAATATTTTATGATTTAGCTTATGTAGTAACCAGGGACTATTATTGAACACAAATTAGCATTCGTGTTTTTTTGCAACAACCTTTATAATTTAATCAATTTATATTGAACTAAGTAGAGTTTGTAAAACTGCGGTAAAAAATTTCGCGCCGATTTGGCATCAAGGACAAACTTTACCCATGCTTGTGGCTGCAATGCAAGCCGCGTTGCCCTAGAGGGCGGGGCCCACACGCTGGCGCCCAGGCACTTGCGAGGAAGAGGGCTCGGTGGTCCTGGTGAGCATCCTAGTGATGCGGCTGATGGTGGCGTCTCCCTGGCTCGTGTCTTCGTTTTGTTGGATCGTTCATTGCAACAAAAGTGGACACTTTTATCCTATCTATGGGACCTTTTTGCCAGTTTCAAAAATTATGAAAAAATAAGAATAGGTTTGACCCTTTCTGGAAATATTAAAGGTGTTAAGATGTTCAAACACCAAATAGGAACCTTTTGCAAGGCATCAAATCTGCATTAAACAGATTGCATTACTTGTGGCAAAACATGCAAACAAACATTTTAAGCAGCTTTTAGCCTGCTTAAATTCCGTCTCATGAGCGAGCATCATCCGTTAAAGGTAATTTCATTATTAAAATTCATTTTACACGTAAAAATTGTATTTTATTATGTCAGTGAAGTTAAAGGTCTATGTGGTGTATTCTTATTCGAATGACCATGAAGCGAAGGCTGTTCGGTTTGTAACTATAGCCGTGTTAGAGAACGCCAAATGGACGTAGTGAGGTCGCATCATTTACGAGGGTCGCGGGTTGAACTCTTGTGTCTCGTAGGTTTTTTACTCCATGCTGGACCAGCTCTACCATGGTGAACACCCTCTCAACAAGTCCACCACCGAGACCCTGATGGAGACCCATAGAAAATACTACGGCCTGCCCTACGTCCCCAACACGGTGTGTGTGCGCAGAGTGACCGCAGCAGGGAATCGGCAATGTCAGATTGGTGCACCCTTGGCTATTCAGCTTTAGCCCCAGCAGAATTGCTAATTAGGTGCTGCCACGCTTTAGCCAACGTGCGTGCGTCTGTGCGTGAGTTCCACGGCCACGGCCACGGCCACCCTTTGTATCGGTATGGACTGAGGACATTTCCATGGATTACACTATATGGTGGACCAAGCGAATCTACACTGTCATGTGCGGTTTGTGATCCTTCACCGTGTGTCTTGTTTAAGCAGTTGACTGGAACTTCCCGGGTTCTGTATTGTGCCCCCACGTTGACTTGGACCAGAGGAGTTGCCCTGTTCCACCATTCTTTGTGTGTGCCAGAGTGTACGGGAATGGCCCTTGTAAGAAAAGTGCCGTGTCAGTGATAGCGTGAACCCACTTTTGATAACGCCACCCAAAAACCCCTGAGCTGATGTGCTGCCTGATAAACCCATACTTCACCACGCTGTAAACTGAAGAAGGATCCCATTCCTTTACCGTATGGTGATTGGCTGTGCGCAGTGTTTGGATACTTGCGTGGCGATTTGTCACGTGTGGTGATTGACCGTGTGCGTTGTTTGGGTACACGTGCAGCGATTGGTCGCGTGTGGCGATTGGGTACGGATGCGGCAATTGCGTACGCTTACGGAGATTGGGTACTCATGCGGCAGTTGGTCGCACGTGGTGATTGGGTACGAGTATAGTGATTGGCCGCGTGTGGCAATTGGCCGGATGTGGCGATTGGTTGGGTATGACAATGACCCATGTGTGGTAATTGGGTACGCGTGTGGTGATTGGGTACGTGCGTGGTGTTCACGCAGGCTTGGCAGCTGAGGTTTAGCCACCTGGTGGGCTACGGAGCCAAGTACTACTCCTACCTGCTGTCTCGCGCTGTGGCCAGCATGCTGTGGCGGCAGTGCTTTAACCGAGATCCCTTCGACAGGTACAGTGCAGCTTTTAACAGATAGTTGGTGATGCAGAGCCCAGTACCACAGAGGTCCCAGGACCAGTTCACATATCATTCAACTCACACGGTAATCTATACTGTACATTTAACCTTTTCCTGAAATCGTTTGTCAGTTTTAATGTTGAGGACATCAAATGTATTTGAAACCAACAGTTATTCACCACCATTTAACGCAGAATCTAGTACGTGTGTTAACATGTTTCATGTGACTGATGACAGGGGAATGTTGGCTTAACTTCCTGACGTGACCCGCAACTTCGTTATGCCTGTGTGTGTCCTCGTTCAGAGCTGTTGGGGACCGATATCGCAACGAGATGTTGGCGCATGGAGGAGGGAAAGAGCCGATACTGATGGTAGAAGGTACTGGCCTTCACTATTTGCCATCACACAGTGATGATCGTTAGCACTCGCCTACCTCGTCACTTGCAAGTTAAATACTCTCTACTCTAGCAAAGCCTATTGGATTATTTTATCGCACCGCGTGTTACTCAATTGGGATTATACACAGCGGCAATCATCGCCCACCGTACTGCGAAAACTTGGCAGGACCCTCCTAAAAATGAGTTGAGACTTGGTGAGGCTTTTCTGGGTAAATAAGCAACCACAGGTGGCTCGCATAATAATAACAATAATAATTAATGTTTCACTGCTCGTCGTCGTCTTGTCACGCTCCAGACGAGTTGCTTGGCTGTGCGATGGGTGGGTCTGCTCTTGTCTTGCTCGCTCGCTGTTTGTGGTCACCTGCTCGCCTCGAGCATACGCCCAATACTGAAACGCCTTCTCACCAAGTCCTCTTCCTCGACTCTCGCGAAACGTGCGTGATTCTTGTGCTTGTGTCGCAAATCAGCGGAGTTTCGCCAACCCTGCAAATCTATTGAGGCGCTGCCACTGCCCAAATGACACAACGCATCGGGCCCACCCAAGGCTAACTCGCGCAGTGTGCACTTCACCTTGCGAATGCTTTGTGATGCAAAATTTTATCTCGGCGAGTAGCTTCGTGGTGGCTGTGAGCGCCGTGTCCGTGCCCTCGAGTATAACGCGGGCGCTGTTGTTGCAGGGATGCTTCAGAAGAGGCCGACTGTCGACGACTTTGTCGACGCTTTGGTCAGTGACCTGGACCACGACTTTGAGGCATTTATCATGGACCCGGAATAAAATATTGGGTTCCTCCTGCATCATTTCATCGGTGTCTTTGTAGGACTTTAAGAAAGTAAGGGACCCCTGGGATTATTTATCTTTTGGTTAATTGAAAACCTGAATTCATGTAATCACTTAGGGTTGAATTTTTTTATGCTCTTTGGTTCTTTCGGTAATGTCCCGTAGAAAGAATATAAATTAAATAATAGAATACAACTTTTAGATAACAACACAAGCAGTCGTAATCAGATAGAACTAAAAAAGAGATAAAACACAGACACGGAGACACACAGACAGACACACAAGCAGAGAGAGACACAAAATAGAAAGGGACACACAACATAGACACACAGAGACTCTCTGTGTGTCTATGTTATGTGTCTCTGTGTGTCTCTGTGTCTGTGTTTTGTCTCTCTTTCAAATTTAGTTCTACCTGATGACGACTGCTTTTGGTGCAATCGAAACGTCGTATTCTATTATTTAATTTATTTTCTTTCTACGTGACTTTACCGAAAGAACCAGAGTAATTCCTGCAGTCACGAAAGCTTCAAATCAAGTTTTTGTTTATGTTTTAGCAATTCCAAGATAAGCGCCTGGTTGCTGATTGTCCCACGCTAGCCACTGTGTAACGGGCTCATTGGCATAAGTAGCGACCGCAGGTTGCCTAACCAGCCACGTGTTTGCGTTGCGTGAACATGCGCATTTCACACCGCCACAGTATCCACGCCTTGAAATTGTAAACATAACATTTACATTCAAATGTAACGCGGGCATGTAAAAACGTGTTTTGCATTTTAAATGATAAAGTTCCTGCGTACACGAATACTGTCTCTTCATCGTCATCTCCAAATAGTCTCTGCTCCTGCTGCCCATGAGAGTCCCCTCCATATCTTCCTGTCTCTGCTGCTGTTATTCTCGGCTCCCCCTGCGCCGAATCTGTCTGCTGCTCCGAGCGATTTCCTCCTCTCCGTCGTCTGCCGTGCGTCGGTTGACTTTGCGTCGGCTCCTGTGGATGCCTCTTCGCTGTCTCTGTCCCAAGTGGATGGGTGGTGATGCGGGTGGGCCAGCAGTAGGACGCTCGTCGCTTTCTATTTGCAGAGGTTCACAGTTGGATTCAGGCAGGCCGCCCTGGTAAACACTATGTCTATTCACCGTAAAATACCACGCACTGTCTGCTTCACGGTGGATGTCAAAGATCCTGCGACGTTAAAAAAAAGGTAGGCCATTTTGTGCCAGCGTCACAGTCCAACATTTTCCAAAGCGTTTGTAGTATTACCTAAAGCGTATCAGAATAAATGCACGTTTTTCAATAGGCATAAAATAAGTTCAACAGACAATACAGTACTCTTTGGTTCTATTCGGTAAAGTCACGTAGGTAACAAAAAAAAATTCACGACGTTTTGGTCACAATACAAGTGGCCTTCATCAGGTGAAGGGACTGGACTGTCCAGAGGACAGCGTTGGAGTGAAGACAGCAAGCCCAGGTCGCGTCCTTTAAGCTGTGTGGGAGGAAACAAAAAACGCCTTGACAAAGGAATTAGCATAACAATGGTGTACTGGACCGGCGGGGTGGGGGGGGCGGAGTTTACATAATGTTGGTGTGAAGGGAAATAAGCTGCTGTGAAAGTTTGGGATACCACTACTTGAATAAATATACTGTACCATTGAAAATTAGTTTAAGGTTTGGTTTGATTTAGAACATCTTTCCAATGATTGCTTAATTTGAAACCATCCTCTCGCTTGAAATTGTGTCTGTGTTTGTAAATCTGGATTGCCTCGTGGACAAATCTCTGATAAAAACCCGTGGGTTTGCAGAGAACCTTTTTACCTACGTGACTTTACCGAATAGAACCAAAGAGTATGGATCCTTGCAGTCACAAAAGCTTCAAATCTAGAATAGACAATACAGTACCCAAAAATCAAACACAGCCAATGGCGGAGCCAAGATTTTCAGGTCAGGGTGGGCAACCCCTCCAGCAATGAAAAATGATAGGAGTTAGTAAAGACTTGCCCCTTGCTTTTTATTCGACGCGTGTGAGGCGATGGCACAGTCATCAATCGAGGGTCGAATTCGAACCGTGTGTGATCGGCATCGCGCTCGCTGAAGGTGTTTGCCTTCAGGGAAGTCGTGTACTGTATACGCAACTGTGCACAATTCTGTGAATCACTTATAAATGTTTTGCCGTTACCTATTACCAATTATGGACTCAGACTGTTGTCTTATCATCTCATAGATTCCCTGGCACGTAATAATATGCTACACTGGCAGTGGGGGTCGCAAAATGCCGATTTATTACTAATAAACCCCAATGATCCGATCTAAATGAAGGATTTCGATCGGATCATTGGGGGGGCACGTGCCACACCCCCCCCACTGGCTCCGCCAGTGAACACAGCGCATCATGGCCCAAGGTGGACTTTGCGTGCATCTCGCCAGCGTGGGTGTGGCTGCAGTCATTCCTGCAGTAAACCTATGACGGCGACCGTCGTGTAAACCGCCTAAGGTAACAGCTGCCTTTCACCGCCAACCCCATTGCCTATATTCTGCCCCCCAGCCATTTTGTTATTATGAAGGAGGTTATCAGCTCTTGATGCAATAAGAGCGTTCACAATTTACCTAAGAGGAAGAGCAGAGTGGCTATTTGTGTGAGTTCTGTTAGTCGTTAACAATAGGCCTGGACGTCTTCAAGGTGACGTTAGCAACATGGTTAAAAAGTGTATCTCCCCATGTGATTCTTGCAATGCGGCACTGTGATATGGAAGGCAGCCACTTGTACTCCTACTTCACTTGCACTCCTACTCCACTTGCACATCCAAACCCCGTGCCAGCGCAGGGCCAATACAGTACGGATCTTTTTCCACTGGCTATTTGCAGAGCGGAGCTAGAACCAAGCAGCACTGCACTGGCCTCACAAAACGTCTGGATCTGGCTCGGGGCCCAGCTGTGCTCGAGGCAGGGCCGATGGTGGGTGCCGGTTGCGTTTGCCTACTCAAACGTGGCGACACGTAGCGTGTGAGGTCGGCAAGGCTCGGCTTGCGCAGTGGAAAAGTGACCTGCTTTCTGAGCCATGCCACGATAGCTCGGCATGGCCCCAGCCCAGCTTGAATATGCAAGTAGAAAAGAGAGCTCTACAGCTCAGTGGGCCATACCTGGTAAAATTAACAAAAAATAAAATAAATAGGTACCAGTGTTCGGCCAGTGTTGGTGTCAGGCATTCTCGGCTGGATACTGTTTCTTAAGGTATGCAGCTTTAGGCAGTATTGCTTTATGACTGATGACTGTCCAACCCTCCTCCGCTTAGGTATTAAGCTCTCACGTCATGGTTGCTAACTGGTTATTTCAGACGGTCACTTGGGTGGCTGAAGCTGGTAGGGAATCGATGATGGTTGTCCGGCCCGTTAGGGCCGTGGCGTGTAATGCATTGACATCGGTGGGTGTAGTACCAGCCCTAGCGGGGCTTGGTGAGCACTGGGATAGCGCAGGCACGACGCATAGCGTGCAGTGCAATCTCCCACGAGGGGGAGCGAGAGAGTGTCAGCCCAAGGACAGGGTTGCCTCGGACCATGGCACTCTGGTTGACCCTGCAGACACGTAATCTAGAGTGTCCACAGAGAGGCCCCCAGATGAGGGGACTAGGGGGTGATCACGTGTCCGGGGAGAGCTCTCGAGAGGGAGCTAGAAGGCGGGCGGGGCCAGAGGCGGAGCGGCCCCGACCCGTGGGGGAATATTAGGCGGATCCCTGAGAGGGACCGGGGTCGCTGCATTCTACAAGCTGGAAGCTCCACGTCCACCAACTGAAGCTCTACATCTCAAGCTGGAAGCTCTACGTCTTACAAGGCAAACACGTGGTCGCGGACCCGACTGAGGCCCGACACTTCGTAGCAGTAACTCCTCTGTATCGGCTAGTTAGCTGGGTGGTCACCACCCTAGGCTGTATTTGGTGAAGGGGCAGTTACCCCTTTGTGTTACGTGTTACAAATAAATCTGTTGCCTATAGAAAGGAACGTCTGCGACTCAGTTGGACTCACTACTCATGTAACACGTTCGGATTCTTCCTATCCATATCGGAGCCACAACACGTTTGCACCCATTCTGCACAAATCCTTATCTCCATTGCTAAATATTGGGGAGTTCATGTTTCTGGATGTTACACAAGTTCGAGGAGTTCCAGAAGGAATTCTAGAGTTCCAGAAGGTCGTTTGTCTGCTTTGTACCATGCATCGTGATACCGTAACTGGGATCTAAATGGTGATATTTTAAAATTGCCTTCATCCATCAGTCGATGCCCCCAGGGTCTGGAATGCTTTTGCCAATAAACTGCAACTTGAATCACTATCTATGAGATCTTCACTCAAAACTGCTCTAGAGGAGTTTTGATTTAAAGCTTTCGTGACTGCAGTGATTCATATTCTTGGTTCTTTCGGTAAAGTTACGTTGAAACGTCGTGAGAATTTTATTGTTTTATATATTTTATTATTTTATTGTTTCCCTTCAACGTGACTTTACCGAAAGAACCAATAATATGCTCTCGAGGAGTTGTACACCCATAGCTGCCACTGCTGTTCAGTGGCCTAAAATAAAATAAAATGTTTTGCTCCGGATGACCGCTGCAAAGTATTATCTGTATTTTGATTTAGTGTGCTTATCTTAAAGGTGCATTGAAAAATTTGATACTCCGACTGATGCTCCTGTTTTTGTGGAGTGACTCATGCAGCCAGCTATGGCTCTAGGATTTCTTGTTACATGTTATTTACGTAGTTTTATTGTTAAAAATTCGGTCACGGTCCCTATGATCACTGTTTGCATTTATGACTTTATTTTGGTGATTTCGAGAAGTTGTTTGGTTTGGCCATGTTTGTTGTAGTATGGAGTTAGACTGATGGCCTTAATTTAAGTTGTCTTGTGGTTATTGTTGTTGTTTGACTTGCATCCCACTGGGATTTTTGCACAGCGTTGTTGTACGGTGCTTTTTCAGGAATATTTTGCTGTTTTTTCCTGGTTTTTCTGTTTGCACAGTCACATAGTCACTTTAAGATGTTTTTTGTTCATTTTTTTTGTGGTTGCACCCGATTCAAGAGCCGAATGGTTCACAGGGCTGTACCAAATAAATGAAACTGAATCTGATTGATCACAGCTGTGATCATTCCACTGCAGCGGCTTTTGGTTAACAAGCAACCAAAACGATCATTGCTTCGCGTGCTTTCAGATGCGCTTCTGCGGCCATCTGGAATGCTCTTCCGGTAATCGGAAGCCACTGGAGCTATGCACTTTTAAATCTAGATTGAAAACGAATTTTTTAACAACTGCTTTTTTTGTTTAATTTATTTTCCTTCCTGTACACCTCCAATTAGCACGGTTGGCTACGTACGGTGTGAAATAAATTCAACATACACGCATAATGAATGTAAAAAAACATGTTAAACACCAGTACATGGTCACTGCTCCATCGGCAATTTATTTTTAAAAACTCGATTGTCCAGTGTTTATTGTTTTCATTATGAAATTGGCCTCTCGAGTCAAAGTTAACACAATGGCGAAGTGTGTTTAACCGACCTCTAACCGCAGCACCATAAAATCGCGTTGGTAGAGAAGTTTCGTGCGGCAGTTCACACGGCAATCAGCGGCCAAGAACCGCGCCACCGCGATGGAGAGATGACAGAGATGGCATGATGGGCGAGTTTACAGCACGCTGAACCTTGGGTCGAGTTTTTTTTTAATGCTGCTGTCAATGGCCCAGTTGCATGTGTGTATGTGCGCGTGTATGTTTATGCCCTTTGAATAGATGTGTTAGCTTATTGAGGGGTTCGTGGGGGAGAAGAGGGAAGAGTGCAATTCCCCTCCAGGTCCTCTGCCGTTATCTGTGGGCGACATGTTTTTCAAACTCTGAACAAAGACCTCGGGACAGACCATGGAAAGAGAAACCTCTCAAGAGTAGTGGCAGAGAGGAGTTCCACATGTAAATTTGTTGAGCGGTCTATAATTATTGTGCCATTGACAAAAGCTGCGACTTTCACGTCCCAGATTTCCCTGGGCAGCAGCTACCTAAAAAAAAAAGACGCCTTTGGGGAAACCAGCACAGGTGGCAACCCTCGGACCACATGATAAAAAGAAGGGCTCCATCTTCCCGCACCTCCCATTAGCACGGTTGGCTATGTACGTTGCGATAGAAGTTCTACATACATCTTGGCGGCTGTAGAGACTGGGCCTGCCTCGCTTCCCCGTGGTCTGGCCTATATTGGGCTAGAGATGGCTGGTGCTATTCACAATGCACTGCTTCCCAGCCCAGTCCTTTCACCACAACCCTTCCCATTATCATTAATTTGAAAGTTATTGTCTCATTATCTTTGTTCCTACATTTTCAGCCTCTCCTGGCCTCCCTCCTCCCACACCATCGCCTTGACCACTACTGGGACCCATATTAAGAGGAATAATTCGTTAGAGGTGAGTATGCCTGCCGAGTGGTGAGTGCTGGTGTGTGTGCAAAGGTGTGTGTGACTTGGGTGACCTGTCAGCACTTCGGCTGTATCCGCGTTGCACAGCGATAGTTGCCGAGGGCAAATGGTCAACAACAACGGGGTGGCCTACGTAGTGTCCACGACGCGCAGTTAGTACTACAGTTGCCTATTCATCCAGGAGAGCTACGTTGAGCCGTAGGAATTTTTGTAGGTGGACCCTGCCACATTGGGTTTGTTTTTGAAGGTGTTTTCGGCAATTTATTAATTATGAGTGTTTACGCATGTGAAAAGAAAGCGGATCACCCATAGAACCCCCCCCCCCCATCATCACACGCGCGAGGAGGCAACACTCTATCCCCGTACAGATGACGATTAGTTAACTCACTGTACTGCCTTCTGGCGAGCCAGGGTTGGATTACAGGCGTGCACCACCCAGTTGGCCCCTGACCTGATCATGCAAATTCCACATTCCTATGGCAGGACACATGACGAACACACCTACTGCTGAGTTCTCACGCTTATTTATATTAATCCCAGTGGAGGGTTAAGATGTACCATGAGCCGACCGTGACCAGGACGTGAACTTGTAACTTTGGACTGTGAATTCCGGACTGGAAAAATCCATACTGGCAGTCGTGTGCTGTGGGGCAGTCGTGTGCTGTGGAGCAGGCGACACGGGCAGAGGGCGGCAGGGGGAGGAAGAGAGGGGAGGAGGTGGTCTTAGAGGCCGTGCGAATCCAGCAGAAGGCGCAGAATCCACGAACACGGCCGGCCGGCAGTGGAGTTGGCTGCGAGTTCGATGTTCAGGTGATATTCACTTTCCATTTGTGAAACTTTTTACTAAAGGATTGACAGTCAAAGTGACGGTTGTGTAACAATTCACAACTGGCCAGCTACACGTAACAGTTGGTTTTATAAGTCAAGGTGGTGCAAATGCGAATGCTGTAGCAACTGAATATCGAACTAGCGACCAATTGTGCTGCAAACACTTCCCTCATCATCAAGGTCTTGGCCACGCCCGGGAATTGAACTCGCGCAGGCCGAGGTCATAGCGCAGCGTGCCGACCACCACTGCAGCAGGACTGCGATTGCTCAGTCTCCTGCCCCAAGGGCCGTCCATAGGGGAAGAGGCCCGGGGAACATCTGCGGGGGCTGCTGCCCCTCGCCTGCACCGAGTTGTCGGGGCCGCTGTCCCCCGACTCCCCCGTTACGATGCGGGGTCTGCTGCCCCCCGCCTCCTCTGTTTCATTCTCACTGCTACTCCCCGACTGCTCTGTCGGGTTCGGGCTACCGACTCCCAACTCCTCGCCCCCCTGTGCTCCCGCCTTTGCTGCTGCCTGCGTAGGCATGTCTCAATCGTTAGGGCCGACGGCTTTACGGTTACGACGCGCTACGCGGTCTTAGTAGTGGGCGTGCTGCGGTGGGCACGCTCGCGAGGCAAAACTCCGTTTTGTGCGTAAACATAAGGGGTGCGGCGCGCCGACGTGACTCCCCGGCCGGCGCATAGCCCCCGGGATCCGTTCGCATACACGCCTTACGTGCCCAGGCGCTAATAAACCCGACTCTGCCACCTGCCCGACTCCGTACACCAAGCACCTGCGAGTGCTTGGGGTCAGGGGTTAGAGGGCAGGGGTGTCCACCGTACACACGCCACTGATTGAAGGGAGACACTCCGCCCCGATTTAAAGGCCGTTTAAATGGCCACGCGTGTGCGCGAACACCAGACGCGACACTCTCCTATTCGCCGTAAACAGCCGCGTATGCACACGAACATAAAGCACTCCACCCCACTTTCCACACTCAAAGCGACCACACGACACAGTTTTATCCTCTACTGCAGGGTTTTATTCCCCACGAATAACCCGCTAAACTACGTGTGTTTGTGTGAGTCAGCAGACCCTAACTGCCCTATCCTTCGGGGATCCTGGACTCAATTTATTCTGCCTGGCGCTCCACTTTCTACCCTCTGATTAATAAACCCAAACTCACCTCTCCCTTACGCTGACTTCCAATCTGAGGCGCCGGAGGCTGTAGAAGGGCGATGCTGTGGGTCGTCTCTGTGGAGGATTGTGCCTGGCTGCGTTGAAGCTCGTCACACGGACGACTCGAACGGCCGGCTCCAACACTCCGCTGACTTCGATGACTTGAAGGACTCTTACCTTTACTGCCTGAATCCCCCTTCCTTTATCCCACCTACAACAAAGGAATTCCGCCGTTTCGCCCCCTTGGCCTCCCGTCCAATCAGGGGCTCGGATTTTCCCGCCCTTTTGATGTTCGGATCCCAGCGCTGGTGACGTCGCCGCAGTGATCTCTCCGACGTCTGCTCTCTGCTCTCTCGCTCCCCGCCCACTGACCCGTGCTGCGTGCGTGTGGCCCCATCCGCGGTGGCTTTACAGCCCCTGCCGTAACCATGCAATTATAATATCAGGTTACGGCGCCGCGGTGTTGGTCAGTCTCGGGGGTAGGTCGCCCAATTCCCCGGCCGCAGGAAACCATGAAGCTTGTTCCCATTAGGGGCTTCTGGATGAAAACCTGTCGGCCAGGTGACCTTCCCTCCCAGCTCTACGTGGGGTATGCGTGCATTCATGGCG
Source organism: Petromyzon marinus (assembly GCF_048934315.1). Taxonomy (NCBI): domain Eukaryota; kingdom Metazoa; phylum Chordata; class Hyperoartia; order Petromyzontiformes; family Petromyzontidae; genus Petromyzon; species Petromyzon marinus. The sequence continues at coordinate 12,268,301 of NC_133707.1, read as the reverse complement.
GGGGTGGCGAGGGGCGCGCAGCGTCGGTGTCGTCACTCTCCAGTGGCGGCGTCACGGCGGTGGGCACGGCCCCGACGGAGCAGCTCCGCTGCGGCGGCACCACACAGCCCCCCGAGGTGCCAGTCCCCGTCCCGGGTTGACTGGAGCACCTCGCCTGGGTTGCCCCCACGAGGTAGCGACGTGGGGTCCGCGGGACTTGTCCGGCTCTCGTGGCTGGCCTCGGCGGTGGTGGCTCCCTCTCTCGGGGTTCCGGCGGTGGTCTTCTCTTCCACACCAGTGGTTCTCTTCGGTCCTTGGTACCTGCGGGCTGGGAGACAAACTCGGGGGCGGTAGGGTTCAGGGGCCGTCGCCCCCGTCCTCCCTGGCTCGGGTCGGGACCCCCTGGGGCCCGGGGCTCCGTGGGGCCCATATACTGTGCGAGGCCCCCGGGTATGGGGGGTGTGGGGACCCCGGGGTTTCGGGGTACTCGAATGGTGGGGTTCTCCCTCGCTGGGGCTGCCCTCCATGGTTTTAGTCGCCGGACGTTGACCACCATCTCCCAGCCTCTCTCTCCCCCCTGAATCAGTACCGTCCAGGGGGAGATTTGTCGTCCCACGGTCCAGGCTCCCCGCCAGTAGGTAGCTACCTTCCCCACCTGTCCGGCCCCGACGCGAGGGGTGTGCAGCTATACCTTAGAGCCCGCCGAGTAAAAAGGGGGCTCCATTCGGGGTCGGGCGCCCTGCTCCTGCCGCTAGTGTGCAGCCTCGCCTTGCGGGTATGCCCGGCCCCTAGCTCCTCGTAGGGTCTCCATTAGGTGCTCCACGGTGCGACTCCCCTCCTCCCATTGCGGCGGAGGGACACCGAACAGCAGATCTGCAGGCAGGCGAGACTCGCGACCAAACATCATTAGAAACGGGGTCTGTCCCGTAGATGTGTGTACCGTGGTGGCGTAGGCGAACAGAGCATAGGGGAGGTGTTCGTCCCAGTCCCGTTTATTGGCGGCCGCCATGCATTTAAGCTTCCCGGCCAGACTCTTTGCTTCTATTCGGTAAAGTCACATAGGTAAAAAATATAAATCAACAAAAATCACGACGTTTCGGCCACAACACAAGCGGCCTTCATCAGGTGAAGGGACCAGTCTGTCTCGAAGACTGGCTGGAGTGAAACAGAGCCAAGCTCAGACTACGACCTTTAAGCTGTGATAGAGGGATTAAGGTGTCTTGACAAAGGAATTAAACCAAATATTCGACCAATTCATGGCTGTAAAACCAATGACATACATTTTAAAAAGTTTTGTAATGTATGTATGTTGAACTTCTTTTGCACCTTATGTAGCCAACCGTGCTAATCAGAGGTGTGAAATATGTCAAATATGCATGCATCATCTGGAAAGTTTAGCGGAAGACATCTGTATAAGTGATTGCAAGTCTGATGTCATGCGCATGACAAAGTTACCAATATTTATTTTATGATTTGCCATATGCAGTAACCAGGGACTATTATTGAACACAAATTAGCATTCGTGTTTTTTTGCAACAACCTTTATAATTTAATCAATATATATTGAACTAAGTAGAGTTCGTAAACCTGCGGTAAAAAATTTCGCGCCGATTTGGCATCAAGGACAAACTTTACCCATGCTTGTGGCTGCAATGCAAGCCGCGTTGCCCTAGAGGGCGGGGCCCACACGCTGGTGCCCAGGCACTTGCGAGGAAGAGGGCTCGGTGGTCCTGGTGAGCATCCTAGTGATGCCGCTGATGGTGGCGTCTCCCTGGCTCGTGTCTTCGTTTTGTTGGATCGTTCATTGCAACAAAAGTGGACACTTTTATCCTATCTATGGGACCTTTTTGCCAGTTTCAAAAATTATGAAAAAATAAGAATAGGTTTGACCCTTTCTGGAAATATTAAAGGTGTTAAGATGTTCAAACACCAAATAGGAACCTTTTGCAAGGCATCAAATCTGCATTAAACAGATTGCATTACTTGTGGCAAAACATGCAAACAAACATTTTAAGCAGCTTTTAGCCTGCTTAAATCCCGTCTCAGAGCGAGCATCATCCGTTAAAAGTAATTTCATTATTAAAATTCATTTTACACGTAAAAATTGTATTTTATTATGTCAGTGAAGTTAAAGGTCTATGTGGTGTATTCTTATTCGAATGACCATGAAGCGAAGGCTGTTCGGTTTGTAACTATAGCCGTGTTAGAGAACGCCAAATGGACGTAGCGAGGTCGCATCATTTACGAGGGTCGCGGGTTGAACTCTTGTGTCTCGCAGGTTTTTTACTCCATGCTGGACCAGCTCTACCATGGTGAACACCCTCTCGACAAGTCCACCACCGAGACCCTGATGGAGACCCATGCAAAATACTACGGCCTGCCCTACGTCTCCCCAACACGGTGTGTGTGTGTGCACAGAGTGACCGCAGCAGGGAATCGCGAATCGGCAATGTCAGATTGATGCACCCTTGGCTATTCAGCTTTAGCCCCAGCAGAATTGCTAATTAGGTGCTGCCACGCTTTAGCCAACGTGCGTGCGTCTGTGCGTGAGTTCCACGGCCACGGCCACCCTTTGTATCGGTACGGACTGAGGACATTTCCATCGATTACACTATATGGTGGACCAAGCGAATCTACACTGTCATGTGCGGTTTGTGATCCTTCACCGTGTGTCTTGTTTAAGCAGTTGACTGGAACTTCCCGGGTTCTGTATTGTGCCCCACGTTGACTTGGACCAGAGGAGTTGCCCTGTTCCACCATTCTTTGTGTGTGGCAGAGTGTACGGGAATGGTCCTTGTAAGAAAAGTGCCGTGTCAGTGATAGCGTGAACCCACTTTTGATAACGCCACCCAAAAACCCCTGAGCTGATGTACTGCCTGATAAACCCATACTTCACCATGCTGTGAACTGAAGAAGGATCCCATTCCTTTATCGTATGGTGATTGGCTGTGCGCAGTGTTTGGATACGTGCGTGGCGATTCGTCACGTGTGGTGATTGACCGTGTGCGTTGTTTGGGTACACGTGCAGCGATTGGTCGCGTGTGGCGATTGGGTACGGATGCGGCAATTGCGTACGCTTACGGAGATTGGGTACTCATGCGGCAGTTGGTCGCACGTGGTGATTGGGTACGAGTATAGTGATTGGCCGCGTGTGGCAATTGGCCGGATGTGGCGATTGGTTGGGTATGACGATGACCCATGTGTGGTAATCGGGTACGCGTGTGGTGATTGGGTACGTGGGTGGTGTTCACGCAGGCTTGGCAGCTGAGGTTTAGCCACCTGGTGGGCTACGGAGTCAAGTACTACTCCTACCTGCTGTCTCGCGCTGTGGCCAGCATGCTGTGGCGGCAGTGCTTTAACCGAGATCCCTTCGACTGGTACAGTGCAGCTTTTAACAGATAGTTTGTGATGCAGAGCCCAGTACCACAGAGGTCCCAGGACCAGTTCACATATCATTCAACTCACACGGTAATCTATACTGTACATTTAACCTTTTCCTGAAATCGTTTGTCAGTTTTAATGTTGAGGACATCAAATGTATTTGAAACCAACAGTTATTCACCACCATTTAACGCAGAATCTAGTACGTGTGTTAACATGTTTCATGTGACTGATGACAGGGGAATGTTGGCTTAACTTCCTGACGTGACCCGCAACTTCGTTATGCCTGTGTGTGTCCTCGTTCAGAGCTGTTGGGGACCGATATCGCAACGAGATGTTGGCGCATGGAGGAGGGAAAGAGCCGATACTGATGGTAGAAGGTACTGGCCTTCACTATTTGCCATCACACAGTGATGATCGTTAGCACTCGCCTACCTCGTCACTTGCAAGTTAAATACTCTCTACTCTAGCAAAGCCTATTGGATGTAACAGCAGTCGCGCATGCTCAGCCAGTCTATGCTCTATTCATAAAATCGGCTGGAAATATTCGTCACAAGGCAGTGATGTGGCCCGGCGCGCTTGCCGCTCTTTGGCCAAATTTATTTTATCGCACCGCGTGTTATTCAATTGGGATTATACACAGCGGCAATCATCGCCCACCGTACTGCGAAAACTTGGCAGGACCCTCCTAAAAATGAGTTGAGACTTGGTGAGGCTTTTCTGGGTAAATAAGCAACCACAGGTGGCTCGCATAATAATAACAATAATAATTAATGTTTCACTGCTCGTCGTCGTCTTGTCACGCTCCAGACGAGTTGCTTGGCTGTGCGATGGGTGGGTCTGCCCTTGTCTTGCTCGCTCGCTGTTTGTGGTCACCTGCTCGCCTCGAGCCATACGCCCAATACTGAAACGCCTTCTCACCAAGTCCTCTTCCTCGACTCTCGCGAAACGAGCGTGAATCTTGTGCTTGCGTCGCAAATCAGCGGAGTTTCGCCAACCCTGCAAATCTATTGAGGCGCTGCCACTGCCCAAATGACACAACGCATCGGGCCCACCCAAGGCTAACTCGCGCAGTGTGCACTTCACCTTGCGAATGCTTTGTAATGCAAAATTTAATCTCGGCGAGTAGCTTTGTGGTGGCTGTGAGCGCCGTGTCCGTGCCCTCGAGTATAACGCGGGCGCTGTTGTTGCAGGGATGCTTCAGAAGAGGCCGACTGTCGACGACTTTGTCGACGCTTTGGTCGGTGACCTGGACCACGACTTTGAGGCATTTATCATGGACTCGGAATAAAATATTGGGTTCCTCCTGCATCATTTCATCGGTGTCTTTGTAGGACTTTAACAAAGTAAGGGACCCCTGGGATTATTTATCTTTTGGTTAATTGAAAACTTAGGGTTGGATTTTTTTAATGCTTTTTGGTTCTTTCGGTAAAGTCATGTAGAAAGAATATAAATTAAATAATAGAATACGACTTTTCGATAACAACACAAGCAGTCGTAATCAGGTAGAACTAAAAAAAGAGACAAAACACAGACACGGAGACACACAGACAGAAACACAAGCAGAGAGAGACACAAAATAGAGAGACACACAATATAGACAATATAGACACACAGAGACTCACATAGACACACAGAGACTCTCTGTGTGTCTATGTTATGTGTCTCTGTGTGTCTCTGTGTCTGTGTTTTGTCTCTCTTTCAAATTTAGTTCTACCTGATGACGACTGCTTTTGTTGCAATCGAAACGTCGTATTCTATTATTTAATTTATTTTCTTTCTACGTGACTTTACCGAAAGAACCAGAGTAATTCCTGCAGTCACGAAAGCTTCAAATCAAGTTTTTGTTTATGTTTTAGCAATTCCCAGATAAGCGCCTGGTTGCTGATTGTCCCACGCTAGCCACTGTGTAACGGGCTCATTGGCATAAGTAGCGACCGCAGGTTGCCTAACCAGCCACGTGTTTGCGTTGCGTGAACATGCGCATTTCACGCCGCCACAGTATCCACGCCTTGGAATTGTAAACATAACATTTACATTCAAATGTAACGCGGGCATGTAAAAACGTGTTTTGCATTTTAAATGATAAAGTTCCTGCGTATATGAATGCTGTCTCTTCATCGTCATCTCCAAATAGTCTCTGCTCCTGCTGCCCATGAGAGTCCCCTCCATATCTTCCTGTCTCTGCTGCTGTTATTCTCGGCTCCCCCTGCGCCGAGTCTGTCTGCTGCTCCGAGCGATTTCCTCCTCTCCGTCGTTTGCCGTACGTCGGTTGACTTTGCGTCGGCTCCTGTGGATGCCTCTTCGCTGTCTCTGTCCCAAGTGGATGGGTGGTGATGCGGGTGGGCCAGCAGTAGGACGCTCGTCGCTTTTTTTTTGCAGAGGTTCACAGTTGGATTCAGGCAGGCCGCCCTGGTAAACACTATGTCTATTCACCGTAAAATACCACGCACTGTCTGCTTCACGGTGGATGTCAAAGATCCTGCGACGTTAAAAAAAAGGTAGGCCATTTTGTGCCAGCGTCACAGTCCAACATTTTCCAAAACGTTTGTAGTATTACCTAAAGCGTATCAGAATAAATGCACGTGTTTCAATAGGCATCAAATAAGTTCAACAGACAATACAGTACTCTTTCGTTCTATTCGGTAAAGTCACGTAGGTAAAAATAAAATAACAAAAAATTCACGACGTTTCGGCCACAACACAAGTGGCCTTCATCAGGTGAAGGGACTGGACTGTCCAGAGGACAGCGTTGGAGTGAAGACAGCAAGCCCAGGTCGCGTTCTTTAAGCTGTGTGGGAGGAAACAAAAGAAGGCCTTGACAAAGGAATTAGCATAAAATGATGTACTGGACCGGCACGGTGCTGGGGGGGGGGGGGAGTTTACATAATGTTGGTGTGAAGGGAAATAAGCTGCTGTGAAAGTTTGGGATACCACTATTTGAATAAATATACTGTACCATTGAAAATTAGTTTAAGGTTTGTTTTGATTTAGAACATCTTTCCAATGATTGCTTAATTTGAAACCATCCTCTCGGTTTAAATTGTGTCTGTGTTTGTAAATTTGAATTGCCTCGTGGACAAATCTCTGATAAAAACCCGTGGATTGCAGAGAATATTTTTACCTACGTCAAGATTTTCAGGTCAGGGTGGGCAACCCCTCCAGCACTGAAAAATGATAGGAGTTAGTAAGTAAAGACTTGCCCCTTGCTTTTTATTCGACGCGTGTGCGGCGATGGCACAGCCATCAATCGAGGGTCGAATTCGAACCGTGTGTGATCGGCATCGCGCTCGCTGAAGGTGTTTGCCTTCAGGGAAGTCGTGTACTGTATACGCAACTGTGCACAATTCTGTGAATCACTTCTAAATGCTTTGCCGTTACTTATTACCAATTATGGACTCAGACTGTTGTCTTATCATCTCATAGATTCCCTGGCACGTAATAATATGCTACACTGGCAGTGGGGGTCGCAAAATGCCGATTTATTATTAATAAACCCCAATGATCCGATCTAAATGAAGGATTTCGATCGGATCATTGGGGGGGCACGTGCCACTCCCCCCCCCCCCCCCCACTGGCTCCGCCAGTGAACACAGCGCATCATGGCCCAAGGTGGACTTTGCGTGCGTCTCGCCAGCGTGGGTGTGGCTGCAGTCATTCCTGCAGTAAACCTATGACGGCGACCGTCGTGTAAACCGCCTAAGATAACAGCTGCCTTTCACCGCCAACCCCATTGCCTATATTCTGCCCCCCAGCCATTTTGTTATCATGAAGGAGGTTATCAGCTCTTGATGCAATAAGAGCGTTCACGATTTACCTAAGAGGAAGAGCAGAGTGGCTATTTGTGTGAGTTCTATAAGTCGTTGACAATAGGCCTGGACGTCTTAAAGGTGACGTTAGCAACATGGTTAAAAAGTGTATCTCCCCATGTGATTCTTGCAATGCGGCACTGTGATATGGAAGGCAGCGACTTGTACTCCTACTCCACTTGCACTCCTACTCCACTTGCACATCCAAACCCCGTGCCAGCGCAGGGCCAGTACAGTACGGATCTTTTTCCACTGGCTATTTGCAGAGCGGAGCTAGAACCAAGCAGCACTGCACTGGCCTCACAAGACGTCTGGATCTGGCTCGGGGCCCAGCTGTGCTCGAGGCAGAGCCGATGATGGGTGCCGGTTGCGTTTGGCTACTCAAACGTGGCGACACGTAGCGTGTGACGGCGGCACGGCTCGGCTTGCGCAGTGGAAAAGTGACCTGCTTTCTGAGTCATGCCACGATAGCTCGGCATGGCCCCAGCCCAGCTTGAATGTGCAAGTAGAAAAGAGACCTCTACAGCTCAGTGGGCCATGCCTGGTAAAATTAACAAAAATTAAAATAAATAGGTACCAGTGTTCGGCCAGTGTTGGTGTCAGGCATTCTCGGCTGGATACTGTTTCTTAAGGTATGCAGCTTTGGGCAGTATTGCTTTATGACTGATGACTGTCCAATCCTCCTCCGCTTAGGTATTAAGCTCTCACGTCATGGTTGCTAACTGGTTATTTCAGACGGTCACTTGGGTGGCTGACGCTGGTAGGGAATCAATGATGAGGTTTGTCCTGATGTGACATCAGAGATGTCACTGTATGGTGCCCGCCCGTTAGGGCCGTGGCGTGTGATGCATTGACATCGGTGGGTGTAGTACCAGCCCTAGCGGGGCTTGGTGAGCGCTGGGATAGCGCAAGCACGACGCATAGCGTGCAGTGCAATCTCCCACGAGGGGGAGCGAGAGAGTGTCAGCCCAAGGACAGGGTTGCCTCGGACCATGGCACTCTGGTTGACCCTGCAGACACGTAATCTAGAGTGTCCACAGAGAGGCCCCCAGATGAGGGGACTAGGGGGTGATCACGTGTCCGGGGAGAGCTCTCGAGAGGGAGCTAGAAGGCGGGCGGGGCCAGGGGCGGAGCGGCCCCGACCCGTGGGGGAATATTAGGCGGATCCCTGAGAGGGACCGGGGTCGCTGCATTCTAAAAGCTGGAAGCTCCACGTCCACCAACTGAAGCTCTACATCTCAAGCTGGAAGCTCTACGTCTTACAAGGCAAACACGTGGTCGCGGACCCGAGTGAGGCCCGACCCTTCGTAGCAGTAACTCCTCTGTTTCGGCTAGTTAGCTGGTTGGTCACCACCCTAGGCTGTATCTGGTGAAGGGGCAGTTACCCCTTTGTGTTACAAATAAATGTGTTGCCTGTAAAAAGGAACGTCTGCGACTTAGTTGGACTCACTACTCATGTAACACGTTCGGCTTCTTTCTCCCTATCCATATCGGAGCCACAACACGTTTGCACCCATTCTGCACAAATCCTTATCTCCATTGCAAAGTATTGGGGAGTTCATGTTTCTGGATGTTACACGAGTTCGAGGAGTTCCAGAAGGAATTCTAGAGTTCCAGAAGGTCGTTTGTCTGCTTTGTACCATGCATCGTGATACCGTAACTGGGATCTAAATGGTGATATTTTAAAATTGCCTTCATCCATCAGTCGATGCCCGCAGTGTCTGGAATGCTATTGCCAATAAACTGCAACTTGAATCACTACCTATGAGACAGTGGTTCTTAACCTGGGTTCGATCGAACCCCAGGGGTTCGGTGAGTCGATCTCAGGGGTTCGGCAGAGCCCCCGCCACGGAGGTCCGGACACACTTGAATTATTGTGTAAATTTGTGATGACACACACGGCCCGCTTGGCCATCACTGGCTGCACAGGATCATGCTACACTGCTTGGCCAATCAGCGCTGCGGGGAATTTAGTGCGTACTCAGTAGTCAACGTGTGACTGTTGTTGTCGTACGTCGTGTGATTTATTTAATATTTTATCCATACTAACTATGTCGGGCAAAAGAAGAAAGTGGTCGGACGAATATGTACAACATGGATTCTCATGTATCACGGAACATGATGGGAGTGAGCGTCTTATCTGCATGATTTGCAACGCCAAGTTGAGCAACTCTAGTCTTGCACCGGCAAAACTAAAGGAACACTTCTTGAAGCTGCATGGAGACGGGGAATACAAGAACACAACACTTGCTGAATTCAGGGTGAAGAGAGCCAGATTCGATGAAAGGGCCACTCTGCCTGCTCTTGGATTTGTACCTGTTAACAAACCGATCCTGACAGCATCGTACGAAGTTGCTTACCTGATCGCAAAGCAGGGCAAGCCACACACCATTGGTGAAACACTTGTGAAACCAGCTGCATTAAAGATGGCGAATCTGATACTCGGAACAGCGGCCGAAGGTAAATTATCCCAAATTCCCCTTTCAAATGACACCGTCAGTGACAGAATAGAAGACATGAGTAAAGACATCTTGGCTCAAGTAGTCGCGGATCTGATTTCAAGCCCGGCAAAATTCAGCCTTCAACTCGACGAAACCACAGACGTTTCTGATCTAAGCCAGCTTGCTGTTTTTGTACGCTATGTGAAAGACGACATGATAAAAGAAGAGTTTTTATTTTGTAAGCCTCTTACAACAACAACGAAGGCAGCCGATGTGAAGAAGCTTGTGGATGACTTCTTCAGAGACAACAATCTTTCATGGGATATGGTTCCTGCAGTTTGTACGGACGGAGCTCCAGTCATGCTGGGAAGAAAGTCTGGTTTTGGTGCGCTAGTAAAGGCCGATGCACCACACATCATTGTGACGCATTGTATTCTGCACAGGCATGCGTTGGCAACAAAAACCTTACCTCCAAAAATGGCAGAAGTATTAAAAACTGTGGTGGAATGTGTGAACTATGTGCGAAAAAGTGCTCTGAGGCACCGCATCTTCAGTGAGCTGTGTAAAGAAATGGGCTCTGAATTTGAGGTACTTCTGCTCCATTCTAATATTCGGTGGTTATCCCGGGGATAGGTGCTGAATCGTGTTTTTGCCATGCGTGTGGAATTAGCCCTGTTTTTGCAAGAGCACCAACACTGCCATGCAGATTGCTTCAAAAATCCTGAGTTCATTCTCATTTTAGCATACATGGCTGATATATTCGCAGCTCTCAATCATCTCAATCAGCAGATGCAGGGTGGTGGAGTCAATATCATGGAAGCGGAAGAACACCTGAAGGCTTTTCAAAAAAAGCTACCGTTATGGAAACGACGAACAGAGAACAATAACTTCGCAAACTTCCCACTTCTGGACGACTGTGCAAGTAAGATCGAAGATGTGTCTGGAATCGGAGATATTTCTGTATCCACGGAACTGAAGCAAACAATTGCCACGCACTTAGATGAGCTTGCAAAGTCTCTCGACGGATATTTCCCTACAAGAGAGTCATATCCAGCATGGGTGAGACAGCCGTTCACGTTTGCTGTTGAAACAGCAGATGTCAATGATTAATTCCTCGACGAAATCATTGAAATTCAGCAGAGCCAGGTTCAACAGCAACTCTTCAGAACAACAACGCTCTCAACGTTTTGGTGTCGACAAATGAACAAGTATCCAGTTATTGCTAAGAAAGCCCTGGATTTTTTGTATACCATTTGTTACAACATATCTTTGTGAGCAATCCTTTTCGAGGATGCTGGACATAAAAACGAAGAAAAGGAACAGACTTTGCTGTGAAAATGACATGAGAGTGGCACTTGCCAAGGTGAAGCCACGCATATCTGAACTGATCTCTCAAAGGCAACAGCAGAAGTCACATTGATTTCCAGGTATGTAATTTGTTGTGAGTTTATGCATTGTGTTGGTTTTATTCTTTGAACAAGGTAATGTTCATGCACGGCTCATTTTGTGTACCAGTAAAAAACATATCTATGTCTTGAATTTGAAAAAAATCACATTTTATTTTTCACTAAATAGGGGTTCGGTGAATGCGCATATGAAACTGGTGGGGTTCGGTACCTCCAACAAGGTTAAGAACCACTGCTATGAGATCTTCACTCAAAACTGCTCTAGAGGAATTTTGATTTAAAGCTTTCGTGACTGCAGTGATTCATATTCTTGGTTCTTTCGGTAAAGTCACGTTGAAGCGTGAGAATTGTATTGTTTTATATATTTTATTATGTTATTTTATCCCTTCAACGTGACTTTACCGAAAGAACCAAGAATATGCTCTAGAGGAGTTGTACACCCATAGCTGCCACTGCTGTTCAGTGGCCTAAAATGAAATAAAATGTTTCGCTCCGGATGACCGCTGCAAAGTATTATCTGTATTTTGATTTAGTGTGCTTATCTTAAAGGTGCATTGAAAAATTTGATACTCCGACTGATGCTCCTGTTTTTGTGGAGTGACTCATGCAGCCAGCTATGGCTCTAGGATTTCGTGTTACATGTTATTTATGTAGTTTATTGTTAAAAATTCGTTCACAGTCCCTATGATCACTGTTTGCAATTATGGCTTTATTTTGGTGATTTCGAAAAGTTTTTTGGTTTGGCCATGTTTGTTGTAGTATGGAGTTAGACTGATGGCCTTAATTTAAGTTGTCTTGTGGTTATTGTTGTTGTTTGACTTGCATCCCACTGGGATTTTTGCACAGCGTTGGTGTACGGTGCTCTTTCATGAATATTTTACTGTTTTTTCCTGGATTTTCTGTTTGCATAATCACATAGTCACTTTAAGATGTTTTTTTGTTCATGTTTTTTGTTTGTTGTGGTTGCAACCGATTGAAGAGCCTTATGGTTCACAGGGCTATACCAAATAAATGAAACTGAAACTGATTGATCACAGCTGTGATCATTCCACTGCAGCGGCTTTTGGTTAACAAGCAACCAAAACGATCACTGCTTCGCGTGCTTTCAGATGCGCTTCTGCCGCCATCTGGAATGCTCTTCCAGTAATCGGAAGCCACTGGAGCTATGCACTTTTAAATCTAGATTGAAAACGAATTTCTTTACAACTGCTTTTTGTGTTTAATTTATTTTCCTTCCTGTACACCTCAAATTAGCACGGTTGGCTACGTACGGTGTGAAATAAATTCAACATACACGCATAATGAATGTAAAAAAAACATGTTAAACACCAGTACATGGTCACTGCTCCATCGGCAATTTATTTTTAAAAACTCGAGATTGTCCAGTGTTTATTGTTTTCATTATGACATTGGCCTCTCGAGTCAAAGATAACACAATGGCGAAGTGTGTTTAACCGACCTCTAACCGCAGCACCATAAAATCGCGTTGGTAGAGAAGTTTCGTGCGGCAGTTCACACGGCAATCAGCGGCCAAGATCTGCACCACCGCGATGGAGAGATGACAGAGATGGCATGATGGGCGAGTTTACAGCACGCTGAACCTTGGGTCGAGTTTTTATTTAATGCTGCTGTCAATGGCCCAGTTGCATGTGTGTGTGCGCGTGCATGTTTATGCACATCGAATAGATGTGTTAGCTTATTCAAGGGTTCGTGGGGGAGAAGAGGGAAGAGTGCAATTCCCCTCCAGGTCCTCTGCCGTTATCTGTGCGCCACACATTTTTCAAACTCTGAACAAAGACCTCGGGACAGGCCATGGAAAGAGAAACCTCTCAAGAGTAGTGGCAGAGAGGAGTTCCACATGTAAATTTGTTGAGCGGTCTGTAATTATTGTGCCATTGACAAAAGCTGCGACTTTCACGTCCCAGATTTCCCTGGGCAGCAGCTACCTAAAAAAAAAGACGCCTTTGGGAAAACCAGCACAGGTGGCAACCCTCGGACCACATGATAAAAGAAGGGCTCCATCTTCCCGCACCTCCCATTAGCACGGTTGGCTATGTACGTTGCGATAGAAGTTCTACATACATCTTGGCGGCTGTAGAGACTGGGCCTGCCTCGCTTCCCCGTGGTCTGGCCTATATTGGGCTAGATATGGCTGGTGCTATTCACAATGCACTGCTTCCCAGCCCAGTCCTTTCCCCACAACCCTTCCCATTATCATTAATTTGAAAGTTATTGTCTCATTATCTTTGTTCCTATATTTTCAGCCTCTCCTGGCCTCCCTCCTCCCACACCATCGCCTTGACCACTACTGGGACCCATATTAAGAGGAATAATTCGTTAGAGGTGAGTATGCCTGCCGAGTGGTGAGTGCTGGTGTGTGTGCAAAGGTGTGTGTGACTTGGGTGACCTGTCAGCACTTCGGCTGTATCCGCGTTGCACAGCGATAGTTGCCGAGGGCAAATGGTCAACAACAACGGGGTGGCCTACATAGTGTCCACGACGCGCAGTTAGTACTACAGTTGCCTATTCATCCAGGAGAGCTACGTTGAGTCGTAGGAATTTTTGTAGGTGGACCCTGCCACATTGGGTTTGTTTTTGAAGGTGTTTTCGGCAATTTATTAATTATGAGTGTTTACGCATGTGAAAGGAAAGCGGATCACCCATAGAACCCCCCCCCCCCCCCCCCCCAATCATCACACGCGCGAGGAGGCAACACTCTATCCCCGTACAGATGACGACTAGTTAACTCGCTGTACTGCCTTCTGGCGAGCCAGGGTTGGATTACAGGCGTGCACCACCCTGTTGGCCCCTGACCTGATCATGCAAATTCCACATTCCTATGGCAGGACACATGACGAACACACCTACTGCTGAGTTCTCACGCTTATTTATATTAATCCCAGCGGAGGGTTGAGATGTACCGTGAGCCAACCGTGACCAGGACGTGAACTTGTAACTTTGGACTGTGAATTCCGGACTGGAAAAATCCATACTGGCAGTCGTGCGCCGTGGGGCAGGCGACACGGGCAAAGGGCGGCAGGGGGAGGAAGAGAGGGGAGGAGGTGGTCTTAGAGGCCGTGCGAATCCAGCAGAAGGCGCAGAATCCACGAACACGGCCGGCCGGCAGTGGAGTTGGTTGCGAGTTCGATGTTCAGGTGATATTCAATTTCGATTTGAGAAACTTTTTATTAAAGGATTGACAGTCAAAGTGACGGTTGTGTAACAATGCACGACTGGCCAGCTACACGTAACAGTTGGTTTTATAAGTCAAGGTGGTGCAATTGCGAATGCTGTAGCAACTGAATTTCGAACTAGCGACCAATTGTGCTGCAAACACTTCCCTCATCGTCAAGGTCTTGGCCACGCCCGGGAATTGAACTCGGGCAGGCCGAGGTCATAGCGCAGCGTGCCGACCACCACTGCAGCAGGACTGCGATTGCTCAGTCTCCTGCCCCAAGGGCCGTCCATAGGGGAAGAGGCCCGGGGAACATCTGCGGGGGCTGCTGCCCCTCGCCTGCACCGAATTGTCGGGGCCGCTGTCCCCCGACTCCCCCGTTACGATGCGGGGTCTGTTGCCCCCCGCCTCCTGTTTCATTCTCACTGCTACTCCCCGACTGCTCTGTCGGGTTCGGGCTACCGACTCCCAACTCCTCGCCCCCCTGTGCTCCCGCCTTTGCTGCTGCCTGCGCAGGCATGTCTCAATCGGTAGGGCCGACGGCTTTACATTTACGACGCGCTACGCGGGCTTAGTAGTGGGGGTGCTGCGGTGGGCACACTCGCGAGGCAAAACATAAGGGGTGCGGTGCGCCGACGTGTCACTCCCCGGCCGGCGCTTAGCCCCCAGGATCCGTTCGCATACACGCCTTACGTGCCCAGGCGCTAATAAACCCGACTCTGCCACCTGCCCGACTCCGTACACCAATCACCCGCGAGTGCTTGGGGTCAGGGGTTAGAGGGCAGGGGTGTCCACCGTACGCACGCCACTGATTGGAGGGAGTCACTCCGCCCCGATTTAAAGGCCGTTTAAACGGCCACGCATGTGCGCGAACACCAGACGCTACACTCTCCTATTCACCGTAAACAGCCGCGTATGCACACGAACATAAAGCACTCCACCCCCCTTTCCACACTCAAAGCGATCACACGACACAGTTTTATCCTCTACTGCAGGGTTTTATTCCCCGCGAATAACCCGCTAAACTACGTGTGTTTGTGTGAGTCAGCAGACCCTAACTGCCCTATCCTTCGGGATCCTGGACTCAATTTATTCTGCCTGGCGCTCCACTTTCTACCCTCTGATTAATTAACCCAAACTCACCTCTCCCTTACGCTGACTTCCAATCTGAGGCGCCGGAGGCTGTAGAAGGGTGATGCTGTGGGTCGTCTCTGTGGAGGATTGTGCCTGGCTGCGTTGAAGCTCGTCACACGGACGACTCGAATGGCCGGCTCCAACACTCTGCTGACTTCGATGACTTGAAGGACTCTAACCTTTACTGCCTGAATCCCCCTTCCTTTATCCCACCTACAACAAAGGAATTCTGCCGTTTCGCCCCCTTGGTCTCCCGTCCAATCAGGGGCTCGGATTTTCCCGCCCTTTTGATGTTCGGATCCCAGCGCTGGTGATGTCCCCGCAGTGATCTCTCCGACGTCCGCTCTCTGCTCTCCTGCTCCCCTCCCACTGACCCGTGCTGCGTGCATGTGTCCCCATCTGCGGTGGCTTTACAGCCCCTGCCATAACCATGCAAATATAATATCAGGTCATGGCGCCGCGGTGCTGGTCAGCCTCAGGGGTAGGTCGCCCAATTCCCCGGCTGTAGGAAACCATGAAGCTTGATCCCATTAGGGGCTTCTGGATGAAAACCTGTCGGCCAGATGACCTTCCCTCCCGGCTCTACGTGGGGTATGCGTGCGTTCATGTGGGGGGTGGCGAGGGGCGTGCAGCGTCGGCGTCGTCACTCTCCGGTGCCGGCGTCACGGCGGTGGGCACGGCCCCAACGGAGCGCCTCCGCATTGGCGGCACCACACAACCCCCCGAGGTGCCAGTCCCCGTCCCGGGTTGACTGGAGCACCTCGCCTGGGTTGCCTCCACGAGGTAGTGACGTGGGGTCCGCGGGACTCATCCGGGGTTCTGGCGGTGGTCTCCTCCTCCACTCCAGTGGTTCTATTCGGTCCTTGGTACCTGCGGGCTAGGAGACAAACTCGGGGGCAGTAGGGTTCAGGGGCCGTCGCCCCCGTCCTCCCTGGCTCGGGTCGGGACCCCCTGGGGCCCGGGGCTCCGTGGGGCCCATATACTGTGCGAGGCCCCCGGGTATGGGGGGTGTGGGGACCTCGGGGTTTCGGGGTACTCGAATGGTGGGGTTCTCCCTCGCTGGGGCCGCCCTCCATGGTTTTAGTCGCCGGACGTTGACCACCATCTCCCGGCCTCTCTCTCCCCCCTGAATCAGTATCGTCCAGGGGGAGATTTGTCGTCCCACGGTCCAGGGTCCCCGCCAGTAGGTGGCTACCTTCCCCACCTGTCCGGCCCCGACGCGAGGGGTGTGCAGCTATAACTTAGAGCCCGCCGAGTAGAAGGGGGTCTCCATTCGGGGTCGGGCGCCCTGCTCCTGCCGCTGGTGTGCGGCCTCGCCTTGCGGGTATGCCCGGCCCCTAGCTCCTCGTAGGGTCTCCATTAGGTGCTCCACGGGGCGACTCCCCTCCTCCCATTGCGGCGGAGGGACACCGAACAGCAGATCTGCGGGCAGGCGAGACTCGCGACCAAACATCATTAGAAACGCGGTCTGTCCCATAGATGTGTGTACCGTGGTGGCGTAGGCGAACAGAGCATAGGGGAGGTGTTCGTCCCAGTCCCGTTTATTGGCGGCCGCCATGCGTTTAAGCTTCCCGGCCAGACTCTTTGGTTCTATTCAGTAAAGTCACGTAGGTAAAAAAATAAATCAACAAAAATCACGACGTTTCGGCCACAACACAAGCGGCCTTCATCAGGTGAAGGGACCAGTCTGTCTCGAAGGCTGCACTGGAGTGAAACAGAGCCACGCTCCGACTACGACCTTTAAGCTGTTTGAGAGGGATTAAGGTGCCTTGACAAAGGAAGTAGCATAAAAAATTTAGCATTTGATTGGCGGACTTAGCAAAATGAAAGGTGTAGCACACGGCAGTGCACCTTTAAGCTGTGTGAGAGGGATTAAGGTGCCTTGACAAAGGAATTAGCGTAAAAATAAGCATTTGATTGGCGGACTTAGCATGATGAAAGGTGTAGCACACGGCAGTGCACCTTTAAGCTGTATGAGAGGGATTAAGGTGCCTTAAAGGAATTAGCGTAAAAAAATAGCATTTGATTGGCGGACTTAGCATGATGAAAGGTGTAGCACAGTGAGTGGCACCGGCAGTGCACCCGCCTGTGCTGCGAAAGTTTGGGGTACCACTACTTGAAAAAATATACTGTACCAATGAAAGTTAGTTTAATATTTGGTTCGATTTAGAACATCTTTCCAATGGTTGCTTAATTTGAAACCATCTTCTCGGTTGAAATTGTGTCTGTGTTTGTAGATCTGAATTGCCTCGTGAACAAATCTCTGATAAAAATCTGTGGGTTTGCAAAGAACCTTGGTATTGGAGAAAATTATATCGTGATCACCCACACTGTTGTAACAGTGATCAGCCACGGCAGAAGAATTCGTTCTGCCGTGTTTCAAATCTGATTTGTGCTCGCGAATTCGGTCAGAGACATGTCGCTTCGTCTCCCCGATATAGCAATCACCGCAAGTACAACTCAATTTGTAAACCCCGGGATACTGTAAGTCAGGAATGACATCTTTCACGGCCAGAGTCTGGTTCATCCTCTCCACCATCCCATTTGCCTGGAGGTGATACGCCATAGTTCGGTCCTTCTGGATCCCGAACTCCCGGCACAGCGCCTGAAATAGCTCTGCCTCGAACTCACTACCCTGGCCAGTAATGACTCGTTCGGGGATCCCGTGCTTAAGTACATAGTGCTCCACGAATGCTCGGGCCACCACGAGGGCTGTCTTATCGGGGATGGCCACCGCTATGGGGTAGCGTGTGAAGTACTCTACCGCTACGAGAATATATCGGTTGCCCCGGTGGGATCGCGCGAATGGTCCTTGCAGGTCGATCCCAACTAGCTGATTTGTCCGACTGACGCGGAACGGTCTCAGGGGTACCTGGTATCGCGCTGGTTTCGGCCCGCATTGCTGACACGCGTGGCAGCCCTGTACCCAGGCGGCCATGTCTTGTGCTAACTTGGGCCATAGATACTGGTGACGCAGGGTCTCCCGAGTGCGCCGTTTCCCATCATGGCCCCCGAGCGGGTGGTCGTGCACCAGTCTTAGCAGCTGGGGTCGCACCTGGGCGGGAACGCAGATGCACCCTGGCTGGCCGGCTTCGGTTAGCTCCCGTACCACCCCGTTCTGCACGCACAACCGGGCATACAACCCACTCCAGGGTCCTGGTAGGGCATCCTTCTTCTCCCGTAGGGCCGCTTCCACCGCCGCCAGATCTGGATCCAGCAGCTGGGTCCGTCTCAGCTGCTCGTCATCCAGGCCTGGGAATGCACAGCCGACGTCCTCTTGGACTCGATCGGGCGGGGTTGAGCGACCCGTCGGGCCCCGGGGGGTGGGCTCCGTGCTCGCCGGGTGGTCCTCCGGGTCCCTGGTTCCTCCTGCCGGGGTCTCTGTGGCACATACTGCACTTTCTCCCGCGAGGGCGGTTTTAGTCTCGGTGCGCCCTCGGGTCTCTGCTGCTTGCCGGCAGCATCCCCCCGTGAAGCACGGGCAGGCTTCCTCCGTCCTTGTCTCGGCGCACACCACGGGCCGCCTGGACAAGGCGTCCGCGTTTTTGTGCGTCCGCCCCGCTCGGTACTCAATTTGCAGGTTATACTCCTGCAACTGCGCCAACCATCGGGCCATCTTCCCCCGTGGTACCTTGAACGTAAGGAGGAACTGCAGGGCATAATGGTCGGTGCGCACCCGACATTTCCTGCCGTACAAATACGGTCGGAACTGTTTACACGCGAAGATCACGGCATACAGTTCTTGACGAGTCACGCAATAATTCAGCTCGGCCCCACTCAGGGTCCGACTGGCGTATGCGATGACCCGCTCCGTCCCACCCTGCACCTGTGACAGCACCGCGCCCAGCCCACTACTGCAGGCGTCGGTGTCTAAAATAAAATCGGTGGTGAAATCGGGGAAAGCCAGGGTGGGGGTGTGGGTGAGGTGGTCTTTGAGGGTGGTGAAGGCTGTCTGGCAGGCCTCCGTCCACTGATAGGGGTTCTTAGGGGAGGTGAGTTGGGTGAGGGGGTGTGCAATCTCGCTGAATCCCTTTACAAATCAACGATAATAGGTGGCGAGCCCCAAGAATGATCTGATCTCCGTCAGGTTCCTCGGCCGTGGCCATTCCACTACGGCGCGCACCTTCTCTGGATCGGTGCGCACTCCTGCCTCACTGACTCGGTGTCCGAGGTACCCCACCTCGCACTGCGCAAGGTAACACTTTCGCGGCTTGAGCTTGAAATGAGCTGCTCGCAATCGCTGGAACACCTCTCGCAGCCTGGACCAGTGCTCAGACAGAGATCTACTGAACACTATCACGTCGTCCAGGTAAATCAGGCACTGTTCCCACTGTAAGCCCCGCATCACCAACTCCATCAACCGCTGGAACGTCGCGGGCGCGTTAGTGAGTCCGAACGGAAGCACTCAAAACTCAAACAGTCCCATCCGGGTGGTAAATGCGGTTTTTGGACGATCCTCCTCCGCCATCTCCACCTGCCAGTACCCGGATGCCAGATCGAGGGTGGAAGAATACCGTGCTCCTGCGAGGCTGTCAAAGGTGTCGTAGATGCGTGGTATGGGGAAGGCGTCGCCGAGGGTGACTGCGTTCAACTTTCGGTAATCAACACAGAATCGGGTCGACCCATCCTTTTTCGTCACTAGCACTACCGGGGCAGACCAGGGGCTCGCCGAGGGCTGGATTATGTTATCATGTAGCATATCCGCGACTGCCTCTTTGGTATGCTGGGAGTTTGATGGGTCGGGCTGCACCGGTGTCAATTTGGTGCTTAACAAGGTCTGTCCGGCCCACATCTGAATCGTGCTCACTGAACACGTCGGCGTACTCCTGCAATAACCCGCGCAGCTGGTCGGCCTCCTCCTTAGGTAAATCTGCCCAAGGCACATGTAACGCATCATGCAAGGGGACGATCTCGGCTCGGGGAGTCGGGCCGACTCGCCAGGCCAGGTCCTGGTTGTCCTCGGGGCGGCCAGGGTCCTCCGCCCAGAGGGCAAACACCGAGTCGTTAGAGTGGCACGCGTGCAGGGGGTGTATGGTGGCTACCATGGTGCGTCGTCGTAGCATTGCCGGGGTACTGTGTGGGTTAAACACCCGCATAAACAGTCGGCCCTCATCTGCGTTTACCAGTGTGGCTGACCCCACAACTCCGTACCACGCCGCCAACTCCGGGTGAGGAGTTAGCATTACCTCGCCCGATGGTCGGTGTGTGGGGTCGGTGGAGGGTGTTGCTACGGGCACCAGCATCCCGGCGAGCGGGCCGATGGTGACGGCCGACACCAGGGTGGCGGCCACGGGTGTGAAGCGAGGGCGATTCCGCTCCTGTCCTAGGAACGGAATTTGCTCCCCGCTGCCTTCCACCGTGGCGCATCGCTGGCGGGGCTGTACGTTGAGCCCCAGTTTCTCCAGGAGGTCTGTACCTGCAATATACTCATGGCACAACACACTCGAGATGTAGAATTCCTGTGTGCACACCTGGTGTCCGAGATGGACCTCGAGGGAGATCCTTCCCAGCAACCCCATCCTGGCTCCGCTCGCTGTGTGCAGTGCGCGATCCGGGGCCTGCAGGCGGCTCACGTCAACCCCGAGCACGCTGCAGTGCGTGGCGCTCACGAGTGAGACTACCGCCCCCGTGCCCAGTAGCATCCGGGTGCGCTGCCCGTTTACCTGTCCTTCTACCAGCGACGCGGCCCCCGTGATTCGTGCCACCAGTTCCCGTAGCCAGTCGCCCCTCGTCACTGCGCCCTTGGGTGTTGTGGTTGGAATCTGTGTATGGGTCACTCGCTCACCATTGTTACTATCGTCGTTTTGTAAAGGGACCGCGTTGACTGCACCCCTAGGTGGTCCACTCTCTAGGGGGCGTTGGCATTTAACCCTGGCGCGTTTCTAGCGCGGGCGATCTGAGGACAGTCTCTCAGTAGATGTCCTCGGCGGTCGCACAGTTAACATGCCCGGGGGGCGGTTCCGTAGGAGGTCCCCTGTCCACCCCCTCTCCCCCTTCCCGTACGCAGCTGCCCAAGGTCGGCTTCTAACTGGGTCACCCGTCCGGCCAGTCCCCCCACTGTGGAGCGAAGCTCACCCATTTCGGATTGAATGGTCTTCACATTTTTGTTCGCTTCATCCTGTATATCTTTTATACCCGTTTGTATCCCCGCTACCCAGCCCGGGGTTGTCTCGCGGGGCCCCGTAGACTCTCTTGCTCGACCCCTTACCGTGCGGGTGAGTCCCTCTTCCTCCTCCTCTTCCTCTGGGCCCAGGCTCGCGATGGCTCACTCTCGTCCCGGCCCCCGGAGCTGCGCGCATTGGCTGGAAAGTCTTTCACACTTACGCGCGCGCTCAACAAGGGTGTGAAAGGAAAGGCGGGTGCAGCTTAGATCGGGGTGCCACCATGAGGTGCGAGTCAGATATCGTAGGATTTTCTCGGAGGCGAGGTCCTCAACTGCCTCTGCCGTGTACCCTGCGCATGCGAGCTGCGTTAGCGTGCGCACGTCCTCGGCATAGTCACGCAAATCCTCGTTGGGTTGGCGGTGGCGTGCCTCTAAGGCGGTCTTTGCCTCCTCCTCATTACTCACGCCGAACTGTAAGTCAAGTTGGCACATTAGCTCTGCTAGCTGGGTTTGTGTGCTCGCGGGTAGGGCTTCTGTGAAGTCAGCCGCCCGTCCATCTAAGTGTATGGTCAGTTGCTCTAACGCCTGTGCGTCTGTCCACCTATTAATTTTTTTAGCCCCTAAAATGTTGCGGGCAAACGCCTTCCATGATGGGTCCCCTGGCCGGTAAATATATGCCTTATTTTTGCATGGGGTAATGCGGGGGTTCGTACCGCTTCTGACGCCAATATGCGGGGGCTGCTGCCCCACGCCTCCTCTGTTTCATTCTCACTGCTACTCCCCGACTGCTCTGTCGGGTTCGGGCTACCGACTCCCAACTCCTCGCCCCCCTGTGCTCCCGCCTTTGCTGCTGCCTGCGTAGGCATGTCTCAATCGGTAGGGCCGACGGCTTTACGGTTACGACGCGCTACGCGGGCTTAGTAGTGGGCGTGCTGCGGTGGGCACACTCGCGAAGCAAAACTCCGTTTTGTGCGTAAACAAAAGGGGTGCGGCGCGCCGACGTGACTCCCCGGCCGGCGCTTAGCCCCCGGGATCCGTTCGCATACACGCCTTACGTGCCCAGGCGCTAACAAACCCGACTCTGCCACCTGCCCAAATCCGTACACCAATCACCCGCGAGTGCTTGGGGTCAGGGGTTAGAGGGCAGGGGTGTCCACCGTACGCGTGCCACTGAATGGAGGGAGTCACTCCGCCCTGATTTAAAGGCCGTTTAAACGGCCACGCATGTGCGCGAACACCAGACGCTACACTCTCCTATTCACCGTAAACAGCCGCGTATGCACACGAACATAAAGCACTCCACCCCCCTTTCCACACTCAAAGCGACCACATGACACAGTTTTATCCTCTACTGACGTTTTTTTTCCCCGCGAATAACCCGCTAAACTACTTGTGTTTGTGTGAGTCAGCAGACTCTAACTGGCCTATCCTTCGGGGATCCTGGACTCAATTTATTCTTCCTGGCGGTCCACTTTCTACCCTCTGATTAATTAACCCAAACTCACCTCTCCCTTACGCTGACTTCCAATCTGAGGTGCTGGAGGCTGTAGAAGGGCAATGCTGTGGGTCGTCTCTGTGGAGGATTGTGCCTGGCTGCGTTGAAGCTCGTCACACAGACGCCTCGAACGGCCGGCTCCAACACTCCGCTGACTTCGATGACTTGAAGGACTCTAACCTTTACTGCCTGAATCCCCCTTCCTTTAATCCCACCTACAACAAAGGAATTCTGCCGTTTCGCCCCCTTGGCCTCCCGTCCAATCAGGGACTCGGATTTTCCCGCCCTTTTGATGTTCAGATCCCAGCGCTGGTGACGTCGCCGCAGTGATCTCTCCGACGTCCGCTCTCTGCTCTCCCGCTCCCCGCCCACTGACCCGTGCTGCGTGCGTGTGGCCCCATCTGTGGTGGCTTTACAGCCCCTGCCGTAACCATGCAATTATAATATCAGGTCACGGTGCCGCAGTGGCTGGTCAGCCTCGGGGGTAGGTCGCCCAATTCCCCGGCCGCATGAAACCATGAAGCTTGATCCCATTAGGGGCTTCTGGATGAAAACCTGTCGGCCAGGTGACCTTCCCTCCCGGCTCTACGTGGGGTATGCGTGCATTCATGTGGGGGGGCGGCGAGGGGCGCGCAGCGTCGGCGTCGTCGCTCCCCGGTGGTGGCGTCACGGTGGTGGGCACGGCCCCGACGGAGCGGCTCCGCTGCGGCGGCACCACACTTCCCACTGTGGGCCCCCCAACGCCTTCAACTAAAACGGAAGTATTGTAGGCCCTTGGGCTCTGGGTACTCTGAGGCCCCCAGTAATATTTTCAAAAGGAAAACAAAGTTAAGGAAAATATAATTTTATTTTACAAGACTAACAACAAATAAAATTCAGCATTCACAAATGAAATAACTCTTCACTTAATCTCTGGAGGCCCTCCAACTGGCGGAGGCCCCTGGGTTGCAGCTCCGAAAGCCCCGTGCCTTCATCCGGCCCTGCTAGGGATGGCTCTGCCTGTTCCTCACCGGGAGATGGAGTCGACCCGTCGAGTAGCAAGGAACAATCATTACCTCTTTATCTCAAGGCGACCTGGGGGGGGGGGGGGGGGTACGTCAGGTCATTTTAAATACACACAATACTCAAACGTTTAACATGTAACAAATGTGGACTAAATTCAGCAATCGTTGCATAAATATTGGACTAAAGCTGAGTAAAGGATGTGAATTTCACATTTCGAATGTTAAACACTGCACGAGAGTGGTAGTGAGAGCGGCTCACAAGCTGAAGGTAGCGAGTTAACATCCTGGCTGGGGTGGGGGGTGATTTGGCCCATCAATATCTCCGGGGTTCATAAAATGGGTACCAATTTGTGAGGAAGTCAACCGTGGATCCTGTCTAGATAAACTTGTCCCCGCCTTAGAAATGTGTAATTTCCACCACTGCCTTAGGCCTATAAATAGAACACTCGCAACAATTTCGCAATGTTCATTTGAGCAGTGAACTCACACTGTTGATATGGACACAGCTGCTGCTGCTGCTTTGTTGTGTCATCGGACATACGCCGAGATGCCAACAATGCGCTGTGCCACCTCTACACAAGCAACACTCGCTGTCCCCCACTCGCCGAATCTCACACCAACATGGTGAGTGAGTGCACGTGAGGAGTGGACGTGGCGAGTGGAATGGTGCGGAGTGAGTACACGTGGTGAGTGGAAACGTGCGGAGTGAGTGCACGAAGGGAGTCGTGGACACGTGGCGAGTGGGGAACGTGCGGAGTGAGTGCACGTGGGGCGTGGAATGGTGCAGAGTGAGTGCACGTGGTGAGTGGAAACGTGCGGAGTGAGTGCACGAAGGGAGTCGTGGACACTACCAATGAGATCTTCACTCAAAACTGCTCTAGAGGAGTTGTACACCCCTAGCTGCCACTGATATTCAGTGGCCTAAAATAAAATAAAATGTTTAGCTCCGGATGACCGCTGCAAAGTATTATCTGTATTTTGATTTACTGTGCTGATGTTAAAGGTGCATTGAAAAATGTGATACTCCGACTGATGCTCCTGTTATTTGTGGAGTGACTCATGCAGCCAGCTGTGGCTCTAGGGTTTGGTGTTACATGTTATTTATGTAGTTTATTGTTAAAAATTCGGTCACAGTTCCTATGATCACTGTTACATTGCATGTATGGCTTTATTTTGGTGATTTCTAAAAGTTTTTTGGTTTGGCCATGTTTTTGTTTATTGTAATACGGAGTTAGACTGATGGCCTTAATCTTAGTTGTGTTGTGGTTGTTGTTGTTTGATTTGCATCCCACTGGTATTTTTGCACACAGCGTTGGTGTACGGTGCTATTTCAGGAATATTTTGATGTTTTTTCCTGGATTTTCTGTTTGCACCTGCACAACGTCACTTTAGGATGTTTTCTTGTTCATGTTTTTGTTTTTTTGTTTGTTGCTGTTGCACCCGATTCAAGAGCCGAATGGCTCACAGGGCTATACCAAATAAATTAAACTATGAACTATGAAACTATGAACTATGACACGTGGCGAGGTTAAGTCCGCCCCCGCTGGGTTCGCGGCGCGGCTGACGTCACTACCCATGACGTCACCCGGCCGCGCGCTGCGCGCTGAGAAGGAGAGGAGACGCAGGTGAGAGCGGTGAGTGGAAGGTGAATGGGTGGCGAGTTGTGAGTGAAAGGCGAGTGGGAGGTGAGTGAGCAAGAGGCACAGAGGAGCGGTCGGGGGCCCCGCTGCCCCCCCGTCTCTCGCCGCCTGCACCGCGACCCGGCCGGCGTGAGAGCGACCTTTTCTGCTCTCTCGCCCCCTCGTCTCCATCCTCTCTCACTGCTCCGTCCACGCACTCTGCCTGCTCTCCATCTCCTTTCTCCGCTGTCTCTGCCCTCTCCCTGCTCTTCCCACTGCTCTTCTCACTGCTTCGCATCGCTTCCCTCCGCTCGCTTTTGCCTCTGCTCTCCCTCGCTGCTATTTCTCCTTGCCAACCCCACGCTCTGTCCACCATGCTCTCCATCTCCGCTCTCCTTGCTCTCTCTCTCGTCGCACTCTCCCCATGTATGTGTACGTATGTTCAACTTCTTTCGCACCGTACGTAGCCAACCGGAGCTAATCGGAGGTGCGGGGGAAGGACATGCTCTCCCCCCACTATCTCTCTCTTCCCCCACTCTCTCTCCCCCCACTATCTCTCTCTTCTCCCACTATCTCTCTCTCCCCCCACTATCTCTTTCTTCCCCCACTATCTCTCTCTCTCCCCCCACTATCTCTCTTCCCCCACTCTCTCTCTCCCCCCACTATCTCTTCCCCCACTATCTCTCTCCCCCCACTATCTCTCCCCCCACTATCTCTCTCCCCCCAATCTCTCTCCCCCCACTATCTCTCTCCCCCCCACTATCTCTCCCCCCACTATATCTCTCCCCCCACTATATATCTCCCCCCACTATCTCCGTCTCCCCCCCCACTATCTCTCCCCCCACTATCTCTCTCCCCACTATCTCTCTCCCCACTATCTCTCCCCCCACTATCTCTCCCCCCACTATCTCTCCCCCCACTATCTCTCCCCCCACTATCTCCCCACTATCTCTCTTCCCACTATCTCTCCCCCACTATATCTCCCCCCACTATCTCTCTCCCCCCACTATCTCTCTCCCCCCACTATCTCTCTCTCCCCCCACTATCTCTCTCCCCCCACTATCTCTCCCCCCACTATCTCTCTACCCCCACTATATCTCTACCCCCACTATCTCTCCCCCCCGCTATCTCTCCCCCCGCTATCTCTCTCTGCCCACTCTCTCTCTCCCCCACTATCTCCCCCCCACTATCTCCCCCCCACTATCTCCCACCACTATCTCTCCCACCACTATCTCTCTCCCCCCACTATCTCTCCCCCCACTATCTCTCTCCCCCCACTATCTCGCTCTCCCCCACTATCTCTCTCCCCCACTATCTCTCTCCCCCCCACTATCTCTCCCCCCACTATCTCCCCCCACTATCTCCCCCCACTATCTCTCTCCCCAATATCTCTCCCCCCACTATCTCCCCCCACTATCTCCCCCCACTATCTCCCCCCCACTATCTCCCCCCACTATCTCTCTCCCCCCACTATCTCTCTCCCCCCACTATCTCTCTCCCCCCACTATCTCTCTCCCCCCCACTATCTCTCTCCCCCCACTCTCTCTCTCCCCCCAATCTCTCTTTCTCCCCCACTATCTCTCTCTCCCCCCCCACTATCTCTCTCCCCCCACTATCTCTCCCCCACTATCTCCCCCACTCTCTCTCCCCCCACTATCTCTCTCCCCCCACTATCTCTCCCCCCACTATCTCTCTCCCCCCACTATCTCTCCCCCCACTATCTCCCCCCCACTATCTCTCCCCCCACTATCTCTCTCCCCCCACTATCTCTCTCCCCACTATCTCTCCCCCCACTATCTCTCTCTCCCCCCACTATCTCTCCCCCCACTATCTCTCCCCCCACTATCTCCCCCCCCCACTATCTCTCCCCCCACTATCTCTCTCCCCCCACTATCTCTCTGTCCCCCCACTATCTCTCTGTCCCCCCACTATCTCTTTGTCCCCCCACTATCTCTCTCTCCCCCCACTATCTCTCCAACCCCCCACTATCTCTCCCCCCACTGTCTATCTCCCCCCACTATCTATCTCCCCCCACTATCTATCTCTCCCCACTATCTATCTCTCCCCCCACTATATCTCCCCCCACTATCTCTCTCCCCCCACTATCTCTCTCCCCCCACTATCTCTCTCTCCCCCCACTATCTCTCCCCCACTATCTCTCCCCCCACTATCTCCCCCCCCACTATCTCTCCCCCCACTATCTCTCTCCCCCCACTATCTCTCTGTCCCCCCACTATCTCTTTGTCCCCCACTATCTCTCTCTCCCCCCACTATCTCTCCAACCCCCCACTATCTCTCCCCCCACTGTCTATCTCCCCCCACTATCTATCTCCCCCCACTATCTATCTCTCCCCACTATCTATCTCTCCCCCCACTATATCTCCCCCCACTATCTCTCTCCCCCCACTATCTCTCTCCCCCCACTATCTCTCTCCCCCACCATCTCTCAACCCCCACTCTCTCTCTACCCCCACTATCTCTCTCCCCACTATCTCTCTCTTCCCCCGATATCTCTCTCTCCCTCTGATATCTTTCTCCCTCCCGCTATCTCTCTCCCCCCCGCTATCTCTCCCCCGCTATCTCTCACCCGCTATCTCTCCCCACCGCTATCTCTCACCCGCTATCTCTCCCCACCGCTATCTCTCCCCCCGCTATCTCTCTCCGCCCACTCTCTCGCTCCCCCACTATCTCTCTCCCACCACTATCTCTCTCCCCCCACTATCTCTCTCCCCCCACTATCTCTCTCCCCCCACTATCTCTCTCCCCCCACTCGCTCACACATCATTCACTAACTCACTCTTCATACGCTGACTCGCACATCATACACTCACTCACTCTGCTGCTGACTCACACATCATACACTGGGGAGTGTCGTGCTGCCAGCTATGGCTGCAGTCTTTTTGTCGTACCTGTTATGTATATCGTTTATTGTTAAATTTAAATTCACAGTTACTATGATTACTGTTGTTACATTGTTTTTACAGCTTTATTTTGGTGATTCGAAAACATATGGTTAATCTAAATTGTCTTATGGTTGTTGTTGTTGGCTTGCACCACATTGATTTTAACACAGCGTTTTAACAAGTTTTTTTGCGTGGAATATTTGCTGTTTTTTTCCAGGATGTGTCTGTTACGCGTTGTCGCTTTAAGATGTTCTGTGGTCAAATTTTGTTTGTTGCGGTTGCACCCGACTTAGAGAGCCGCATGGCTCACAGGGGCTATACCTAATAAATGAAGACTTGAAAAAAATGAGAGAGAATCTCTCTCTCCCCCCACTATCTCCCCCCACTATCTTTCTCTCCCCCCACTATCTCTCCCCCCACTATCTCTCCCCCCACTATCTCTCTCCCCCCACTATCTCTCTCCCCCCACTATCTCTCCCCCACTATCTCTCTCTCCCCCACTATCTCTTTCCCCCCCACTATCTCTTTCCCCCCACTATCTCTTTCCCCCCACTATCTCTCCACCCCACTATCTCTCTCCCCCCACTCTCTCCCCCCAATCTCTCTCTCCCCCCACTCTCTACCCCCACTATCTCTCTCCCCCCACTATCTCTCCCCCACTATCTCTCTCCCCCACTATCTCTTTCCCCCCCACTATCTCTTTCCCCCCACTATCTCTCTCCCCCACTATCTCTTTCCCCCCCACTATCTCTTTCCCCCCACTATCTCTTTCCCCCCACTATCTCTCCACCCCACTATCTCTCTCCCCCCACTATCTCTCTCCCCCCACTCTCTCCCCCCAATCTCTCTCTCCCCCCACTCTCTACCCCCACTATCTCTCTCCCCCCACTATCTCTCTCCCCCCACTATCTCTCCCCCCACTATCTCTCTCTCCCCCCACTCTCTCTCTCTCCCCCCACTATCTCTCCCCCACTATCTCTCCCCCCACTATCTCCCTCCCCCCACTATCTCTCCCCCCACTATCTCTCCCCCCACTATCTCTCCCCCCACTATCTCTCTCCCCCACTATCTCTCTCTCACCCACTATCTCTCTCCCCCCACTATCTCTCTCCCCCCACTATCTCTCTCCCCCCACTATCTCTCTCCCCCCACTATCTCCCTCTCCCCCCACTATCTCCCTCTCCCCCCACTATCTCTCTCCCCCCACTATCTCTTCCCCCCCACTATCACTCTCCCCACTATCTCTCCCCCCACTATCTCTCCCCCCCACTATCTCTCTCCCCCCACATCTCTCTCCCCCCACTATCTCTCTCCCCCCACTATCTCTCTCCCCCCACTATCTCCCCCCACTATCTCTTTCCCCACTATCTCTCCCCCCACTATCTCTCCCCCCACTATCTCCCCACTATCTCTCTCCCCCAATATCTCTCTCCCCCCACTATCTCTCTCCCCCCACTATCTCCCCCACTGTCTCTCTCTCCCCCCACTATCTCTCTCCCCCCACTATCTCTATCTCCCCCCACTATCTCTCTCTCCCCCCACTATCTCTATCTTCCCCACTATCTCTATCTTCCCCCACTATCTCTATCTCCCCCCACTATCTCTATCTCCCCCCACTATCTCTCTCCCCCCACTATATCTCTCTCCCCCCACTATATCTCTCTCCCCCCACTATATCTCTCTCCCCCCACTATCTATCCCCCCACTATCTCTCCCCCCACTATCTATCCCCCCACTATCTCTCCCCCCACTATCTCTCTACCCCCACTATCTCTCTACCCCCCCGCTATCTCTCTCCCCCCGCTATCTCTCTCTCTCTCCCCCCACTATCTCTCTCCCCCCACTATCTCTCTCCCCCCACTATCACTCTCCCCCCACTATCTCCCCCCACTATCTCTTTCCCCACTATCTCTCCCCCCACTATCTCTCCCCCCACTATCTCCCCACTATCTCTCTCCCCCAATATCTCTCTCCCCCCACTATCTCTCTCCCCCCACTATCTCCCCCCACTGTCTCTCTCTCCCCCCACTATCTCTCTCCCCCCACTATCTCTATCTCCCCCCACTATCTCTCTCTCCCCCCACTATCTCTATCTTCCCCACTATCTCTATCTTCCCCCACTATCTCTATCTCCCCCCACTATCTCTATCTCCCCCCACTATCTCTCTCTCCCCCCACTATATCTCTCTCCCCCCCACTATATCTCTCTCCCCCCACTATATATCTCTCCCCCCACTATCTATCCCCCCACTATCTCTCCCCCCACTATCTATCCCCCCACTATCTATCCCCCCACTATCTCTCCCCCCACTATCTCTCTACCCCCACTATCTCTCTACCCTCCCGCTATCTCTCTCCCCCCCGCTATCTCTCTCTCCCCCCACTATCTCTCTCCCCCCACTATCTCTCTCCCCCCACTATCTCCCCCCACTATCTCTTTCCCCACTATCTCTCCCCCCACTATCTCTCCCCCCACTATCTCCCCACTATCTCTCTCCCCCAATATCTCTCTCCCCCCACTATCTCTCTCCCCCCACTATCTCCCCCACTGTCTCTCTCCCCCCACTATCTCTCTCCCCCCACTATCTCTATCTCCCCCCACTATCTCTCTCTCCCCCCACTATCTCTATCTTCCCCCACTATCTCTATCTTCCCCCACTATCTCTATCTCCCCCCACTATCTCTATCTCCCCCCACTATCTCTCTCTCCCCCCACTATATCTCTCCCCCCACTATATCTCTCTCCCCCCACTATATCTCTCTCCCCCCACTATCTATCCCCCCACTATCTCTCCCCCCACTATCTATCCCCCCACTATCTCTCTACCCCCACTATCTCTCTACCCCCCCCCGCTATCTCTCTCCCCCCCGCTATCTCTCTCCCACCACTATCTCTCTCCCCCCCGCTATCTCTCCCCCCGCTATCTCTCCCCCCGCTATCTCTCCCCCGCTATCTCTCTCCCACCACTCTCTCCCCACTATCTCTTTCCCACCACTATCTCTCTCCCCCACTATCTCTCCGCCCACTATCTCTCTCCCCCACTATCTCTCTCCGCCCACTATCTCTCTCCCCCCACTATCTCGCTCTCCCCCACTTGCTCTCCCCCCACTATCTCTCTCCCCCCACTATCTCTTTCTCCCCCCACTATCTCTCTCCCCCCACTATCTCGCTCTCCCCCTCCCCCCACTTGCTCTCTCTTCCTGTGCCCGCGGGTATGCGGGAGGTCACGGTGACCGTGTGGCCGAGTCCACGCAACTGAGGCCACGACGAATCCTCCATCTGCCATAGCCGTGCTCTGTCCACTGCTGGTTCACGTTTGCTATTAATCCGCTCTGCGGTGGAGCGAGTGGCTCGCAATAAGAGGTTGCGAGATCAAATCCTGATTGAGAATTGACTCAGCCCATCATTCCTCCCGGGGTAGACACCAAAAAAGAGTGTAGCACTCTGGGGACGACGGGCCTAGTCCAGTGGATGTCTTCCGGATGGTCGGCAACCCCAGCCATGGGAATATGGAATTTCCGCCACTGTCACTGCATTGCTGTAAGCAGGTAATTATCAAC
Organism: Petromyzon marinus; assembly: GCF_048934315.1. Lineage (NCBI taxonomy): Eukaryota > Metazoa > Chordata > Hyperoartia > Petromyzontiformes > Petromyzontidae > Petromyzon > Petromyzon marinus. The sequence goes on along the minus strand of NC_133707.1, from coordinate 12,236,291 downwards.
AATGTTTCAATGTGGTTCATTTGAGCAAGCGATCACTTTGAAGTATTTCATCATCAGCTGTGCTCTGCCCACTGCTGGATGCCCGGCCAGGCTCTCTCTCCCCCGTCTTGTCTCTGCACTTTGTGCCTCGTCAGCAGCGCCACTCCACATTCTTGTTGCCGAGTCCGCGGGGTTGTGAAAGGCATCTTAAAAGTTGATTCTGCCCGTGTCACGGTTGGGACAGGCTGCGGGGCTTTAGCAGCCAAGCAGGAATGCTCTGTATGTAGACGTGAAATGCCACTGCGGGTCACTTGAGGGAGCGGTTCAAAGATGTGTTTTTTACTTTTAACGAATTTAATTTTAACAGGTTAGGGCCACTCAGGAGCTATGTAGCTCTTTTTCAGAAGCGACCTGGCTATTACACATGATAGCTCAACGAAGTGGTATCATGTGAAATTTTATAGCAGGCAAATGCTCCTAATTGCATGATTCTAAGTGTGGAGGGGAAAACCGTAGAAAAATCCACACTCCCACGGGGAGAACACGTGAACTCCAAATATACAAGCGTCAGGGTCAGGATCGAACCCACGACCTCCTGTATACCAGGCGAGGTAGTTAACATCTCGCCACCGTGACTTCTGATGATACGCTGCTTGTCGAAAACGGTCCAGAGTATGATAAAGTATTAAAGCTTTCGTGACTGCATAAAATTACTCATTGGTTTTTTCGGTAAAGTCACGTATGTAGAAATGCAAGTAAATTATATTAAAACAAAAAACAATCACGACGTTTTGATCACAACGCACGCCATCTTCATCAGGTGTCAAGAACTAATCACGGAGGTAAATACAACAAAAAGATGAGAGACGAGAAAGCAACAAACTTAAAAAAACATTATGTGAAGCACATCCAGTCAGGCCAACAACACAATTAGACACTTCCTGGCGGACCACGAATTTCAGAAGAGTGTTAAATTTCGTGTTCAACCTTTGGGTTGCACATACCAGCATAGATAGAATGAAAAATACGAGGTACACGGTCGGTAGAAATACATATACAAGTCCACCAAGAGGTAAGGAGGGAGGAAAGACGGACAGGGAGGCAGAGAGAGGGGGGGCGGAGGGATGAACAGAAGCTTAAATAGGAAATACGGTTGGAGGGGGGGAGGGGCCAGAGCGAGAGCAGCAGCTCAAACGCACATCTTACACATACAAAACGGCAGCTCAAAAAAGGACCACCTCTTGTAAATACAAAACGGCACCTCAAAAAGGGCACATCTTACACATAATTACAATGGTAACTTCCCCGTAGAAGTGTGATAATAAAGTATTAAAGTTTTCGTGACTGCATAAAATTACTCATTGTTTTTTTCGGTAAAGTCACGTAAGTAGAAATACAATAAAATGATATTCAAACAAAAACAATCACGACGTTTTCGATCACAACGCAAGCGATCTTCATTAGGTGTCAAGAACAAATCACGGAGGTAAATACAACAAAAAGATGAGAGACGAGAATTCAACAAACCTGAAAAAACATGTGAAGCACATCCAATCAGGCCAACAACACAGACACTTCCTGGCAGACCACGAATTTCAGAAGAGTGTTAAATTTCGTGTTCAACCTTTGGATTGCACATACCAGCATAGATATAATGAAAAATACGAGATACACGGTCGGTAGAAATAACATGATGCCAATTTGTACAGAAGCTAAATACCCATGTCAAACTATGATCGCCATGACGAGAGGGCTAAAGGTTTGTATAGTTTTGCTGTTCCTCATACATTGCAGGAGTGCAGACGAGTGGTTTACTATATGGTCCATATAATGGGTTGCATGGCCACAATCACACTCCTGTGGCTTGTTTCCTTAATATCCCATTTATGAATGGGAAGTGCACGTCGGCCTGTCGATGTTCCCATGTGCTTGATGGTTACACAGGTGTCTTCGAGGAGGAATGTCAAAGCCAGCAGGTGTGTGATGTTTGGGTTTCGAATGAGGTGTTTATTCTTGATTATGCATTGTTCCACTTTGTGCACGGTGGTGGTGTTTTGACATCTTGCCCATAATGCTGTGGCCCATCTTAGTGATGCCCACGAATTCACCACCACGATTATAAGCCTGAGTTTGGGATGATGATAGGATTAAATTTTAATATTCCAGTGAACGTGTAAAAATACCCATAATGTGATGTTGATTAATCTACAGTGGCTGTGGATCAAATGCTGGGCGCATGACTTCCTGCTGTTGGGGTAGTTGCTACAAAGAGGCACATTGTAGGGTGAAGTGTGCGATGGAGCAGGAAATCGCTCTGCCCCGTGACATAAGAAGCAGGACCCATACGTGCACTGTGGTGAATGCTGGGTAACAGCTGTTTGCTCATAACAAAAAAACAAACCTTTCAGTTGTATCTTCATCTTTGCTGTCGCGTGCTGAGACAAATAATCCACCAGGACCTCTCGCAGGGCAGTGAAATAATTTGTGTTAGAGAACGGCCTTGCCTCAGTGACCTATGATACACAGAGTAGTGGGCAGCACTCTCCCACCTATCCTACCCCTGAGTATAATGTTTGTCGCGTGGCAACCAAACCGTTCTTTTGTTAATTTCCAGAGCTGGAATCGAAGAACAAAGCCAAATGAAGTAGACAACGAAATATATGTGATTGTGGTTTTTGTAGACTTGCTGGTCATCGGCCGGGACCATAACTTGGCTTGAGAACCCAGTTTAACCGCTGGTGGCAGCCACCTGGATTCGAGCCCAGGGTTTCCGCGGTGCCGGCTGAGCTCACATCCACCGGCCACGTCAGCTATTTGAACGCTTTGGTAAATGTCTGACCGTTGCCGTTCTTTTTGGGGAAGTTGGCTTTAATTTGTTGGAGAGAAAATAGTAGAGGTCCGGTCAATACATATTTTCCTTTGTTTAGATTGTCTCTTCACGAATTTGGCATTCGCTGGCCCTTCATGCTTGTACAAATACAATTTAATCCTCCTGAGTAGCCATATATCTATATTAATAGATTGACTCCCTGCTCATCTCAGCATTGAGGCATCGATGCTTATTTCTTTAGAGCACTGAGCCAGTGGTGAAAATACAACATTCCTATGACAGTGGTGAGTCTATTTGTAGAACACTTACTGTTGACTTCCCCACAAAGTGGTACCTGTTTTAACAACCACGGAGGGATGATGGGCTAAGTCAACCCCGAGTCAGGATTTGAATTCACAAACTTACGATTGCGAGCCACTCGCTCTACCCCTGGGCCACCTGGCCAGCTATGCCCGTAATGTCAAGTGGTGTTCGTGGCCATCTTGTAAGGTCCAATTTGGTGTACAATGGAGTGTTGTGGCCAGACTCAAATATGGCATCATTTCTCACCCTGATGGTGCTCATGTTAACACATTCGACTCGCTGCTACTTGCTTAAGGCTGAGTCGCACTAAGGGAAGTCTAAGACACCTGAATATACCGCTGATTAGCAAGGTTGGCCACGTACGGTGCAAAATAGTTCAACATACATACAAATGTTACGCATTGTCAGAAATAGAATTGGGGGATGGTGTGGCTAAAACCATGTATGGCCGACTTTATCTCCCTGGTGCTGATTTTTACACACTACACCAAATACTCATTTAAGGCTGAGTCGACCTAGGGGAGGCCCAAGACTGGTTTATGCATCATTTACCACTGATATTAGCTGTGGCCAAGATTGGAGCTCAAATTACTTGGTCTATAGTACCGTAGTGCAGTGTGCTAACCACTGAGTCACCTCTCCACCCGCACCCACAAAGACAAAGATTCCCTGTGTAGCCTTAACACACTGGGACAAGTATCTATGAAGGCGGGCACGGCACACGAGGGGATGGGTGGCCAGTACCACTCCCAGCCGCCTTTGTCTCCCTAGTGGCGGTGGTTGCACACCACACCAGGTACTAATTTGAGGCTGAGTTAACCTAGGGGAGGGAACGCGTGTCTCCTTGTTCTTTAGCACGGGCTTATTTTGGTGTTTCCACTGTGGCGCTTGGTAGAAGTGCCAGATGGAGAGGTTACCCAGGCCCCTCGCACGCATCGATCGATCTACACACACATCCCCTACTCACACCAGCACGGCCCGCACACACACACTCAGCCTGCACCACACACTCAGCCTGCACCACACACACAGCCTGTACCACACACTCAGCCTGCACCACACGCTCAGCGTGCACCACACACTCAGCCTGCACCACACACACAGCCTGCACCACACACTCAGCCTGCACCGCACACTCAACCTGCACCGCACACACAGCCTGCACCGCACACACAGCCTGCACCACACACACAGCCTACACCACACACACAGCCTGCACCACACACTCAGCCTGCACCACACACACAGCCTGCACCACACACACAGCCTGCACCACACAAACAGCCTACACCACACACACAGCCTGCACCACACACTCAGCCTGCACCACACACACAGCGTGCACCACACACTCAGCCTGCACCACACACAGCCTGCACCACACGCTCAGCCTGCACCACACGCTCAGCCTGCACCACACGCTCAGCGTGCACCACACACTCAGCCTGCACCACACACACAGCCTGCACCACACACTCAGCCTGCACCGCACACTCAACCTGCACCGCACACACAGCCTGCACCGCACACACAGCCTGCACCGCACACACAGCCTGCACCACACAAACAGCCTGCACCACACACTCAGTCTGCACCACACACTCAGCCTGCACCACACACTCAGCCTGCACCACACACTCAGCCTGCACCACACGCGCAGCCTGCACCACACGCACAGCCTGCACCACACGCACAGCCTGCACCACACGCACAGCCTGCACCACACGCACAGCCTGCACCACACGCTCAGCCTGCACCACACATACACACCACCTGCGCTGCACTACACACTGGGGTGTACAAGCCACAATGCATCATAGACTACAGTACACCACACTCTACAGCACATGCACACACTATAGTACACACGCTACACTCCACCACGATACAGTATACCATGCTATTTATAAACATACACGGACAAGAACACACACAGATACACACACAGATACACACACGAGGACACAGATGATACACAGACACACATAGCACACATATAAATAATACAGGTGCTGTACACGCACAATTGGGGTAAAAAGCGCGCCAAAACAAACCGCCGAGGAAAACGTTGAAACAAAAAAAAGGTTAAACAATAAAAAACGCTAAATACATACGATGAGCACCTACCTTCACACACTTTCATGAGGAGGCTTACAGCAGAGGTCTCAGTTGGGCGGCATCTTTTCATTGGGTGCGCAATGTTGTGTGGAAGCTACCTGGTCTAGAATGAGGAGGCTTAACCACAGCCTTCGCTCGGAGATTCGGAGAGCCGTGCGGCGCTGCAAGGGTGAGTAGTGGCGGGTTGCTGAGGAGATGGAATCTGCCTCAGTGGCCCGCAATCACAATTCACTATATAATTCCAGCAAGCATCTTACAGCGCCTCACCTATCACCATCCTTCAGGGAAGAATGGTAATCTGATCTCCGACCCCCTGGAACAGGTCTGCAGGTTTGCAGAGCATTTTTGTGAGGTCTTGGGGGTGGAGAATTCCCTCAGCTCAGGCAACATCATGGGGCAAGGTGGGGACGACCCTGCTTGGGCTGCCGTGCCTCAAATATTGGCAGAAGTAGTCGTCCCTTCTGAATGGTTGGCTGAGGTGCCATCTGTGGAGGAAGTGCGAGGGGCGATCCGAATTTTGAGACCAGGACAAGCGCCGGGCAGAGACGATCTCCCAAGCGTAATGCTGAGGGAGGGTGACATGTGTGCAGACTGGCCTACATGACATCATCACAACTGTCTGGACCACAGGACGGGTTCTGCAGGATTGGAAGAATGCCCTGGTGCTCCCTCTCTTTAAGAGGGGGGACCACACAGATTGTAACATCTATAGGGGCATCTCTTCTCAGTGTGCCGGGAAAGGTCCTGGCAAGGATTAGTCAACATCGCCCTGCCAGGCACGCTAAGGGAGAGGCTTGCAGAAACCCCCAATGTGGTATCAGACATTCCTGCACGGATGTCATTCTGTCCGTCTGCTACAGCAGAAGTATATAGGGAAGTCCAAAAAGACCTACATCTCTGCTTTATTAACCTGGTCAAGGCCTATGATACCATCAACAGGCCAGGGCTGTGGGAAGTTCGTGCTTTCGGAGTCCCCGACTCTGCTCACAATCATTAAGGCCCTTCATGATGGGTGTGCAGGCTTGGGTAAACCTACGTGGCTAGGAGACGAAGCCATTCCCTATTCACCTTGGGGTGCGACAGGAATGTCCCCTGGCTCCCACATTATTTTACATTATCTTTGACCACGTGGTTCCAGAAGCTTCCCATGGCTGTACCGGAGGAATTTCCATCTGGTACAGACACGAGGGGAGGCTGATTGATGCACGGGTGCGGTCGAGGGATGGCTCCCTATTGGTCAACCATTTTATGTATGCTAATGCTGCTCATTCTGAGGGGGAGTTGGAAGCACTGCTGTTGAACCTGGAGTGTGCCACTAAGAGGTGGGGTCTTACCATCAGCACCACCAAACTAAGCACCTGCCTGGGTATTTTGAGCCACCAAACACTCCACCCCCTCAGCTAGTAATGGAGCAGTTTTGTAGAGAGTGGAGAGTTTCCCATACCTGAGCAGTGTGCTGATTATCAGCTCTGGTTTGATAGTAGAGGTCTCACTCCGAATCAGTCGGGCAGCATTATCTTTTCAACGGCTGCACAATGCTGTGTGGAAGCTACCTGGTATGTTGCTCCGCACGAAGCTTCAGGTCTTCTCGGCCACAGTCATGCCCTCCCTTCTCGATGCTTGTGAAACGTTGGACTCTTAAAATTGAACATTTGCGTCGTTAGACACATTCAGGCTGACATGCCTATGATCCATCCTTGGTTTAACTAGGCTGGATTGTGTGAGGCGCTAACAAATCATTGAAAGATCTGAACACATTCCCTATAGTGAGCTCATGTAGCCCGCATGCACAGCCACTGTTTGCCCAAGCAGCTTCTGTTTGGTCGCATAGAGGGGGCTAAACGGGCAAGACATGGTACGGGAGGATGTGGAGCTGAGTGGACTTGCCAAAGACTGGTACCCGCGGTGTCAAGATTGGCATCTATGCTCGTGAAGGACGTTACTGGGCAGTTGGAGGCAGTCGCCCTCCAGTAAAAACAGAGGGCAGAGGAGAGACTTTCACAACAATGAGCGGAGCGCCGGGTGGCTGAAATGCAGCAAGTTGGTACAACTGGTACATCTACCAGTCATATCAGTCAGCCAACCCATGGCACCTGGGTCTGTCTCGAGACCTGTCAGCGAACCTTGGACACTTCACGTGGCCTCAAAGTGCACCTGGCCTGGCACAGGCGCCATGGTGACATCACCGTTAAACCTTTATTATGGGTCTTGCTCCCCATATGCACGTTTGGTGCCAGATGCCAGTTGGCCCATTACACACCGGCTAAGTTACCATTTAGGAGATGCATCGTATTGTCGGAGGACATGGTAAATGTAGTGTTGTTGGATTTCCCTCTGGAATTAACGGGGTGTTATCAAGCTTGTCCTAAGTTGCGGGGGTTTAAATGCACACTAATGCATGTGCATGTTTGTGCACAAGCTACATTTGCATGTCCACACACAGACACCGATTTAAATGACAATGCTGGGCTTAAGCCCACACTTATTCAGTTGTATGGATTGTTTGCATGAAGGTGTAGACATTCACCAGGACACCTGGAAGGCACCTTATCTTGTGAGATGCAGGGAGCGAAGTGTACAGGGTGGAGTAGACTTCGGGGCTATGGCCTGACCAGCATATTGAAGTATGGTCAAATAGGCCCACATGACCCGCATGGCATGCGGACTTCTGCATCGGCTGTAGATGAACAGAATGTGTTTACACTTGTAGTGGCATCCACGGAAACACACACGAGAACTTGGAGGCAACATGTTTATTACAACACCCCGACAGGGTAACTACATAAATGTAAGAGATAACGACATAGGTGGTAACAACTTCTACTAACGACATAACCACAATGGGCAACTACATAACCGGGTCAGGTCAGTAACATACTGCCTGACCCATGATGCCGAACGTGACAACCGAAGATCGAGGAGACGTAGCATGGCGGGTTGATTCCAGAAGACAGCCCGGATTGGTGCTCAGGACTTCCCTTTTATGCCGCTGAGCATGGCCTGGCTTCGCCCTAGGCCACGCCCCTTTCTATATCCTACTAGAAGGTTCTGGGCCTTATGTCAGGTGTCCCTCTCGCCACCCCTTGGCCTCCCTCGCTACCCTCTCCTGATCACGTGCCCTCTCGGGTTCACCCAGACTGTCATGTCCTGAAGTGCCCTCTCTGGCTGTCACCAGAAGCATGCCCCCTAGGGCCCGCTTCTATGCAATACACACTCTGGTGCCAGAGACGCTAACATGCACAGTACCACTCTTCCAGTAGCTAGCGCTAGATGCCGTAGTGACTCAATATACATCACTACACAAGCACACCTCAAGAATTGCAGATCTCTGGGCCACACACCCAGTTTGTCGACTGGATGGGGATTGGGTATTCACAAAACACGGGCCTTGAGCATGAAACCGCATTCAGAAATTGACGCTCGGTGAGAAACCAGGAATATTAAAAAAAAATAAACTCCATGTGACAAATTAAGTGAGAGCCCCCTACATTGGGGAAGATGCTAGGAAGAAAAGAAAGCCAGGATCGGTGATGTATGTTGAACTTCTTTCACACCATACATAGCCATCTGTGCTCATGGGAGTTGCAGATGTGAACAGGTCACCCCATCGATCATCAGGAGCATCGCGCACAGTATGCATGGCGCCTGTTCTTTGGCCGATTGGCCCGGGCTCGGTCGACTGAACTTTGGCGGACCTTAGAATCTTTATTTATCCTTGAGAATACGATGAGCTCTGAAGCTCTTTTTCACAGATGTCCAGTAGAGGCGGGTCAGAAGGTTGTAACAACAACAATGCAAAAAACGATAGGTGTACAAAGTATAGGAAAGGTAAGCAAATCACTTCAAATAATTACGTAATTCAGATTAATTACATAAATGTAAATTGCATAAGTACACCAATTCCCAAGCTTGGGCAATGCAGCAAAACAACAGCAAAAACAGTCCCAGGCCACACAAAGACAACACACAGTCCATTATGAGACCTCCTTTGCCAGTAACAAGATATAGTAATAGGTTTTACCCTTATAACTGGCACAAAAACTGACACCTTTATTCAAGGTATCATGTTTGCAATAACCACAACACAAGCAGTCAAAATGCAAACAAAAGAGACAACTCTGATAATAATATGCACTGTCCTTGAATTTGATTGGTCCACACCCGAGACGGCTTTTCTTAGAGCCTAGTCTCCACTGGTGTTGGACCAGAAGATGCCAAAAGGCATACAACTCAAAAACAGCGCACTATCAGAGTATTGAGGGCTCGGGGTGAGCATTTACATTATGAGACCTCCTTTGCGAGTAACAAGATATAGTAATAGGTGTTACCCTTTTAACTGGCACAAAAACTGACACCTTTTTTCATAGCATCATGTTTGCAATAACCACAAAACAAGCAGTCAAAATGCAAACAAAAGAGACAACTCTGATAATATGCACTGTCCTTGAATTTGATTGGTCCACACCCGAGACGGCTTTTCTAGAGCCTAGTCTCCACTGGTGTTGGACCAGAAGACGCCAAAAGGCCTACAACTCAAAAACAGCGCACTATCAGAGTATTGAGGGCTCGGGGTGAGCATTTACATTATGAGACTAGGCTCTAAGAAAAGCCGTCTCGGGTGTGGATAAGGATAGTGCATATTATCAGAGTTGTCTCTTTTGTTTGCATTTTGACTGCTTGTGTTGTGGTTATTGCAAACATGATGCCTTGAATAAAGGTGTCAGTTTTTGTGCCAGTTAAAAGGGTAAAACCTATTACTATATCTTGTTACTGGCAAAGGAGGTCTCAATGTAAATGCTCACTCCGAGCCCTCAACACTCTCATAGTGCGCTGTTTTTGAGTTGCACGCCTTTTGACGTCTTCTGGTCCAACACCAGTGGAGACTAGGCTCTAAGAAAAGCCGTCTCTGGTGTGGACCAATCAAATTCAAGGGCAGTGCATATTATCAGAGTTGTCTCTTTTGTTTGCATTTTGACTGCTTGTGTTGTGGTTATTGCAAACATGATGCCTTGAATAAAGATGTCAGTTTTTTGTGCCAGTTAAAAGGGTAAAACCTATTACAACACAGTCCCTTAATAGGTGCTGGCTGAGATGCATGTGGGCCTCTCCCAAAGCCGCGCGTCAGGCAGTCGCATTTGAGTGAAACCTCCAAACCTTTCTTTCCTGGCAACCTGCTGCGTTGTTGGTCACGGAGACATCGGCTGTTTTTGCAAAAAAAACTAGACAAGAGAAAATTGCCAACATGTGAAAAGAGCCGATTGGCAATATGTTCAGGAGCTAAATACCGATGTTGAGGTCTGATCACCATGACGAGAGGGGCTACAGGAGAGGGTTTATATAGTTGTCCTGGTCCTCCCCCCTCATTGCAGGAGTACAGACTACAGCGGTTTACTACACGGTCCATAGATTGGGTTGTATGGACACAATCGCACTCTGGCTTGTCTTTAATTTCCATTTATGAATGAGACGGACGCAGTGGCCTGTTGATGATGTGTTGATGTGGTTGATGGTTACACCAGTGTCTTTGAGGAGGAATGTCAAAGCCAGGAGGTGCGACAGTAGCTTTCTCACGGCCTGCCTGTGACATGCTTTTGTGTCACCTGCTATCTGGGTGAAATGGACATCGTTAATTCGGATCCAAATGAGCCGATATCTCACGGTGATGCCGGAGCCCACATACTGAGCGCAAGACGTCCACGGTCAACAGTCCGATAAACATCAACACACGACACACACAATCTTGTGCCGCAAGATTGTGCAGCAGGGCAGGATACATATCGGAAAGCTGAATGAGTACTGTACGTGCAATAATGTTGTATTACGTTACGTCTTTATTGGTGTTTGTGGCATGTATAAGTAAAACTGATTTTGCATACCATGTACATGCATGTAAATATACAAAGACAAAGATCCCCCGTGTAGCCTTAACTGACTGTTGGGGCAAGTGTTGTTAGCAAGCACCTATGAAGACCAGCATGGCACACGAGCGGGTGAGTGGCCAACACTAATGCCTTTGTCTCCGCAGTGCTGATGTGTACACACTGCACCAGGTACTCATTTGAAGCCGATTCAATCTCGGGAGAGCGCCAGGATCGGTTCAGATATTCGCCACTGTTATTGGTCGTGAGTGGGAATCAAACTGGTCACCATGTTCATAGTGCAGTGCGCTAACCACTGCGCCACTGCTCCCCACAAAATATACATACACACATATAATTAAATATTCATGTTTTTTGTTTCCAAAATTTAAATGTTTTTTTCTTTTTCTCCAGGAAGGCAACTGATTCTCCTGGGACATTTCTGGTTGCTGAGAAGTCTAATCTGCCATCATAATTCGGCTGCCCTCTCACCATGCCTTCTCCATGTCGACTGCGGCCTTCCTGGATAGACTGCTCGATGCTCATTCTTGCCCTCTACCCTATGCAATCATGGTCTCACACGTCAGAGGTCTCCGCTGAAATGTTACTGCAAAAAATTCTGGAAAAATACGGAGCGAACGGGTCACTCACAGTGGAGCAGCTAAAGAACACTTTTCAAATGAGTCTCAACCTGAGCACAGAAACTCAGATCGCAAGGACCCACCCTGAAAGCAACTCTGTTAAAGAAAATTCTTCCAGGGTAAGTTATTCAAGTTTTCATTACGATGTCCACGTGCAGCTTTATTTCTAATTAATTTGTCATCGGACTCGTTAGCCAAAAGAATACGCGCCATTAAATAGTCCGAGTGGTTTCCCATTCGCACGAGCATGGAGGACTTGCTCTTCTCCTGCTCACAGGCTCAGCCAGTGGTGTAAATTCCACATTCCTAGTTTTGCCGAGGTTGGCGCCACTTGACTGTTCCGCTTCGTTTGAGTGTTCACGTGCACTGGAGGCCAGTAACACTATGTCCCGCACACAGCGGGGCCAAGCAGGGCTGCTGGTCTTCCTTAGTCAAACCTCTCCCCTCCCACACCTCCACGGTGGCGCGGGGGGGCTCGACACGTAACCCTTCTCCAGTCAAACTGATGACGCGGCGATGCTGGAGCCCACCATAAAAATTAACCCGCTTACATGACCATGATTTTGAAAATAAACGTCTCTGACATTTCACCCACTAAATGCACCAAATACACACAACAGCTGCGTCCAAAGTTTATTTTTCTTAACCAGGCAAGAACTCGGTAGACCAGGGAGAGTCTCTTTTGCAAGAGTGACCTGGTCACCAAAATTACTGGACCCGGCCAATAAAAACACCGAGGACTCTAACCCCTTTAAACCACCGGTTGCATGCTAGTCTTGTATTCTTACATAACCGATTTAAACTGAAAGTGACTGACCTGCATAGACTGGTGGTCTCTTCCTGTAGCTATTCACAGCATGTTGCGGCTCAGTCTGGCTGTGTCGATTTCCCTGATTCGCAGCCCAGTTTGAGCCGTCATTCCAACTCAGTGACTGCTTCATCAGAGAGACGTACGTACACGACATGTCTAACATTCCCCACTGACGCGTCCTCCCCATTTGTTTAAAAATATCTAAGCCTATCTCTCCAGCTGATGACATTGGCAATGAGGGCATTCTGGGAGACCACTGTGACCCGATGGTTTAGCGTTTGAGGTTTTTGCCAGCTGCGAGCAGCACCTGGCTTCCACGTTAGAATACTCTGAGAAGGTTCGTTACCAGGCTTCGTGCAGGATGCTTTAATCACCTAATCCATACGATTAGTGCAACCTCTGATCACTGAGCAACTCACAAAAAAGTTGTACTGCTAAACATGGACAGAAGAGTTACGAATCACAAATATCTCATGGGTTCATCAGAGAGGAATGGTGAGCATTCCTAACCTCAACCATAACACGCATGGGTATCAGGGACTATCTCACACAAGTTTGTGACGCCGACCAGGGTGCTTGTTATTGAAGTGTTATTTTGGGAACACAAGCCACGTGGGTAACTCGACCGGGACCACAGATTTAATTATTCAAAGCCACTACTACGAGAGTGGCCGGCAAGACTGGCCTCTCTGCTCCTGCTAGGTTTCGTATATGCGCTGCTACTACCCAATCATTGCAGTGGCTTTCGTGACGCTACTCTCGTTATTTTATTCAGCAAATGCTTTTACATACAGTTAGAGAGCCAGATATGCAAGAAAAATAAGCAAATACATATGCTTGTTAGTTTTTATGTGAGTGGACGTCAGCCCACGGAGCCACAGAACCATGTCACAGCCTCCTCCAGCATGTGCAGGACAACCAATCTGCCCGGCACGCTCTAACAGATTTCACAGCCAGAGACGATGCGTACCATGGTCTCCTGCTTCCCGCATTCACACAGGGGACTATCACGTAGTATGCCCCCTCGATGTTCGGAAACGACACCAACCCCCTGGTCACACCGGAATCGATTAAACTGAACCCACTGGCGCCTTGGGAGGTTAGGTCGAAGCCAGGCATCTGGGCAGACTCATCATGGGCCACATTCTTAGGTTAAGAGTTCCTACATCCCATCCGCAGTGCTGCTCTTACAAATACAAGTAGGTGTCATCCGCCCTTTCAACACGCATGGAGGCATCGGTGCTCTTCTCCTTTACAGTCCTGAGGAAGTGGTGGAAATGATAGAGCTGTTCATACTCTTTGGTTCTTTCGGTAAAGTCACGTAGTTATAAAATAAATCCCGACGTTTCGGGCGCAACACAAGCATCCGTCATCAGGTGGGAAAGTATGATCTGCTGCTAAGGCAGACTTTTAAAAGGTTTGAAATGGGTGTAGCCCAAGGGTCATAAAGAAGTGGGCGGGGCTAGTGATGTTAATGTGAGAAATTAGCATGTAAATGTAAGAACGGAGAGCGGCCTCCTCGATGAGGGCACGGAAGTGGTTATGTTAATGTGAGAGATTAGCATGTTCATGTAAGAACGAAGAGTGGTGCCATCCAAAGGCATGAGAGTGCAATCCAAAGGACATGTGAGCATGAGAGTGCAGTCCAAAGGACATGTGAGCATGAGAGTGCAATCCAAAGGCATGAGAGTACAATGCAAAGGCCATGTAAGCATAAGAGATCTAAGAGAGGCATAGAGAGACACAGAGAGTCGGAAATAACAGCTGACATAGGCAGTTAACACTTTACCTGGTTAATAACGTCCTTCCAATGATTGCTCAGTTTGTACCCATCTTCTCGGTTGAAGTTGTGTCTGTGTTTATATATCTGGATGGCTTCATGAACAAATCTCTGAATGTAGCCAGTAGGTTTGCAGAGTACCTCCGTCTTGGATAAATCTATTTCGTGTGAGCCTACAGCGTTAAAACAATGATTAGCAACGGCAGAGGTATTGGTCCTACCGCGTTTCAGATCTGCCTTGTGTTCACGAACGCGGTCCGAGACATTTCGTCTCGTTTCCCCAATGAAACTGCTGCCGCAACCACAACTCAGTTTGTAGACACCAGGGTATTGCATGTCAGGAATCACATCCTTTACAGATGGGATTAAATCACGGATTTTGTGTACTGTGTTGAAACGAACCTGGATCTTGTGTTTTGTTTAAGATTTTGGAAATATTTTTGGTAACCCCTGCTATGTATGGCAAAGTGATGGTTTTGATTGGATCCTCAGAAGGTTGTCTCCCCATAGTTGGGGAGACAGCTTTGCGGATTGTACGGTCCGAGTATCCGTTCATCCTGAGGGCTTGGTGTACGTGCTCCAACTCACTGGCTAGGTGGTGCTGGTCGGAGATGCAACGGGCCCTATGGTGTAGTGTTTTAATGAGGGAATTCTTCTGGACTGGATGGTTGTGGGAGTCAGGA
Organism: Petromyzon marinus; assembly: GCF_048934315.1. Taxonomy (NCBI): domain Eukaryota; kingdom Metazoa; phylum Chordata; class Hyperoartia; order Petromyzontiformes; family Petromyzontidae; genus Petromyzon; species Petromyzon marinus. Next base: position 12,221,288 of record NC_133707.1, on the reverse strand, counting down.
TTTAGATAGGCATCCATGTGGGTGGCTTTCCTGTAGACCGAATGTCCCAACGAGCCATCAGGTCTCTTCTCGATCAAAACATCCAGGAATGGTAGCTTGCCATCCTTTTCCACTTCCATGGTGAATTTGATAGACGGGTGTATGGAATTGATGTGGTTGAGAAATTGGTTCAGTGCTGGCAGGCCATGTGGCCAGATGACGAACGTGTCATCTACGTATCTCTTCCACAAGGAAGGACATAGGGTGGATGTCTGGATGGCATCTGTCTCAAATTTCTCCATGAAAACATTCGCGACCACTGGCGATAAGGGAGAACCCATTGGGGTAACCTCATTTTGTTTGCAGAATGTACCATTCCAGGTGAAGTATGTGTTGGTAAGGCAGTGCTTTACCAAAGTTGGTACATCTGGATTCAGTCCTTGTTGGACCAAGTCTTCAATGATTGCAATGGTGTCAGGTACAGGTACATTGAACAGAGAGACTACATCGAAATTGATAAGCAAATCATCTGGAGACAGTGAGATGTCCTTGATTAGAGAAAACAAGTGAGCTGAGTTAAGTACAGCTGAGGTGGAATTGCCCGTGAAAGGAAGCAGGGTCTCAGCCAGAAATCGGGCCAGTTTGTAGGTCGGTGAGTTAATGGTGGAGACGATAGGACAGAGCGGGGTACCTACTTTGTGGATTTTTGGAAGGCCATAAAATCTGGGTGGTCTACCAGTCGAAGGTTTTAGGGAGCTCTGCTTGGTCTGATCGATTAGAGAAGTCGATTTAGTGATGATATTGTTGGTTTTTGTAGGTAGGCGGTTGGTGGGATCTCTGATTTTGGTATAGCTGCCATCATTAAGAAGGTCCTGAATTTTGTTGTTGTAAGTGGTTTTATCCATGATGACAGTGGCATTGCCCTTGTCGGCTGAGAGGATGACAATGTCATCAATGTTTTTTTAATTTGGAGTTCAAAACGCTCGTCCTTGCTGATGTTGAAAATGGGTTTCTTAGCGTTTTTGAGGATAGCAGCGATTTCAGATCTAGCAAAGTCTGCCGGGATGTGTCCCAAGCCTTTGAGGGCTACGTCGACCTGGGCAATTATATCATCCACTGGGATGTGTTTAGGGGTGTCTTCAAAATTCAACCCTTTAGCTAGTACCGATTTTAGGCTGTCAGAAATTGGGATGTTACTCTGATTGATGACAATCTTGTTAACATCTAATTTTTTTACGTGTGGCTCTGGCATCTTTTTTGACAGGTGGTTGAATTTAGCGATCAAGTTAACTTTACATTTGGTTGACATTGAATTAGCAGAAGAAACTGTCATGTTATCTACGTGGTCCCAATCAGAAGTGAACATTTTATCTGTTAATTTTAAGTGTGATTGTAAGAGAGTCTTGTCTAAATTATCAAGTTCAAATCGGAGCAATCTTATTCTCTCTGAGATTAGCGATAGGCTAGCTTTAAACAAGAACCGTTTAGCGTTAGGAGAAGTGACAGCAGCAGATGTGAGTGTAAACGCGATCGGTATTATCTTGTTATCGCGGAATCTTTTGAGAAAGGTTAGCAACTCGATCAGGTGAGCCTTCTTGTCCCGCAGTCTGTTGTGAAGGCCAATTAGTTTTCATGCTACGAGACAATGCTGCGGAGAATACGTGCCATATAACTGTTTGGAGACGCTACTGCCACTGCTGTTACATGTCTCTGGGTGAACTTCTACATTATTGCAGGAAATGCGTATCCTCATGGGTGAGTGCATGGGGTTACAGAGACGATAATTCACTGAGAGTCGCGTCTGTCCACGCAATGTGCGGGCAATTTCACCCGAATCACGACACGCACAGGGTGCTCGGTACCAACTTTACTGGTGTGCCGCTGTACAGGGCAACCCAGGATGTTTTTGCACTGACAATGGAAGAAAGCTTAATAGGGTGCAAATAAGCATAATGAGGAGTGCCTGGGATTGCGCCAAGAGATGGAAAGATTGAAGGTGTGCAGCAAAGAACATACACACCTCGATGTACCATTATCCAGACTGCAGACTGATGTAATACTGTAATGCAGCTTTAGAACTGTGGACATCACTGAAATGTGCATGGTTTCATGGTGATTAGTGGTCGTGTCCACAATGGACAGATATGCAATTTGCACCACAAAGCAACATGAACAAAACTAGATTGGGAATAAGCCACTTCACATCCTTACACGAGGGGAACCACTATTCCTAAGTTACTATAATGCACTGGAGCATTTTAATTACTTTTGGATTAAATGTCACCAGGAAATTAAAAGTGTCTTAATTTACAGATTTCAAAAATAATACGTTTTTAGGTGCAACACTTGCAGACATGGCAACATCGGCTCTGCACAGCAGGACTGCAGTTTTCATCGGTCCATGGTTATTTGCTCCTGCGCCGTGCAGGGCCGTGCAGGGAGGTAAAAGGAGGGGCATGGCATTGCAGTGAAGTACAGTAAAAGGTAGTGAGCAGAGTCGGCCTCTAGTTGCGCAAGGTTTACTGTGACATTGCACCAAGAAGTGAGCCCTGTGCCCGTATGCCGCTGGGCAGGATTAGTGACCTGGCCTCTGGGGTCGTTGTCCCTGTGAGCAATCCGCTGGGCAGCTCCTCGTCATCCTAGCAACGCGGCACCTGCAATCATTCCCCTTCGTGGTGTGCTGACCACGTGGTGCCTACAATAAACATAACACTCCAGGGACTAAATTTTGATTTAAAGCTTTCGTGACTGCAGTAATTCATATTCTTAGCTCTTTCGGTAAAGTCACGTTGAAGGGAAACAAAATATATATAAAACAATACAAATTCTCACGACGTTTCGACCATAACACAAACGGTCGTCATCAGGTGTGTCGGTTTGCATTAATTAATTTATTTTTAAACGGTGTATTTATTTATAAGAAACTCCAGGGACTGCTGTGAATAGCTCACCAAGCCACAGATCGAATCAATTGCTCTGTGCCCAAACTCTCACTGGAGAGACAGTGAGAGAGAGAACGAGAGGCATTTTGCCAAAATAAGGGTGTGGGATTAGTAATGGTTGAATGACTCGAGACCTTGTGAGAAGATGCAAGTGAGCGATAAAGCCTGCAGGATGTAACTCTACCCAAGGATTGTCACGTTGGGCATGACACTTGACAAACGATTCTGCGGCCTTGACTATGATGGTAATTGGTCTTTATGAAGACTTGCCCCTTACCAGTCCTCAACGTTCATAAGTTATGTTTTCACCCATCTGCCTGACATGGTTCCGTTAGCATGGCAAAAAAATGCATCTGCCTGCACATCTGCTTTTTTGCTTTTAGATACCATAGTAAGAATTGTACGCAACAATTACATACATACTTGACAATTATTACAAGTGACAATGTTGGACACCCTTGCTATCGAAATATTCCATCTCCAGGGATTATTGCAGTTGAAATATAACGTGATCACTGACGGCTACATGTGTGAGGGAGCGTTTTCTTGCACAAGCCCTGGGGTCAATTGTAGAAGTGTTCTCAGGGAGGCACAGGCGATGCTGTAGTGATTTAGATCACGTTTACTCCCCAGATCAGGCCCAACACAGTAATTGCTCTGTCAACAACCTGAGTCTACTTGCTCCTCCTCGAGCCTAATGGTGGACTGCATCCTGGGGAAGAAGGCTAAAGCCTCCTCCCCCCCTCTCCTCTCTGTCCAAACCAAGACCTGAGTAAACGGATAGGGATGTCCTTCAGCTCCTCCAAGAACTTCGATCTAAATTGGGAGAAAATACTTCCAGGAAGCGTTTATCAAGGCCTTGCAGGTCACGGCAGAAAATTTGGTGGTGAGTGATAATAGGAGGGGAGACCAACTCCAGGCTCTGGAAGAGGCAGTCATTAAGTTAGAGGCTAAAAACAAGGAAAGCCAATTGAAGATATTCGGAGTTCCGGATGGGGTGGAGGGCTTAAGCAAGGAATGGGGTCTTCGTGTATGTCAGGAAGCATTTCTCAGCTGCACTCAAGAACATCCTACTACAGGACATCCTCCCTCTGGCACCTGAAGCCATGGTCCAGGTTTTCCAAGTGGGTCAAAGGGAAAGCACAGCCAACATGGAGACAAATCAAGCTTCTCAACCTCGCCCCCTCCTCATTCACCTGATAAACAGGGTGGAGGCTAACAACATCCTCACCACTGCCAGGAACAAGAAAGGCTGAGGCATACAAATCCAGGGTTCCCAGGCCTTCATTTCCCCAGACCTGACCCAGCTAGACTCCAAGCGGCGGGCACTATTGCTCCCCCTCTATACAAGGGCCTGAGGAAGAGAGAAGGGGTGAGGACTCAGCTCCTATACCCTGCCAAGCTCAGGGTCCACCTAACCAATCCCAGAGAGGCGATGAGCAACAGGGGGATCCAGGACCTGCTGCAGGGACCACGCGCAGATCAGGGGAGAGAGCATGACCCACCGGGACACACCTTGGTACAGCACGAATAGTGAGACTGGAGACGGCACGTTGTCCCCTCGCCTCATGCACCTTGACCATGTGGGCCCCCCTCTCTTCCCCGAGACCTCGATGTCGGAGCCGTCATCCTAGCGGCCTTGGTGGATCCTCGAGACCAACGGGACATCCACCCATCGCACCTTGCCCGCACCAACTCCGCAACTCCACCCAACTTCACCCACCCCGCCCCCATATCACTGCCTTTCTTACCCCACGCATCACTATCCCACTCACCTTTCTCACAACTACCCCACCCGCCATACACCTGCATTATTTTTCGTAGCAGAGTTGTATTAGATCCTTGTGTTGGGGGAGCACTCTGTATGGGGAATGCAAGGGGGTTTGTATTTGTGGTATGGGATTGTAACCATCTCGGTCGGCTTGGTAATTTTGGTCAATTCGCGTTGCCCCACCCCCAATGCGGTCGGTAGCACCCCCACTCTTGGGTCACAGGTGTAAACATTATAAGCGTGTTTGTTTTGGCCCCCCCTCCATCCCCCTACAACCCCTACGTTGTCTTGGCCTCGCCTCCTCCTCGACAATTGGATCCTCTCATTTGCGACTCGTGCTGTTTAATTCTAGGTATCATGAGCCACTTGGTCCTTCTGTTGGCCCCATTTAGAGTCGACAATTTCGAGCCCGACTGTCAGCTTCGGTAACGTGACATCACCTTCCCCCCCCCCCCCCTGACGGCTGTTACTTCAAAGAGAAGGGAGGTTTGAGAATAGATTTTCCCCTTTTTTCTGGCAACAAAGCAGGCCTAGTCTCAAACGGCATTCGAGGCTCGAAAGAAAGCCGTCTCTGTTGTGGATCAATCAGTTTCAAAGACAATGCATATACTATTAGAGTGTTTTTTGTTTGCATTCTGACCACAAATATTGTGGTTAATGCACACATGATTCCTTGTAAAAGGTTTTGTTGCCAGAAAAAAAGGGGAAAACCTATTATCAAACCTCCCTTCTCTTTTAGGGGCAAGTTTACGTTTCATGACCCTTCTCTCTCCACGACCAACCTCTTTGCCCAGCTGGTCAAGTGCAAGCAAACTCGAAACCACATTGCTGGGATCAAGGATGCCGATGGGCGCCTCAGGACGAGGAAAGCGAAGGTTAATGAGAAGTTATGCAACTTCTATAAGGACCTGTACCGGTCAGACCTTCCATGGAGCCCCAACATTGATAAATTCCTACTTGAGCCTCCCCATCCCATATTAACCCCGATTGGAGGGAAGGTTCGGAAACTCTAATCCAGCTCCCCGAACTCCTGGAAGACCTGGATTCCTCACCCGCAAGGATTGCCCCAGGCTCCAACGGCTTCCCATGGAAGTTCTACAGAAGCCTGGGCCCTCCGATCCTAACACACCTCCTTGACACTTTCATCGAGTCTGTTAGACAAGGGAAACTCCTGGACGCCATGGAAGAGGCGACAATCACCGTCATACATAAATAGGGATCCCCCTTAGACCAGGCCAAGAGCTACAGGCCCATCTCTCTCTTGAATATGGACTATAAGCTGTATGCTATAACCCTGGTGGTCATCAGCCCTGCCCAGACGGGGTTCGTCAAAGGCAGGGATCCCTAAGACAACATCCGAACCGTGGTCAACTCAGTTGATATTGCCTCCACGTCAAGCACGTAAGCATACTCCATTGCACTAGACGGGGAGAAGACTTTCAATCAGGTAGAGGCTAGCCTTCCCCCCCCCCGGTTCATTGAAATGTGCAGACTCTTTTATGCTCATCTGACTGCGACAGTTACTATGAATGTGTTTGTCTCAGAGAGGTTCCCCCTCACTAGAGACACGAGACAGGGATGCCCCCTTCCCCCCTCTTTGCAATTGCAATTGAGCCTCTGGCAGCCAGAATACCAAGTAGCCAGAAGATATTAGGCATACACTACGTGCAAGTCAAAAATAAAGTAAATTTATACGCAGATGATGTTCTGGTAATCACAAAACTGGACACCTCAATACCTGCCCTCCTGAAGCTTATTATGGAGTACGGTGCAGTCTGAGGCTATGAACTCAACGTCACAAAGTCAGAAATCATGCCCCTGCCTTCGATTTCAGGAAGACCTCCACCCATTGTCTCCCCCTTCAGGTGGTGACCCTCCCAAATCAAGTACCTTGGGGTGAATATCACCCTTCAACCTAGCAGATCTCTTCAAACAGAACTTCCCCCCCTAGCCCCCCACCCCTTATTTTGGAGATTGAGGCCTCCCTAGTTGTTTGGGATGATATGCCGCTATTACTCCCCAATCAGGTCCACTTGGTAAAAATGATGACCCTTCTGAAGGCCTTCTACCACATCTGGATGATCCCGACAAAGATACCTCAGAAATTCTTCAGTAAGCTCTGCTGCCTCATATTTTCCTTTGTCTGGGGCCACAAAATGGCCAGGAACGAGAACCATACCTTAACTCAAGGAAAGAAATGCGGTGGGCTGGCGCTACCTGATTTTTCTAAGTAATACTTATTGGGAGGCCTCCTTACGGTTAAGCATTGGCTCAACAAGAACAGACAGGGTTCCTGGAAGAAGTGGGAAAAGGCAATAGTATCTCCTTGGAGCCTTGAGGGAATAGTCTACTCGCACCTAAGAGATAAGCCCTCAGATTTTAAACCACTATCCTCGATCAACACATCCCTCTGGATCCTGAGAAATAGACTGATCACTCTCACCTTTGACCTCCAGCGACTGTCCCCCTATATGGGATAAGTCATCCCTCAGAATTGGGGGCAAGGGGGTCGGCTGGCCAGCTTTGAAAAGAGCGGAATCGAGGTTGGGTGATCTCTCGTCTGACTCAGGGGGGATGCACACTCTCCAAAACATTAGAAAGCGATATGACATCCCTAACAGCAATTTTTTTTCAAATTTCTCCAGATCAGGGACCCTATTAACAAGGCAAGGGATGTTGACCTCTGAAAGATCCCCTCCCCGGTATGGCTGACGGAGGAGAGGGCCCACTATAAAATCTCTGAGGCATACCAACTCCGACTCCCGGGCCCTACTGAGGTGAGACCAAATACCAGAGCGCTTTGGGAGGGTGCGCTGTGCCACCCTATCTTATTAGAGTCTTGGAAACTAATTTGGCACAACCCCTGGCAAGGTCTAAGATCCCTCCCTCTTAGGACGATTCAATTCAAGGTCGTTCATGACACATATCTCACTAACCAACGGAGGGCAAACTTCTCCCAGACCATATCCCCAGACTGCCCTAGGTGCCCCCTGAGCACCATCCAAACATACATTCACGTCTTCTGGGACTGTCTCACCATCAGGATATTCCATGATAAAATAACCAATCTATAGAACGTGATGTCAGGCACCGAGATACTACCTAACATTGAATCTTTTCTCCTGGGCCTTTAACCCCAAAGTATCACCAGGCACCAACACATCCTTCTCCAAGCATTTGACATTTCTATTAGAAAGACCATCTTGAGCTCCTGGAAGAATCATGGGGCCCCCTCATTCACCGTCTGGCATTACTCTATTCGCCTTAGCAGCTTTAGAACACCTGAGTCTGAAAGTGAGGAATAGGGAAGGGGAGTTCACCTAGGTCTGTGGCCCCCTCATGAATGTCACTCCAGAGGCCCTACGTTTAATATATTGAACGTACAATGAGACTGACTCCTTTCCCCCAAGAAAATGGATCTGACGCACGTACCACATCGCTATGGTCCTACATGTCCGTGTTGGTTGTGTTATGGACCACTTACTTGTCGCGGAAGTTTTACACCCCCCTCGTGGTTGGATCAATAAAAATAATTTACAAAAAAGTTCAATTATAATATGTTGCAGGCACATTGTATTGAAATAATTTGTTCTTGTGAGGACAAAGCTTGATTTTTATTTATATTTATAGAGCAGCTTCCCTCAAGGTGCTTAACATAGTCTAATAGTGATTTAGATCACCGAGCAATGTATTTCTGGGCCCAATCACCAGCTTAAAGGCATTTACCTCCCCTACATTCCTTAGGCAGATAAATCTGAGAAATAAAATGTGAGTTATCCACGTGGAAATAAAATATATGAAATTAGAAAGGGATAAGATGTATCTGTCAATAATAAAGCTACATATTAAGTGAAGGTGAGGCGTTCGTTCAGACCTGCCAGCTGAACGGTATCGGTTTGAATACAATGTAGCGAGCAGCCTCTTCTGGTCTCATTCCCAGCAGAGGTCGGGACGAGGCCATGCGTTGGCGCGTCACTGAGGGTGTAATCCCCGCTGTTGAAGTGGTGGGCCACTGGTGTGGACACGACGTTTGAATGGCAAGCTGACAGAAGAATTTCAGCAAATCTATCGCTGAAGCGTTACCAATTTTCTCAAATGTAGTGGAGGTCATGTTTTTATTGCATGAGATGCAATAAACCAGTTGGGTGGCACGGTAAATAAATATGCAGTGATATATCTCACCTTCAAGTGGGCAGTCTTATCTTTATACAGTCACTGATGTGATATGTACCTGCGTCATCTCCGTGTGTCAAAGATGACCTTCTTGACAGTAGGAGGGGGTGTGTGAGTGCTAATGATGCTGTCTTACTGGAATCGGGGCGTATACACCACAAAGCACTGATCTTCCCAACCAAGAAGGATGGGATTCGGGACTAAGTAGAAAACATCGTTCGTAAACTTGAGCTAATGGCATTTTTAACCACGATGATTGCACGATCACTTTTGCTCTTGTGATTTGCAAAAGCCATTCAAGTGAGACTTAATTAATTAATTTAGGATATTGCCAAACGAATTGTAGTTTGTTGTATCTATCTCCTACCTATTCTCCATGTGCCCTGGCAGAAAGGGATGTGTGGTGGTGACAGCAAATTATTAACATCCGTTCCATGCATGCCGTCCCAGTGACGAGCATGTCAATAAACATCCTCATTATTATTGCACTGACTCTACGTTACTCAAGCACCACTCTCCTCTCGCTCTCTCTGTGTCTGCCCTGCAGTGTTTGTCCCATGCGGAGATGCTCACATTAAGCAGTCTGAGCAATCAGAGTGGATTTTCCCAGCAGCGGCTTGAGGAGCTATGCCCAGCCCTCTCAGACAGTGAGGTGTGTCGTGCTGAGCCCTCTGCGGACTCGGCCTACCGGGCTACTGATAAGCCCTCTCCTGCCGAAGGTGGGTTCCATACACCGACACGCGCGCCTTGTGCTGGCTTTTCTTCCCACTCGCTTCTCCCACGTGGGCGGGTGCTTGCGTGCATTCGCATACCTCTGCGAACATCGCGAGGTTAAGGCTGCACGATTACAAGCGGCGGCCGTAGCGCCTTGCACCACCGCGTGCTACCAAGGTCGTACCAGCCCAGTCGGGCGTAGAAAACACACGGAGCCCTGGTTTTGACACTTGGCCAAAATGGGAGATGTCCAGGTAGTGCAAAAAAATGCCACAGATTATCTGGGATTACATTATCTCCATGTTTTTACATTGCAAATACAATTCTAACGCATATATTGGATTATATTACATTGCAGTTTCTTAAATCTGTAACTAATGATTGACAAATATCCAGCGAACACTGTTCCTGTTAAATCCCACACAAGAATTTACCATTGCTCGGTCCTACCCGGCAAACTGAGCGGAGGCAGCAGCTGTGAACGGCACCGTGGCTGAGAAGTCAGATGCTAAATTCGAAGCTAAACGTGTTTTCACCACGTTTGCACGAGCTGCGTATCATGACCTTTCAATGCCTCCACGGTCGGGGTGGCTGGAGCGGAGGGACGGACAGATTTTGGCCGCCTCTTGCACAGATCTCGTCGTGCTCACCCTGCCATCATGGTCACGCTCGCTCGCCGGCCACTGCGCCAGGCGGTTGACCATACGGCTCTCCCGACGCTCCTGGTTAACAGACGCTACAGTCATGGACCAGTACCCTGGGGAATTGTGGTTATTTGTACCGTGACAAGGGACCAACGTAACCTCCAAAAGAGAAATTACCTTTCGATAATGAAGCACTACATGCGGCGTCTCCATTCTGCCCTTTAACAAACACACCAAAAAATATAATGAATGTCGCATCGTAATGTGAGCGAGTTGGGAGCAGCCCTCCAGGAATTCGGTCTGTCAGAGCAATTATCACTGTATCCCAAGTACTACAACAAAATTACATAAACAGAAGCAACTAATACCACCTTCAATGCTGCCTCACAACGGACGCATGGGTGTACATAGTGGGGCTAACGTAGGCTGTGACTCTGCTTCTGGGACGTCGGCCGCACATGCGCTCGTACAGAGCGAGCCGGTGTCTGCAAAGCAGTTCAACACCGCCGCTCACACAGCACTCGAGTGTTATCTAATTATTTATATAATTACCATCATACACATGGATTCATATTTCATTTTGCCGTTACTCTTGGCTTCTAAATGTTTATTTATAGTTCAGCTGCCACATGATTTGATGGTATCCAAAAATGGTGATATTTTGGTTGGTCTGCAATGTTGCACAGTTTAACGAGGGTACATGACTTATTTTCCTCCTGTCCCGTTATCTTGTTTGCACCAGGCTAATTGTTTCACTTGTCCAAAATGAATGTTTTTAAACCTAGCTTGGGACGAAAGTACAAAATTCACTTCATGTGACTGATGTTTCCGTTTGATGAATTAAAGCGCCTCCTTCCCATGTTTCTCTCCAACCGTAACAAAATAAAGGTATGCTATTACACAACCCAAAAGCCATACGACCTTCTGATTTTGTCCGTATTGATTCAATTCGTAGTTCATTGCAGAGTTTGCTTGTGCTGAAGCAACGCTGCACTCCCAGAAGGTTGTGCAGCCAAATGGATGTGTAAAGAATGGTCATCATTAGACCTCCTTTGCCAGTACCAAAATATAATAATAGGGTTTTTCCCCTTTTTTCTGGCAACAGAAAAAAGGGGAAAAACCCTATTATTATAAGAATGGTCATGTCATGCATAGAGGCAAATGTGGGACGGCGGCGTTATTTGTATTGCTATTAACATTCTCCACAACAACGCTGAACAGATGTTTTTGTTTAAATTTCACAGTGCGTTAGCAGGACGTTAAATGCATACGATAATACTAATATTACTATGTTTAAATGCACGTTACGTTGTGTGGAGAGTTGCTGTGTTGCCTATAGTATACCGTGTGCATGCCGGCGAGTGAGTGCGGTATGCAGCCTGTTGATTTTGGGCACGGTGTGTTGCTTGCAGTGTGGGGCTTTGGCCTGCTGAGTGTGACGCTCATCAGCCTTGCCTCCTTGATGGGGGTGGCTATCGTCCCCTTCACCAAGAAACCCTATTTTGGCCGCATTCTCACCTTCTTTATTGCGCTCGCCATTGGAACCCTGTTCTCTAACGCCGCCTTGCAGCTACTGCCAGAGGTGCCATGCCCATGCGCCCGTGACTGCCAGCCCGAAATCAAGCTAGCACCGAACGCGAACGTCATATCCACTCTGACAGCCACGTGTGTTTACTGTAGCAAGAGTATTTAACTCGCCTCCTTTTGAGTCCGACCAAGTGCAGATATTAATCACAATTGTTTAGGGACGTAAGATCCCTGCCACAATTGCTACACGTGGGTATTTTCCTACTCAAATGTGAAGTCTCTTTTCAATATAAGCTGCAGGTTTTATGAAGTTAACAGCTAAAAAAAACTTGAGTAAGCCAGCTTTGACTGTTTATTGCACAGTACACTACACATTACAGCTTGTAAGAGTGGATCAGTGATTGTTGAAATGATATATTGATGACTTGCTATGGTGAAGCATTGCATATGTATTAATGGTGTTTTTGTTTCTCTCCCCCGCTCACCACCAATGCCCTGCGTGATAACGACCCCCTTCATTCTCCTCCCTGCTCCTCCCTCTAACCACGCTCACGACCCCTGCCTCGTGTCCCGTGCCACTCTCTAACCACGCTCACGACCCCTGCCTCGTGTCTGTGCCACTCTCTAACCACGCTCACGACCCCTGCCTCGTGTCCCCTGCCACTCTCTAACCACGCTCACGACCCCTGCCTCGTGTCCCGTGCCACTCTCTAACCACGCTCACGACCCCTGCCTCGTGTCTGTGCCACTCTCTAACCACGCTCACGACCCCTGCCTCGTGTCCCGTACCACTCTCTAACCACACTCACGACCCCTGCTTCGTGTCCCGTGCCACTCTCTAACCACGCTTACGACCCCTGCCTCGTGTCTCGTGCCACTCTGTAACCACGCTCACGACCCCTGCCTCGTGTCCCGTGTTACTCTGTAACCACACTCATGACCCCTGCCTCGTGTCTGTGCCACTCTGTAACCACGCTCACGACCCCTGCCTCGTGTCTGTGCCACTCTGTAACCACGCTCACGACCCCTGCCTCGTGTCCCGTGCCACTCTGTAACTACGCTCACGACCCCTGCCTCGTGTCTCGTGCCACTCTGTAACCACACTCACGACCCCTGCCTCGTGTCTCGTGCCACTCTCTAACCACGCTCACGACCCCTGCCTCGTGTCCCGTGCCACTCTCTAACCACGCTTACGACCCCTGCCTCGTGTCTCGTGCCACTCTCTAACCACGCTCACGACCCCTGCCTCGTGTCCTGTGCAACTCTGTAACCACACTCATGACCCCTGCCTCGTGTCTGTGCCACTCTGTAACCACGCTCACGACCCCTGCCTCGTGTCTGTGCCACTCTGTAACCACGCTCACGACCCCTGCCTCGTGTCCCGTGCCACTCTGTAACTACGCTCACGACCCCTGCCTCGTGTCTCGTGCCACTCTGTAACCACACTCACGACCCCTGCCTCGTGTCTCGTGCCACTCTGTAACCATGCTCACGACCCCTGCTTCGTGTACCCTGACACTGTGAGCTTGTTCCCATTCTCTTTGCCTTCCTACTGCATGAAACCATTCTTTTGACTTCATCTTCCATTGTCATTGTGACCCTTGCCCTCCTGACCCCCTGCGGGACTTGCTGTGCTCAGTGTGGGGCTATGGGTTCCTGTGTGTCACCATCATCTCCCTGTGCTCCCTGGTGGGAGCCAGCGTGGTGCCCTTCATGAGGAAAAAATTCTACCGCCGGCTGCTCATGTACTTCATAGCTTTGGCTATCGGGACACTGTATTCCAACGCTCTCTTTCAATTGATACCCGAGGTAATCTCTACCCCTTTACATTGTGTCTCGCGTGATTGATTCTGTTGCACATGATGCTGTATTTGCACATCGTTGCCACAGGGGCCACTCTCTCGTGTAATGTTTGTATATTGGTATTTGAAACGTTTTCTATTGGGCAGTTCCCAAGATTAGAAACACCTCGCAGTCAAAACGTAATCACATATGAGTGTTGTAAGTGAAAGTAATTACTCATATTTATGACATGCATTATTTATCGAATACGTATTTTGACGTGTACACAACTGAACACACCTTCGCCTTCCATCCCAGCATGGATGAAACATTGAGTACATCCGACACCACCGTGGTAATTCGAATTTTTCCGTAAAGGAGGATGAATGATGCATATCTCAATTACTGTCCTAATTTAATCATAAGCCCAAATAAAACCCACTTCCCGATAATACTCATGAATACCCACCTCTGTATAGTGTCTGGGATGTGCATGCAAACGTGTGGAACTGCCCTCATTAACAAATGGATTGCTGTCACCCGTAAAACTACAACAGTCATCTGCATGTAACTACCCTTGCGCGAGTAACCAAGCTGATGCACAGCTACTGTGTTAACAATCCTTATTTTGCTCTATGTGTTTGCAATACAGGTTTGCCTTGGAATGCATTTTATACGATGTAGCATTATGAGAGTCGGGTCTTTGCCCAGGCAGTGTTTCTGTGAAATTTGAGATGCTCAACGGCATAGAGTAGCGTAAGTAAAACACAAACGTTTGCAACAGCAGTATACAATATTTGTTCATATGGTGGTCATCGACACGCTCAGGCTCAGACACAATCGAACTCGGTCTTTGTGCCAAACACCGAGAAACGTTATAATAATTTGTTATTATTATGTACATGCAGAGGCCTCCACCATTGCCTCTTTGGTAGGAGAGGGTGGGAGAGGGGGAGGTGAGCCCCCTCATGTGGTCCGTCCACCGCCGCTGTTAAAACATTTCTGAACCGGCGCTCGGAAAAAAAAGTTTAATCCATAATTATCCATAATTGCGAGTAATTTTAGGCTTGTTAGGGCAACTTGTTGCTCTTTGTACAGATTTCCACGCAAACAGCTGTTTGGCGAATTAATCTGTGCACAACAGTGCTCGTGCGAGGGCGGCATCGCAGGTGCAAAGACTGCTGATCGCCACTGACACTCAAGCTATCCACACTCATGTTTATACTACTTGGAACATGAAAACAGTGTCAAGGACAGTGTGAAGTAGTGCCCTTCCCACTAAAGATAGAGGTGAAAGAGCATGGAGGCTCAAAATTTGGCAGAAAAAGGTCACGGCAAAACATGCCGGCAATGCCGCGAGTGAGGGCCACTGCTTTGAAGGAACCAGACAAGTTACAGGCAGTCCCCGTCTAACGCGGGGTCCTCCACAACCCGGTGTGGCAGGCTTCTCAGGAAAGCCCAGGGTCTGTGATGTCCAGACAGAGAGCAGAACATTAGCATGGCCAACGGCCAGTCCCGCTGGGATCCCGACAGCCCCAGTTGGCCATAACCAGCAGGAGGCCCCTCCATTGCAACATGGGGGAGACAAATGTGGCTGGGAACCCTCAGGAGTTACCCGCCTGCCTCACCAAGCTGATGCACACCCATTCACAACCACACTGCCAACTCGGACCTCATGTCGGGGGTGAGGATGCAGCAGTTGGCCACCCTAGCTAAGTAGGCCAGGGCCACGAGGGCAGCCCTGTCATGCAAGCACCCGCTGGAGCACTACAGCTCTGACGAGTTTTTCCATTGAGAGTGGGACTCTCAAGTAGAGGAGCCCATGGAAAATGCCTCTGAATCTGAGGGGGCTTAAGCAGAGGCAGACCTTCAGAGGGCCCAGGAGATATCCTTCTGATAATAGGGAAACCTTGGGAGACATAATTTTCCTCCTGAGTGTCCAGGCAGTTTGGGGGGTTAAGAGCTGGGCCGTGGTGGCCTAGGAGTTGCCTGTACCCTCCAAACTTCCACGGAAGAGCCCTGGTGAGGAGGTGTCCGATGAGAACCCCACTTCATAGAAAAATACAAGAATTACTAAGGAGAGCGAATGCTCTCATGACTCAAGCTCCGGCGAGGAGCCCTTCACGAGTCATTTCCTCTTTGATGACGTTAGGTAGCTCTTGGGGTGCCTGGTAGGAGTCCAACAAAGACCTCAACGGTGGAGCAGGTGAAAAATCACGGCAAGTTACAATGGTTGTGAAGGCGGAGGAAGGCTGCAGCAGAAAGAGGTCACCAATCATTATGGTCTCCATGCCATTGGATCCTGATCCCTCTCTGCCAAGGACCGTATGGTAGCTGCTTGTGCATCAGTCACCCCATGGTAAAAGATCGCATGTGCAGACATCCTTCTGAAAGGGACTCTTACACATCCCAGATCAAAGTCCTGTGGTGATCAGCGAATTGGTGACGTGAGCAGATAGTGATAGTCTTTTAGCTCATAGCCAGGAACTAGCACACAACTGGTGGGTGTTTGAGTCCGTCGTCTTGCTCGTGGACAGAGGCAGATAGAGCTTTTTGTCAGCTGCACCCATGACTGAGCAGCCCTTTTTAGGAACCGCTCTGCTCACCCCAGTATGGGAAGGGGCTAGAAAAGGTGCCCTAAAAATAGCCTGCCTCATAACTCTTGACTGGATTAGCGCATCCAGTGGGATCACCTCTTTGCGGTCGGAAACAAAGAAAAAATAATTTTGGAGCCTATAACGTGTGATCCCGGATGGACAGTGCAACAAGTGATAAACCTGTGAAATTAACTGTGATCTTCATGATCTTGCTGCGCTCTCCGAAACCCGACTGGCATTTCTGAAGGAGAAAGGCAGCTACACCTTCCTGAAAGTTAAACGAGCTGATGAACCCAGGAACCATGGAGTTGGTTTTACTTTTAAGAACAGGCTCATCAGCCACCTCTCTGAACTCCTTGTGGGCATCAGTGAAGACCTCCTGACCATTCGTCTGCAGCTTACAAACAACCAAATGGCCACAGTTGTGAGTGCCTATGCCCCAACTCTGGACTCACAGGAAGAAGTAAAGGATACCTTCGATGCTAACTTGGCCATAATACTCTAATGTATTCCTAAGGAAGACAAGATCATTCTTCTTGGGGATTTTAATTCCAGGGTTGGCTGGGACCACAACCTTTGGAGGGGCACGATTGGAAAGGGAGGTGTGGACAATATCAACTCAAATGGAGTTCTACTACTAACCAAATGTGCGTAACTTGACCTCATCGTCATCAACACGACTTTTCCATCAGAACAACAAATTCTAAACATCATGCATGCATCCCCGCTCCAAACTCTGGCATCTCATGGACTGTCATTGTCCGAGCTAAGGATTGTCATGATGTGAACATCACAAGAGCGATGACAAGTTCAGACGACTGGTGGACAGACCATCACCTCATCCGCTCCATTATGTCCATTAGGCTGATGCAAAAAAAGAGGGTTCAAAAAAGATTTAGCCAGCCAATAGTTAATATCGAGAGTCTGAGTGATACCAGCAAACTACAACACTTCCACTGAAAGAACCAAGAATACAACACCTCTAGACTGTTCTTGGTGAAGAACTCCCCAAGAATATCCTGATCACATCAAAACACACTGGAGCATACTCAAGTCCACCATCCTCAACACCTGCAAGAATACAATTGGCTATAAGATCAAAAGCACAAGGACTGGTTTGATGAGTGACACTGAAATCGAACAGCTCATCGGCACAAAATGAAGAACCTTTTATGCCTGGCAGAATGACATAAACTGCAAGGCCAAAAGAAAGACTTACACCAGATTGAAGGTGGATGTCCAACGCTGGGTGTGGGAACTCAAAAGCAAAATGGTGGACAGGGAGAGCCCCAGAGAACCAACAGCTGGCAGACTCTGGCAATACCAGAGGCGTCTTTGACGCCGCCAAGGCAGCATACAGACCCAGTTACCGTGGCCTAAACCCCTTTAGCTCCAATGATGGAAAAAAGCTGCTGAAGGATCGTGAATGAATCAAATTTCAGTGGAGAGAACACTGATATGGAGGTCATTGACCAAATTCCTCAGCGACTCGTAAAGGAGGACATGGAAGAAGATGATAAATAACAAGGCCGCTGGTCCAGATGGGATTCCAGTGGAAATCTTAAAGGAAGGCGGGTCAGAGCTCTTACACCACATACAGTGCCAAGGAAAAGTTTGTGAACCCCTTAGGATTTTCACATTTTACATATATCATACCTAAAATGTTATTATATCGTAATCTAAGTCATAATAATAGATAAAGATAACCTGATTAAACAAATGACACGAAAACATGATACTCTTTAAACATAAAATTTTCCTCATGATTCCTACATTCAATAACCATGTGTCAAAAAGTACGTGAACCTGTAGATTCAGTAACTGGTGACACCCCCTAGAGCAGTAGTGACTGCAACTAAGCATTTCCTGTAACCATTGGTCAGTCTCTCACATCGGATTTGAGGAATTTTGGCCCATTGCTCCTTGCAGAACTCCTTCAAATCGGTGATATTTGAGGGTTTCCTTGAATGGACAGCTCGCTTCAGGTTCTGCCACAACATTTCGATGGGGTTTAGGCTTGTAATTAGACTAGGCCATTGTAAATCGCAGAATTTATTCTGCAGCCATTCTTTTGTAGATCTGCTTGTATGTTTAGGATCATTGTTTTGCTGAAAGACCCACCTCTGCTTTAGCTTCAGCTCACGGACGGATGGCCTGACATGCTCCCCTATAATCTTCTGATACAATGCAGAATTCATAGTGGTCAATGATGGCAAGCCATACAGGTTCTGAGGCAGCAAAGCAGCCCCAAACCATCACATTCCCACCACACTTGACAGTTGGGATGAGGTTCTTCTGTTCGAAAGCAGTGTTTGGTTTTTGCCAAACGTAACATTTCTCAGAGGCCAAAAAGGTCTACCTTGGACTCGTCTGTCCAGAGAACATTGTTCCAAGAGTCTTGTGGATCACGTATGTACTCTTTTGGGAACTTTAGACGGGCAGCAATGGTCTTTTTGGAGATCAGTGGTTTTGTTTGCTATCCTTCCATGAACACCATTCTTTACGAGTCTTTTTCTGATAGTTGAGTCATGAACACTCACAGTAATCAAGGTGAGAGTGGCCTGCAGATCTTTGGGTGTGTCTTTGGGGTTCTTTGTGACTTCCTTGATGATTATCCAGTTGGTTCTTGGAAATATTTTGGTCGGACGACCGCTCCTGGGCAGTGTCTGTGGTCTTAAACTTTCTCCATTTGTAGACTATCTGTCTGACAGTGGATTTTCTGAGGTCCTCAGAGATTTAGTTTTATCATGGCATGACTGGTTCCCGCACACTTTATGATGAAGACCAAACTTGCATTGTTCCTCATCTTTATATGGGTGGGGCCTCTCGAACTCACCCCTGAAGAACTTAATTATTGAAACACCTGATTCTAATTATTCCCGTAATTGAGATATGAAACTAGGGGTTCATTTACTTTTTCACATACCCTGATCCTTAATTACTCATGTTTCATTCATATATCATTTTGTTTCAAAAGACATGGAATTGGTTAATATAAACCCTATTGGATTTTTAAGAAAAGGCCGGTTTTTTTTTATTACAGAAGGCTATCATGGTAAAACTATGGAATTTCCATAATTATAATTGCGGTTAACACTTTCTCGTTTCTGTACATGATCTGCTCTTGAAGATTCAGCACAAGAAGGAAATCCCCACAACTCAGGGATGCCCTGATTGTCACAATCTTTAAAAAGGGGGACAAGGCTGATTGTGGGAACTACAGAGGCATCTCCCTCCTGCCTATCACCGGGAAAATATTTACTGTGTAACAAAACATTTTTTTCCTGGCTAGTAAGTGTTATTTTCAAATTGCTTATGCCTCAAAAGTACAAAAAATGGCTATTATTCCCCACAAACGTGGCTTTTGTGACCAGGACACAAAAGCAAAGTTATTAATCCAATCCTTTAATAACAGTGTATTACAAATTTATATATTTTTTGTTCCTGGGTAATAAGTGTTATATCCCAATTGCTTATGCCTCAAAAGTACAGAAAATGGATATTATTCCCCACAAGCTTTGGTTTTGTGACCAGGACAATGATATTTTTAAATTTACCTATTTTCAATGAGAAAACGTGGTGTGCATTTGTGTCATTTCTTCACATAAAGTCCTGGTCACAAAAGCAAAGTTTGTGGGGATAATAGCCATTTTCTATACTTTTGAGGAATAAGCAATTAGAAAATAACACTTACTACCCAGGAACAAAAATCGTGTTACATAGTGATATATTAGCAAACCAACTCCTACCCCTGTCAGAAGAAATCCTCCTAGAATCAGTGTGACTTTCGCCCATCCAGCGACACAACAGACATGATTTTCACAGTATGACAACTGCAAGAGAAATGCGGAAAACAAAAGCAACCACTTTACATGGCCTTTATAGACCTTACAATAGCCTTTGACTCTTAACTGTCATGCCCTCTGGCTGATTCTGTTCTGTCAAAAATCGGCTGCCCTGACATTCACTAGGGTACTGTGACTGCTGCATGATATCATGTCATCAAAAGAGCTCATTTACAGTAGTGTTGAAACGGAATCCTTGGTGGAAACCAGGGTTAAACAGGGCTGCATCATTGCGCCCACCCGACTTAAGAGCCGCATGGCTCACAGGGAATAAATTAAACTTGAAATCATTGCTGCCATCCTCCACCTCACAGGCCAAAATCTGCCTGAGGGAGTCCAAATCCTGTACAGAACAGACGGCAGTTTCTTCAACCTCAACAGATTCAAGACAAAGAGAAAGCTCTCCACCATTTCCATCATGGAGCTCCAGTATGCAGATGACAATGCCATCACTGTCCACTCGGAAGAAGACCTGTAGTGCATCCTGGATGCCTTCACAAAGGCATACAAATCACTTTATTAGAACACATAATAGCTAACAAAAACCAACAATTGTTTTCTCATTTGCAAAGGACTGCAGTAACTTGGTGACCCCACGACATGTCGATGGAAATTATTCCGCTCTGCACTTTGCTCTGCGCTTTTCAAGTCGAATTAATCTGAGATGCCGGTTTAAAATCTGCATCGAAATGGCGAACGCGAGCCCGTGTCTAGTGATCGACTCTCAACGTGACTATGGCAGTGGTAGAAGAACATCCGCACGGTAGAATTGTGCTCCTGGTGGCAAGGGAGGAGGAGGACGGTGTGTGCTGTAGTGATTGGGGAGCGTTGTTGGGGTTGGGCAGACAGAATCGTGGTGACTTTGCACATCGCGACACAATTGTCACGCATCCGTGCATGCGTGCGGCCGCCCACCCGCATGGGCAGCCGATTGCAGTACAGGCCCCGGGTGCACACTGCATGCATTCTTCTGCTGATGAATGCCAAAAAAACATGCAGTTATGGTGACCTTAAAAGTGCAACGTCAGTTTTTTTATTGTTAGGTGATGCTAGATCACGATCGATGTCTTCCGGCTCATTTGATAAATTTTACATAGTCTAGTGATGGCAGCGGTGCGATACTCTTATTTTGCCGTAATATTATTCAGGGTTAGGGTTTGTATCTCCAACACACGTAAATTATTAACAATGGAAAGCCCTCTAAATCCACTGCGGCAGGAAGGCTTCCCCACTGTCAGTGTGGAGGTTGTTTGACCATCCTTTACCATGCTGGGCAGTGCATGTTAGTGAAGGAGGTGGGGGCCAGGACATGTTCTCACCGACCACTCGCCACTCGTGTTAGCTGTGGCCGGGAATTGAACTCTGGTAGCCAGATTCAGAGCATAGTGTGGAGGAAGTAGCCATCCCACTTTGAGTGGTTGCCTGTGGTGATATCGGCTGAGGAGGTGTGAGAAGTGATCCGTAGCCTGAGACCAGGAGAAGTTCCGAGCAGGGATGGCCTTACAAGCAAATTTCTGAGACGGTGGCGATTGTGTGCAGGCTGCTTTGCATGGTGGCATTTTTGTAACGACTCGGACCACTTGCGGGTTCCACATGTTTGAAAGGATGCCTTGTATGGTCTCCGTTCGACCACACAAGGTTCCGCAGGCATTTTCCTCAGCGTGTAGAAACTTGCCAGGTCAGCTCCCTCCTCATCGTGCTGGCAAGTGTACAGTACTTGCAAGTATGATCCATTATCGCCTTGCTAGGCACGCTGAGGAGTAGTTTGTGGCTCAGGCACTTTCACACACAGACTCCATATTCTCTGTCCATCTACTGCAGCGGAGGGGTAAAGATTTTCACAAGGATGTCTATTTTGCAATTGAAACCGACTCCCTTACCGGTTTGTTAACCTACATCACTGCCGCTGGTGGAGGAAGCGAGTGATGCATTTCTACGTCCGTGCTGCCCCCTGCTGAATGTAACTTGCCAGCTGCGGTGATCGTGGATGACTTGGCAACAGCATCAGTTGCTGCCTAGGAGCGATAGTTTATTGGCTTTGCTGCTGGTGAAACGCAAACAGCCGAGACTCGGTGTGGGTTTGTAATGTCGAAACAAATGCTAGTGTAAAAAAAAATCATCTGGAAGGACCCTGTTGATGTTCTCAACGATTGATCTTGACCAACATTCAGACGCCGTCCCAGGATGTTATATTTAATAATCATAACAGACTGTTAGGGCAAGTGCTGTAAGCAGACCAGTACGGCACACGAGGGGGTGGGTGACCGCCTTTGTCTCCCTAGTGGCGATGTTTATACACCACACCAGTTACTCATTTGAGGCTGAGTCGACCAAGGGGAGACACAGGACCGGTTCAGATCATCATCAATGTTGTTGACCGAGAGCGTGAATCGAACCCGGGTCGCCGGGTTCCTTGCGCAGCACGCTAACCACTGCGCCACCGCCCCCCCCCCCCCCCCCCCCCACGTACAGGATACACACACACACAGGTAATTACCCGAAATGACATTGGAACTCGTATGCGAGGATGAGGAACGGCATGTGCACGAGTACGAGATAGTGCAGTGTTGTGTGGATTGTGGCGCAGTCGGAGTTGCCTAAATCATGAATCCCTCTATGGGTGGAGAATTCCCCCCAGGCTGTGCTAAACCGCGTCACCGCTCCGACCTTACGAAACGTGCGCAGGTCGCACGGCTTCCTGCGGCAGACATCGTCCAGACCGCCCACGTCTCCCGACCCTCTGGGGGAACGTAGTTGAGATGTCACAACACTTGAATAATGGCTGAATTGCATGTTGCGTAAAAATGGGTAGTTTTTCACTTTGCAGCTACACATGTTCCCTCTCCCAACATCTTTCATTCCTCTGATTCATTGTTTAAGTAACTATTCTGATCATGGGACCTCCTTTGCCCGTACCAAAATATGATAATAGGTTTTTCTGGCAACAAAACAGGTGTTAAGATGTTAAAACATCAAACTTATACTATTCAGAATCAAAATATGTATTCGTACTGGAGTAATCCGATGAGCTATGAAGCATGTTTTCACAGATGTCCAGCAGAGACGGGTAAGAACGTTAAATTAATTCGTGGCTGCATATAATTTTTATATTTTATGCTTTTATATTTATGGCTGGGTTATTTAGATTTGTATTATATTGCCCAACCATGGGAGAAGGTAGGGTTGAGGGGTTTTCTGCTGCCATCGATCACGTGCAGCCACTCTGAAGATTCCAGAAGAGGCCGATGAATTTCACGAATCACTGTGCCCAGCCTCTGTTGTAGACCATGTGAAGGGCATTTATCTCCCGTGGAAAATGGTGCAGTCATCCAAACCGTCACAAGCAGAGGTCATAAATGAAAAAAGATCGGTTGAGAGGGACATTGTCGTTTAGTTTCATCTCATTATTTTCCTTCTTCGCTGTGGTGGCAGGCATTTCACACTCTTGTTGCGTCATGGACTCGAATTGTAATCTGTGTGGGGTTAAACTGCCTTGTGCTGTTGCTTGGGGCGGTTGACGATTGTCCCTCTGGTGACCGTAATTGGCGTGTGCGTTCAGGCTTTTGGGCTGGACCCAGTCAAGGATGGCTATGTCTACAAGTCGGCGGTTGTGTTTGCTGGCTTCTATCTCTTCTTCTTCGCCGAGAAGATTCTCAAGATGGTGCTGAAGCAGAAAGACGAGGTAACGTCTACCTTGAGTACCTTGAGTGAAAACCTTTGTGTGACGCTCTTCGCCTATGTATTTTCAAAAAAGGGCTTGCTTTTAAAAAACGTGCAGTATGTGGATTGTTAAGATTTATGCATGAGAACTAAAGAGCAAAGCAGGAGAGGAATTTGCATTGACCATGCCAGCGTCTAAGACAGAAAAAGTGGAAATACTCTCGGTCCCAAAAAAATCTAAATTTTAATGTGTTTTTTTTAGCTTCTCGCTCAAAAAATGGGAAACTCCGAGTGGGCCTGGCTCAGCGATGCAAATCCAACCATACCACACCACCACCTGCTCCTCGTGCACTTATCGTCAGCCGTGATCAAGCTACTGCTGGATGAAGGCCTCCCCAAGCTTTCACCACCTCTGTCCATTCTATTAAAGTAAACTAATACATTATCCTAAAGATTTTCCACAAAGGTGAACGTCCTCGCCTTCTCATTCGAGCGTGGAGCCTATCCTATGCCGATCGGTCACCCTGAGGGGAGTGGCAGAGCTTCCAGGCTCCTATGATAGGCCCCAGGCTCTCTGCAGCAAGCTGACACGTCCCACATCAGTGATATGTGCACAAGCTGATGGCAAAAGGCACGATTGTGGCCACAGGATTGGTCCCCCCTTCATGCCTTGCATGTCACGAGACGTCACCGTTCTGCGTGTGTAATACACACACCACCAAGTCGTATCTCTTATGATAATTTTCATTAACTAATAAACACAACAAAGGTAAAGAAAAATAACATTAAAACTACATTTTTAACAAATATTTTGCTGACGAGGGGACGATGTGTAAATATTGAGTCCGGCCAGGGGGCTCCGTGGTAGAGTGAGTCGATCGTAATCGGAAGGTTGGGAATTCAACTCATCATTCGGGGTTGACTCAGCCTATCATTCATGCTGGGGTCGATGACGTGAGCACCACTTTGTGGGGAAGTTAAGATTGGTTGTCCTATGAATGGACTCACCCCCACCATAGGATTGCAGAATTTCCACCACTGGCTCAGGGTTGTAAACAGGAGACGAGCACCGTTTCAGTGCTCACTTTAGCACAAACTCACTTTGACTTGTTCGATTTGTGAACCTTGCGGATTCTTCAGAGGCCGCCTAACCGAGCCGAGTGCTACAGCAGCCAGCCAGACCTCGAGGACGGTGCAACCGAGACTCTGAAGGCGATCGAGGATGGGACGGAGCACCAGTCCAACGGGAACCCCCCCCACCTTGCGGGGGGAGGCCATGGGCATCACACGCACGTCACCCACGAGCACGCCAACGAGGTCATGCTGAGCCGCTCCCTTTCCGTGCAGGTACGCGGCCGCACGTTTATACACGACCGGGCCAAGCGGCTGCGCGCTCTCTCCGCTCGTTGCAGAGGCTCGGGGTTCGAGCCCGGGCGGCCGCCCCGGTTATTGTTGCGGAATCGGGGCGTAAGGTGCATGCGTCGTCCGCTTCACGGAGGACGCTAATGGCCCCATGACGTAATTCGAAAATCGTAGGCCCCCCTGTGTGCTGGCGTCATGGTTCAAGTTTGCCAAATTTTAAACATTACTTTTTAATTACTTGATTGGGAAAGACGTAGCAAGCGTCGCCCCCTACTGGTGTAAACTTGGCAGGACCCCTCTGGCAAGAGAATCGACTGAAGATTTCCTGGGTAAAAAAGCTTAACAGTTATAAATTTATGTAATATTTTTTTACTGGAAGCTTATTGTGATTCGTGTAATGCAGTAAATACATCATCAGACACTCAACGTTAAATTCCACTTATCCATGAATTATCTCGCTCATGACCCTATTGGTCTATAAACTGCTGCACACAAGAGCTTGCACTGTACTGTTAACGTATTGCGTATGTTTTGGTTTTTTCAGTTTTCTGGCTTACATTGTGAAGAGAGACTTTAAGAGATGTGATCTGCAACTTTGATCTTTACCCATTTATCGATTGTTAGATTTGAATGTGTTGTCTTGGTGTGGTCTGGGACTGTTTTGTTTTTGCTGCCTTGCCAAAGATTGCATTTGGTATTTAAATATTGGCAGGAATTGATGCAATTTGTACCTTATTTATTTTTATATACTGACTGACTTAGCTTTCCTATACTTTGCACTCGTATCTGTTTTTGCATTATTTGTTGTTGTAACTTTCTGACCCGCCCTGACTGGACATGTTAAAATGAGCTTCATAGCTCATCAGATTCTTCGAGTCTACATAACGACTCTGATTCTGATGTCACGTAGGCTATTATTAACGCTGCTATCAGATCGGATCGGTGAATCGCGAAATCCCATGTTCTGCAGGAGGCGCAGGTGTCGGAGGGCATGTGCTACTGGCTCAAAGGGACACGCTACTCGCGCATCGGCACGCTGGCGTGGATGATCACCCTGAGCGATGGGCTGCACAACTTCATCGACGGTTTGGCGATCGGAGCCTCGTTCACGGTGTCCGTGTTCCAAGGCATTAGCACGTCCATCGCCATCCTATGCGAGGAATTCCCGCACGAACTGGGTGAGTCCCATGCTTCTGCCTTTCCATGTGTACTGCCTTGACGCCCGTGCACTCGTGGAGATGTATTGTTCTTAGGAGCCATCAAGATAATTTAAACATTACATGTAGCTGGGCAATGGTGGCTATGCACGTACCCTTTAGTCCAGCACTTGTGGATGCAGCGAGGGTTGGTAGATCGCACAAATTTTGTGAAATTCCCTTCCCGTGGGCGTCAGAGGTGCCGTACCCTGGCTCGCCAGGAGAAAACAGTACAGAAAAAATGTAGACTGCACCAGTTCCATCTGTACGGGATAGTGTGTTTTCGTCTCACATGCGTGGGTTTTCTCTGGGTGCTCCGGTTTCCTCCCACGTGTAAACACTCACTAATTGACCGATAACACCATAATATATAGCAGACCGGCAAGTGATATCGCCAGCTCACCGCGTGGTTACCTTCCCACCTGTCTGTGGTTCCTTGTGCAACCGAGTCGTTCTCTCTCCACGAGAGTGAGTGAATATCGTGTGGCTCGTTACAAGTGGAAATTATCATGTAATTACGACATGAATGTCTGCGTAAAACGTGCCCGTAATGTAACAAACGTCTGAGGGGGCGCGGAAACACAAATTGGGTAATGGGAACAAGCAAGGGAGACTGAGCAAGGGAAGAGAAGCAGCAACCGAGGAGGTCTGAAGGCACGGGGGGTGAAGAGGAGAGGAAGGCTTTGAAGAGAGACTTGAAAGCAGAGAGAGGGGTCGCCCAGCTGGAGATGCCTGGGGAGGAAGCAGTTGTAGGGGGTGTGGGCGTCGTGGCTCGAAGAGCTGCCACAATGGTGGAGCAGCGGCCATTTTGTCCTCGGTTACATACATTTGCAGAATCACATACTTTTCGCCATCATCAGCCAGGGTCAAACCACTGCCGGATGCAGGCCTTCCCAACTCGTCACCACCTCTCACATGTGGCAATATACTCCAGCACCTGCACACTGATTTAATCGCTCCATCTCTGCGGTGGACTTCCTCTGGGACATGTTCCGTTCTGAGGTTTACTGTTAAAAAGCAACATTTTAAAAGTTTGCGCATACTGTACGTTTAACATCCCAGCATCAACACTTTAGATTTTTCCTTTGAGACGAAGGGACTACAATTGAAGCATTAAAGTAAAGCAGAAATGTTATTCAACTTGCATTACTCATTTGCATTGCATGCGCAAAAAAATAGTGTTCATTAACTTTGTGTTTGCCGTCATATCAAATCGCAACACTCTTCTTTTCCCCTTGCGCTGCTCCACTGCAGAATTCCCTCCCATCACGATCATCTACTTTGCCAAGCTCAATTCAAGTAGCATTTCACTCTTGTATATTACAACTTTAAGAGTGCTGTTTGTTGCTGGCCACTGGCTGTTTTGGGATTTTGGTCCCGTGCTCAGCCATCACGATTTAAAAATGCACAATCGTTTCACTGTAGTTCTGTGTGCACGTGTTAATTGGGTATTTTGGCGGTGTGTCTGCCATCACAGGTGACTTTGTGATTCTGCTGAACGCCGGAATGAGCATACAGCAAGCACTATTCTTCAACTTCCTGTCGGCGTGCAGCTGCTACTTGGGGCTTGTGTGCGGCATCGTGGCCGGAAGTCACTTTGCCCACAATTGGATATTTGCACTGGCAGGAGGCATGTTTCTCTACATCTCCCTGGCTGACATGGTGCGTGCCCACAGGAAATCTGTTGCTTTTGCTCGAGAGAATGCGTCTTGGTTTTCAGAAGAGCGAAGGCTCTTTACAAACAAGGGAGAACAATCGCGAACACGCATGGTTGTTGTCAAGCTTTCCAACACTGGTTTACCATCAGAAGTATCTAATTATTGATTTGTAAGCACAAGAGGCACTCCACTGCCCTTCCTGTGAAGGTTTCCTGGCTTAGTTGGGAAGTTGGGATTGTGGTCTGGGATGTGCGGACCTCATGCAAGTCTTTGTTGTAATAACTTGTTTGATGTTTTTGCTTTTTGTTTTGGTGCCATTTATTAACTTATTTATATACTTAAAATTTTGCTTGATAGTAGGGTTTTCATTTGCTTGGTAGTGGCTGTATATGGAATTGGTCGTCATATATTTAATGTACAGCGTTATGAGATGCTATTAGCACGAATGGAAAGTACTAAAAAAAGGAAAGTACTATCATTGTAACAATTTCAAAAATCTGTTTTGTGGTAACTTGCCCCTTGTTATCCTTCAAACAGTCAACCCCATTAGGTGCGCCTGTAACCAGTCACCCTGCGTGGCGTGTGCATTGCTGGCGGCTGCGTTGCGTCGCCGCGTTGCTGACCCGAGCGCGTGCTTGTGAACGTGTATCGCACCATGAACCCAGTTCCCAGAAATGAACGAGGTGAGCAAAGAGGACGGGGAGGAGAAGAATAACCTCGTCACCTTCGGAATTCAGAACCTTGGCCTTCTCACGGGCTTCTCAATCATGCTGCTCCTCACAACCTACTCGGGGAACATCGGGCTCGGCTAGAGTTGCACGCACCCCAGCGCTCACTCTGCAACGGTTTCCTCCCCTGTGTCGCCAGTGCTGTAGTTGCCTGTCCTCTGTGGGTTGTTCTTAGGGATCTACTTTTACCGGATACATTAAACAAACCTGGCCCACTTTTGGTGTGCACTCCCACTCTCCTTCCATTTTTCGAGCGCGATCAAAATGTCTGTCTTTCATCAATACTGTGTGTGTGTGCAGTACGGTTTGTGATGGTTGTTGAGACTTTGTGTGGAAGGTTCTTTAGATAATAAACTATGACAGTATTGTTGGTGAGTTGGGAGGGTTTTCTTTGACGGTTGTGTGTTATTTAGCGCTGCACCCTTTACACGCTATCTAAATCCACATTGGCTGATTCAGGTCGTGATCACTGTGGTCATTAAAATATGTACGACTTCGTGGGGAAGTAAAGTTGTCCTTTGGATAGAATCGTCCCCGCCAAAGGAACGTGAAATTTAACCACTAGTTCAGCACTGTAAACCGCTTCAAATTTATCACAGACTTCTGCATTGTACTGTATCCCCTACCTACGCTGTAGCTCCCTTCACGGTAGTATCTGGTGGATATCTTGTTGGGAAATTCATAGAATATCTCCAGACAATCCTGTCTTGGTGTATAAACCAGAGGTTCATCACTTTACCCGTAATGGCCACACCGCTAATGACTGTCTCAGTGTGGTATCGCACCTGCGTTTGGTGTAAATGTGGCTCCGGGGCGAGGAGAGTTTGAGGCTGTGGCCCCATACACGCGCACAAACCCAGTGCAACGCATGCAGACCGTGGTGCCTACCATTCACAGTGTCACACATGTTGAACTGATTTCGCGCCATACTTGGCGAACTGTTAAATTGGAGGTGCCAATGCACTCGTTTGTCAGTGTTATTTTAAACAATTGCCGAGCACAGGTCAAAAACGCCAAGCGGCCAGTAACAAACAACACTGTCAGAGTTGTCGGCGTCCAACCACAGGGTTGGCCTCGTGGGTCTGGGAGTGTAAATCCTTGGGAGGCCCGTGAGTCTCATGTGCCAGCGGCTGCCTCTCGCACTCAACTTGGGCCATGGTGGTTCAGTACCCAGAGCCAGCAGCCCCGGGCCCCCGTTAAAGATACAAAAAATCGACCTGTTTCTTGAAATGAGCAAGGTTAAAGGAGCTTGGAGGGGGAAAATGAGAGGAGGGAACCAGAAAGAGAAGTGTTGTGACCTGCAGTGTGGTTGTTAAACTGTGTGTGGTTGAGATAAAAACAGACTGGCAGACTGAGTCCTTAACACAGGTGGTGGAATTGAAGAATGAAGTTCATGGCAACCATGGTAGTAGTGGCAGAAGAGTGATGAGGTGACTGATCACCGGTGTTAGTGAATCGGTGGGTTCTGGAAAATCAACTTGACAAGGGTATTACTGTAGTAATTCTGCGGAAACCACAGCCTATTTAAATGCAGCCTCTGGATTATTTATAGACAAACGTGAACGTGGCTACTTCTGGGACGACTGCAATTTGCTTCCAGTGAAGGTGTGCAACCACTCCAAAGCCCTGTTGTTTACGGTAATCCGTGGGCTCACACCAGCAGCATGCCTCACGGGATGGCTGCCTCTGTCGAAATTGCGCCACTGAAAGCACCATCCGTTGCAATGTTGGTAATGTACGCCCGTCCACGTGCAGTTTTCAGTCACTTTTCAATGGCTCCTTGTGTTTTTGAGCGGAGTAGTATTTGGTAACGCGCAGTGGAATGGATATGTGAAGCGTGAGCAAGCTGTGGGGGCATGCTGGACTCATGCAAGGTGTGCGTTATGAAGGTGATTATTATCCGCATGCACTTGTGTCTGTGACCAAATCACCGGGCCTGCACCAAAGCTGAAACGATCAGGACTACGATGTCAACGACTCGGGAGTCTTTCATGCAGCAGTGGATCATGGCTAATGATTACATTTTGTGGCTTAGACGTTTTCACAAATGCAAGCAGCACAAAGACAGACTCCTGGGGCAAGTGCTATTAGTGAGCACCAATGAAGGCTGGAACGGTACACGAGGGGGTAGGTGGCCAACACCACGCGCGACCGCCTTTGTCTCCCCAGTGGCGAAGTTCAGATAATCGTCACTAGTGTTGGCCGTGAGCGCGAATCGAACTCTGGTCGCCAGGTTCGTAGCGCAGGGCGGCTAACCTCTATGCCAGCAAACAACACACACACACAAACTTAACAGCCAAAGTCTTAAATTGAGTGCTCATAATGTGTCGGTGCCTTCAGTGTCCGTTGACATTTGGGTGCCGCAATTGTGGTCGCCTGTTAGTCCGATGTCGTGTGTGGGTTTGTGCAACGGGAAGTGTCAGCAGGTTATCATGCAAGCGTTTGCTGCTTTGCTGTAAAATGGCCAAATGTGTTCCTCGAATTGCATCGAATGGGGAAGTGCCGTGTTACAGTGCCTCTCGGCGCGGCTCGTCTCACTCTATGAGGGACGGCTCTGCGGGCTGGCCACACGAGCTCGCCTCTAGCCACACGCATTGCCCCGCCCGTCCGCTGTGACAATGATGATGAATCCAGTTCACATTTTAATCGGGCAGTAAACAAGCGAAGCTGATCAGGACGCTGTGAGACTGGAGTGACCATCGGGTTTGGCAGTGGGAATTATTTTTTTCAGAGGGCAGCCAGCAACATTGCCATCTGTTTCAGTGGCAACGTCATTCCCCTTCCGGCAGAGTGGAAAACATCCCATATATTGCTCCTGTAGTTACGAAAATGGACCCAAGTGAACATTCAGGTAAGTTACCTCAATTTTTAATGTTATATTGTAATGTCGGCGAACGATTGGTCGATGCACCGTTAAAAAAAATCTATATCGCATTCAGCAGTCGGTGTTTTGGAACAATTTGTTAAATGTACGTTTATCAATTTTACCATCTCTGACCACCTTTCCAGCATTCCATGGCCTACATGTTTCCATCATTATTGTAAGTGCTAAATGAATCACTCTCCGTTGGTCAACGTGCATTCGTTTCACCACGTCGTGCTATTGAGCTACGTGTAAGGGGGATGCAGGTCTTTACAGCTGCTTCAGATGTCGTCCATCGTCGAGTATTTTTATTTACTGATCAAGTGATTGACAGTCCACGTTTAAAGATGCTGCTCCAGTTGCCATGGTGGGGTTCTCATATCTCGGGTATCTTTGCGGGGGGGGGGGTGGGGGGTGGCACGTGCCCCCCCAATTATCCGATCGAAATCTAATTTCTATCGTATCATTGGGGGTTATTCGTAATAAATCGGCATTTTGCGACCCCCACTGCCACTGTGTAGCATATTATTACGTGCCAGGGACTCTGAGATGATAGGACAATAGTCTGAGTCCATAATTGCCAATAAGTAGCGGAAAAGCAGTTATAAGTGACTCACAGAATTGTGCGCAGTCGCGTAGACAATCCACGACTTCCCTGAAGGCTTTCAGCGAGCGCGATGCCGATCACACAACGCGGTTCAAAAACCCGCGATCGATGGCTTGTGCCATCGCCGCACACGCGTCGAATAAAAAGCAAGAGACAAGTCCTTAGTAACAACTCCTCTATCACTTTTCATTGCTGGAAGGGTTGCCCCCCCTACTTGAAAATCCTGGCTCCGCCATTGGGTGTCTGTATCCATTAAAGTTACTTTGCTTCGATTTAAGTATTTATACTGTCGAACGCTGTGATAGTATATGAGAATTAGAATTTAAATTTAGACCGGAGGAATCCGATGAGCTATGAAGCTCTTTTTCACATGTCCAGTAGCGGTGGGTCAACGAGTTAAATCAACAAACAATACAAAACAACGATATAAGAGCAAGATAGAGACAATATAAGCAAGTCGCAATAAATAAATATAAAGTACTGGAGAGAAGTACAATTTGCACAAATTCATAAATTCCTGCCGATTTGTCCACACCAAATGCAAACTTGGGGCAAGGCAGCAAAACAGCAAAAACAATAGTCCCAGACCACACCAAGACCACACACAGTGGCAGATTTTTTTTTTCCAGAAAGGCGCCACGTATATATAAAACATTTGACTTGACTTGATGCTAAATGTTTTCCAATTGCAGCCCCTTTCACGTACCTGTCAACCCCTTATCAGTGCCTACCTAATTACAAAGCAATTCAGACCTTATTGGTCACCCCGTGCCCTTATAAATCTCAACGTTCGTGCTAGAAAGTCCAATCGCAACGGAGAAACACAAATATAAAAATAAATAATATGCCCGACTTGTACAAGAATACGGGTAAACCGTTTACAAGTATGCATTCTAATTGGCTGCTGTTATAGTTTCGGGTTTTCAGTCAATCATTATTACGACTATCATCTGATGCATTGTGATTTCTGAAAGTAGGGCCCTAGTCAAAGTATGGGCCCTAGTCAAGGGCATAAAGAAAAATCCATAAACGCTGCTCATTTACACACAACTATATACCGTTATACCTCAATATAGGAAGTAGATGCTTTCCTAGAGCTTCGTATATTGAAACTTTGTATACTGAATAACTTATAGCATTAACACGAATTTGTCAACTGCTGAAAAGTATAAACCCGGAGAATATTGAAGATAATGCAACCCAAACAGAAAGAGTGATGGATGCCATTCATGACAACGGCACAGCAATATCTGTGCAAGGAAAAAAAATAACCTGAGATTCGCGGATGACATAGATCTAATGGAAGAAAGCTGCCTAGTACTGCAGGAAAGTGTTTACTATGCTGACTAGTCAGGAAAGGATGCAGGATTGAGGATTAACGTGAAAAAGACAAAGATAATGGTTCAAGCTTGATTTGAAGCTTTGGTGACTGCAGGAATTACTCTTTGGTTCTTTCGGTAAAGTCACATAGAAAGAAAATACTAATAAAGAAAATAAAATAACTAATATTAGTTATTCTATTTTCTTTTATTTTCTTTCTACGTGACTTTACCGAAAGAACCAAAGAGTAAAGAGAATGGTGTTCGGAAGGGAGGACGTTCAGAATGAAGTAAAGAATAGGAAGCAGCAAGAGTGTGCATATAAGGAATTTGTATATTTGGGAAGTCTACTGACATGGGACAATGGTTGCACGAAAGACATAAGAGCGAGGATCTCAAAGGAAAAATAAGTAATGGCGGGTTTCAATAGCATCTAGAGAAGCAATAAAATCAGCTATTAGACCAATCTGAACATCGTGAGAGCATGCGTGTTCAGTACAGCTTTGTATGCCTGCGAGACTTGGACATTGAAAACGACTGACAGATAAAAGATATTGGCACTCGATATTTCTACAGAAGGATACTGCATTTAAACTGCACCCAAAAAGTGACATGATAAAGGCAATGATGAGGAGGAAACTGGCACTATTTGAACACATCTGTAGGATGGACAACAACAGAAAAAATAAAAGCATGTTGTTCAGAAGAATGGAAAGAACCGGAAAGAGAGGAAGACCTAACAGAGAATTACTTGACATAAGGGAATGGTACCAGAAAGATGTGGCACTAGAGCATATTTGCACAAGACAGAGGAAAGTGGAAACAAATGACGAAATGTGCAATGGACATCTACGGGCTATATGCCCATGGACTGTGATGATGGTGATGATGATGATGCAACCAAACAAGTGGGCTAAGCCAAAGTGTATTAGGCAACTGAGTATTTTTGTCATATGTTGTATAAGACGAAGTGCATAATCGTGCAAACGACGATTTTGAATTCTGCTAAAGTTGGGCTTTTTAAGTGTGGACAGGGCTGGAGTTGGGAAACTGCTGCCCACTGCGTTCTCTGCTGCCGCTTCTTCTGCACTGCTTCTCTCGTGACCGCTTCCCCGCCGCACAGGTTTCCAGGTGCTAATACTCCACGAGGAGGACGGGGCGGAGTGGAGTGAGTATCTGTGTCGCCTCCTCATCTCCTCGGGCTATCTGCAAGCGCACCAGATTGAGCCGTGCCCCCTGGAGGCCGTGCTCCCCACTTTGCTGGTTCACGGCAGAAACGACGACGATGCCGCCGCCGCCACAAACCCGACGCCCGAGCGCCCCAAGCCGAGCGCCTCCGGGCTGGCCAGGGATTGCACTGGGTACGAGGAGCTGCGTCCGTCGCGCTCCCCGGCCAGGCAGGTTCTGCTGCACCTCCGCGGCTGCCCGTGCAAGGTGATAGTGCTCACCCCGGGGCTGCTCGGAACGCTGCGGCAGGAGCCCGTGCCGGCCGAGGCGTTGGTGCGTGCCGTGGCGCCGCCTCGCAGCGTGGTGCTGCTCAATTGCGACGCGGTGGAGGAGGAGGACGTCGCGACGCTAAGGGACGTCCTCCCCGACAGCCACCTGTGGGTCCACCTGAGCGCGTATTGCCAAGCAGAGCAATACCTCGCGGCCATTCAGTGGACGATACAAGGCAGTGTGCGAGGTAGGTGTGGAGTCGCGTAAATTGTACATATCGCTGCTATAATTGGGGACAGACCACTTTAGCTCACTTCTCATGGCAAATCCTACCCACGAACAACAGCCTTTGAGAGTTTTCTGGAAATAATCCGTCACGATGATGTCACACGGAGATTTGTGCTGACGGGGCCTTCTCCATTCAAACATTACTGCTGCCAAAGTATCTCCCTGCTCCAGTGAGCATGAAGGGCAAGCAATACTCGCCACCATTGGTGGTTCTAAATCAGTAACTTAAGTTCCATGTTGTAAATTCACGTGTAAAGTTTGAATTTACATGCAAAGAGGGGATGATGGCCCTGGTTTAGGAAGTCCTTTATCCAGAAGTGGATATATCATTGCTCATCATGACAATGAATTACAAAACCAAATTGAACATGCTATATATTGTGCAGAAAATAGGTGACCGGGCTGAAACCATCAACTGGCTTCACTTTAGAACCCGGTTTCACCACGGGTGGCCGTTCAAAGGGACGTGGATGAAACTGTTGGATTCGTTAACGTTAATTTAATGCAGCTCCATGAGTTGTCTTCAGAAATCTTCTCATTCTCAACGTTGGTTAAAGTGTTACCTCCGATTATTTTACAATGCGCTCCAGTGCTGCATATCCACGTTACTGCGTTATCACTGTGTCCAGATTTTAAGCCTTGTTTTACTTCACAATTTCAGAATCCGAGCGGTTCGCCGACTCTTCAGTTCCCTTTTTTGGGCAAACATGTGAAGAGGAAGGAGAAGAGGAAGTGCCCTTCGGGATTCTTGAGGCCGAGTTTAACCAAGAACTTCACGCTGAACCATACAACGACAACGACGAAGAAAACATTTACCTCGATGTCAGCTCGAATGTCGATGGATCTCATTCCAACTGTTCTGACCAGAGGCCTGACACCGATGACTACTTTCGCTCAGATTCTAATCTGGGAGCTGATTATAACAGTTGCTCTCATCTTGAGCGTGGCAGTAAAGATGATGATGACCTTGGATCTCATCTGGGCACTGATGATAGCAGTTACCATGGTCTTGAGCAAGGCAGTAAAGATGATAACCTTGTCTCTCGTTTGGGCCCTAATTATAGAAGTTACCCTGATCTTGAGCAAGGCGGTAAAGATGATAACCTTGTCTCTCAACTGGGCACTGATGATAGCAGTTACCCTGATCTTCAGCAAGGCAGTAAAGATGATAACCGTGGCTCTCTTCTGGGCACTGATGATAGCAGATACCCTCCTCATCTTGAACAAGACTGTAAAGATGATTATCTCAGTTCAGAGGCAGACAGTATTACAGACATTGGCAATGACCATACATACGATATAGGCCCTTTCAATGAGCCCAACTCTGACAAAAGCAACGATGATCGCAGCCTTAGGCCTAATGATTATCGTTACCTCGATCGTAATGTCAATGAAAACCTTGATACACATCCTGACAACCTATATTCTGATCTTACTTTGAACCCTACCTCAGAACATGTTGGTAGTAAAACGCGGCAAAAGATGCATTCAGTGAAGCAATTCCACATAAACACCCTACAATCAAAATACGACAATAGTTCTGCTGATGATTATGAGAAAGAAGAAGAAATGTTGGATACGTCCACTGGAGAGTCTAAGAAACTGATGGATGCGCAGGAGGGAATAACTGAAGCTCAGAACGTGATAAAAATGTCTGAGTCTGTGATTGTGGAGCCACGGAAAATCATCTGTGGAGTAAGTGCAGCAACGTTACACGTGTCTGTGCAGCAAGAGTGTAGCAGCTACACCGTATTACATCAATCCACCATTTAACGTTGTGCGTTCCTGCCCAAACGAGCCTTGAGGCAGTGCTCATCCATTTAGAGCCCCGAGTCAGTGATGAAAATTCCACATTGCTAGGGCAGGGGGCAAGTCTATCCATAGGACAACCACTGTTGACTTCCCCAGAAAGTGGTACCTCTTTTTACTGACCACGGAGGGATGATGGACTGATTCTACTAAACTATTTTTTTTTATTTTACCGGGTAAGCCTCGAGATATTTCGCTCCTTTTCAGAAGCGACCTGGCCACAATGATGGCTCAACTAAGTGGCTTATCGTGTGGAAATGTATATCAGCCAAAAACTCTCAACACACGTTTCTAAATGCGGCTCACAACCATCAACCAGCATTTGATCTCGTAACCTTACGATTGCGAGCCACTCCCTCCACCGCTGAGCCACCCGGCCGGTTCCCTTTCTCAGTCAAATCCTTAATGTCTATATTAACACTGCAGAGGCAGAGTATGAGAGACCTACACAAACACAAGAACAAA
This sequence comes from Petromyzon marinus, assembly GCF_048934315.1. Classification (NCBI taxonomy): domain Eukaryota; kingdom Metazoa; phylum Chordata; class Hyperoartia; order Petromyzontiformes; family Petromyzontidae; genus Petromyzon; species Petromyzon marinus. Next base: position 12,183,922 of record NC_133707.1, on the reverse strand, counting down.
AAAATATTCCCAGAGTACACATTCGTACAAACTAAGCACAGGAAATTCAATGCAGGAATCCTCTATTATACGCAAGGGATGCTCAAGAAAATAGTTCGTTATCGACAGCTCGTACACCGCGTTATAATGGGGTGTGTGTTCCACGTTATAACGGGCGCATTCCACGTTGTGTGAAAAGTGTTCTCTCATGGAAGAACCGCGTTATAGCGAAAACGCGATTGGATACTGTATGTTCTGTGTGTGTGTGTACAGTTTGTGTATGTATTGTGTAGAAGCTACCTGGTCTGTCGCTCCACACAAAGCTTGGGTCTTCTATGATACGATCGTGTGCTTGTAAAACGTGGGACCCCTGTAATGGAATATCTACGCTGGTTAAAATCATTCAGGCTGGCCTGCCTACAATCCATCCTGGGTTTAATTAGGCTGTATTGTATGAGGAGCTCCCAAATCCTTGATAGATCTGGACGCAGTCCTATATGTCAGCTCCTCCGGCAGGCAAGGCCGCTTTGGGTGGGTCATGTAGCCCGCATGTCCAGCCACCGCATGCCCAAACAGCTTTCGTTGGGCAGGAACGTGTTAGAGAAGAGATGGAATGATGTGGCATGAGAGGATTTGGAGCTGAGTGGACTTTTCAATGACTAGTACCAGCGGTATCAAGATCGGCCTTTGTGGAGGGAGCTGGTGAAGGATGCTACTTCGCAGTCGGAGGCAGTCACCCTCCAGCAACAACGGAGAGCAGAAGAGCAATGCTCAGAACAATGAGCGGAGCGCCGGGTGGCTAAAAGACTGAATGTTGACACAGTAGGGGGCACAGGTGGTGCATCTGCCAGTCATCTCAATAAATCACCGTATGGGACCTGGGTCTGTCCCGTGACCTTCTGTCAGCGGGTGTTCGACACTTCACATAGCCTCAAAGTGCACATAGCCTGGCACAAGCGCCGTGCTGACATCATTTGTGTGTCTGATTATTACGTGTTTGTGTAGATATTTAGAGTTTCTATGGATTTAGCGTGTGGATTTTGTGTGTATGTGTGAATGTTTTGTTCGGATATTGTGTGTCTGTGTGAAGTTTGCGTTGATTATGTGCGTGTAAATAGTGTGTGTGGATGTTAAATAGTGTGTGTGGATGTTATGTGTGAATAGTGTGTGGTGTGAAGTGTGTGTGTATTTTGTATGAAGTGTGTGTTTTCTGTGTAACTAGTGTGTGTATTTTGCGTGTGAATAGTGTGTTATAGTGCGTGTGAATAGTGTGTGAAGAGTGTTTGTATGTATAAAGTATAAAGTGTGTTTGTGTGTGGATATTGTGGCCAACAGACGCGACCTGCTGTGCTCGTGCTGCTGTCCTCGAGGCTGCCGGTCTCCGCGGTGATCGTGACCGTGACGTCAACGCGTGACAAGCAGGGGACCCAAGTTCAGCCCGAGAGGCTCAATGTCTTCACGTTGAGATTCGAGGCACCCGGTGAGAACGGGCTGCCGTCACCCAAACTGCCGCCCAGAGGTGTTGCGGAGGAACCCAGCAGAATGCCACACATTTGGGGGCCTCCTTATTGACAGGTCCCTCGTGAGGCCCGCTTGCGTGAAGCCAGGCAGATATTGCCCATTTTTGTCCCCTTGTGGATGGCCCTGTTCTACAGCTTCCTTTTCTCGTCACTGCAACGTTACTTTGCTCCGTGGTGGTGGTTGTCCTAGCAAGACACACGCGCAATTGGTGGGGGGAGGGGGGAATTCTCATTCGCGTAAAAAATGCAACAACAAAAAATACACAATGCTGAGGTAAATTCTCTCATCAAAACTTTATACCATAGGGCTCATTGCATTTCGGACCAACACCACCTGACCAGTGAATTAAAACATGTACATCTGGCCCTCAAAAGGAATGGATACTCTGACCGTACCATCCGCCAAGCTGTTTCTCCCTCCATACAGAAACAACCACTTGATACTCTGGTCAAAACCATCACACTACCATATATAGCAGGCGTTACTAAAAAGGTCTCCAAAATCCTAAACAAACACAAGATCCTGGTCCGGTTCAATACAGTACACAAAATCCGTGACCTGATCCCTTCCGTGAAGGATGTCATTCCTGACTTACAGTACCCTGGAGTTTACAAATTGATCTGCACCTGTGGTGACTGCTATATCGGGGAGACGAAACGACATGTCTCTGACCGAATCCGCGAGCACAAATCAGATTTGAAACACAGCAGAACGAATTCTTCTGCCGTAGCTGATCACTGTTACAACACTGTGGGTGATCACGATATCATTTTCTCCGATACCAAGGTTCTTTGCAAACCCACGGGTTTTCATCAGAGATTTGTTCACGAGGAAATTCAGATCTACAAACACAGACACAATTTCAACCGAGAAGATGGTTTCAAATTAAGCAACCATTGGAAAGATGTTCTAAATCGAACTAAACATTAAACTAATTTTCAATGGTACAGTATATTTTTCAAATAGTGGTACCCCAAACTTTCGCAGCTCTTAAAAATTTCCTTTTCACACCATCAATAGGTAAACTCCCCCTTCCCCCCCCCCCCCCCGCGTTCATGAGGCAATTCAGATTTAAAGCTTTCGTGACTGCAAGGATTCATATTCTTTGGTCCTTTCGGTAAAGTCACGTAGAATGAGAATAAAATAATAAATTAATAAAATAAAATAACACAATAAAATTCTCACGACGTTTCGGCCGCTTGTGTTGTGGCCGAAACGTCGTGAGAATTTTAATGTAATATTATTTTATTATTTTATTCTCATTCTACGTGACTTTACCGAAAGAACCAAAGAAGAGGCAATTCAGATTTACAAACACAGATACAATTTCAACCGAGAGGATGGTTTCAAATTAAGCAACAATTGGAAAGATGTTGTGAATCAAACCAAACATTAAACTAATTTTCAATGGTATAGTATATTTTTTAAGTAGTGGTATCCCAAACCTTTGCAGCTGCTTAAATTCCCCCTTTTCACACCATCAATATGTGGGCTCCCCCCCTCTCCCCCTCGCTGGTCTGCACATGCTCCCCCCCAGTACATCGTCCTTCATTCTAAGTCCGCCTATGAAATGCTAATTTTTATGCTAATTCCTTTGTCAGGGCGCTCTGCTTCCTCTCACAGCTTAGATGTCGCGGTCTGAGCTTGACTGTGTGCACTCCAGCGCTGTCCTCTGGACAGTCTGATCCCTTCACTCACTCCACTCACTCCACTCACTCACTCCACTCACTCACTCTACTCCACTCACTCCACCTATTCACTCCACTCACTTCACTCACTCCACTCACTCACTCCACTCACTCCACTCACCTCACTCACTCCACCCACTCACTCTACTTCCCCCCGCCCCCCCCCCCCCCCCCGCTGCTGGTCCGTCATGGTCCCCACCTGCTCCTGGTCCATCAATTGAGCAACCTTTGGAAAGATGTTCTGAATCAAACCAAACATTAAGCTAATTTTCAATGGTACAGTATATTTTAAGTAGTGGTATCCCAAACTTTCGCAGCTGCTTAAATTCCATTTTCACAACATCAATATGTGGGCACTCCTCTCTCCCCCTCGCCTATCAGCACATGCTCCCCAGTACATCGTCCTTCATTCTAAGTCCGCCAATGAAATGCTAACTTTTATGCTAATTCCTTTGTCAGGGCGCTCGGCTTCCTCTCACACAGCTTAGAGGTCGCGGTCTGAGCTTGACTGTGTGCACTCCAGCGCTGTCCTCTGGACAGTCTTGTCCCCTTCACTCACTCCACTCACTCACTCCACTCACTCACTCCACTCACTCACTCCACTCACTCACTCCACTCACTCACTCCACTCACTCACTCCACCCACTCACTCCACTCACTCACTCCACTCACTCCACTCACTCACTCCACTCACTCCACTCACTCCACTCACTCCACTCACTCTACTCCCCCCCCCCTGCTGCTGGTCCGTTATGGTCCCCACCCGCTCCTGGTCCATCATAGCCCATACACCTCCTACGTATATTGTGCTCATTTATATACTAATTCCTTTGTCAAGCACTTTGCTTCCTCCCACACAGCTTAAAGGACGCAAACTGGGCTTGGCTGTTTTCACTCCAACGTTGTCCTCATGACAGCACGGTCCCTTGACCTGATGAAGGCCACTTGTGTTGTGGCCGAAACGTCGTGAATTTTTATTTTTTATTTTTTGTTGTTTGTTACGTGACTTTACCGAATAGAACCAAAAAGTATGGATCCTTGCAGTCACGAAAGCTTTAAATCTAGAATTGTCATAAGGTACTCGTTTTTCCAGCGACGCAAGAGCGTGTTGGCGACGCTCTGCACTTGTATCCATTGACGTCTGTAGAGATCTGCAGTGCTAACCTCCTCGATGGGTGCTGTGAGCACGTCTGTCTTCTGGGAAAGAAGTGTAGCAGGAGTCAAGATGAATGGTGACTCCGGGTCGGTTGAGACGGGGATCAGGGGTCTTGAGTTAATTATAGCTGAGACCTCGACCTTGAGAGTGGTCAAGAACTCGTGAGAGAGCCATGTGGACCCGAAATCACACAGCATGGAGTCAAAAATCCGTCAAGCAATCCCAATCATGCGTTCCCAGGCTCCACCCATATGCCAAGAGTGAGGAGGATTGGAGATCCATGTGCAGCCTTAGTCACTAAGGTATTTCCCTACAGAATCATCTTCAACATTTTCCGTATTGATCTTAAGATCTTTGCATGCTCACACAGAGGCTCGCACCCAGCAGCTCTCACACAGAGGCTTGCACACCGCGGCGCTCACACAGAGACTTGCACACAGCTTCTCACACAGTACCCCTGTTCCACCGCTACCCTCACCTACGCTCCCTCAGACCCACTCACTCGTCCGTCCCAGGTGGAGGGATAAACCATCACCCGCCCGGCGACTCGTGAGGGTTGAGGTTCGTTCCCGGCTTGAGTGGCAGTGGTGAGGTGTCTTCTCCCTCTGGTCCCCAGCAACATGAACTCCCGCTCCGCTCACACGCCCATCTTTATATCCCCCTCCCAATTATCCAGCTCCTCCCCTGTGTCTCTTTAGGGCCAGACAGGCTGGCGCCTGTCAGGCCATTAACCACCCCTTATCGCATGTCTCTCTGGCAACACCTCCAGTGTCAGCATGCAACCCTGGGCTGACCTGGTCTGCACCAGCTTCCCTTCCAAATTAGGTGGAGGTTTGCTCGTGCAACCTAATTTTGCACACGTGCACGTGTTTGTCCTCAGTTGCCTTCGGCCAACAGTGTGCGACAGGTATTTAACCACACTACATCATTCCCCCCACGAATAAAAATGCAGCCGTGCTGGCTGTTAATATACATAACCGTGCGCGTATGTATCGTGACCAACCCCTAACAACAACACAATCGTAAGCGGCGACCATGAACAAACAACAATAACAAGAACAAGGGAATGGGAAATCAACAAAAAATGATGCGTTGCGAACGAGTGTTTGCGGTAGGGCCGTACCCACGGGTAGAGATGGGTCTGCTCGGGTGTGATGAGTGGTCCGCAGCGGGAGTCCGCAACATTCCGTCCGTGGCCATTAGGTTCTCCGGTCCTGTAGGCGGTACAGAACAATCCTCCTCACGTCCCATTACCTCAGGCGTGGCGGTAGGCGCACCGGACACATCAGACATTGGCTGCCAGGGATGTGGAGATGAATCGACCAGACCGGACGGAACATATGTATTTAACCACGATGGATGCACAAACCAATGCCGCCGGCCCAATCGAATATGCACGCACTGTGGCCGCGGAACCTCAATGACCTCGACAGGTCCTTGCCAGGGATGGTACAGTTTTTGAAACATGCCCACAGGCACTTGTGTGCAATGTAACCAAGCCTTGTCCCCCACTTGCCAAGGTATTCCTGTCCCTCCCTGACCCCTTAGCCGCTCATTACGGGCCTGTCTGCGGGCCGAGTTGCTCCTAGCGGCCTTGCAGGCCAACTGCAGCTGCTCAAGTGTTTTCAACATCGGATCAGGCACTGCCGATCCTTTCCGCGCGGGGCACAATCCCAGCTGAACTCCCATCCATTAACAAAAACGGTGAGAATCCCGTCCAGGCATGGGGGGCAAGTCTGTAAGCAGCAAAGACCCCCGGAATGTGCAGATCCCAATCCGCCTGGCCCTCAGTCACTTGCTGGCATAGCATGGTGGTAAGGGTTCTATGCAACTGCTCAACCATCCTGTCAGTCTGCGGATGATATGGTGAGGTGCCTTTTTTCCCGCTTGCCTAAGGACTTGCACACCTCTTGGAGCAACTTGGAGGAGATATTCCTGCCCTAATCTGCGAGTAGCTGCTCCGGGGCTCCCTTATCTAGGACATAGCCGTTCAAAAAGGCGCCAGCTATAGATGCGGCCGACTGGTCAACCAAGGGCCAGGCCATAGGCCACTGAGTCAGGTATTCGATCCCAACAAGGAGGTACTTGTGCCCTCTCTTTGAGACTGGAAAGAGACCAAAAATCTCAAGGCCCACCAATTCATTCACCCGTGACACAACAATGGATTGTAACGAAATCCACGAACGCAGGGTGGGAGATCTCCGACGCGCACAATCGGCACAGCCTTTAATCAGGAGGAGGACATCACTCTCCATGCCGGGCCAGTAGAAGTCCTTTTTCAACGTTTCCAACGTTTTATGCACACCCAGATGCGTTAACTTCTCGTGCACAGCTTTTGTAAGTTTACCCCAAAGGACTCTGGGTATGATCAAGGAAAAACGCTGTGACTCCCCCTCCCAACGCATGAGGAATCCTTCACGCAGCACAATGGTTGGGCGACCCACGGGCCCTGGTCCCCGAGAAGCACGATGGCGCAACGTCAACAGCAAGGCGTCATCAACCTGCAGCTTAGCCCACGTCTCATCATGGTCGAGATCCAGAATAGAATCACGTGGCGACTGAGCGTCAGTCTCCTGCGTTGTCCCGGCCACCGTGAGCACCATGGGCGCCTCCCCTTGTGAGGGCTTACATCGCGACGCGCCCGAGGCACATGTGCACGCGACATGGGGCGGTAATCGGTACAAGGCGTCAGCATTGACGTGCCGGGTGCCTTTCCTGTGCACCACTGTGAATGAGAATCCCTGGAGGATTTCGAGCCCGAATGGCTGGTCGATGCACAGGGAGTACTGGAGGGCCGCATGGTCCGTGTGGACGACAACGTCCCGTCCATACAAATAAGGACGATAGAGTTGAATGAAATGGACCATGGCTAGTAATTTCCTGCGCGTGACGCAATAGCGTTGTTCAGCCGGAGACAGGACTCGACTACCATATGCAACCACCCTCTCTGTGCCCTCAACAAGTTGGGAAAGGACTGCCCCGATGCACATATCGCTGGCGTCTGTATCCAAAATGAAGGGCTTTGCGAAATCGGGATACGCATCGGCGAGTGCGGCACGGAGAGCGAGGAAGGACTCCTCTTCGACCTTATCCCACCGAAATCTCTGGGCCTTGGCTGCGGACGTCAGCCACCGACTTAGGCGCCTGCCACGTGCGTACACACGAGGTCTTTTCCGGATCTGTGGCGACACCGGTCGCGCTAACTATATGACCCAAGTACTTAACCGATGTCTTCAATTCTCTCGAAAACCGAGCGCAATCACTGTAAATGTTCGTGAAAGGTTTTGCTAAAGATGATAATGTCATCCAAATATATAAGCCAAGAATCCCATTGCAACCCTGCCATGGCCAATTCCATTAACCGCTAAAAGGTGGCTGGCACCATATTCAAGCCCATCGAAAGGCAATTGAAGTGATAGAGGCCTTGGGGCATACAAAAATCAGTTTTTGGTTTCAACTCGTCATTGAGGGGCAATTGCCAAAATTCAGATAATAAATCAAGCGTCGAAAAGAATTGCGCGCCCAACAATGCATCGAACGAGTCGTCCATCCAAGGAAGGGGATACGCATCTGCCACCAATATCTTATTTAGCTTGCAAAAATCAAAACGAGTTCCCATCACGCTTCTTCACTAGGACTATGGGCACACCTCACAGGCTATTGGATGGGGCAATAATATCCGCTGCCAGCATCTCATCGACAGCCAGGCATACCTGTTCCTTCTCAGCGGGGCTGAGTCTATGCGAATTAATCCGAATTGGGGGTGCATCGCCCGTATTGATGTGATGATGGAGGAGAGAAGTGCTCCCAATATCAAATTTGCCAGTGCTAAATACATCCAAAAAAATCGTTCAAGAGCCGGCGCAGCTGAGCTCGCTGAACTACCGTAAGTGCCGGGTTCTCGGAGCACAGAGATTCCAGCCACGCAGAATCTGGCACATCAGGCTTCTCCACATTCCCGCAACCAAACGAGCCAGCTCCGCATCATCAAAACAATGGGCCACCGAAGCATGTGCCAGGACAGTACCCACCTGAATCACAACCGGCGCGTGTCCCGCATTCAGTATTTGCAGATACGGCATCTGCTCGGCAGATACAACCATGATAGCCCCCACCAGCGAAGGGGATCGTGACACGACGTTAGAAGGAGTAAGCAAGATCCCCTCCTCCGGCCCCGGTGAAGGCAACTCTTTACGCAATCGCAGTGGTACGGGCATTTGGGAACCCACAGGCACCTTAACGGTTTGGCTAGCCAGCGCATGAATGACAGCATTCTGCGACAGCTGTCGACCAAGGGAATGTAGAAACTGCAATCGCTGTCCCGACGGTAATTCAATGCACCCCTGGTCGATTCGAATTTTCAAGGGCATCTTGCTCAGAAAATCGGTGTCGAACAAACAAGGCACGGCTAACGTCCGTGAAACTAATATCTGACCTTCCAAAAAGAGTTCCCCAATTTGAACAGAGGCCGACATTTGCCCCATTATATCCAGGCTCCCCCCGTTAGCCGCAACACAAACGCTGTCCACGGGGGCAAGAGGAACGGATGACGAAGGCAACGTAGGGAACATGGTCTAGGAAACCATCGTCGCAACGGCCCCCGTGTCAATTAACAACTGAACCTGGATCCCTGGAATCAACCCCACAATTGTTGAAGAACCCGCCACGGCGCCCACAACCCGATGAGCCAACGCGTCCCAGTGATTGGTGCTGCGCGGCCCAACACATCACCGAACTCGCACCTCGTGCACAACTTGCGACGGGATGAGATGTCACAAACTGATTCCGCACACGACCTATGCTAGATGGGTGATGGGACAAAAATGGCCGCGTATCTGATGCGTCCGGACTTGCCTGTATATTGCGGAAGGAGGAGTCATTGAAGCTGGAGGATGGGTGCGGCGGGAACCCTCTGGTCCCGTGGCGGCAGTCAATGGTGATGTGTCCCATGCAGCCGCACCTGTAGCAGGTACGGTAAGGGCGCCCAGGCGGCTGGCTCAGCCTGGGGCGCCATTCTCGCACTGGCGGGTGCCGCACGGCACCCCTCTCCTCCAACCCACGGTTGAAGGAGGCACCCACATGCTCGTTCGCGGCCGGCTCTGATGTACTGGCCACCACCGCCGGCCAGTCGTTGAGGTCGAGGTGTGCGTGGATGCCGCGGGCCACCTGCAGAGAAGTTAGGTCCTTGTCTTCCGTCACCACAAGGGTGACCCCCAACTCCCTAGCCAAGGAGAGAAGTCTCTCCAAGGCGAGAGAGTCCATTCGCGGAAAAGCCACGTGCCCCAGCGAGAGGAGAGCACTGCGATACACCAGCGGCGTCTCGTTCTCGCCCCGTCATCGCAGATGAAATTTTCTGCGAACATTAGATGGGGGGTCATAAATTGCAGCCATCTCGGTGTGAGCGCGCGTGAGGGTCGCCCTATCCGACTCGGGGATGGCGAAGAAAGCGGCAAGCGAGTCATCGTCGAGGGCCATGGGAAGAGCTCGGAGCGCTTCGCAGGGCATCCATCCCACCGAGATGTAGGCAGCCTCGAACCGATGACGAAAGGCCATCCAGTCGCCCTCCGCAGTTACGTACTCGTGCAACCTAATGTTGCACAAGCGCACCTATTTGTCCTCGGTTGCCCTCGGCCAACAGTGTGTGCCATGTATTTAACCACACTACACATTAAAAAGATGATTATTTTTAGTGTAAGAATAAAATTACAACTGTCTCTTATTTTCCATTAATGAGCACCTCCGATTAGCACGGCGGGCAACCTATGGTGCAAAACAAGTTCAACATACATACAACAAGTTATCTACTGGTTATAATAATGTCAACTTGTCACACGCCACCGCACAGTTTTAACTGTCAAAGAGAGAGAGAACAACTCAGAGGTGCGAGGAGGAACCGCAGATAAGCATGGAGCCATACGATGACCCGGCACTTCCAACAATTGTTCAAACTCTGCGGCCCTCTATATATTCTTGGGTCTTTTGATATATTAAGGTGTTATTGGTCAATTGTTGAGTTTTTATATCTGGAAGGAAACTGGAGCACCCGGAGAAACCCCACGCGTGGGAGGGGGAAACGCTATCCCATAGAGAGGGAATAGTTGGAGTCCACACTTTGCTGTACTGCCTTCTCCTGGTAATCCCCAGGGTGGGTTGGAACAGATGTCGATGTCTACAATTGCTGTACCGCCTTCTGGTGAGCCAGGGTATGGCTTCTTCTTGACGTGCATGGGAAGGAAGTTTTGCAACATCTGTGTTTACATCGTAGATGCGTCCCTGAAAGGTTCAACAACGAATAGCGAAACGACATAAATCAAAGCGATTCACAGCATAGGTGGTGGAGGTGAATCCTGAGGAAATTGATATGAGAAACGACGGGTGATGCTGTCAGCGACATAAGTGTGGGTTGAGGCGACACAAATCAAGTAGTGGCATTTATAAAGTATTTGCGATACGACGTAAAAGGGGGAGGAGACGTACATCGGGGTATTACTACACATTGCTTATTGATATTGCTGTTGGCTTCAATAGCACGTTGCACCTTATCCTGGAAAAACAAACCTTTAACTCACAAGACAGCATCAACAAACGGAAGGTAAATTACTCATGCGCCCAAAACCCTGGCGGCGGCGAGCTACACCGTCAGAGGAAATGGTGATACTGACCAGGCTCTGTTCTAAAAGCACGTCGAGTCCAAGTGATGTACAGAAGCGTCGACGTGGAGAGAGCCTGAGTAAGGGTGAGCGGTGACGGCCCCACGTGGGTTGTGCAACACAGAGCTGGGCCCGGGCCGCGCCACGGTAGCCGTGCACAGCGGAGAGGCAGGGGACCTCCTGGCGCTGGGCGAGCTCACCTACGTCTCGCCACAACAGCAGCTGCGCCACCTGCTTCACAGCGTCACCAATCCCTTGAGCTTCATGCAGCAGGTGAGTGCGGACCACGGCAATAAGCAAACGCTTGCTGTGTAAAAGTCTTAGGAAACTTTTTAGCGAATCGGTATAACAATTAACAGTTAACCACTGGTACGTGTGTAAGTATGTTGAACTTCAATCGAACCGTACGTAACCAGCCGTGTTAATCGGAGGTGCGGGGAAGGACAACAAACTGAATATAAAAAATTAGTTTTCAATCTAGATCATGTATTAGTGCATAGTCCCAGTGGATTCCTAATATCGGAAGGAAAACCATTACAGATGGCAGTAGAAGCGCATCTGAAAGCGAGCAATACCGTCTTTGTTCGATGGCTAGCCAATAGTCGCTACGAGAATGAACGGAGTTATTGTGATGGTTTATGCTCCTGGTAACATGCCCTATGGATAGACTCGCCCACCCCATACGAATATAGATATTCTGACACTGACTCAGTGCTGTAAACCGGAGGTAGAAATCACTCTGCCTTGCTTGAGCGGTGAACACTGCGGCTGTATTCACCACAGCAGACTCGGCGCCGTCTGTCCGCTTCACTCAGTGCACGTTTAAGGTGCCGGGACGTCATTTGAAGAAGAGTAGACCATTGTGTGCCGGCATCAAGATCAAAATTTTAATTACCGCTAAATCAATTTATTATAAAGCACCGTAAAGACTTAGCAGGACCCACCTTAAAAAATTAAAGAAACAGAATCCTGAGAGCCGGCGAGACCTTCCTGAGAAAACAACGAGTGTACTCATTGTCATCATCATCATCGTCATAACGATAGTGAGCTACGCTACATAGCCAGTATTGGATTCAGAAATAAGTCCCAAGAGGTATTGAGAGTGAAAACTCCAGCTGTCGTCGAGAAGGCTTGCAAGGTGATGGAATAAACAATAGTTAGTGTCTGTGTCGCTTATTGACTTTAATCAATGTGATTGCTTTGCTCAAACAGGCACTGAGGTGGTGCTGATCTCCTGCTTACATCCCTGAGTCAGTGGTGGAAATTACACGTTTTTATGTCAGAGGAGAGTATATCCACAGGACAACCACTGTTGACTTGCCTACTTAGTGGCGATAGGCTGGGTCGACTCCCGACCAGGATTTGAATTCGCATTGCAAGCGGCCTTGCTGCGGCGTTGCCTGGCCAGTCGAGGTGACGGTTCTGTTCTCTGTCGCATGCAGGCGTTTTCAATGCACCACAGCCACACAGAGAAGATGGACGAGATGCTCACCGAGTCTTTGCAGAGCAACTTGTCTGGGACGAGAGTGCAGGCGTTCCCTGTCGGAGAACCAGACTCGTGTAAGTGTACACCCTCCCCCCATTTAGCTGTGCTCACGTTTGGGATCACTCAATTGGGAAAGGCTGCGAAGGTGTTGGTATGTACGTATGTTGACCTTTTTTTGCACCATACGCAGCTAACCATGCTAATCAGAGGTGTGGGGAAGGACAACAAACTAAAAACAAAAAGCGGTTCTAAATAAATTAGTTTTCAATCTAAATTTAAAAGTGCATAGCTCCAGTGGCTTCCTAATATTAGAAGGAACAGCGTGCCAGACGGCCGCATAAGCGTATCTGAAAACGTGCGTTGCAGTGACCATCTTTGTTTGGTGGCTAGCCAAAAACCGCTGCGAGGATGAACAGAGTTCGTGTGATGGTTGATGTTACTTCACGAGATCAGCAAGGTATTGTGGTTTATTTGTGGCAAGCACTTTGTGTGTAAAAAGTGCGACATTATAACGTGATTCGTTTGACAACCGGAAGCCAATCCAGTTCGGTGAGCACTGGATGGACACAGTCAGATCTAAATATGGTTGGTGCTTAGATGGATGGCCGCTAAGCATAATAGGTATTATAGACTTCAGAGCTACGTGGTGGGCAGAAGAATTGTATTGTGATGTGTGCTCGATATGCTCCGTGCTCCCCGACTTCACTGACACTCTCGCGTCGCAGCTTCCGCGGACGCTGAGCTGCCGACCCTGCTGCACTTCTCGGCGCGGTTCGGCCTTCGGTGCCTCACCTCACAGCTGCTGCGCTGCCCGGGCTCCGAGTCGGCCCGGAACGTTCTCAACTGGCACGGGGACTCCCCCGGCTCCCTGGCCCACCGGCACGGATTCCCAGCCCTAACGGAGCTCATTCAAAACTCCGGGGTACGGCACTTTAAAAATGCATCGTGCGGCACACGTAACTAGCCAGAACATTATCAACAAAGGGGGTCTGTAAACATTTACTCGTTGTGAATAAAACGGTGAAAATTACAAAATAACTGAGCCAAGAAGTATGGTCAATTAACCCCCACGACTTACGACGGCAGGTTTGACTATCCTCAAATTGGCATCTGTGTTCGGGTGGCAGGAATTTATTTGTACCGATATATGGTACCAGTATTCGTGTGTTCAACTTTATCACATTAGTGTACGCACAGTTTTGATAATAGAACTGAGAAATATTCCCCGGTTTTGCTTGTGATAAAGGCGGTGAATCTAGTCGGGAGGACCTTACCCAGCAGTAGATTGACAAAAGAGCTCCGCATGCGCACGATTTTCCTGGGCTGTGTGCGCTCAGGATATCCAGTGGTCGGTAGTGCAGGAGGAGCAGCTAAGGCTGGGTGACCACGGCGATGACTGCAAGGACTCATCAGAGGAGGAACTCTGCAGCACAATTTCGGAAAACCTCCTAAGCCAAGCAGAGGAGTGTGAGGACAGCAAAGCCCGTGAGTGAATCATGAATTTCTGTGAATTTGTGATTTTTTAATTCGTGCCGTGTAATTCCCATTCAACGTGATTTGTTTGAACCAATCGGACACTGAGGCATCGATGGCCATCTCCTATTTACTGGCCTGAGCTACTGGTGGGAATTCCTCGATCCTATGGCAGAGGCGAGTCTCTCCATTGGATAACCACCGTTGGGTTCCCCACAAAGCGGTGCTCGTTTAATCGACCCTCGACGGTTGAGTTCATATCTCAATCAGGATTTAAATACCCGCAACCTTCCAATTGCAAGCCACTCGCTCTACTGCCGAGCACCCCTTGGCCGGCCAATTCTCATTTCTCACACAACCAATGACATTCCTCGTTTCCTGTAACGGTTGTGCAGACGAAGATGTTGGTGACAAGGGTCCGGGCACAGCAGCAGACTTCCGCTCACGTTCCAGCCCAATGCCGGGTGAGCCTTTTGCTGCAACACAAACGCATGCGTGACTTGCGTGTGGGTCCTCGGACCCAGTGGTGCGCCCTCTCATCGCCGAGTCAGATTGCGCTCGGCAAAATGGCTCCATTCCTGTGGCCTGCGGCCAATTTGCTCGTCCTGGATGGCATTCGGATGACCGACCGTCACACACAAACGTTTTCTGTCAGATACCTTGCTGCCTTTCACTGGCAAGACCGCCTCAGCAGTACTTAACTCAGCCCAATTGGTCTTTATGGTCAAAGACGTTGTACTGTCCCGTGACGATATCCTTGTCAGCGTCGATGTGGTCTCTTTGTTCACCAAGGTCCCAGTACCTGATACCACTGAAATAATTGAAAATTTGGTCCAACATGGACTAGACCCCGACACACCTGCACTGGTTAGGCACTGCCTCAAGAATACCTACTTTACTTGGAATGGCTCCTTCTACAAACAAAATGAGGGTACCCCCATGGGTAGTGATAGCCAATATTTTCATGGAGAAATTTGAATCAGACGCCATCCAGACTTCCACCCTCAGACCTTCCCTGTGGAAGAGATATGTAGATGACACTTTCGTCATTTGGCCACATGGTCTCCCAGCTCTGAACCTTTTCCTACACCACATCAATTCCAGACATCTCGCCATCAAATTCACCATGGAAGTCGAGAAAGATGGCAAGCTACCATTCTTAGATGTTCTGTTTGAGAGGAGACCTGATGGCTCATTGGGGCATTCTGTCTACAGGAAACCCACCCACACAGATTCCTACTTGAAACCTGATTCCCACCACCACCCAGCCCAAAATAATTCTCTCATCAAAACTTTATACCATAGGGCTCAGTGCATTTTGGACCAACACCACCTGACCAGTGAATTAAAACATGTACACCTGGCCCTCAAAAGGAATGGATACTCTGACCGTACCATCCGCCAAGCTGTTTCTCCCTCCATACAGAAACAACCACTTGATACTCTGGTCAAAACCATCACACTACCATATATAGCAGGCGTTACTAAAAAGATTTCCAAAATTCTAAACAAACACAAGATCCAGGTCCGGTCCAATACAGTACACAAAATTCGTGATCTGATCCCATCCGTGAAGGATGTCATTCCTGACTTACAGTACCCCGGGGTTTACAAATTGCGTTGTACCTGCGGTGATTGCTATATCGGGGAGACAAAGCGACATGTCTCTGACTGAATTCGCGAGCACAAATCAGATTTGAAACACGGCAAGACGAATTCTTCTGCCGTAGCTGATCACTGTTACAACGCTGTGGGTGATCACGATATAATTTTCTCCGATACCAAGGTTATTTGCAAACCCACGGGTTTTCATCAGAGATTTGTTCACGAGGAAATTCAGATCTACAAACACAGACACAATTTCAACCTAGAAGATGGTTTCAAATTAAGCAACCATTGGAAAGATGTTCTAAATCGAACCAAACATTAAACTAATTTTCAATGGTACAGTATATTTTTCAAGTAGTGGTACCCCAAACTTTCGCAGCTCTTAAAAATTTCCTTTTCACACCATCAATAGGTAAACTCCCCCCCCCCCCCGCGCCAAACGGCAAGTGCACCCGCACCTCTATGCTAAGTCGGCCAATCAAATGCTAATTTTTATGCTAATTCCTTTGTAAAGGCACCTTGTTTCTTCGCACACAGCTTAAAGGTCGCTGTCTGAGCGTGGCTATGTTTCACTCCAGCGCTGTCCTTGAGACAGCCTGATCCCTTCACCTGATGAAGGCCGCTTGTGTTGTGGCCGAAACGTCGTGATTTTTGTTGTTTTATTTTTTACCTACGTGACTTTAACGAATAGAACCAAAGAGTACAAATAGGTTGTCACGGGGCTGTTGGTTTTCATGGTGGGCAACAGGTGGTGCGGCAATATACACTGTTATACTGTACTTCTATGCTCACTGTACTCTTATGGCGGGACCCCGGGGTCCCATAAGCCCCCGGCTCTCGCATACACATCATGTTATAATGTAAACAAACACTTTGCTTTTTTTCACCAATGGGTTTGAAGGATGGTGGCAAGTGTTGTCTTGTTAAACTATGACTTTAAAACTTAAAACTACTTACCTGCAATACCTCTATTTAAATACGCCATCGAAAAAATAATTTACACCCCTCTGTCAATCATCGTGTTTCTCAGTGTGGATTTGTGAACACACTTTGTAAACAGTACATAAAATAGTACGCGTTTTGAATGCACTGTTCATATTGTAACAAGCGTTTATACCGATGTTACTCTACAGAGTAGTCGGTCAACGCTCCTCTTATCCACTTTGAAATGAGCGATATGTGAGGACTATGGCTTAATCGCAAAAAAACCTATGTGTGTGTGGGTGTGTCTTTCTGTATGTGTCGCTCTCTCTGGGTGTTTCCCTCTCTGTGTGTTTCTCTGTGTGTCTCTGTGTGTGTGTCTCTCTAGGTGTATCTCTCTATCTATGTCTCTCTGTGTGTCTCTCTGTGTCTCTGTGTGTGTGTGTCTCTGTGTGTCTCCTGCTGCGCGCTCTATTTCCCTAGTGGCTGATATACCGTCATTACACTCGACCCTCGACGATCTCCCCGCCTTTCCTTCACCCTGTTCAGCGCTGCCTTTCCTTAATAACCCTGTTCAGCGCTCTATCCCTTTAGTGGCGGATATATACCGTCACCTACACATTGACATGCGAATATCTCACGATACAATGGCCACCTCCTCAGCACAATCTCCAGCCCCCACCCTCTTGCCCGATGCGGCAACCCCACCTCCCCCCCTTCGGCTCTATATATAAGGACTTGTTTCAGCAGCCTGTTTCTCACTCCCACCTGAAGACGGTTGCTGGATACATATACCATATAACCACGTGGTTGTGCTTTAAAGCGTCACGCATATTTGCCGGGGATTCAGTCTCTTCTCAGGAAATCCCAGGGGTGTGGGATCACGGTGAATGCGCACGAGACTTGGCGGATGGCCACATGAAGGAGGATCCATACATTGTCCCGGAACTGAACGACTACGAGTTGATGGGTGACAGCAACGCGTGGACATCAGCCAAATCAGCAGCGGTGGTGGCAGCTCCCGCGGCCCGGCACGACACAGTGGTGCGCCCGCCCTGCCCGCTGGGCTCCAGTGCGTACGCTCAGCAAGGTAAACCGTCAGCTCGGCAAGACTCCTTTTATCTGCAAGCCTTTTATCTGCCGGCCCTGTTATTTGTGGCCCCGTGCAACAAATTCCCGTTATCATCGAGTTGATTCCGTTTGTGTGGTTTCGTTCCTGGGCGCCACGGTGGCGAGATGTTAATTTCCTTGCCTGGTATACAGGAGGTCGTGGTTTCAATGCCGACCCTGAAGCCCGTATATTTGGAGTTCGCATGTTCTCTCCATGGTCGGGTGGTTTTTTTCTCCGGGTCGTCCGGTTTTTCCCTCCACATTTAGAAACATGCATTTAGAGTATTTGGCTGCTATATATTATCACATGATAAGCCACTT
Organism: Petromyzon marinus; assembly: GCF_048934315.1. Lineage (NCBI taxonomy): Eukaryota > Metazoa > Chordata > Hyperoartia > Petromyzontiformes > Petromyzontidae > Petromyzon > Petromyzon marinus. The sequence continues at coordinate 12,166,009 of NC_133707.1, read as the reverse complement.
CATTAAACTATTATTTGTGGTCAGGTCGCTACTGAAAAAAAGCTATATTGCTCAGTGGGCCTGACCTGCTGAAATAAACAAAAATTCAGACAGATTCAATTGAAGTTCGCGATATCTCCTTCTGCGGGTCCATTCTTTAACAAGGGACAATGATGCACTGCCCTGTGAGATTATATTTTATTTGTTGACAGGAATAAATATTAAGCCATCGGCTGTTTTACAAGAACGACCCACGGAGAACCGTGGTGAAGAAAAGGAAAGTCACAGCGGCATAGTAAAACAACTTTCCAGTTATGCACCACTCAAGTAGTAAGACCGGCAGGTAACACAGAAATATAATGGCAACTCGTGCGGAGTTCGCTAACCGCCCGTGCAAGAACTCCGAACGGATTCTTCATCTCGTGGTACCAGGCTGGGGGCGCAATTTACAAATTAACATGAACGTCGTAAGTCTTCCTTAAAAAATATCCTGAAGCAGGAGATTAGCGCTGGATACAGCAGTCACATTTGCCAGTGTGATTTGTAACTTTCATCCTTACCCATGTGTATTGCAATCCAACCACGTGGAGACGAGGAATACTATAAGGGCTGGTTGCCATTTTAATAATACACGTTCTCACACTGCATCCTACACTCACACCAGTGTAGGTGCACTCTATTCTCCGTCCTTCACTTGGACCTGGGATAACTATAAATGTCGGGCCTACTTCGGGTACCCCTAGGCTCTCTCACTCGTCTGCCAGGGGATCAGCCACCACTGCCCCGCAACAAGGTACTCTGCAGGCCGTCTGGATACCACCAAAGATTCGTCCATGAAGCCATACAGATTTACAAACATAGACATAACTTCAACCGAGAAGAAGGATTCAAATTGAGGAATCATTGGAAAGATGTGATTAACCATGTTAAACCTCAACCGATACTCTCCCCCGCCACGCGCCCCCCCCCCCCCACCATCCGTGGCTCCAATATTCTTCATTTTCTTTCCCTTCCTTGCTCCACCCACACTCCCCCCATACTGTGCCCGTCCTCCCTGGCTCCTCCCCCTCCTCTTACTCTATATAACAGTCTATCATCACAAGTAGCTCTCTCTACAGTTATTTTGCTGTGCCTTTTTCACACCTGATGAAGGAAGCTTGTGTTGCCTCCGAAACGTCGTGATTTAATTTAGTTGTTTTCATTTATTTTAATTTTATTTTTTACCTACGTGACTTTACCGAAAAAAACAAAGAGTATGAATCCTGGCAGTCGCGAAAGCTTCAAATCTAGAACAGTACACAATTACGATAGGAGTGCCGACACTACTGGTGGTGACTCGTGCACACTTAGAATTGCATTCTGAAAAATTGCTCTCACGTCCTTTTGTTGTGATATGTGAATGCCGAAAACATTTAGAAATTTGGTGAAACGTGCACTGCTTAAAAAGTGCATAAAGAAGCGTGGAGAGGCACATGCTTGGGATTACACCGAGAGAGAGGGAGGAACGCATTTATCAGAAAACACACGTCAGTTGGTAAAAGCTGGTGGTTGAGACTAATGACAGTGGCAACTGAAGGAGGACGTGCGCCACAGAGCGATGAAATCAGCTCGTGTGCAGCAGCTAGATGGATTGTTGCATTGTGAAACAATGAGAGTTGCGTGATAGCTTTGGGAGGACTTCATTCAGCAGTGGATAGATGATGAATACACAAACAACCACTTTGTTCATGAATATGGCAGGCGTATTAACCATACAATACGCATTGTCTGCTTCATAGTGGACGTTCGTGTGACGGCATTACAAAAGATGAAGCCATTATATGTGCCGGCGTCATGGTCCAAATTTGTCAATTGAACCTTATGGCGGGACCCCGGGGTCCCATAAGCCCCCGGCTCTCGCATAAACATCATGTTATAATGTAAACAAACACTTTGCTCTTTTTCACAAATGGGTTTGAAGGATGGTGACAAGTGTTGTCTTGTTAAACTATGACTTTAAAACTGAAAACTACTTACCTGCAGTACCTCTATTTAAATACGATATCGAAAAAATTATTTACACCCCTCTGTCAATCAATGTTTCTCAGTGTGGATTTGTGAACACACTTTGTAAACAATACATAAAATAGTACGCGTTTTCAATGCACTGTTCATATTGTAAGAAGCGTTTATACCAATGTTACGCTACAGAGTAGTCGGTCGCCGCTTCTCTTATCCGCATTGATATGAGCGATATGTGAGGACTATGACTTAATGGCAAAAAAAACCTACGTGTGTGGGTGTGTCTTTCTGTGTCTCTCTCTCTGGGTGTTTCCCTCTCTGTATGTTTCTCTGTGTGTCTCTCTAGGTGTATCTCCCTATCTATGTGTCTCTGTGTGTCTCTCTCTCTCTGTGTCTCTCTGTGTGTCTCTGTCTGTGTGTCTCCTGCTGCGCGCTCTATACCCCTGGTGGCTGATATACCATCACCTACACATTGACTTGCGAATCTCTCACATTACAATGGCCACCTCCTCAGCACAAGCTCCAGCTCCCACCCTCTTGTCCAATGCGGCAACCCCCCCTCCCCCCCTTTGGCTCTATGTATAAGGACTTGTTTCAGCAGCCTGTTTCTCATTCCCACCTGAAGACGGTTGCTGGATACATATACAATATAACCACGTGGTTGTGATTTAAAGTGTCGCGCATATTTGCCGGGGATTCAGTCTCTTCTCAGGAAATCCCAGGGGTGTGGGATCACGGTGAATGCGCACGAGACTTGGCGGATGGCCACATGAAGGAGGATCCATACATTGTCCTGGAACTGAACGACTACGAGTTGATGGGTGACAGCAACACGTGGACATCAGCCAAATCAGCAGCGGCAGTGGCGGCTCCCGCGGCCCGGCACGACACAGTGGTGCGGCCGCCTTGCCCGCCGGGCTCCGGTGCGTACACTCAGCAAGGTAAACGGTCAGCTCGGCAAGACTCCTTTTATCTGCAAGCCTTTTATCTGCCGGCCCCGTTATTTGTGGCCCCGTGCAACAAAATTCCCGTTATCATCGAGTTGATTCCGTTTGTGTGGTTTCGTTCCTGGGCGCCACAGTGGCGAGATGTTAATTTCCTTGCCTGGTATACAGGAGGTCGTGGTTTCGATGCCGACCCTGAAGCCCGTATATTTGGAGTTCGCATGTTTTCTCCATGGTCGGGTGTTTTTTTCTCCGGGTCGTCCGGTTTTTCCCTGCACATTTAGAAACATGCGTTTAGAGTATTTGGCTGCTATATATTATCACATGATAAGCCACTTCGTTGAACTATTATTTGTGGTCAGGTCGCTACTGAAAAAAGCTATATTGCTCAGTGGGCCTGACCTGCTGAAATAAACAAAAATTCAGACAGATTCAATTGAGTTCGCGATATCTCCTTCTGCGGGTCCATTCTTTAACAAGGGACAATGATGCACTGCCCTGTGAGATTATATTTTATTTGTTGACAGGAATAAATATTAAGCCATCGGCTGTTTTACAAGAACGACCCACGGAGAACCGTGGTGAAGAAAAGGAAAGTCACAGCGGCATAGTAAAACAACTTTCCAGTTATGCACCACTCAAGTAGTAAGACTGGCAGGTAACACAGAAATATAATGGCAACTCGTGCGGAGTTCGCTAACCACCCGTGCAAGAACTCCAAACGGATTCTTCATCTCGTGGTACCAGGCTGGGGGCGCAATTTACAAATTAACATGAATGTCGTAAATCTTCCTTAAAAAAATATCTTGAAGCAGAAGAATAGTGTTGGATACAGCAGTCACATTTGCCAGTGTGATTTGTAACTTTCATCCTTACCCATGTGTATTAAAATCCAACCACGCGGAGACGAGGAATACTATAAGGGCTGGTTGTCATTTTAATAATACACGTTCTCACATTGCATTCTACACTCACACCAGTGTAGGTGCACTCTATTCTCCGTCCTTCACTTGGACCTGGGATAACTATAAATGTCGGGCCTACTTCGGGTACCCCTAGGCTCTCTCACTCGTCTGCCCGGGGCAGGGGATCAGCCAACACTGCCCCGCAACAAGGTACTCTGCAGGCCGTCTGGATACCACCAAAGATTCGTCTATGAAGCCATACAGATTTATAAACATAGACATAACTTCAACCGAGAAGATGGATTCAAATTGAGCAATCATTGGAAAGATGTGATTAACCATGTTAAACCTAAACCGATACTCTCCCCCGCCCCGCGTCCCCCCACCCACCATCAGTGGGTCCAATGTTCTTCATTTTCTTTCCCTTCCTTGCTCCACCCACACTCCCCCCATACTGCGCCCGTCCTCCCTGGCTCCTCCCCCTCCTCTGACCCTATATAACAGTCTATCACCAGAAATAGCTCTCTCTACAGTTATTTTGCTGTGCCTTTTTCACACCTGATGAAGGAAGCTTGTGTTGCCTCTGAAACGTCGTGATTTAATTTAGTTGTTTTCATTTATTTTAATTTTATTTTTTACCTACGTGACTTTACCAAAAAAAACAAAGAGTATGAATCCTGGCAGTCACGAAAGCTTCAAATCTAGAACAGTACACAAATACGATGGGAGTGCCGACACTACTGGTGGTGACTCGTGCACACTTAGAATTGCATTCTGCAAAATTGCTCTCACGTCCTTTTGTTGTGATATGTGAATGCCGAAAACATTTAGAAATTTGGTGAAACGTGCACTGCTTAAAAAGTGCGCAAAGAAGCGTGGAGAGGCACATGCTTGGGATTACACCGAGAGAGAGGGAGGAACGCATTTATCAGAAAACACACGTCAGTTGGTAAAAGCTGGTGGTTGAGACTAATGACAGTGACAACTGAAGGAGGACGTGCGCCACAGAGCGATGAAATCAGCTCGTGTGCAGCAGCTAGATGGATTGTTGCATTGTGAAACAATGAGAGTTGCGTGATAGCTTTGGGAGGACTTCATTCAGCAGTGGATAGATGATGAATACACAAACAACCACTTTGTTCATGAATATGGCAGGTGTATTAACCATACAATACACATTGTCTGCTTCATAGTGGACGTTCGTGCGACGGCATTGCAAAAGATGAAGCCATTATATGTGCCGGCGTCATGGTCCAAATTTGTCAATTGAACCTTATGGCGGGACCCCGGGGTCCCATAAGCCCCCGGCTCTCGCATAAACATCATGCTATAATGTAAACACTTTGCTCTTTTTCACCAATGGGTTTGAAGGATGGTGGCAAGTGTTGTCTTGTTAAACTATGACTTTAAAACTGAAAACTACTTACCTGCAGTATCTCTATTTAAATACGCTATCGAAAAAATAATTTACACCCCTCTGTCAATCATTGTTTCTCAGTGTGGATTTGTGAACACACTTTGTACACAGTACATAAAATAGTACGCGTTTTTAATGCACTGTTCATATTGTAACAAGCGTTTATACCAATGTTACGCTACAGAGTAGTCTGTCGCCGCTCCTCTTATCCGCATTGATATGAGCGATATGTGAGGACTATGACTTAATCGCAAAAAAAACCTATGTGTGTGGGTGTGTCTTTCTGTGTCTCTCTCTCTGGGTGTTTCCCTCTCTGTGTGTTTCTCTGTGTGTCTCTCTCTCTGTGTCTCTCTAGGTGTATCTCCCTATGTATGTGTCTCTGTGTGTCTCTGTCTGTCTGTCTCCTGCTGCGCGCTCTATACCCCTGGTGGCTGATATACCGTCACCTACACATTGACATGCGAATCTCTCACAATACAATGGCCACCTCCTCAGCACAAGCTCCAGCCCCCACCCTCTTGCCTGATGCGGCAACCCCCCCTCCCCCCCTTTGGCTCTATATATAAGGACTTGTTTCAGCAGCCTGTTTCTCACTCCCACCTGAAGACGGTTGCTGGATACATATACAATATAACCACGTGGTTGTGATTTAAAGCGTCGCGCATATTTGCCGGGGATTCAGTCTCTTCTCAGGAAATCCCAGGGGTGTGGGATCACGGTGAATGCGCACGAGACTTGGCGGATGGCCAAATGAAGGAGGATCCATACATTGTCCCGGAACTGAACGACTACGAGTTGATGGGTGACAGCAACGCGTGGACATCAGCCAAATCAGCAGCGGCGGTGGCGGCTTCCGCGGCCCGGCACGACACAGTGGTGCGCCCGCCCTGCCCGCCGGGCTCCGGTGCGTACACTCAGCAAGGTAAACGGTCAGCTCGGCAAGACTCCTTTTATCTGCAAGCCTTTTATCTGCCGGCCCTATTATTTGTGGCCCCGTACATCAAAATTCCCGTTATCATCGTGTTGATTCCGTTTGTGTGGTTTCGTTCCTGGGCGCCACGGTGGCGAGATGTTAATTTCCTTGCCCGGTATACAGGAGGTCGTGGTTTCAATGCCGACCCTGAAGCCCGTATATTTGGAGTTCGCATGTTCTCTCCATGGTCGGGTGTTTTTTTCTCCGGGTCGTCCGGTTTTTCCCTGCACATTTAGAAACATGCGTTTAGAGTATTTGGCTGCTATATATTATCACATGATAAGCCACTTCGTTGAACTATTATTTGTGGTCAGGTCGCTACTGAAAAAAGCTATATTGCTCAGTGGGCCTGACCTGCTGAAATAAACAAAAATTCAGACAGATTCAATTGAAGTTCACGAAATCTCCTTCTGCGGGTCCATTCTTTCACAAGGGACAATGATGCCCTGTGAGATTATATTTTATTTGTTGACAGGAATAAACATTAAGCCATCGGCTGTTTTACAAGAACGACCCATGGAGAACCGTGGTGAAGAAAAGGAAAGTCACAGCGGCATAGTAAAACAACTTTCCAGTTATGCACCACTCAAGTAGTAAGACCGGCAGGTAACACAGAAATATAATGGCAACTCGTGCGGAGTTCGCTAACCACCCGTGCAAGAACTCCGAACGGATTCTTTATCTCGTGGTACCAGGCTGGGGGCGCAATTTACAAATTAACATGAACGTCGTAAATCTTCCTTTAAAAAATATCTTGAAGCAGAAGAATAGTGTTGGATACAGCAGTCACATTTGCCAGTGTGATTTGTAACTTTCATCCTTACCCATGTGTATTGCAATCCAACCACGCGGAGACGAGGAATACTATAAGGGCTGGTTGTCATTTTAATAATACACGTTCTCACACTGCATCCTACTCTTACACCGGTGTAGGTGCACTCTATTCTCCATCCTTCACTTGGACCTGGGATAACTATAAATGTCGGGCCTACTTCGGGTACCCCTAGGCTCTCTCACTCGTCTGCCCGGGGCAGGGGATCAGCCAACACTGCCCCGCAACGAGGAGAGAGAGATTTCTTCCAGCCGATTCTTTCCCTGCCTCCCCGACGACGACCACCTGTCCGTCACGTGGTCCACTTTAAGAACCCTCTCGGCAGCTCCTCCCCCAGCTCGGCCCCGCCCACTTTCCCGAAAGTGATTTCCGAAAGTCCCCCTACGTTACCCGTGACGTTATGTCATCCTTGGTCTCGCATAACTCTCCACCAACGCGCACTTCCTTCATCCCTCATTGGCTACTCACAGTACTCCTCTACACATGTATCGATAGCTCAATGTTAATGTGCCATTTAATTGAGGGACTACTGTGTGGTGTTGTGTTGGTGTGGTCTGGGACTGCTTTGTTGTTGTTTTTCCTGCCTTGTCCAAGCTTGATAAATCGGACGTATATAATGAATGCATTATTAATTCATATTTAGTGACTTGCTTACCACTTTTTTAAATTTACATCCCTCTGTCAATCATCGTGTTTCTCAGTGTGGATTTGTGTTTCTCTGTGTCTCTGTGTGTTTCTCTGTGTCTCTGTGTGTCTCTCTCTGTGTGTCTCGCAAGGTGTATCTCTCTATCTATATGTCTCTCTGTCTCTGTCTGTGTCTCCTGCTGCGCGCTCTATCCCCCTAGTGGCTGATATACCGTCATTACACTCGACCCTCGATCATACCCCGCCTTTCCTTCATCCTGTTCAGTGCTCTATCCCCCTAGTGGCTGATATACCTTCACTACACACTGACATGCGAATCTCTCACAATACAATGGCCACCTCAGCACAAGCTCCAACCCCCACCCTCTTGCCCGATGCGGCAACCCCCCTCTCCCCCCTTCGGCTCTATATATAAGGACTTGTTTCAGCAGCCTGTTTCTCACTCCCACCTGAAGACGGTTGCTTGTGTGGCGATCGAAACGTCATGATCTATTATAAATGTTCTACCTACGTGACTTTACCGAAAGAACCAAAGAGTAAGAGAAATATTATCAAACAGGAGGAATTCACGGTGCAACGCATCTCATCTGTTAAATATCTGCAGGTAATAGGATTGTCATCGATTGATCCTGGCTGCAGACATTGGTAGGTCACAAATAATAATGAAGATAAGAGAGCAGTTTCACTGTATTATGCATACCGTTATGACAAATAAAGGACTTAAGTAGTGTAGGCAGTTTGAGCAGCTTTGAATAACACTTATGATCCTGCCCATACCCGAGCATAGAGTGCATTCGCTTGTTCAGCTCTTCTGCGCATTCATCCTCGCTGCGCTTGGACGACATGACAACAGAATGATCCGCGCCAGGTGGGTCGCGGCATTTATGTGCGCAGTGGGACGGAGTCGCCAAAAATGAAGAAATGAATTAGGATTTTTACTTCCGTTTATTCGTGACCCCGGGGTCCCGCCATAAGGTGCAAATATTGAATATTACCCACGAGTTATTCCATTGGCATTACACACGGCAGCAAATCATCGCCCCCTCCTGGCAACTTGCGGCTCCGGAGCTGCATCCGGCTCTTTAAGGACTGCATTGCGACCCTTGATATATAGAGGGTTTTTTTACCGAATTCGAAAAAAAATGGCTCTTCTTGTTATTTTGGTTGCCGACCCCTGACCATGGAAGTCCAGTTCACCATGGAAGTCCAGTTGATCATGGAAGTCCAGTTCACCATGGAAGTCCAGTTGACCATGCAAGTCCAGTTGACCATGCAAGTCCAGTTCACCATGGAAGTCCAGTTCACCATGGAAGTCCAGTTGACCAAGCAAGTGCAGCTCACCATGGAAGTCTAGTTCACCATGAAAGTCTAGTTCACCATGAAAGTCCAGTTCACCATGGAAGTCCAGTTGACCATGGAAGTCCAGTTTACCATGGGCAGGGGTCAGCAACCTTCCGGCTCATGAAGGTCTGATCCATGACGTTATTTATTAAGGACGTCTCGTATTCACATGCATTGCGGCTCTTGAAACATTGAGGTTATTACTGATTTAGAAAAAAATGGCTCTTTTTATTTTAGTTGCCGACCCATGCACTAAATACAAATAAATAAAACATATAAGTATACATTGTATAAGTACATTAATTCCTGCCGATTTTTCAATACTAAATGCATGCTTTGGCAAATCAACAAAACAACAAAACCAATTCCAGACCACACCAAGATAACACACAGTAGTCCCTCAATAAAACTGCACATTAAAATGTAACTATCGATACACGGGTAAAGATGAAAGTTACAAATCACACTGGCAAATGTGACTGCTGTATCCAGCGCTAATCTTCTGCTTCAGGATATTTTTGAAGGAAGATTTACGATGTTAAAGGGAGGAAATAGGGTTGTTCCAAAACGTTGGTGCTACAACGGTAAAGGCTTTGTCACCTATGAATAATAATTATAATTTCTAACGCGCACAATTTTCACTTGCCCGAAGGCAGCGACCCTGAGGTGCGGAGCCCAGCTCAGAGATCCGATCTATAAAAGTCAAATTTTGATTTAAAACTTTCGTGACTGCACGGATTCATATTCTTGGTTCTTTCGGTAAAGTCACGTAGAAGGGAAACAATAAAATGATAAAAATATAAAACAATAAAATTCTCACGACGTTTCGACTGCAACACAAGCAATCATTATCAGGTGTGAAAACCACAGCAACATTTTCTCACATTAACATCACTATCCCTGCCCACTTCGTTTATGACCCTAGGACTACACCCATTTTAAACCTATAAAACAGTCTGCATTCAGCAGCTTCCCCCCTCTTTCCTCCTGATGACGACCGCTTGTGTTGTAATCGAAACATCGTATTTTTTGTTTATTTCATATTTATTAATTTGTACCTATCTACGTGACTTTACCGAAAGATCCAAAGAATATAAATCCAAGTGTTAAGCATTTCGTTTGTTCAGTTATGTTGTTACTGATATTCGTAATCGGTGAAGGGAATAAAACTGCATTTTTGTTTGAAGGAAAGAGCATATTAGTTTTTTGGGGGAATTTAGGAGAAATTTAGTGATGACAGTTGTATTGAGTGAAGTCGAAATGATGTTGGGTATTGTTTGACTTTGTTTGAAGATTTACCCGATACTAGCATGACAGTGTCATCTGCACAGAGATTTAATTCTGAGTGATTTAAGTTTAGTACAAGATTGTTTACATATAAGAACATAATTGAACCAAGCACGGAAGCTTGTGGAACACCCTTTGTTATTTTAATATTTTTGGACGAGATATGATCATTTTGTACATTTTGAGAACGGTCTGAACGGTAACTCTTAAACAAGCTTATTGTATTGTCTGAAAATGTTAGTTGACCAAGTTTTGTGAGTAAAATATTATGGCCAACAGTATCAAAGTATTTTGACAAGTTGAGGAATAGTGTACAGCAGTAGTGGCTTTAATCCAGGTTACTGGAGTGACTGTAATACATCCGTCATTGCTGTGGGTGGTGCAGTACTCCTCTTGAAAACTGTTTATTGTGCAGGAGATTATGACTTTTTAGGTAGCAGTTTATTTGTGAATTAAGTATTTTTCGAATATTTTTCAAAAATGTTGAAAGAATAGAGATTTGTCTCTAATTACACTGGTATACAGCCAAAATGTTTCCGAAATAAATGTAGTCCAACTTGACTAATTCTGGGTCACTGAGAGTGAAAATGATGCTTAAAATTGTTGATTGGCTCTAGTCTTTCAAGAAATGCTACTGGGTCAGTATATACTACCCTTGACTTGGGAATGGCGGAGGATAAGTCAGTTATAAAGGGAAAGGATCTCATTTTAAACCAGAAATGACTAAAATACATATGTGACTGGATCTATGAATAAATATATGACTGGTTTGGATAGTACTTGCTTTTTGAGCAAAACAATGAATGATCCAATCCGAACCTGGTATAGCATTATACATGATATGAATTGCATCATGTTATTCCTAGAAGTCATGGATGATGCAATCATAACTAGGCTTACATCCCTCTGCTGAACAAATTGCCCTATATCAGCTCTAGAAATCATGCAGTGCTGTGCTTGTCAGTGTTTGATTTTGTAAAGGGACACATTTCTGTTTAGCCAAAGTGAGCAGAGATGCCTCGTACTTGTGCGAACAAGGCAGATAACTTCTGCTATGTTTGTGGTGAAGTGACTTTTGCATCACAAGAGTGCAGTATAACCACTATGGTTAAGAAAGCCTATCACCTTTATTTTGGCTGCAAAATTGGAGAACAGGACAAGATTTGGGCCCCACACATATGCTGCAACACTTGCGCAACACATCTTCACCAGTGGTTGAACAGGAAAAGGAAATATATGCCTTTTCCGGTGGCAATGATTTGGAGAGAGCCAACAGATCATATCAGCAATTGTTACTTCTGCATGGCGACTCCAGTTGGGAAAGGTGTGTTAAAGAAGAAAACGTGGACTGTGCATTGTCCAAACATTCCATCAGCTATATGCCCCGTACCCCACGGAGAGGAACTACTGGTTCCTGATGCACTAGAATAATTCTCACTTGAGTCAGACAAGGAAGAGGATGAAACTTCTGGTCCTGAACCATCAAGGTCACGTGACCACGATTTTCTCCCATCCTCCTCCTCTGAACCACACCTCATAGCACAGTCAACTGAAAGACCTTGTCAGGAATTTGGAACTACCCAAGAGTAAGGCAGAGCTGTTGGGCTCCAGGCTGCAGCAGTGGAATCTCCTGGCAGGTGATGTTAGGATTTATAAGTTCCATGACCGTCAAAAGGATCTTGTCCCATTCCTCTTCATGGAAGGTGATCTTGTAGCCTGCAACAACATCGATGGTATTATGGCAGCCCTCAACATCGTTCATGATCAAGATGAGTGGAGACTGTTAACTGATTAATCGAAGATGAGCCTTAGAGCTGTTTTGCTGCATAATAGCAATGTTTTGCAATCAATTCCAGTTGGTCATGCAGTCCACATGACAGAAACCTATGAAAACATGAAACACCTTTTGAGGTGCATAAATTATGACCAACATCAGTGGCAGCTTTGTGGCGAGTTGAAGATTGTTGCTCTCTTGCTTGGTCTGCAGACTGGATACACAACGTACTGATGTTTTATCTGCGAATGGGATGGTCGTGCGAGAGATTCCCACTACATCAAGATAGATTGGCCACTGACAGTCATTGGAGCCTGGGAGGAAAAGTGTTTAGCATCCACCACTTGTTGAATCAAGGAAGATTTTGTTACCACCCTTACACATCAACCTGGGTCTGATGAAGAACTTTGTCAAAGCCATGGACAAAACACAAGCAGCTTTCAAGTACCTCCGTGGAAAATTGCCAAGGTTAAGTGAAGCTAAGATGAAGGAAGGTGTCTTTGTTGGTCCTCAGATTCGTGCACTTCTTTGAGATGATGCATTTGACAGTGCACTGCGTGGCAAAAAAAAAAGACAGCATGGAACGCCTTCCAGTTAGTGCCAACACATTTTATCGCAAACAACACGGGCAGATGACTACAGGGAGTTGGAGGAAAACCTCCTCAAGGCATACAAAAGCCTTGGTTGCAACATGTCACTAAAGATACATTTTTTGCACTCTCATCTAGATTTTTTTCCCACCAAAATGTGGAGCAGTGAGCGACGAGTATGACGAGCGATTTCACCAGGGCATTGCAACAATGGAGAATGCTATCAAGGCAAATTGAGCCCATCAATGCTTGCAGACTATTGCTGGACAGTGACAAGAGATGCTACATTTAATGGATACAAGAGACAAGCCAAGAAACGCCGAGTAGACACTAAATAAGGACTAAACTACGTACTTGTATACGTATTTTTTTTTGCCTTTTGTTTCATAATACTGTAAGGGATGTCAGGGGAAGGATTCCCACCAAAAGGAGGGGGAAAGTGGGACGGTGACAGTGGAAGGGGGAGGAGCAAGTGAGGAGATATAAGAGAGAGAACTGGCGGGAACCGGATCGAGAAGGCTGGGGACGAGTGTGGACTGGGGGAAGCAATAACCTTGTGTCGGCTCTCCTTTACAATACTTTTTATGTATAACCCTTTTGCTGATTTTAAAGTGTTACATGAACAGGCAGGTGACATGTTATCATTTAAAGTAACCATAAACCAATGAAAAGACCTAGGTTTACAATTTATGAGTAAAACTTTACTATCTACACATTATATATAGACGTAAAAGGTAAAAACGTAAATATTTTGGGAACAGTAGCCAATCAGTTGTTTTAATTGTCATATTCGAATTCAGCACATCAAAATCCATAATAAACAGCATATTTCATCTCTGAAGCAGACAACGTCTAAAAAATTGTAGTTTAGTGTTATTAGGACCTTCTTTGAATCCATTTTTATATACTGGATGAACGAGTGGATTTCCACTTGTAGAAATGTGCCTTCGGTAAGTGATAGGTTGAACATGTATGTGTGAGGTTTAAAGTTGAGATCTGTTACAGCCATGAGTAAAAATGCAGGTAACTCGTATTCTCATGTGGATGATGATGTCTTAATGGATATTCGCTTATGCAGTACGTACAGTTCAGATATGGGACTAAATAAGCAGGAACGATGCCTTTCACTAACATTTTCAGGGTTGATCCACAATGAGAATTATATCCATTGACAATGTCTTGTTTTGTGAACAGTGCTTTGGCATCCAGGAAAGAGGTTTTTTTGGTGGAACATTTTGCTTTCCTTTGTTTTCAACTGAATTCAATGTTTTCCAGAAGTCTTGATTTATTTTAGTAAATTTATAATATTTTGATGATAGGATTAAAATGTAACATTTTTTTACAAGGTGAGTACATCTATTTCTTAGCGTTCTATAGGTAATTCAATCAGGGCGGTTATTTGATGTGTTTGCATTATTCCAGGCTATATCTCTATATGTTCGTTCATGCAGAAATGTTGGACAGCTTCCACGAAGGATCAAGCTGATCACCTTCGAATGTTTTGAGACGAGATGCGTTGTTAAGGTGCATTGGTGGTGCTGAAGCGTTCATTCTACAATCACCTTGCGTGTGGCGGCTAAGTGCATCAGTGTCGTGGCCCTCCTGTGCCCTAGGCAAGGCCGAGGAGGATGCTCGTCGGCGTTCTACTGGGGACGCCGGGGATCAGGCCAAGCAGGAATTGCTGCCTGGGCTCCAGGAGCTCATCCAGCTGCAGCAGCAGGTGAAGTTCGGACACATCTCCATCGACCAGGCCGTGTCCAACTTCAAGACCTGGCAGCAGCATCACGAGCAGCAGGCCGAATCCATGCAGATTAAAGCGGTAAGCTCGGCGGTCATTACCAGGGCTCGATTTGTCATGGAGTGTATTCCGTGTTGCTGGCAAACTGGAGCAAGCATGTACTGTATGTATGTGTGTTGATTTTCTTTTGCACAGTACGCAGCCAAACGTGGTAATCGGAGGTGCGGAGGCGCTCCAGGCACTTGAATAGTCAAGTCAATTTCCTGATGCAGGGACTCGAATAGTCAAGTCTAAGCAATTTCCTGCTCGATCCAGCATTGAGGCGCCGCTCGTTTCCTGTTCACAGCCATGAGCTGGTGGTAGAAATTGCATTTTTTGTACATTTAGAGGGGGGGAAAGTCCATCCATAGGACGCTTACTGTCGACTTTACCATATTGAATGGTAGTACTATTTTATAGACACCGGAGGGATGATGGGCTGAGTCAACTTCCAACAACCGGGAATTGATCTCATAACCTTGTGACTGCGAACTGCTCTCTTTACTGCCATCCGGCATATCCTTTTCTCAGGCAAGTCCTAAATCTATATGTCAGCACCGCAGAGGCAGAGAAAGGGGGACATAAACAAAAAGACAAAACACTATTCGCAGGGTATACATTTGTGAAAATAAGCACAGTAGATTCAGATGAGCTTCTGCGGCAGTCTGGAAAGCTTTTCCTGCCAATATTAGGAAGACGCTGGAGCTATTATCTTTTCAATCTAGATTTAAAACTCACTTCATTAGAATATATTTTTATGTTTAGTTTGTTGTCCTTCCCCCCGCACCTCTGATTAGCACGGTTGGCTATGTACGGTGTGAAAGAAGTTCAACATACATGCACATGTGAAATATGGGGAGATATTTAATGTAAAATAAGACTGCTTGAAGTACTACAAAAACAATTACCGCACAATTATCATGTGCTTCCTGTTCCTTCTCACTAGAAAAATCTACAGCAGCTACGGAAAAGCATCGCAGAGCGACAAAAGGACAAATCTTCACAGGCTGGTAAGCTAACCAACTTGCACACGCACACCTCCAGGCACATCAGAGCAGTGCCTGCCATTGGAAAACATAGAGGTAAGAGGGCGAAATAACTCTACAGAGCAATGTCAACACTCCAGGCGTGGCTGTGTAAATGGATACAGCTTAGCTGTAGCTCCGACCCCAGCCTTCAACATGTATCAGCAGCATCATCATCAACCATTCCCCAAAAATGAAAGTTACACATTTATATAGCGCATAGTTTTCGTAGAATTCAGAGGCGTGGGGAAAGGACAGATGAGCACTTGGGAAGGTAGCAGCCGGAACTGGCGCCAACAATTGCCCGAGCTCTGCGGTCCTATATTGCGATGTATGGCCAGTTCCGTTTATGTGGGAGGAAACCGGAGGACCCAGAGAAAACCCATGCATACGATGGGGAAACACTCCATCCAATACAGATGTAATAGATGGCCGCCTTTTCCCTGGCAAGTCAGGATATGGCACCTCGATACCCGCAGGAAGGGAGTTTCACAACACGCGATGCAGTGACTGTCTTTGTTTGATGGCTAGCCAAAAGCCGCTGCTTCGAGGATGGCCGGAGTTCGCGTAATGGTTTATGTTCATTGACGAGATCAGCGAGGTGAGAACTCAAGAGCGCAGGATAGAGTCTCATTGGCAGGAGTGGCCTGGGTCACCACAAAAGCATAAAAACATGAAAACAAGAACACAAAGAAAATATAAATCGGAGCAAAATAACAAGATATAAATTTAAGCAAAAACAACCACTTTACAGAAGAAATCGAAAAACTGTGTACATACATGACTCGGTAAAGAATACAAAATTACTCCAATGAAAGTTGGTTCAGATATTTTTTTTATAAAATCGTGCATAGTCAGATCAAGTTGGAAATGGAAATATCAGAATGGTTTGAGGGTGATTATTTCACCAGCGTATTAACAGGAAAGGACGTGTGCTGAAAGCAGATGCGGTGTGGTGTGTGCGGCGTTTGTGTGCGCCTGGTTTTGCAGGCGTTGTGGAGATCATCCACCTGTCCGAACAAGGGCTGTACCAGTCAGTGGGAGCGCCGTGCCTGCCAGGGAAAGGTGACAAGGCGGGCAACCTTTCCGGCGTGGCCCATGCACCGCCCAAATTGTACAGCCAAGGTGAGCTGGATTGGTCCTGTAGCGCCGATTATAGTACCCTGCCTCCAACAGGCCCAGCCCACACGAGGCCACCGGAGGGAGCACGCCCCCTCGGTGGAATGCCGCACGTCATGTCTGCGCCAAATCTGAACTTGTACAGCCTGGCCAATGACGTGCAGGCACAGAGGGCCGCGCATTCACCTGCTGTCTACGGCAGGGCGGCTCCTGACGTGGGAGCTACGGAAACGCCTAAGAGGGGCAGTGTGGGTTGCAGCAGCTCGTCAGATCAAGCAGCGTGTTGCGAGCCGGCACAGTGTAGTACGGTCCTCGTTTAGGGTGGTGGTAGATGCATTCCTGAAAATGCCGCGTTGAGTGAAAAACACGTTGAGCGAAAACAATTCCCCATAAATAATGTAACGAAGGTTGGTGAAATACGATGTATAACACGTAGGTTTTCGCGATCAATGTCATCCATAATCCTCCCCCCCCCCATTGTGCAAGAGCGCAGAAGGGTGGTCAACACATCTACGCCTCTATATAAGGAACGAAACAGTAAGACTTCACAACTCTGGCTGTCGCCTGATGAAGCAAGTTGTAATTACTGGCGAAATGTCGTGTTCAGTTTGTAAATGTTGTGGTTTGGCTCTCCAACACACCGGTGTGCTGTACTAGTGACGAATTGGCACGTTCTGTTTACGTGACAACCCTTACTAGTTGGCTGTGTCGTGTGGTGGTGGGTTTTAACGACACATTTATATATTTACGCGATCTAACCCAAAAACCGTCAATTATGGAAAATACGATGTACTATGCACACAAAGTGACATGGTGGGAATAACTGAGGGTACGCCGCTGCGTGACTGAATAATTCCACATACTGTATCACACCGCTCAGCTGCGCAGCTCAAGAAAGTAGTTTGTCGTCAACTACTCAGAAACCACATAACAGGGTGCTTTCCACAGTATAACGGATGCAAGTGCGGATGCAATCCGTTATACTGTGCATTATAACGGATGCAATCCGTTATAATGCACTTTCTGCGAAGTATTCCCGAATTGAAGAACCACGTTATAGCGAAAATGCGTTGTGTGAACACGCGTTAAGCGAGGACTTACCTTTGTTCATTGACTTTTGCTAAATGAGGTGCGTTCCACTGTTATTATCACTACAATCAGCAGGAGTCGGTGGAGAGACTTGAATTTGATTAAATAACAATGTTCATGAGTTGTACGCTGAAAGTATCAGGTAAACTTCTATGTCAACCACAATTTCTTCCCCGTGTGGTTCGGATATACGGCACAGTTATAACGCTACAAATCATGGCAAAGAAACGAAATTAAGGTTTTGTTGGGTTATTTATGTAACCGTATAAGTAAAAATTTTAACTGTTCACCAGTGGTACCACTTATAAGTCTTGATTCACAGCTTATTTCTGCTTATATTTTATAATAGGTTGTGTTGACAAGGGGCCACGTGGTCAGAGGAGCTCAAACCATACCTACATCCTACCAAAGGTGTGTGTATTTTCTGGAGGATACTAACAGGATTTTATATGCGTGTTTGTATGTGGGTAGCCGTAGTGTCTTGGCTAGCACGCTGTGCCATGAGCTTGGCAACCCGAGTTCGATTCCCGCTCACGGCCAACACCAGTGACGTTTATCTGAACCAGCCCTGGCCATCCCCTAGGTTCGACTTAACCTCAACTGAGTACCTGGTGCGGTGTGTTAACATCGCCACTCAGGAGACTAAGGTGGCTGGGCGTGGTGTTGGCCACCCAGTCCCTTGTGTGACATGGCTAGTCTTCATAGGTGCTCGCTAACAAGACTTGTCTCAACAGTCTGTTAAGGCCATACGCTGAATATTTGCATTTACTGTAAGTTACTCACAGGATTTTATTGTGTATTTCAATACGCATTACCATGTACATGTAGTAGTAATAATAGCATGAGGCCTTCTGACATCACAATCTCAATGCAATCATTGTGCACTGGGCCTTTGCAGGCTAGGTAAATATACTTTACAAATGCTCATTAACTTGAAACAAATGTTCACAGTTCCTAAGCACATGGCTAAAAGCTAAAAAATTTCAAGCAGCAACAAACAGTACTATCAGAGTTGCAAGTGATAAGACTTCACACATTTTTTTAATTGAGCAAAGTTGTAAAAATAAAGGAATAGAGACCACGGGAGGGAGTTCCAAAGTGGAGCAGTGCCAGGGAAGAGGCAGAAAATAATTGATTTGATCTGCAGTTTGACGAGTCAGTGAATAGGTGGATGGGTAGGTGAGTGAGCGGGTGAGTGAGTGAGTGCTTTGTGACCTGCAGTGAGGTGGCCAGGCGTGGTGTTGGTCACCTACCCCTTTGTGTATCGTGCCAGCCTTCATAGGCGCTATTCGCGAACAGCACTTGCCCCAAAAGTCTGTTAAGGTTAAAAGGGGGATATTTGTCTTGTGTGGGTGAGTGGGTGAGTGAGTGGATGGGTGAATGTGTTGCTGTGATCTGCAGCGCGGTGATTGAACAGTGTGAATGAGAAGTAACAGTGAATCTAGTGGACCGAGTCCTCAACATGAGTGGAGGATTTACTAAGCTAACTGGAGCAACCTGCAATTCATTGAAGCAGTCTTCATATTTTGCATGTTTGCTGACTACAGACATAACTATTCACTTCAGCCATCAATCTAATTAACGGATCCCTTCGCGTTCTGAATTTCGCCTTTGCATTGCACCCCCCGCATCCCCTGAGCTCTTGTGATCGCGACGCTTCTTGCAGGAGGACGTGCGGCACGTTTCAGATCCACCTGTTCAGAACACGCACGACCAGAGAAGCACGTTTCTCACTCACGAGCCCCCGCCTGTCGCCCCTCGCCTCTCCCTGGGCCCAACGTTCTACAGCAGCGACGGCGCAGCCAGGTGAGACGCCAGGGAGGATGCAACGTCCCTCGCACGGTTGGCTATGTACGGTGCCAAAGAAGTTCAACATGCATACAAAACGATTTAATATTTTTATTTTACCAGGTAAGGCCTACTGAGCTATATAGCTTTTTTTCATAAGCGACCTGGCCACAGGTAATAGCTCAAAGAAGTGGCTTATCACGTGGAAATTTATTGCAGCCAAATATTCTACACGAATATTGATTCTAAATGTGGAGGTAAAAACTGGAGGACCCGGAGAAAAATCCACTCGACTACGGGGAGAACATGCAGACTCCAAATATACAGGCGTCAGGGTCAGGATCGAACCCACGACCTACTGTATACACTTATGTATGCATACATATGCCTAGCAATGAGTGGGCGGCAGGGTAGTGGCACAGCGGTGATGCTCGCACCTCACAGCGAGAAATTCCTGGGTTAGATTCTCGCGTGACTCATGCGTGGAGTTTATTTGTTCTCCCCTGTGTTGCATCGGGTTACAACCGGGTTCTCTGTTTCCCTCCCATAGCTAAAACATATGTAGTGAGTCCAACTGAGTCGCAGACGTTTTTCTTTAGAGGCAACACATTTATTATACCAACATGTAATAGACAAAGGGGAAACTGCCCCTTGACCAGATACAGCCTAGGGTGGTGACCACCCAGCTAACTACACTATACGGAGGAGTTACAGCTACGAAGGGTCAGACCCTCACTCGGCTCCCGGCCACGTGTTGATGCCTGTGTTAATGAGAGATTAGCACCATGAGAGTGCAATCCATTGGGCATGTGAGCCTGAGAGGTGCAATCCAAAGGACATGTGAGCATGAGAGTGCAATCCAAAGGACATGTGAGCATGAGAGTTGCAATCCAAAGGGCATGTGAGCATGAGAGTGCAATCCAAAGGACATGTGAGCATGAGAGTGCAATCCAAAGGGCATGTGAGCATGAGAGTGCAATCCAAAGTGCATGTGAGCATGAGAGTGCAATCCAAAGGACATGTGAGCATGAGAGTGCAATCCAAAGGACATGTGAGCATGAGAGTTGCAATCCAAAGGGCATGTGAGCATGAGAGTGCAATCCAAAGGACATGTGAGCATGAGAGTGCAATCCAAAGGGCATGTGAGCATGAGAGTGCAATCCAAAGGACATGTGAGCATGAGAGGTGCAATCCAAAGGACATGTGAGCATGAGAGGTGCAATCCAAAGGACATGTGAGCATGAGAGTGCAATCCAAAGGACATGTGAGCATGGGAGTGCAATCCAAAAGACATGTGAGCATGAGAGTGCAATCCAAAGGACATGTGAGCATGAGAGTGCAATCCAAAAGACATGTGAGCATGAGAGTGCAATCCAATGGACATGTGAGCATGAGAGTGCAATACAGTGGACATGTGAGCATGAGAGTGCAATCCAATGGACATGTGAGCATGAAAGTGCAATCCAAAGGACATGTGATAGATCTAAGAGAGAGGCATAGAGAGAGAGAGACACAGAGAGTCGGAAATAACAGCTGATATAGGCAGGTAGGATTGAAACATCACAGTCAGTTAAGACTTTACCTGGTTAATAACGTCTTTCCAATGATTGCTCAGTTTGTACCCATCTTCTCGGATGAAGTTGTGTCTGTGTTTTTATATCTGGATGGCTTCATGAACAACTCTGAAGGTAGCCGGTAGGTTTGCAGAGTACCTCCATTTTGGAAAAATCAATTTCGTGTGAGCCCACAGCGTTAAAACAATGATCAGCAACGGCAGAGATATTGCTGTCCGTGATGTAGGAACATCGCACGCCACGATCCTCCCAGGCCGGCACCATACAGTGACATCCCCGATGTCACTACACATATACAGTCTGTTCTCCTATAACGCGGTAGATGCGTTATACTCTTTGGTTCTTTCGGTAAAGTCACGTAGGTATAAAATAAAATAAATCACAACTCTCATGCTCACATGTCCTTTGGATTGCACTCTCATGCTCACATGCCCTTTGGATTGCACTCTCATGCTCACATGCCCTTTGGATTGCACTCTCATGCTCACATGTCCTTTGGATTGCACCTCTCAGGCTAACATGCCCTTTGGATTGCACTCTCATGCTCACATGTCCTTTGGATTGCACTCCCATGCTCACATGCCCTTTGGATTGCACTCTCATGCTCACATGTCCTTTGGATTGCACCTCTCAGGCTAACATGTCCTTTGGATTGCACTCCCATGCTCACATGCCCTTTGGATTGCACTCTCATGCTCACATGTCCTTTGGATTGCACCTCTCAGGCTAACATGCCCTTTGGATTGCACGCTCATGTTCACGTCCTTTGGATTGCACTCTCAGGGTTGCTAATCTCTCATTAATACTGCTGTTGTGCGCATATGCGGGCATGATACTCTTATGCAGCGACGGAAGCTCATTCATGCTAATCTCCCTCCCTAATCCCTCTCTCCATAATCTCCCCCATTAACACAACTGAAGTGCTTGCGTCCGTGGATGGAATTCCTTTCCAGCTCAGACCCCACTTGCTTGCCCATCGCCACATATATAGCCTTGTTGTAGCTGCTCTCTCGCTGGTTCAGCAGGTCCACTGCTGGATTCTATTTTTTCTGCCTGAGGATGGCCACTTGTGTTACGATTGAAACGTCGTGATTTACCGAAAGAACCAACGAGTATGGATTCCTGCAGTCATGAAAGCTTCAAGATAGATGCGTTATTGTAAATAATATATAATATATGGTAAAGCACTATTCGCGATAACGCGTGAGATGTGTACTCAGGCTGAACAAAGACTGAGGGGCTTGGATAGCATCAAGAAGCATCCAGCAGCATCTCGTCTTGTGTGATGCTACACAGAGGCAGCCATACAACCGCTTATTCCTACTTGTGCGACAAAGTTCTGTTCACTCGATCGTGTCACATCGAATTCACATTATAAGAAATGTGTTCCCTATTACATTAATTGTGGTTATTTCCAATTTGCGTTATAGAAAAACAAACTGTATCTCAATTCTCAGTGTGGCTTTCCTGGGTAAATAAGTAATGATTACTACAATATCAGTGAAAAAATTAAATGTGTGACCTGTAATGTGTTTAACTTTTTCACCATAATGTTTTGGGCCATTACGCAAACACATGACCCATCAAGCAGTGGCGGCGTAACAAAATATAACTTTTTTGTGTTAGACCCTAAGTTTATGCCATTCACAGATGATTGGAGAAAAGAGATGGTAGTTTTATAAAACAAGGAAGAGGCTATAGCACAGATAATGAGGATAATTCTATTCGATCACAGCCCCAATAAGAACGTGTGTGAGAAGCACGGCATTTTTACTTTTCCTTCTCCACACCTACAATGAATTGTGGCACTAATGTAGATGGTCAAAGTTCGATTTTTTTACCCTTGTGTGGTGTAAAGCAGCGGTGCATTGGTTCGCACATTGCACTATGAACCCCGCCACTCTGGGATTGACAAAGTGCTATGAACTATTCATAGTTATGCTCATTTAATTATCTTTCACAGGCATTCAACATTTCCACGACCGGATGGGACAAGGGCAACAGCTTTACCAATTCCACAGCAGAGAAGGCTCACGTTGCCTCTGCAAACCCAGCACCAATATGACCCTTTGCACACATTTACCGGCCACTCGAGGGGCGCTTTGCCCGTGCCACCGATGTTCACAGGTAAACAGTCGAGCCCATCGTCCCAAACAACAGACAGTCCACTACTCCGAGCATCCAGGCAAGAAGATAATCGCTTAAGGGTGGCACCAAGGTGTGCAGAAAACCTGTTACCCCCAACACACAGACACACATTCAACACCTTACCCCCAACACCCAGACACACAGACAACCCGTTACCCCCAACGTACAGGCACACATTATATCCCTTACCTCCAACACCAAGATACAGAGATTATTCCTCAGCCCCAACGCACAGACAGGCCTCCAGTACCTTACCCCCAACACCCAGATACACAGACAATCCGTTTCCTCCAAAACCCAGAAACATAGACAATGCCTTACCTTCAACACCCAGCTACAAATATAATTCATTGCCAGCACAACCCGTATCTTCTCGCCAATCACACACCCAGTTACCCCTCCCACCCAGATCTTCATACAAACCCATTTCCATGCGGCCTGATTTGAGCGGCTCTTATTTACTCACTCAGGCCAAATACTCGCAGAGCGTGTCACCTCAAGCACACGGACGCAAGCACAACACGTTGCCCATGGTGGCATCGCCAAGGCAACCTCAGACGGCCCCACCGCTGCCATGCAGGAGTTCCCGAGCGCAGACCCTGCCTGCTCCGCTGCCTCCTCAACTGCCAAAGCGTCCGCAAAATCAGTACGTGTGTGACTAGGCGGCGTGCAATGAGATACAATCGTCTAAATTACTGGGAATATTTTCGGATTTAAAACGCGATGATGGAATTTAGAAAGTAACGTTTATGGAAACCTTAAGAAGGATGATTATAAAGGGTATTCGGTTAAAATCTTTAAAATATTTTTCAAACTTTGTAAAATAGTTGAATGATATCCTGTTCAAGTTTGTGAATTGGGAATTGAGTCGTTATATGTTCCATGGTCTGTTCTGAGTGACCACAGTCGCACACCACAGAGTTTGAAATTTTCCATTGGTTTGAGCAGATGTGGTTTAGGGTTGTGGCCCATGAGTTGAGCGGAAAATTTTAACCAGGGATCAGCATCCGGTCTTCCATGACATATTTGTGAAGTGTCGTGATCTCCATTCGGATTTTCAAGCATAATCAGGGCCGAAGTTGCATTGTTGAAGCTTTAGTTGGTTGGTCCAAAAGGGCTTGCATAACTTCAAACGGTGATGAGTGACATTTTTGATATCCTGGTGGATGGGGAGATGTATGTTTCCTATGCATTGCTGGACTTCCTGAATGGATGGAGAAGCTACGTGCAATGTAACTTCCCAGGATGCCAGGGCATTGGGGTCGTCTTGGGGATTCCATGTCATTGCATCGTTCATTTGGACATCAACAAATCGAGTCTGTAGCACCGATGTTGATGCTCCCCATCTTGTGGGGGCCAGTTTCTGGACCAGATTTACCCTTGTCTTCATTTTAGCGGCTATCTTCAGGTGATCGTGGAAGGTTAGAGTGCGGTCCAAATTTACTCCTAGGTAGGTCGGAGCGGGGTCATCTTGCACAGTGTTGCCACAAAAGGACACTTTCAGGGTGTGCTTAACGAAGATGACATGCAGCGACTCGGCTGAGCTTCCATGTCCGGAAATATCCCTCTATGGTGTTTAGGTCCCCGTTCAAGATGAATGCGATGTCAATGAAGGTGACTGCTTGAATGGCCAAGGCAAGATCATCCACGTATGCAATCTGTGCTAATTCGTTGGTGGCGCATCGCTTGTGTAGACAATAAAAAGCGACGGCGCGAGTGCTAAGCCAAATGGACACATACCTCGGCATCGTCCATAGTAGGCATATTTTGAGGCAAGGGGGTGATCCTTACGAAATTCATGTAGGTCTTTAAATCACGACCGTGTCATAGGTCGATGACGTCTACAAAGGCTGTACTGGTCTTGGATTTCTGGAATCTGGCCTCGATGTGCATTGCAAGGAGCAAAATTTGGTCACAGCAACATCCTTTAGGCCAGAAACACATCCATAATTTTCATATTAAATTAATGGGAAAAGCCATTCAAATTAACGAAATGTCGTTTTATGGATGTTTTTTTGAAGAACGTATCACTTTTGTAAATCGAGGGATACATGTACAGCGCTTTGGCAATCCACTGCTGGATAAAGACCTCCCCACGCCGTCAGTCATGGGGGTTGTTTGGCTGCTACTTTATTCAGTGGTCAGTGTGGGTTGATGAAATAGAAATTTGAGGGGAAACTGAATATACTGTACATTTAAATGATAATAAAGCTTTTCAGCCACGTTTAAATGTATGAATTTGTTTTAAATGTTTTATTGGACATGTAACCAATATACTTTACAACATTTTATTGCATCATAACCATGAACATTTGAAATATATTTGGGTAACAAAATACCCTTGTGATTAGAAAAATATATATTTTTAGTTTGCAATGCGTTGAAGAAAGTTATGTAAGTAAAATGTAACCGTAACATATCGTGCCCCTTCACAAATGAGATATAATACGTTTCTTGTATTCAAACGGTATTCAAGTGCACGCACACTTTTATATATACCTGTTTATTTTAAATCACATTACTGTATACGAGCTTTACATACTAGTTTCAATTACAATGCATGTACTCATTTTTTATATGTACGTCTTATGTTCATTAAACATGTCAAGCTCAAATGAGCATTGAGGCATTGGTTCTCATCTCTTGTTTACAGCTCTGGACCAGTGGTGGAAATTACACATTTCTATGGTGGGGATGGGTCTATCCATAGGACAA
This sequence comes from Petromyzon marinus, assembly GCF_048934315.1. Lineage (NCBI taxonomy): Eukaryota > Metazoa > Chordata > Hyperoartia > Petromyzontiformes > Petromyzontidae > Petromyzon > Petromyzon marinus. The sequence goes on along the minus strand of NC_133707.1, from coordinate 12,140,086 downwards.
CCACGGTTGAATTCTCCGCAAAGTGGTGCTCATTTATCGACCCACGGTGGCAAGATGTTAACTACCTCGCCTGGTATACAAGAGGTTGTGGGTTCAATTCCGACCCCCGACGCCTGTATATTTGGAGTTTGCGTGCTCTCCCCGTGGTCGCATGGATTTTTCTCCAGTTTTTCCCTCCACATTTTAGAGCAGTGGTTCTTAACCTTTGCTGCAGCCTGCACCTCTCTAGATCTCAATCGTAAAACATGTGTAGTGACATAGAATGAGTCACTGGAGCACGTAGCGCTGGGGACTGGTAGAGAATGGGATTATGGGTAGCAGCCCGGTCTACCAGTGGGAGATGTGGGCGAAGCCTGGAGCCTTCTGGGGGATCCAGAAGGGTGCGTGGTCAAGGGCGGAGCCTGGCCATGCTGGGGAGGATAAAAGGCAAGCTCTGACTCAGTCAGGGCTGCTGTCGTCGGGAGTGGAACTCATCGTGCTGCCATCGTCGTGATCTTTGCCTCTTCAAGCTGTGGGTCTGGAAGCATGTTGGCTGGCCTGATCCAGTATGTAGTTATCCCCTATGGCTGTAAAGGCTGGAATAAACAAGATAGAGAGAGTGCTTTCTACTAGTGTCTCTGAATTAGTACACTACATTTGGTGTCAGAAGTGTTAACGAATTTTTTTTATAGTGTAGGGTTGTTAGGATTTTTTTTTTTTTCTCTCGAATCCTTGTGGGGTGAAATAGACTGTCAAAATCCGCGAAGACGAAGGCTCTCACCGGCATATCCTCGGGCGAAGAGGGCGACGGTGATTCCCGGGCAGCCCCAGCAGCCAGGACCCCAGTGGGGGGTCCTGAAGAGGCGATCCTGGCGGGACAGCGGGCAAAGGACAACGACCCCAAGCCGCCGCCAGCTGATGAAGGGCTGCGGGCACTCAGAACGCGCATCATGGAGCTGATCTCCACGGTCACGACGTTGGTGGGGCAGCTGGGTAGGGAAGAGCCGGAGGAAGGGGCTGCGGCTCGGGGGCAGCGAGCAGGCGACTCTGCCATTGCTGCAAGGGCAGGAATTGGGTCTCACCGAATTTAACCTGCCGCCGACAGCTCATCCGGGGGCGCCTTCCCTCGAGCAGCGGTTGCCATTTATCAAGGAATTTTTGCCTGTGGGGGTTGATTGGGCGGCCTACCAGCGGCGTTTCTCCACCACTTGCGAGCTCGCAGGGTGGTCCGATGCAGAGGTGCTTTGTGCTCTTCCTACCGCGCATGATGACGATGCCTTGGCGGCATTTTTTGCCATTCCCCTGGTGGACAGGGCGATGCTGCGGCAAGCTGTCCAACGCACGACGGAAATTCGTGATGCAGAGTCGGGGGGAGACCAAGACGCCTCTCGCCTTCCGCAGCGCACTAATGTTGCTGGCCCAGGCTGCGTAGCAACATAGAGCAGGCGGGACTGGATTCTTTGGTGCTGGAGAAATTGTTGGCGCTGGCTCAGGAAACCAGCATTTTTTTTGCCGGCCGCGGAGGAAGATGACCTGTCCTCGATTCAGGCATCCAGGCCCACTGTAACTTGCGACGGCATGCCGCGGTGGCAGCCTGGGCTGGATTCCCGGGAGAAGAGGGTGACCAGGAGCACCAAAAGTCTTCACGGGTCTGCGTGTTGGGTAGTTGGTGCCAGCGCGGGAGAGTCGGTGCGGGACGACAACAGGACCAGTGGGGGGGAACCTTCCCTCTGCCATGGTGAGGCCCCGTTATCTACTTCCGATGTGGCCTACAGGGCCACATCTCTAGGGGCTGCTGTGCTGATCTGGGGCAGTTCTTCCTGGCTTCGCCATCCTCCGCCCTGCCGGCCTCCGCTCCTCTGGGGCGAAAGGCAGGTCGCGATACGTCACACACCCGGCTGACGCAGTCACATCATGCATCTCCATTGCAGTCGGTGTCGGGTGCACATGCCATCACCCCTCATATTGATACGGGGTGTGGAGAGGGTGCTTCGGTGCGTGAGTTGCGTGAGAGTTGGCCGCTGGGGTGCCTCTGTGGATGTGTATGCTTTAACTTTAACATAGCCATTTCTGTGACCAGTCACAAGCTAATCACTCAGCCATTTCAATACTAAATTCTATGCTAATTCCTTTGTCAAGGCGCTTTGTTTATTCTCACACAGCTTAAAGGTCGCGATCTGAGTGTGGCTTTTTCACTCCAGCGTTGTCCTCCAGACAGTCTCGTCCCTTCACCTGATGATGGCCGCTTGTGTTGTGGCCAAAACGTCGTGAAAATATTATTGTGTTATTTTATTGTATCAATTTATTCTTTTATTCTCATTCTACGTGACTTTACCGAAAGAACCAAAGAAGATGAATCCTTGCAGTCACGAAAGCTTTAAATCGGTAAATTCAATGTTGGCCGAACATCCCTGATGCATCACCATATTATATTCTTGGTTCTTTCGGTAAAGTCACGTAGATAGAAAATAAAAATGATAAAAGAGGGCAAGCCTCCAAATGCAGCTGCTTATAAGGGTTTCCAAAGTGAGTTTGAAGACCGCTTGTGTTGCGATCAAAACGTCGTGGGTTTTTTGCTTTTATTTTATTTTTAATTTTATTTTACTATTTTTATTTTCTATCTGCGTGACTTTACCGAAAGAACCAAGAATATGAATTCCTGCAGTCAGTAAAGTTTTAAGTAAAAATTTGACATCACCATATTGATACGGGCAGCGCTGCTCCCATTCGTCAGAACTCATTTTCAACTCATTTAATCCAAAGGAGAAGGACCACGTTCATCAGGTGGTCAACGAGACGTTGGCCGCCGATATAATTTCCCCATCAACCAATCCGTGGGAAACTCCCATTGTCCTGGTTAAAAATAAGGACGGGAGTTTGCGATTTTGTGTGGATTTTCGGAAATTAAATAAAGTCTCCGTGTATCCGCTCCCAAGGATGGACAATTCGTTGGATGCCCAATTGGGCACATGTTTTTTTTTCCATCCTGGATCTATTGTCCGGGTTTTGGCAGTTGCCTCTGGATGAAAGTTCCAAACCCAAGACCGCGTTCCAGACACCGCAAGGGCTGTTTAAATTTAACTGCCTTCCAATGGGGCTTCACTCAGCTCCGGCCACGTACCAGAAACTTATGGAAGTGGTACTGTCGGGGCTCCAATGGAATTGATGTCTTATCTATTTGGATGACGTGATTGTCTTTGGACGCACGTTCCGGGAACATCTGCAGCGGTTGTGTGCGGTATTTGTTAAAATGCAGGCGGCTAATTTGAAATTCAAGCCGCAGAAATGTTACCTCTTTGCTACCTGGGTCACATTGTTAGCAAGTCCGGGATCGCCACGGACCCTGACAAGACTGCGTGCGTAAGTGGCCGACCCCCACGTCGGTGGGTGAGGTCCGCAGTTTTGTTAGGTTCGTGTCATATTACCGCCGCTTTGTGCCCGGGTTTGCAACGATCGTGAAGCCGCTCCACGCTCTTACGTCAAAAGGCCAGAGGTTTCCGTGCGGGAAGGAGGCCGCATTTGTTGCGCTGCGCGACGACCTCGTGATCGCACCCCCCTTCGATACCCCGATATCTCCTTGCCGTTTATGTTGGATATGGATGCCAGTGATACCGGGATCGGTGCTGTGTTGTCGCTGGAGGAGAACGGGGTGGAGAGCATCGCACTTATGGTAGCCGGGTACTGGCCCCCGCAGAGCAGCGCTATTGTGTTACGCGCCACGAATTGTTGGCTATTGTGCACTTTGTACAGCAGTACCGCCCATACCTCTATGGTAGACAGTTCGTGGTACGCACAGATCACGCGGCTTTGCAATACGCGCTACGAGTTGACCAGCCGTTCGTGCAACTCTCGCGATGGTTGGAGATTCTGCAAGATTATTTGTTCATAGTGACCTATAGGAAAGGGTTGCGCCACTGCAATGCGGATGCTCTGTCACGGTTATCGCCAAAGAGCAAGTGCGCGTGTTTGATGGGCGCCGGCCATTGTAAGCAGGTGGATGCGGGGGAGCCGGGCACAGTTGTAGCGTCGGTGGATGCTCCGCCACCCGTAATGCGGGTGTCACGTGATAATACTATTGGTCTTGCACACGAGGAATGCCTCCAGGCGGCCTCCTTACTAAAAATACGGCACCGCGATGGTGTGCGGTAGGAAGGGTCCAGGGGATATGTCCCCTGTGGTCCTCCAAGATGGGCTACTAATGCACTGGGATAAGGAGGTACAAAGGTAATGCATCATTGTGGCAACTGCTCTGCGGGGTAGGGTAACGAGAGCTGCCCATGTGCGATTGATGCACCTAGGGGTGCAGAAAACGTTATCTATGTTGAAGTGTGACTTCTTTTGGACCGGGATGTCAGAAGACGTCCACAATGTGCTTAAAGGATGTGTGGAATGTGCTCGCCGGAAGCCCCCGCAAAGGCTGACCCGACCAGTGTTGCAATCTATTGGGGTGTCCCGTACATCCTCGGGCTATTTCCCACCACTATGAGGGGAAATAAATTATTGCTGGTAGGGGTAGAATACCTGTCATGGTAGACCGTGACATGGCTCCTGCCGGATAAAGGGGCCCCGGAACGTCTCCTTACGGACCAGGGTCAACATTTTTCTTCGAAATTGTTACGAGGAATGTAATTTGTTGGGTACAAAGAAAATTCAAACTTCGCCCTACCATCCCCAGACTGACGGAATGGTAGAGCATTTACAAAGGACCCTTGCGTCCATGTTGTGCCAACAAGTCAATGAGGCACAGTCCAATTGGGACCTACGCGTTCCGGGTGTTCTTGCGGCCTATAGGATGGCCCCTCAAGCCTCTACTGGGTTCTCCCCATTTTTTTAATGTACGGGAGAGAATGTGATCCCCCCCATGGAAGCCCAGTTAAATATTGAGCCAAGCAAGAAGAGGACTTATGAGCATCACCCTTAAGCGGTTGACGGAAGCGTGGGAGGCATCCCGTGGTAATTCGGCCAAGCGGCAGGCTGTGAATGAAAAACTGGCTGGACTTAAGGAGTCCGGATACCTGTGGAAACCTGGGGAGAGGGCATGGCTGCATTGCCCCCAGTTGTCTCCGGGCACATCTCTTAAATTCCATAGGCCATTGCAGGGCCCGGTGGAGGTAATTGAGGTTAGGAGGCGGCAGTGTGTGCGGATCCAGGTTGGTCGCAGGCGTTGGTATGTGCACCCGTTATGGCTGAAACCCTATTTTCCACCTCATGAGGTCCTTTCATCTCCACCATCTGATGGCCGGGTGTTTGATGTATCCAACGGAGCCGGACGTACGATTATGGAGGTTGCACCTCAGCGAGGCTCTGTTCCTCCATCTGCAGGATCCCAGGGCCTGACGCCCATGGAATCGCCGGCGGTGCCACCCACAGGTGGACCGGGGTGGACCGTACAACCGCCACCCACTTCTTCTTTTCCTCAATATTCATCCTGGGAGGGACCGTGCCCATTGGGCCATCTTCGAGTCACCCCCGGGGTCCCTGGAGGACCCGTGTCGGGCCCATACGAGGGGCCGGCGACAAGGACCCATTCCAAGGCAGTTCGGTTCAGATGACCGCCCCTACTCGTCGTTTGGTTGCGGTATATTTCGGGGGCTGGATTGTTGCCATGCGTTGTGAATCTTACATGGATATTGTTGCATTCATCGTCCCGCTACGTGACGTATGAGGGTCAGCCAGGACGGCGTTTTTTTCTTTTACGGAAAGGGGGGGGGGGGGGGGTGATGTAGTGACATAGAATGAGTCACTGGAGCGTGTAGCACTGAGGACTGGTAGAGAATGGGATTATGGGAAGCAGCCTGGTCTACCAGTGGGACACGTGGGCGAAGCCCGGGAGCCTTCTGGGGGATTCAGAAGGGTGCGTGGCCGAGGGCGGAGCCTGGCCACGCTGGGGAGGATAAAAGGCGAGTTCCGACTCACAGTCGGGGCTGCTGTCGTCGGGAGTGGAACTTGTTGTGCTGCCGTCGTCGTGGTCTTCGCGTCTTCGAGCTGTGGGCCTGGAAGCATGTTGGCTGTTCTGACCCGGTATGTAGTTATCCCTTATGGCTGTAAATGCCAGAATAAATGAGACAGAGAGAGTGCCTCCTACAAGTGTCTCTGAATTAGTACACTATACATGTATAATGCTAATACATAGGTTTGATGAAACAAAGTAGTTGCACTTACGTGCCCATGCTTAATTTGTGTTTTTGATTATTTACCTTCTAAAAAAATCTGGCCATGTTTCGCACCTCCAGAAAGGGTACCTCACACCCACAGGGGGTGTGCCTGCACTCGAGGTTAACAACAATTTAGAGTATTCGGCTTATTTCCACTTGATAAGCCATTTCGTTGAGCTATCATTTGCGGCCAGGTCGCTTCTGTAAAAGAGCTATATAGCTTTTTTTATGTTACCAGGCCATATCTGGTAAAAGTTTATAGTTTTGTTCCCCATAAGATGACGGGCAGGGTCCATCTGCAACCAGAATTTGAACTCGAAAAGCTTCCTATCACGAGCCATTTGCAATCTTATATTAGCTCCACTGCTCTAAGGGGGATTTTAGTTGTGGCCGTGAATCTGCCCCACCCCCACTGTCTCTAACCCACCGTGACCACTGCTGCGCAAGTGCACTGCCTCCGAAATTCCTTCCATGACCTCCACCACCACGAACCCAGACAGTCCAACCTCTTCTGCGGAAAGGGGCATCTGCAACTCACGAAACAGTACAGCAAAGCGTAGCATCATGAGATGGGCACATTGAGCTCACTATATAGGAAGTGGCGTCACCCGATGGGCACGTTGAACTAACTACAGCAAACCCTTGCCCATCACTGGGGTTAAGTTCTTCAAAATAGCCGCAATCTGCAAATCCGCGATCCACAAACTCAAAGGCATATGGGAAAACTAGGGTTTGGTTCACGGTTCGTTATCCGCCACCCCCTCCTTTTGTTTTATGTTTCCCTAGATCAACGAAAACACGAAACAGAAAGTACTTTGAATGTTAAACATGATTCATATTTTCTAGTTTTAAATATAACATAAATGTGTAGAATTAAAATAAGTGATGTAGTGTACAGTACTGTGCACTACAGGAAGAAATATCGTGTGCCTGAACCTCACTGCCTCCTCACTGGAACCCGCCATAGGCCGCTTGGGAGACAAGATAGAGACAAGATGGTGCGTGTGTTCTTCTGCAGCAACATCAACATGAGCAGTACAGTTACGATATGTACAGGAATCTCACGGTCAACCGCGAATGGTCGACAGGCGGGGTCTGGTGCTCCACCTCATTCCGGCATAGAGCAGGGAGGAGTAAAAACATTCGAGCATTGGAGCAGGTAGGGGGCATTGCGTGGGGAGCGTGGTGCTCCCTGGGCTGGTAGTACCTGGGAAATAATAAAGTTGGAATACTCACCAGTGAGGCAGGTGCCTCTAGATAGCTGAAAAGAGTAGTGAAGGAGCGATCCTCACCCCAGAGCAAGTGGAGGGCTGGTCGTCTAGCCGAGCGCTCCAAGAAAACCATTGAACATGCTGTGGCATGACCTGTTCACCATGTGGCTGGCAAGTCCTTGCCTGGACACCCTGCTTCAGATATGTTTCCTCAACAACGAAGAGCTGCTCTCTTGACTATTCTCCACTCTGATCCGCTCAACGCAGTTTACGATGAGTACGCGCTGGGAGTCTAGATTTTTGGGAATATAATTTTCTCAATTATCTTGCTGAATTGCGTCTGAGTGAGACAGTGGGACAGAGACATTGTAATACAGAGACACGAAGTCTGAGTGAGACCAGGAGACGCACAGAGAGGGACAGGGAGACACAGATCCACACAGGAAGATATGAAGAGACACAGATATACACATAGATACAGGAAGACACAGTACAGTGATCCGGGTAGCAGAGATACCGGAGTAACTGGGGAGAGTGCTCAGTGAGTCCCCAGGATTTAAAGTTACAATCAACTTACCTTCTGACAATGATCCGGAGTTTTAGGGTGAATATGAACCGGAGGAACAGGGTCTAGCGAGTCCAACGATTATCAGTTTAACTGCTCACCTTGCAACCATGATCTAGTGTGACTGGGAACAGGAAATCCCAAGCAAGGCTGGATTATGGATTGGGCCAGTGGGGCCAGTGCCCCGGGGCCTCGGACTGCCAGGGGGCCTCCAACCCTCAGGCCGGGCGCGGTGCGTGGCCCAAGACTTGCGAAAGAAGTTGAACACCAGGGCCCTCAGTGTGCACAGCGAAAGCTGACCACTAGGCCCCTGGGTGCTTATAGCGTGAGCTAACGACTAGGGCCCCCCAGACCCCTCAGCGCTTACAATGTGAGGGCCCCCGGGCCCCTTGGTGTTTAAAATGTGAGCTCACCACTAGGGCCCCCAGACCCCTCGGCGCTTACAATGTGATGGCTTCATGAACAAATCTCTGAAGGTAGCCGGTAGGTTTGCAGAGTACCTCCGTCTTAGAAAACTAAATTTCGTGTGAGCCCACAGCGTTAAAACAATGATCAGCAACGGCAGAGGTATTGGTCCTACCGTGTTTCAGATCTGCCTTGTGTTAACGAACGCGGTCCGAGACATGTCGTTTCGTTTCCCCAATGTACAGTGAGGGAAAAAAGTATTTGATCCCCTGCTGATTTTGTATGTTTGTCCTCCCTCCTTACCTCTTGGTGGACTTGTATATGTATTTCTACTGACCGTGTACCTCGTATTTTTTTATCTATGCTGGTATGTGCAATCCAAAGGTTGAACACGAAATTTAACACTTCTGAAATTCGTGGTCCGCCAGGAAGTGTCTAACTGTGTTGTTGGCCTGACTGGATGTGCTTTACATAATGTTTGTTAAGGTTTGTTGAATTCTCGTCTCTCATCTTTTTGTTGTATTTACCTCCGTGATTTGTTCTTGACACCTGATGAAGATCGCTTGCGTTGTGATCGAAACGTCGTGATTTTTAAAAATAGAATTTTATTGTATTTCTACATACGTGACTTTACCGAAAAAAACAATGAATAATTTTATGCAGTCACAAAAGCTTTAATACTTTATTATCACACTTCTACGGGGAAGTTACCATTGTAATTATGTGTAAGATGTACCCTTTTTTGAGCTGCCGTTTTGTATTTACAAGAGGTGGTCATTTTTTGAGCTGCCATTTTGTATTTACAAGAGGTCGTCCTTTTTTGAGCTACCGTTTTGTATGTGTAAAATGTGCGTGTTTGAGCTGCCGCTCTCGCTCTGGCCCCTCCCCCCCTCCAACCGTATTTCCTATTTAAGCTTCTGTTCATCCCTCCGCCCCCCCCCCCCTCTCTCTGCCTCGCTGTCCGTCTTTCCTCCCTCCTTACCTCTTGGTGAACTTATATATGTATTTCTACTGACCGTGTACCTCGTATTTTTCATTCTATCTATGCTGGTATGTGCAATCCAAAGGTTGAACACGAAATTTAACACTCTTCTGAAATTCGTGGTCTGCCAGGAAGTGTCTAACTGTGTTGTTGACCTGACTGGATGTGCTTCACATAATGTTTTTTCAGGTTTGTTGAATTCTCGTCTCTCATCTTTTTGTTGTATTTACCTCCGTGATTTGTTCTTGACACCTGATGAAGATCGCTTGCATTGTGATCGAAACGTCGTGATTGTTTTTTGTTTGAATATAATTTTCTTGTATTTCTACATACGTGACTTTACCGAAAAAAACAATGAGTAATGTTATGCAGTCACGAAAGCTTTAATACTTTATTAAGTATTTGACCCCTCTGCAAAACATGACTTAGTACTTGGTGGCAAAACCCTTGTTGGCAATCACATAGGTCAGACGTTTCTTGTAGTTGGCCACCAGGTTTGCACACATCTCAGGAGCGATTTTGTCTCACTCCTCTTTGCAGATCTTCTCCAAGTCACTAAGGTAGGGCACTGATAAGGGGTTGACAAGTACGGGTCAGGGAGCGGGTGGTCGTGGCATTCTGAAACCCATGCGAGACCGGTGTCCGATTCGTCTCCTCCCAACTTCTCTACAGTCAGTAAACGCGATTCTTATTTCCATAATCCAGAGTAAATTGTTCGACTAATTGATTCGTGAGAAATTAATCGATTTCTGGGGTACTTATAAGTAATCGGTGAGAACTAAATGGATACGCACTTCCATAGCTGAGAGTTGAGATCTCATATCTCATAGAGGTCTCATATTTGAGAGCCTAAAAGAGATATCAAAGGTGTCTCATATTGGAGAGCTCTCAGTGATTTCAGCATTGGTAAGATGTCACAGAGGTCTCATATTTGGGAGATCTCATTTGAGATCTGATATCCAAGATTTCAAACATATACAGAGGGAAAAAAGTATTTGATCCCCTGCTGATTTTGTACGTTTGCCCACTGACAAAGAAATGATCAGTCTATAAATTTAATGGTAGGTTTCTTTGAACAGTGAGAGACAGAATAACAACAAAAAAATCCAGAAAAACGCATGTCAAAAATGTTATAAATTGATTTGCATTTTTATGAGGGAAATAAGTATTTGACCCCCTCTCAATCAGAAAGATTTCTGGCTCCCAGATGTCTTTTATACAGGTAACGAGTTGAGATTAGGAGCACACTCTGAAAGGGAGTGCTCCTAATCTCAGCTTGTTACCTGTATAAAAGACACCTGTCCACAGAAGCAATCAATTAATCAGATTCCAAACTCTCCACCATGGCCAAGACCATGTCAGGGACAAGATTGTAGACCTACACAAGGCTGGAATGGGCTACAAGACCATTGCCAAGCAGCTTTGTGAGAAGGAGACAACAGTTTGTGCGATTATTTGCAAATGGAAGAAAAACAAAAGAACTGTCACTTTCCCTGGGGCTCCATGCAAGATCTCACCTCGTGGAGTTGCAATGATCATGAGAACAGTGAGGAATCAGCCCAGAACTACATGGCAGCTGGGACCATAGTCACCAAGTAAACAATTGGTAACACACTACGCCGTGAAGGACTGAAATCCTGCAGCGCCCGCAAGGTCCCCATGCTCAAGAAAGCACATATACATGCCCGTCTGAAGTTTGCCAATGAACATCTGAATGATTCAGAGGACAACTGGGTGAAAGTGTTGTGGTCAGATGACACCAAAATGTAGCTCTTTGGCATCAACTCAACTCGCCGTGTTTGGAGGAGGAATGCTGCCTATGACCCCAAGAACACCATCCCCACCGTCAAACATGGAGGTGGAAACATTATGCTTTGGGGGTGTTTTTCTGCTAAGGGGACAGGACAACTTCACCACATCAAAGGGACGATGGACGGGGCCATGTACCGTCAAATCTTGGGTGAGAACCTCCTTCCCTCAGCTAGGGCATTGAAAATGGGTCGTGGATGGGTATTCCTGCATGATAATGACCCAAAACACAAGGCCAAGGCAACAAAGGAGTGGCTCAAGAAGAAGCACATTAAGGTCCTAGAGTGGCCTAGCCAATCTCCAGACCTTAATCCCATTAAAAATCTGTGGAGGGAGCTGAAGGTTCGAGTTGCAAACGTCAGCCTCGAAACCTTAATGACTTGGAGATCTGCAAAGAGGAGTGAGACAAAATCCCTCCTGAGATGTGTGAAAACCTGGTGACCAACTACAGGAAACGTCTGACCTATGTGATTGCCAACAAGGGTTTTGCCACCAAGTACTAAGTCATGTTTTGCAGAGGGGTCAAATACTAATTTCCCTCATTAAAATGCAAATCAATTTATAACATTTTTGACATGCGTCTTTTATGGATTTGTTGTTGTTATTCTGTCTCTCACTGTTCATATAAACGTACCATTAAAATTATAGACTGCTTCTTTGTCAGTGGGCAAACATACAAAATCAGCACAACCACAACTCAGTTTGTAGACACCAGGGTATTGCATGTCAGGAATCACATCCTTTACAGATGGGATTAAATCACGGATTCTGTGTACTGTGTTGAAACGAACCTGGATCTTGTGTTTCTTTAAGATTTTGGAAATATTTTTGGTAACCCCTGTTATGTATGGTAAAGTGATGGTTTTGGTTGGATCCTCAGAAGGTTGTCTCCCCATGGCTGGGGAGGCAGCTTTGCGGATCGTACGGTCCGAGTATCCGTTCATCCTGAGAGCTTGATGTACGTGCTCCAACTCACTAGCTAGGTGGTGCTGGTCGGAGATGAACGGGCCCTATAATGTAGTACTTTGATGAGGGAATTCTTCTGGGCTGGATGGTGGTGGGAGTCAGACTTTAGATAGGCATCCATGTGGGTGGCTTTCCTGTAGACCGAATGTCCCAACGAGCCATCAGGTCTCTTCTCGATCAAAACATCCAGGAATAGTAGCTTGCCATCCTTTTCCACTTCCATGGTGAATTTTATAGACAGGTGTATGGAATTGATGTGGTTGAGAAATTGGTTCAGTGTTGGCAGGCCATGTGGCCAGATGACGAACGTGTCATCTACGTATCTCTTCCACAAGGACGTAGGGTGGATGTCTGGATGGCATCTGTCTCAAATTTCTCCGTGAAAACATTCGCTACCACTGGCGATAAGGGAGAACCCATTTGGGTACCCTCATTTTGTTTGTAGAATGTACTATGCCTCTCTCTCTTAGATCTCTCATGCTCACATGTCCTTTGGATTGCACTCTCGTGTCTTTGGATTGCACCACTCTTCGTTCTTACATTAACATGCTAATCTCTCACATTAACATAGCCACTTCCATGACCTCGTCGAGGAGGCCGCTCTCCTATATTACAGTTACATGATAATTTCTCACATTAACATCACTAGCCCCGGTCACTTCTTTATAACCCTAGGGCTACACCCATTTCAAACCTTTTAAAACAGTCTGCCTCAGCAGCAGACTATGCTTTCCCACCTGATGATGGACGCTTGTGTTGCGCCCGAAACGTCGTAATTTATTTTATTTCATACCTCCATGACATTACCAAAAGAACCAAAGAGTATGGATTCCTGCAGTCACGAAAGATTCAAATCAAGATTACCATACCTGTCAACCCCTTATCAGTGCCTACCTTATTACAGACCAATTCATACCTTATTGGTCACCCCGTGTCCTTATAAATCTCAACGTTCATCCTACAAAGTCCCATCATAAGGGTAGAAACATAAACATACAAAATTAGTTTTGCCCGTATTGAAACGGCTGTACGCCATATGGACCTGAAAACTCTATTTCCCTGTACAAGAATACAGGTAAACCGTATGGGTTGACAGGTATGCATTACATATGATTCTAAACATAATTTGGCAAGATTCCAGATTTGGAAATTAACAATATGGGTTGAATTTATGACCAGCATTACTCGGTAGAAGGGCAGGTGGGAAAAGAGGTAGAACCCCTATTGGTGCAATTAAATATTTTTTCCGACAATATTACTGTACACCAGGGGTGTCCAAACTACGGCCCGCAGGCCAACTGCGGCCCGCCATCCATTTTTAATTGGCCCGTATAAAAGTTTAAAAATATAATGGACTATGGCCCACTGTATTGCATTTCTTAATTTAAACACTAGATGGCGCTATTGTCTTGAACAAGGCAGCGTCTCCACAAAGCAAGCAATCGAAGAAAACATTTGCTCAGGGTCACCAGAAATGCCGGAACTGAAGAGACGCAAGATTGCAAGCGAGTGCAGAAAATTTCAGACTCGGTGGAAAAATGAATTTTTTTTCATAGAAACCAAGGGAAAGTGTGTTTGTTTGATTTGTAATGAGAGTGTTGCCGTGATTAAAGAGTACAATGTACGACGGCATTATGAAACGAAACATCAGACCTTCACGTCCTACACTGGCGCCGAGCGGAGAGAGAAGGTAAAGCAAATGGCAAGCTAGCCTGCTAACGCAGCAGCAGGGTTTTTTTCCGTGCTAACAAAGCTCAAGAAAATGCAACAATAGCCAGCAATGAAGTAGCTCAACTCATTGCCCTACACGGGAAACCTTTCTCAGACGGTGACTTCATTAAACAGTGCCTCACTAAAGTCGTGGGAATGTGCCTGGAGAAAATGCAGGATTTCAATGATGTTAGTATGTCCAGAAATAAGGTTGTGCGGCGAATTGAAGACTTGTCGGCTAACTTAAAACAGCAAGTGTCAGATAAAGCTTGTGCTTTCGATTTTTACTCGATTGCATGGGATGAGAGCACAGATGCCACGGACACTGCACGGCCGTTAATTTTTTTGCGGGGCGTTGATGATAATTTTTGCATTACGGAGGAACTGCTTGATCTTCGGAGTCTAAAGGGGACAACAACTGGGAGGGACATGTTTTGAAGCTGTGTCAGATGCAATTGACCAGGCTGGACTTAAATGGAACAAGCTGTGTGGAATTACAACGGATGGGGCTCCAGCAATGACAGGCGAGCGCAAAGGAATGGCTTCTATGGTGAGTGCCAAGGTGCAGGAGAGCGGAGGTGAGGCTGTTAAAATGCACTGTATCATCTACCAAGAAGCCCTCTGTGCCAAGATAATCCAGCTTGGCGATGAACACAGTTGTGAAAAATGTCAAAAAATTATGGCCCGAGGGCTTTACCACAGAGAATGTCAAGCGTTCCTCTCTTATGTCAATGCTGAATACGGGGACCTACTCTACCATTCTGAAGTGCGCTGGCTCAGTCGCGGCTCCGTGCTGCAGCGGTTTTATTCCCTGAGATCAAATATTGACAAGTTTTTGAAAGAAAAGGGCAGACCTCTCCATGAGATCAGTGACCCTTTATGGTTGGCAGGCCTGGCTTTTTTAGTTGATCTCACTGATCATCTCAACACCCCGAACAAGAGACTACAAGGCAAAGAGCAGCTGGTACCACAGCTGTATGTGCACATGAAAGCATTCCGTGCGAAGCTCCGTCTCTTCGAGTCACAACTGCGCAACTTCAATGTAGAGCACTTCCCCACGCTGACCGAAATCAATGCGCATTTCCAAATGCCAAGCTCTCTGCAAAAAGGGGATAATATGTGTCTGTGATCACATCTCTCATGACAGAATTCAGTCAGCGCTTCCAAGATTTTTCTGTCATTGAGAAGGAAATCACACTGTTTGCGGCTCCGTTTTCATTGGATGTAAAAGAAGTGGAGGAGAGTCTGCAATTAGAACTGATCGAAATTCAGTGTGATGATTCTCTGAAGAATCAGCATCAGCTTCTCTCCCTACCTGACTTCTACCGGAGTTTGGAAAAGGCCAAGTTTCCTCTGATGAGACGCCATGCAAAACGAATGATGAGTCTGTTCGGCTCAACATACATATGTGAGCAGACATTCTCTCTGTTAACGCTGAACAAAAGCAGGCTGAGAACCAGAACGACCGACAGCCATCTCCGTGACGTCCTTCGCATCTCAACCACCAAACTTACTCCTGACCTGACAGCTATCCTTCACACCAAAGCGCAGCATCACTGCTCCCACTGAGCGCAACATTCTTCCCATTACAGGTGAGTTAAAAATATACACATCGTTTTCATTTGTTAATAAGCCCAATTACTTAATAAATTCAGTCAATTAAAGTTGATGACAATTTTTTTTAACAAACGTTAGTTGATGTGTTAACAAGCCCAATAATGTATTTGTGTAATAAGCTTGAAATATCCACATCCCCTATTTCTCTTCTTGTCTCTCCCTTCATATGGACAATGAAGGGGGATCAGCACCCTAAGAACCAATCTGAGGCTGTCACTGAGAGAATGACCTGCCAACCTTTTTGTAAAAATTAAATCTACTAATGAAGAGCTATGGAGGCTTTTTTTCTTCAAACATGTTCAATAATCAAACGTAATTTACCTGCATTTGATTTTGACAATATTAGTGCATGAGAAGTGAGGCAGTATACCTCACGTCTAGTGAGTGGCCCAATCCTTCGTATATTTTTCTGTATGTCGCCCTCGGAGAAAAAAAGTTTGGACACCCCTGCTGTACACGAATGCAATGCAACCGCTAAGTGGCATGGGGCACGACGCCTAGGCAAGGCCCGTCCTGTATTCTGGCCCTCGCCTCTCTGTACAGTGAGCAGAATCACCAGTGGCCGCCGTGAGCAAGTGTTGCACACTCGAAATGAAAGACTCGGAAATTCCACGTTCGAGTGGCGGGGGCCGTGTGAATCCACGCCGCGCGCCCACGCACCTGCTCAAGACGCGTCGTGTCCTGATTGGTCAACGCGCGGGGCTGCGTGGTTCCGTTATGACGTCTGGCGCAAGCTCCCATTGGGGAACAGCGATGGGAGTACTGCGAGAAAGGCGTTGCGCGTGTGAGCGGCAGAGACGCTCCACCACGTCCACTCCGTGTGAGCGGCAGAGACGCCCCACCACCGTCACGTCCACTCCGGTCATACTCGCAGCAGCAGCAGCTTTTGGTGGTTAACCATCAAAGGCGGTTACTGCGTGTATCGCGCGCTTGCAGGTGCGCTTCTGACGTCGTCTCAGACGCTCTTCCTTCCGATATTAGGACGCCACTGGAGCTATGCAATTGAAATGATTCGATAGAGGCGCACACACCGAATTTGGGAGGCAACACTATTTATTACTCAACATGTGATAACACTGCACATAGGGTGGTGACCATCGACGTATCGCTAGCACACACTGACGCTTGCTAACACTCGCTAACACTGTCACTCTGATACGACTTGCGTGACCAAGCCAGGAGGGCTACTGATTGAGGCTTGACTCTTCCCTTCACGAGGCGTCTTCATCCCAGCCAGGTTCAGCCAGAGCGCCACGGCCTCACGCAACCCCCGCGGTACTGACCCACGGCCTCCAGACCCCCCCGACCCGGCTGTGACGTCATTCCCGCATGCACCCGTAGTGACGTCATGCGCGCGTGTGTCTGTCCGCATGGTAGTGACGTTACAAGTCACTACACAATTTTAAATGATCTGAGATTGAAAACTCGTTTTTTTAGAACTGCTTGTGTTTCGTTTGTTATCCTCACCCGCCGGCACCATATCTAGCGCGGTTGGCTGCGTGCGGTGCGTAAGAAGATCAACGTACAGGAAGAACACAGCACGCGTCTCGTCGCCACCGCGGTAGGAGCCACGCAAAACAACAGCGCCAACAAGTGGGACGCGAGCCTCGCCGCGCGCACGTGCGAGTGGCGAGCGAGAGACCGCGTGCGTGCGCGTGCGTGCGTCCGTGTGCGCGCGACAACAACGCAGCTGTTGCCGTCTCGTGCGCCGGTGAATGGGGCGCACAGCTGCGCGGTGTCGGTAGGGCGCGGCTGCGTTCACGAACGAGTGGTGGCGCGCAGCCGGTCAAGGATGAGGCAAAGGTCGGGGGGGAGGGGGGCGAGGCGGCCTTCCCCCGTGCGCTTCACAGTAGGCAAGGGGGCAGTGGTGCGTGGTGTTACCACATCGTGTGCACAGTCTTGGTTTTGCTCTTTCTCTCTCCTCGCCCCTCTTCACTGGAAGGAACTGCCCTTGCACGTCAAACAATCACCCGCTTTCACGACCTTCCGCGTTTCTCTTAAGCCTTTTCGGGGAACTCCCCAAGAGCTCTACTGCATGTTGTCGTGACTGGCAAGGCGACGTGGAGGCGACACCGCTGCACTGCAGGGACACCGTGACGCTGTCCGCTGTTGGATGACGCCGCAGCCTTCCGGCTGCTTCTTGTTCGATGATCGCGTGGTGCGTGCACAGGTCACATTTCCTTCACGCGGAAATTCAAAGTCGTTACGTGGACATACATTTTTATTGCGTTTTCGTAAACCGGACGTTCGTAAATTGAGGGATTACCCGCATTGAGTAATCGCGATTACTTTGGCCGAATGACCGATTATTCGAATGGAGAAGCGTGGGGGTTTCGTTAAAGGGCAGGTGTCAGTACCTTCACCATCACGTGTGTCGCCTGTAAGGGTGTGGACGTGTGTGAAGCGAGGTTCACTTACTCAGGAGCAAAGACAAAGATCCCCTCGTATAGCCTCAACAGCCTGTGCTGGGGCAAGTGCAGTGAGCGAGAGGCAACTATGAAGGCCGGGACGGCACGCGAGGCGGTTGGGCGGTCAGCTCCAGGCCCGATCGCCTTTCGTCTTCCTAGTGGCGATGTTTACACACCGCACCTGCAGCAGAGAGACACGACTCACCAGCATAACACACGTGCCAGGCCTCCCGTTATTTAGACTGAAGAAATGCGATGAGCTATGAAACGCTTTTTTCACAGATATCCAGTAGGGGCGGGTCATGAGGAGCGGTCAACATTCCCGTCAACCCATACGGGTTACCCGTTTTCTGGTCCAGGGAAATTGAGTTTTCAGGTCCGTACGGTGTACAGCCGTTTCAATACGGGCAAAAAATGTTTGCCCGTATTGTGATTGCTGTATCGGGGAGACGAAGCGACATGTCTCTGACCGAATTCGCGAGCACAATTCAGATTTGTAACACGGCAGAACGAATTCTTCTGCCGCAGCTGATCACTGTTACAACGCTGTGGGTGATAACGATATAATTTTCTCCGATACCAAGGTTCTTTGCAAACCCACGGGTTTTTATCGGAGATTTGTTCACGAGGCAATTCAGATCTACAAACAGACAATTTCAACCGAGAAGATGGTTTCAAATTAAGGAACCATTGGAAAGGTGTTCTAAATCGAACCAAACTTTAAACAAATTTTTCAATGGTACAGTATATTTTTCAAGTAGTGGTACCCCAAACTTTCGCAGCTTCTTAAAATCCCCTTTTCACACCACCAGCATGTGGACGCTGCCGTGCCCCCTCGCCAGCCTGCACAGGTCGACCCCCTCCCTACCTTTCATCATGCTAAGTGCGCCTATTAAAATGCAAATTTTCATGCTAATTCCTTTGTCAAGGCACCTTAATTACTCTCACACAGCTTAAAGGTCGCGGTCTGAGCTTGGCTGTGTTTCACTCCAGCGCTCTCCTCGAGACAGTCTGGTCCCTTCACCTGATGAAGGCCGCTTGTGTTGTGGCCGAAACGTCGTGATTTTTGTGTATGGATCCTTGCAGTCACGAAAGCTTCAAATCTAGAATAAAAAATGTTGTTCGTCTATTTGTGTTTCTCCCTTGTGACGGGACTTTGTAAGAAGAACGTTGAGATTCATAATGGCACGGGGTGACCAATCAGGTCTGAATTGGTCTGTAATAAGGTAGGGCACTGATAAGGGGTTGACAAGTACGGGTCAGGCAGCGGGTGGTCGTGGCATTCTGAGACCCGTGCGAGACCGGTGTCCGATTCGTCTCCTCCCAACTCCTCTACATTCAGTAAACGCGATTCTTATTTTCCATAATCGAGAGTAAATTGTTCGACTAATTGATTCGTGAGAAATTAATGGATTTCTGGGGTACGTATAAGTAATCGGTGAGAACTAAATGGATACGCACTTCCATAGCTGAGAGTTGAGATCTCATACAGTGA
The DNA here is from genome assembly GCF_048934315.1 of Petromyzon marinus. Classification (NCBI taxonomy): domain Eukaryota; kingdom Metazoa; phylum Chordata; class Hyperoartia; order Petromyzontiformes; family Petromyzontidae; genus Petromyzon; species Petromyzon marinus. The sequence goes on along the minus strand of NC_133707.1, from coordinate 12,120,784 downwards.
GGGAAAAAAGTATTTGATCCCCTGCTGATTTTGTACGTTTGCCCACTGACAAAAAAATGATCAGTCTATAATTTTAATGGTAGGTTTATTTGAACAGTGAGAGACAGAATAACAACAACAAAATACAGAAAAACGCATGTCAAAAATGTTATAAATTGATTTGCATTTTAATGAGGGAAATAAGTATTTGACCCCTCTGAAAAACACGACTTAATACTTGGTGGCAAAACCCTTGTTGGCAATCACAGAGGTCAGACGTTTCTTGTAGTTGGCCACCAGGTTTGCACACATCTCAGGAGGGATTTTGTCCCACTCCTCTTTGCAGATCTTCTCCAAGCCATTAAGGTTTCGAGGCTGACGTTTGGCAACTCGAACCTTCAGCTCCCTCCACAGATTTTCTATGGGATTAAGGTCTGGAGACTGGCTAGGCCACTCCAGGACCTGAATGTGCTTCTTCTTGAGCCACTCCTTTGTTGTCTTGGTCGTGTGTTTGGGTCATTGTCATGCTGGAATACCCATCCACGACCCATTTTCAATGCCCTGGCTGAGGGAAGGAGGTTCTCACCCAAGATTTGACGGTACATGGCCCCGTCCATCGTCCCTTTGATGCGGTGAAGTTGTCCTGTCCCCTTAGCAGAAAACACCCCCAAAGCATAATGTTTCCACCTCCATGTTTGATGGTGGGGATGGTGTTCTTGGGGTCATAGGCAGCATTCCTCCTCCTCCAAACACGGCGAGTTGAGTTGATGCCAAAGAGCTCCATTTTGGTCTCATCTGACCACAACACTTTCACCCAGTTGTCCTTTGAATCATTGAGATGTTCATTGGCAAACTTCAGACGGGCATGTATATGTGCTTTCTTGAGCAGGGGGACCTTGCGGGCGCTGCAGGATTTCAGTCCTTCACGGCGTAGTGTGTTACTAATTGTTTTCTTGGTGACTATGGTCCCAGCTGCCTTGAGACCATTGACAAGATCCTCCCGTGTAGTTCTGGGCTGATTCCTCACCGTTCTCATGATCATTGCAGCTCCACGAGGTGAGATCTTGCATGGAGCCCCAGGCCGAGGGAGATTGATAGTTCTTTTGTGTTTCTTCCATTTGCGAATAATCACACCAACTGTTGTCACCTTCTCACCAAGCTGCTTGGCAATGGTCTTGTAGCCCATTCCAGCCTTGTGTAGGTCTACAATCTTGTCCCTGACATCCTTGGAGAGCTCTTTGGTCTTGGCCATCGTGGAGAGTTTGGAATCTGATTGAATGATTGCTTCTGTGGACACGTGTCTTTTATACAGGTAACAAGCTGAAATTAGGAGCACTCCCTTTAAGAGTGTACTCCTAATCTCAGCTCGTTACCTGTATCAAAGACACCTGGGAGCCAGAAATCTTTCTGATTGAGAGGGGGTCAAATACTTATTTCCCTTATAAATGCAAATCAATTTATAACATTTTCGACATGCGTTTTTCTGGATTTTTTTGTTGTTATTCTGTCTCTCACTGTTCAAATAAACCAACCTTTAAAATTATAGACTGATCATTTATTTGTCAGTGGGCAAACGTACAAAATCAGCAGGGGATCAAATACTTTTTTCCCTCACTGTATCTCATAGAGGTCTCATATTGGAGAGCCCAAAAGAGATATCAAAGGTGTCTCATACAATAGAGCTCTCAGTGATTTCAGCCTTGGTATGATGTCACAGAGGTCTCATATTTGGGAGATCTCATTTGAGATCTGAGATCCAAGATTTCAAACATCTAAGTTTTGAGACATCTGAGTTTTGAGATCTGAATTATGTTGTGCTATGAAAATGGCCATCGTCTTAACTTAGCTGATACCTATCAGGACTTATTATTGATCATATATATATTTTTTTAAAATCTGTGTTTATGCACCACTGCCAACGTATCACAACACATTTTTGTTATCTGAGCCTTTTAGTTCACGGCTTTGAGATCTTAGCTCTGAGATCTATTCACAAGCTAATTAACATAAACACTAGTCATCTCAACATTTAACTCCATCTTTGCCTCTTGACTACGTATTTATAATTTCACTACGTATGTCTGTCTCATATTTATCTCTATTGTTATATCACTGCCTCAATCTATTTTGTCATATCATGAGTTGATCGAAAATGGGCCTCAAAGTTATTTGCGCTTTGGGCACCAATGGGCCATCTTTGGCTGAGAACTTAGATATAAAGCACACCGGTCAACCCACGCGGTTTACCTTGGACAGGGAAATTGAGTTTTCAGGTCCATACGGGGTACAACCGTTTCAATACGGGCAACAACAAAAGACGTGTTTGTCTATGTGTTTGTGTTTCTCCCTTGTGATGGGACTTTGTAGGATGAGTGTTGAGATTTATAAGGGTACGGGGTGACCATTATGGTCTGAATTGTTCTGTAATAAGGTAGGCACGGATAAGGGGTTGACAGATATAAGTTCTAACCCTTCTGTGATGCAGTTGTTTTTACTCAAACATTTGTTTAGTTCTTTCTCTGATTAATAGTTCCTTCGTTACTGTTCTTCATGTTCATGCGATTTCTTATTTTAAATTTGGTGACCAAGGTAACTCTTACAAATGAGACTAATTATAGTATTTTAAGTTCTTACCTGGTAAAACAATAAACGTCAACTTGAGACCCTGAGAGCCATTACAACTCTTATCAGATGAGCTGTCTCAGGGTTTCTGGCAGTCGAACATTATTTGAAAAATGCAGGGCTCCGCCATATTGAGTCAGCACTGTACAGGGTGGTCCAGATGTCTTGTGGCCCCCATTCTATTCTGTAAAACTATATATCTTTTTAAGTGACGTTTAACAGTAAATAACGTGAGGGGCCAATTACTTTTGGGTCACAAGACATCTGCACCACTCTGCACTGTACAGCACACACGTATGCTCACTCATTGTGCTTTCCCTAACAATGTTCATTTTGCACAGGTTTTGAGATAAAGCGTCTGAACACATGGATACGACGGAGATCTTTGACATGATTCCAGCCGAGCGCGGACACATGAAGCAATTTGCTGCAACGATAATTTTACTCCTCGTTTTTGGAGTCACCCTTTATTTTTGCGGAGGTGACCTGAGTATTGCATTCCAAGCCTTCTATCAGGCTTTTATTCTTCAGATAATAACGACCACTATTACAAGCCTCTGCTACTTCATGGAGGAGAAGAATCATCTCAAAACCAGGTAATTCTTTCTTCAGGAATCTTGGCGTTATTGCCACGTGTCAATGTGAAAGACACGTTAGTGTTATAGTTTGCAGCATCTGTATAACTGTACTGGACAATAGTGTATGGTTATTTTCAGTGGAAGTTATGATAGCTTCACCTTACGAATTATTTTGTCCCCAAAACGGTCCTTGAAAATGAAAATACTGTAGGTGATGGCTTAATTTGTTTGGGCAGCCATGCATCTGGACAAGAGTCCTCATGAAGCATTATGCAGCTGTGCGTGCAGAATGCCCATTGCGGTAAAGGGGGTGGCTTCCTACTGGTCAAACCTCCAGCAGCTGGACTCGAGTAAGGTTTGAAGGCTGGTCATGTGCATCGGTGGCGAGTGGCATCCAACAGGTCTGTTTAGTCTTCAATGAGTACCAGTAGCGTAACTGGCGTGGGGGCAAGAGGGTGCCTTGGCCCCTCCCGGTGGCAAAAGCAACGAGTTGGTGCCCGTTAACGACCACCATGAGATATGTTTTCAACAGCAGTGTAAAATAACAAAAACTTATTTAAAACGCGGTTTAAATTTATTTTATGAAAATGTAAAAAAATGTGATTAGCCGACTGTGCGAGACGAATCAAATATTGGGGACCAACCTGACTGCCACACCCCTTGAGCTGATAATGTACTTACTGTACCACTGATGAGTACCATGCTTCGTGCACTGGGCTGGGTTGCTACAGCAGCTGGGTACGTTGCTGGCCACATTGCCGCCCTCTCTAATAGTGACGTTACCCACCACAGTCTATACAACTACTCAAGGAATCTTGATGTGTAAGCGGCCAGCTGTCCATTGTGAAACAGCTGCAGGATCGGGCTAAAGCAAGCAACGCCAAAGGAGTACTGCTGATATTGGCTGTGCCCTTCAACGTGACTTTACCGAAAGAGCTAAGAATATGAATTACTGCAGTCACGAAAGCTTTAAATAAAAAAATAAATACACCGTTTAAAAATAAATGCAAACCGCCACTTCTTTCAAATGTTTCTTGCCGTTGGATTTTCACACCTGATGATGACTGTTTGTGTTATGGTCGAAACGTCGTGAGAATTTTTATTGTTATATATATTTTATTATTTTATTGTATCCCTTCAACGTGACTTTACCGAAAGAGCTAAGAATATGAATTACTGCAGTCACGAAAGCTTTAAATCAAAATGTAGAAGCCGTTCATGGCTTCACAGAACACGCCTGCTTTTGCAAATAATGGAACCATACACATTCATGTGTTTGTCTTTGGTGGGTTAGAACCTGATTAATCTGCTCGGCTCACTTTGGAGCTTTATGGCATGACGCCTTTGACCCTCCTGTAACATATGATTCATGGCTGGGTCGATGCTACTGGGTAGATGAATCTCCCAGCCATTTTGCCTCGTGAATTGGTGCAAAACATGTAGGAGAGCATTGACAAAGTGTGCATGAATTGGGTCCTTAGTCCTCTGTCTCGGTATCTAATCTGGGGTTTATTTGAAGGTCTCTATGTCCGTCTTGCATTTTATGATGTCATAATTTTCCAAATATCCCATTGGCTATGAGTGACATGTCTTTATTGATTGAATTTGGAAGAAAAAAACCCATCTGTTTGGAAAAAGGGGTCATTATCCTTTGTCACAAAATTGACAAACTGATGGTTCTGCTCAGTTACCTTCTGCATTGTGTTCATACACACCTGTGTGTCTTATCAATATTTGTTGTTGTTTGCAGGTATGGAAACAGGTGGTTCAACGTGATTCAGGGCTCACTGAAGCTGCCGTTCACCAAGACGGTGTTGGTGTTTGCATCGGCCATCATTTTCTTTTTCACACAAAACGCAAAGGAGGAAAGAGGAACTCCACAGACCACGATCATCTTCCACATGATGGTCTCCATCTTCACACACTGCGTGTTCTTCCTGTTAGGATTTCATGTGAGTGCTCAATGCCCTGCGTGTGTTTGCATTGTTAAATGCACAGTGAAATCCCAGGTAGGCAAGATTGTGCATTCAGCCGCATGAACCTCTTTAGATGTGCCATATTCCTTAAGGACTCTTTACTTACTCTTTGGTTCTTTCGATAAAGTCACGTAGAAATAAAATAAATAATAGAATACGACGTTTCGATTGCAACACAAGCAACCGTTTTGTCAAGGTCTAATTTCTGTCCTCCGGCCGCTGTCATTGACATGCTAATTGCTCTGCCCCACCCCCCCTCTACCTAATGTCCCGTCACAGAGTCGTTGTTTATCTGTGTGTCTCTGTGTGTGTCTCTCTCTGTGTGTCTCTGTGTGTGTCTCTCTCTGCTTGTGTGTCTCTCTATGTGTCTCCGTGTCTGTGTTTTTTCTCTCTCTCAAATTTAGCAATATTTGGAAGAACGTAATCAACCAGGTAAAGTGTTAACTGTTGTGTTAGCCGACTCTGTTGCATTGCATTACATTTCTAAGTTTACTAGGTTTGTTTTCTCATTCATTCATACCTGATGACGGTTGCTTGAAATCGAAACGTCGTATTCTATTATTTATTTTATTTTATTTCTACGTGACTATACCGAAATAACCAAACCAATGTTTAAATGTATGAATATAATACATATGAAGTTATTTACATTATGTATAATTTAGAGTTCAATATTTATTTGAGCCTGAGAGGTGCTCACATGTCCTTTGCATTGCACTCTCATGGTGCTTATCTCTCATTAACACTGCTGTTGTGCGCATATGCGGGCATGATACTCTTATGCGGCGATGGAAGCTCATTCACGCTAATCTCCCTCCCTAATCCCTCTCTCCATAATCTCCCTCTTTAACACAACTGAGGTGTTTGCGTCTGTGGATGGAATTCCTTTCCAGCTCAGACCCCTCTTGCTTGCCCATCGCCACATATATAACATCTTGTTGTAACAGCTCTCTCGCTGGTTCAGCAGTTCCACTGCTGGATTATATTTGTGTGTCTCTCTATGTGTCTCCGTGTCTGTGTTTTTTCTCTCTCTCAAATTTAGCAATATTTGGAAGAACGCAATCAACCAGGTAAAGTGTTAACTGTTGTGTTAGCCGACTCTGTTGCATTGCATTACATTTCTAAGTTTACTAGGTTTGTTTTCTCATTCATTCATACCTGATGACGGTTGCTTGAAATCGAAACGTCGTATTCTATTATTTATTTTATTTTCTTTCTACGTGACTATACCGAAATAACCAAACCAATGTTTAAATGTATGAATATAATACATATGAAGTTATTTACATTATGTATAATTTAGAGTTCAATATTTATTTGAGCCTGAGAGGTGCTCACATGTCCTTTGCATTGCACTCTCATGGTGCTAATCTCTCATTAACACTGCTGTTGTGCGCATATGCGGGCATGATACTCTTATGCGGCGATGGAAGCTCATTCACGCTAATCTCCCTCCCTAATCCCTCTCTCCATAATCTCCCTCTTTAACACAACTGAGGTGTTTGCGTCTGTGGATGGAATTCCTTTCCAGCTCAGACCCCTCTTGCTTGCCCATCGCCACATATATAACATCTTGTTGTAACAGCTCTCTCGCTGGTTCAGCAGTTCCACTGCTGGATTATATTTTTTCTGCCTGAGGAAGACCGCTTGTGTTGCGATCGAAACGTCGTGATTTATTTTATTTTATACCTACGTGACTTTACCGAAAGAACCAAAGAGTAGATTTAATGTATTTTGGTAATATGTTAGTGATGGGGGATGGCTGGGCGGCGCGATAAGGGAGGGGTGGTGGGTAGGGGTGGGTGGTTACCACGTGTTTTTAGTAATTGCAATAACTGATTGCTTTTTGTCAAATAATCAATAGTTGATGATGATTCCTGTTACTGGGTACAGCAGTAAGGTGCAACTTTAGCTTGTGGGAAAGGAGGGGGTTGAGGTTCGTTAAAGAGCATGTCTAATCCAAACCCACTGAACAAAAAAATACATTTGCCACTAAGTGGCAGTGACAGCACCATAGGTGCTTGTACCAGGATAAGTGTACTGTGGCCACATGAAGTGTCAAATACTGAGATGACTGGCAGACGCACCACCTGTGTCCCCTACTGTACAAACGTGTTGTTTTTAGCCACCCGGTGCTCTGATCGCTGCCATGAGCATTGCTCCTCTGCTTTCCGCTGTTGTTAGAGGGCGAATGCCTCCAGCTGCCTAGTAATGTCCTCACGAGCCTCCTTCCTAGAGTCAATCTTGATACCACTGGTACCATTCATTGGCAAGTCCATGCAGATTTTCATCCTCCTGTACTACATCAGCTTATCTCTTTTGTAGGTCATGCCATGCCCGATTAGCTCCCTCTATCCGACAAAACTGAAGCTGCTTGGACATGCGGTGGCTGGGTATGTGGGCTACATGACCCATCAAATGCAGCCTCGCCTGCCGGAGGAGCTCACCGATAGGAATGTGTCCAGATATTTCAAGGATCTATGAGCTCCTCACACAATTCAATCTGTTTAAACCCAGGATGGATCGTATGCAGGCTAGCCTGAATGTTCAAACCGGCACAGATGTTCGTTCAGAGAGTCATTGTTTTGCAAGCATAGATAAGGGAGGGACTAACTATGGCCGAGAAGACCTGAAGCTTTGCGTGGAGTGACAGGCCGGGTAACTGCCGCACAGTGTTACACAGCTGATGAAAAGATAATGCTGTTCAACTGATTTGGAGTGATACCTTTGCTGCCAAACCAGAGCTGCTCATAAGCACACTACCCAGATATGTAAATGTATCCACTCTCCAAAACTGCCCCATCTCTCATGGGGAGTCCAGGCAGTGGAGTGTTGAATGACACAAAATATCCAGGCAGGTGCTTAGTTTTGGTGGGGCGGATGGTAAGGCCCCCATCTCTTAGTGCCATGCTCCAGGTTCAACAGCAGAGCCTCCGACTCCCGAGAGTGAGCAGAAATTACTATATCATCAGCATACATAACATGGTTGGCCAATAGGGAGCCATCCCATGACCACACAGGCATCGATTAGCCTCCCATTTTATCTGTACCAAATAAAAATTCCTCTGGTACAGCTATTGCAAGCTAGAATTACGTGGTCAAAAAAGCGGTTAAATAACGTGGGAGCCAGAGGACATTCCTATCGCACCCCAAATTGAACAGGGAATGGCTCTAACTCCCGGCCAAGCAGCTTTTCCTGGGCCTGCTCACCATCATGAAGGTCCTTAGTGATTGTGAGCAGTCACGGACCCCAAAAGCACAGTACAACCCAGAGCCTTCACCTGTTGAAGGTATCATAGGCCTTAACCAGATCAATAAATCAGAGATGTTACAACCAGTATGGTCCCCCTTCTTAAAGAGGGGGACCACCAGGTATCCCTTTCAATCTTGCAAAACCCTTCCTGTGGTCCAGACACTTGTGTTTTTGTCATATATGGCAGTCTGCAGACAAATGCCACTCTCCCTCAGCAGTTAGCTTGGGAGATAATGTCTGGCCGGCGCTTTTCCTATTCTTAGACTCTGGATTGCCTTTGCACCACCTTAACAGATGGCATCTCAGCCAGAGATGGCTATGTCCAATATTTGATGCACAGCAGCCCCAGCAAGGTCACCCCCACCTTGCCTCATGATGTTATCTGGACTGAGGGATTTCCCCTCCCCTAAGAACTCGCAGAAATTCTATTTCGACCTGCAGACCTGTTCCTGGGTGTCAGAGATTGGATCACAGTTACTTCCATTAAGCATGGTGATCAAGTAATTGTTTTATTGCAGTATACTGAATCATATTCCATATCCTAAGTAACCCGCGACCACCACTCATCCTTTTCGCACCGCATGTCTCTCAGAATGAACGCTGTGGTAAGCCTCATTCTCTGACCTGGGATGCTGCAGAAGGTGGAGTTGGCCTGTCGATTTTTCTCAGACAGCTGGAACAACTCCTCCGTCAGCCAGGGTCTCTGGGGAGGTCTGAACTGCGTATCCAATGCGCCTGTAGTGAGGGTCCTGAAGAAGGAACAATGTCGGCGAGGTGTGGTGAGGTCGGTGGGGTCGTGGTCTCTTAACGCCCTGTGCGTAAGCTGTCCGATTCACTTCCTCCCAATGCTTCTCTATATTCATGATTCCATTTCGTTCGACGAATCAAATAGTGAGAAAGTGATCGATTACTGAGGAATTTCTATACCTATGACCCTTGGCCAACACCCATTTCAAATATTTTAAAACAGTCTGCCTCAGCAGCAGATCATGCTTTCCCACCTGATGACGGACGCTTGTGTTGCGCCTGAAATGTCGTGATTTATTTTATTTTATACCTACGTGACTTTGCCGAAAGAACCAAAGAGTATGGATTCCTGCAGTCATGAAAGCTTCAAATCAAAAAGTTTATAGTTTAAATAAAATAGTTTATACTCTTTGGTTCGTTCGGTAAAGTAACGTAGGTAGAAAAAATAAATAATAAATCACGACGTTTTAATCGCAACACAAGCACTCGTCATCAGGTAGACAGATACAGCAGTAGAACTGCTGAACAAGAAAGGGCTGTTGCAACAAGAGGCTATATAGGTTTGAGGTGGGTGTCACCCAAGGGTAAGCAGGCGGGGTCAGAGATGGAAAGGAGTCCCGTTGCCAAAGGAGGATTGGCATGTTAATGCAAACGAGCAGAATGGGAAATGAGCCCCGTAGTCGCACACGAGCATCGTCGTCGTACGCACCGCAGCCGCGTCAAAGGAGGATTGGCATGCTAATGCATACGAGCACAATGGGAAAATGAGCCCCGTCGTCGCACACGAGCACCGTCGCCGCACGCACGTACAACAGCTGCGTTAATGGGAGAGACATACAGCCTATTGAACAGCGAGATCTACTGTTACATCGAGGCAACAGGGGCAGCGGTGGCTATGTTTGTGAAGATGGCATGTCTGTGTCAGAGGACCGGGCATAGCGCCACCTCGTGGGCAACACAAGCTGCGGCGTTGGCTGCTGCACTGAGAGGCCAGCATTTCAACGCCAGAGAACCACCGTAACGGTGGCCATGCAAGTGAGAATTCAGAGAGTCGGAAATAACTGCTAAACAATGGCAGGAAGGATGTAAACATCACAGCAAGTTATGAGTTACCTGGTTAATAACATCCTTCCAATGATTGCTCAGTTTGTATCCATCTTCTCGGTTGAAATTGTGTCTGTGTTTATATATCTGGATGGCTTCATGAACAAATCTTTGATGGTAGCCCGAAGGTTTGCAGAGTACCTTGGTCTCTGAAAAAACAATATCGTGTGAACCGACCGTGTTAAAAACTGATCAGCCACGGCAGAGGTATTGGTTCTGCCGTGTTTCAAATCTGCCTTGTGTTCGCGAACACGGTCCGAGACATGTCGTTTCGTTTCCCCGATGTAACTGCGACCGCAGACACAACTTAGTCTGTAGACACCAGGGTATTGCATGTCAGGAATCACATCCTTCACAGATGGTATCAAATCACGGATTTTGTGTACTGTGTTGAATAGAACCTGGATCTTGTGTTTGTTCAAGATTTTGGAAATCTTTTTGGTAACACCTGCTATGTATGGCAAGGTGACGGTTTTGATTGGGTCCTCAGATGGCTCTCTCCCCATGGTTGGTGATACAGCTTTTCGGATTGTGCGGTTTGAATATCCAGTCATCTTGAGGGCTTGGTGTACGTACTCCAGCTTACTGGCTAGGTGTTGCTGGTCGTAGATGCAACGTGCCCTATGGTGTAGTGTTTTGATGAGGGAGTTCTTGGGCTGGATGGTGGTGGGAATCAGGCTTTAGATAGGAATCCTTGTGGGTGGCTTTCCTGTAGACAGAATGTCCCAACAAGCCATCAGGTCTCTTCTCGATTAAAACATCCAGGAATGGTAGCTTGCCATCATTTTCTACTTCCATTGTGAATTTGATGGTTGGGTATATGTGTGGTGACTGTACTTGTCACTGTGTGGTGCCGGGACTTGCGAAGTCACGGCCGGTAATGTTGTCATTGCGGACAGCCCGGGTTGCGGGCTACAGTACCAAAACTCGCGGTGGTTGGGTGAGCGCTGGTTATCGCGGAGGCACTGCGAGCAGTGTGCGGTGCCGGCTCCCAGTGAGGGAGCGAGAGTGAGCATTAGCCAGCCAGGGTTGCTCTGGGGCATGATACTCTGGCTGACCTGTTGTTACGTGACAGGACGATACTGGAGGGGGGCCACCGGTGGACGGGGGCCGAGGGGCTGTCACGTGGTCCCGAAGAGCTCTCGGGAACATTCGAGAGGGAGGTCGAGAAGCCTGGAAGGTGGGCGGGGCTGAGGGCGTAGCGAGCCCCAGCCCGGGGGCATATAATGAGAGCTCCGTGAGGAGCTCGGGGTTCTTCAAGTGTTGGTGTTCGAAGATCCACGTCAGGGGGAAGAAGCCTCTAGCCACGTGGTCCGGGACCCAGCTTGAGGTCCGGACCGGGATAGCGAACCATGTCTAGTTCTGCCGTAGCGTGGTTAGATGGGCATTCGAGACCCAAGCGTAGGTTGTGTTATGTTATGTATTGTTACGTGAATAAATAGTGTTGCTCCAAAGATAACGTCTCACTACATATGGAATTGATGTGGTTGAAAAATTGGCCCAGTGCTGTATGGCCATGTGGCCAGATGACAAATGTGTCATCTACGTATCTTTTCCACAAGAAAGGACGTAGGGTGGATGTCGGGATGGCATCTGTTTCAAATTTCTCTATGAAAACATTCGCTACCACTGGCGACAAGGGAGAACCTATAGGGGTACTTTCATTTTGTTTGTAGAATGTACTATTCCAGGTGAAGTAAGTATTGGTAAGGCAGTGCCTTACCCAACTTGGTAAATCCGGATTCAGTCCCTGTTGGACCAAGTCTTCAATGATTGCAATGGTGTCAGGCACAGGTACCTTGGTGAACAGAGAGACTACATCGAAGCTGACAAGCAAATAATCTGGAGACAGTGAGATGTCCTTGATTAGAGCAACCAAGTGAGCTGAGTTCAGCTGAGGTGGTCTTCCCCGTGAATGGAAGCAGGGTCTCAGACAGATGTCGGGCCAGTTTGTAGGTGGGCAAGTTAATGGTGGATACAATAGGACGAAGTGGAGTACCTTCTTTATTGAGCTGTTTGGTCGGTTCAATTAGGGGAGTCGAATTGGTGACGATATTGTTGGGTTTTTGGCCAGGCAGTTGGTAGGATCTCTGTTGATATTGGTATAACTGCCATCATCAAGAAAGTCCTGAATTTTGTTATTATATGTGGTTTTATCCATGATGACAGTGGCATTGTCCTTGTCGGCTGAGAGGATGAAAATATAATCTCTCTTTTTTAATTGAGCGAGTTCAAACCGCTCGTCCTTGCTGATGTTACTGATGGGTTTTTGAGAATAGCAGCGATTTCAGATCTTGCCACATCTGCCGGGATGTGTTCCAAACCTTTAACGCAGCTTCTGTGCGTGTGTACGATGACGGTGCTCATGTGCGACTACGGGGCTCATTTCCCATTGTGCTCGTTTGCATTAAGATGCCAATCCTCCTTGAGCGCAGCTGTTTGTGCGTGCGTACGGCGACGGGACTCCTTTCCATCTCTGACCCTGCCTACTTACCCTTGGGTGATACCCACCTCAAACCTCTATATAGCCTCTTGTTGCAAAAGCCCTTTCTTGTTCAGCAGTTCTACTGCTGTATCTTTCTATCTGATGACGATTGCTCGTGTTGCGATAGAAACGTCGTGATTTATTTTTTTATTTTTTCTACCTACGTGACTTTGCCGAAAGAACCAAAGAGTATGGATTCCTGCAGTCACGAATACTTCTAATTAAATAGTTTAGTTTAATATTACCCTAATTGTACATTGCATGTTTAACTATTGTCTCTTTGAAGGCCCCATCAAAAGCTGACATCTCCGACATATCTGAGAGGAAACATCTCAATGTGGCTCATGGCCTGGCTTGGTCTTACTACTTTGGATACCTCAAGCTAGTGTTGCCAGGTGAGAAAGCAACGTGCATTCAACTGAGCCCGAGTCTGTTCTCGGAACTGCTCATCTACGAGTTTTCCAAAACTTAGTGATAAAACCAGCGCTTAAAGGATTATCCTTGGTGGGAAAGTTAATCAGGTAATTACGTGTAACATCTCATTGTGTGGCTTGGAGACCAAATTTTATTTCCACAAATAAAAAACCTCTCGCAAAGGCCAAACGCACGATGGATATCGTTGCGGAATCCATGCACATGAAGGGATTCGGCTTGCGCGGGGTTCAACAAAGGGTCTCTTTATTGATGACCAACAGGTAACGCACACTGCACGAGACTCCTCTACCCAGAATTCCCTGTCCCCTCACTCTTTCTCCCTTTCCCCTGCCCTCCCCCTTTCATTCTACTCTGCCCCCATATCCCATCACCAATCTTCCTCTGTTCTCCCAACCATCCTTTACCTTCTCGGTTCTTTCGGTAAAGTCACGTAGAATGGAAATAAAATAATAAAAATAAAACACAATAAGATAAAATTCTCACGACGTTTCAGCCACAACACAAGTAGCCTTCTTCAGGTGAAGGAACAGAACTGTCGGGACGACAGCGCTTCAGTGAACGCTGCTAAGCTTCGCAGCGTCTTTTAAGCTAGGTGGGAGGAGCAGAGTGCCTTGACAAAGGAGTTTACATATCAACAGGAGAATTTAGCATTGAAATAGCTGTGTTAAAGTGTTGGATTAGCAGGGTGTTAAAGTCAGAAATTAGCATGTAACTGGGAGATTAGCATGATGTTAATGTGAAGGATTAGCATGTAACTGGTCACGGAAATAGTTATGTTAAAGTCAGAGTTTACATATCAACAGATGCATTTAATATATTGACGCTAAAGGACTGCAACTACCCAACTATCATACAGTAAACCGATGTGAAAAAAACTAAGTATAAACTACATCAATATAATAAATGTACTCAATATATTCTTCAATAAGTTGAGCTATTAACATAAAGTAACTGGGTATACACTACACTATATAATGAATACCATATAGTAAACTGATAAAAAACTAAAATATAAACTACATCAATGTTATCAATAAACTCAATATACTCTCCAATCAGCTGAGCTACTAACAATAAGTCATACGTTACATTTCTGTCGAAAAAAGGGTGGCGGTTTTTTCCTTTTCACGAAAAGCGAAGAGCTAAAAAAAACTCATACAACAATAAAATTCAGGACCTACTCAATGATAGTAGTTACTCAAAAATTAAAAATGACCCTACTAATAGCCTAACTGTAAAAACCAACAAGATCATCACAAGTTCGACCTCCCTAATCGAACCAACTAAATGTCCCTCCCTAAAACCTTCTGCTCCAAGACCCCCTAGATTCTATGGTCTTCCAAAGATTCATAAAGAAGGCACTCCACTACGACCCATCGTATCCACGATCAACTCCCCTACCTATAAGCTAGCACATTTTCTGTCGGATACCTTGCTACCTTTCACTGGCAAGACCTCCTCAGCAGTACCTAACTCAGCCCAATTGGTTTCTATGGTCAAAGACGTTGTACTGTCCCCTGACGATATCCTTGTCAGCTTCGATGTGGTCTCCTTGTTCAACAAGGTCCTGGTACCTGATACCATTGAAATCATTAAAAATTTGGTACAACATGGACTAAACCCCGAGGTACCTACGCTGGTCAGGCACTGCCTCACCAACACCTACTTTACTTGGAATGGTTCCTTCTACAAGCAAAATGAGGGTACTCCCATGGGTCCCCCCTTGTCACCAGTGATAGCCAATGTTTTCATGGAGAAATTTGATTCGGACGCCATCCAGACTTCCACCCTCAGACCTTCCACATGGCCTCCCAGCTCTGAACCTTTTCCTACACCACATCAATTCCAGACATCCCGCCATCAAATTCACCATGGAAGTGGAGAAAGATGGCAAGCTACCATTCTTAGATGTTCTGTTTGAGAGGAGACCTGATGGCTTATTGGGGCATTCTGTCTACAGGAAACCCACCCACACAGATTCCTACTTGAAACCTGATTCCCACCACCACCAAGCTCAAAAGAATTATCTCATCAAAACTTTATACCATAGGGCTCATTGCATTTCGGACCAACACCACCTGACCAGTGAATTAAAACATGTACACCTGGCCCTCAAAAGGAATGGATACTCTGACCGTACCATCCGCCAAGCTGTTTCTCCCTCCATACAGAAACAACCACTTGATACTCCGGTCAAAACCATCATACTACCATATATAGCAGGCGTTACTAAAAGGATTTCCAAAATTCTAAACAAACACAAGATCCAGGTCCGGTTCAATACAGTACACAAAATTCGTGATCTGATCCCATCTGTGAAGGATGTCATTCCTGACTTACAGTACCCCGGGGTTTACAAATTGAGTTGTACCTGCGGTGATTGCTATATCGGGGAGACGAAGCGACATGTCTCTGACTGAATTCGCGAGCACAAATCAGATTTGAAACACGGCAGAACGAATTCTTCTGCCTTAGCTGATCACTGTTACAACGCTGTGGGTGATCACGATATAATTTTCTCCGATACCAAGGTTCTTTGCAAACCCACGGGTTTTTATCAGAGATTTGTTCACAAGGCAATTCAGATTTACAAACACAGACACAATTTCAACCGAGAAGATGGTTTCAAATTAAGCAACCATTGGAAAGATGTTCTAAATCGAACCAAACATTAAACTAATTTTCAATGGTACAGTTTATTTTTTCAAGTAGTGGTACCCCAAACTTTCACAGCTCTTAAAATTCCCTTTTCACACCATCAATATGTAAACTCCCCCTCCCCCCCTTGCCGACCTGCACATGTTCACCCCCTCTACACCATTCATCATGCTAAATCCGCCAATTAAATGCTAATTTTTATGCTAATTCCTTTGTCAAGGCACCTTAATTCCTCTCACACAGCTTAAAGGTCGCAGTCTGAGCTTGGCTGTGTTCACTCCAGCGCTTTCCTCGAGACAGTCTGGTCCCTTCACCTGATGAAGGCCACTTGTGTTGTGGCCGAAACGTCGTGATTTTTTTTTTATTTTTTTTTACCTACGTGACTTTACCGAATAGAACCATAGAGTATGCGAAGAGCTATGTTCAGACGGACGAGTCCATCTATGCTCGGAACGGAGGAGGGGGGAGAAACAGCCACGATGCGCTGCTCTGTCATGTGTTGCGTTACAACTATGTTATAAACTAGACTACTATACATTGCAAAGTTATACCTTCCAATCTAAACTACATTGTATAATAACGTATACACAGCCCAATGTAAGCTCTAACATTATGCATTATATTGATATGTCTCCAAGTAAACTTTTTTCTACATTACACGACTATTCACCTTAATATACACTGCCATAGACAAACCCACCCTTGAATTATACAATGCGTTACTATACACTACCCTATACTTTAGACTGTACAATATTAGACTTGTAATATTATACTATGTATTATTCTACCAACCCTACTGTCTACCACACTGCTGTATATTCACTATACAATTACGATACTATATATTGCCTATTTATTATTTTACAACATGCTATAAACCATACCATTGACCGTCGTGTGAAAGGTATTAAGAGGCAGTGCCAGCGAATGGACTGCGGTCTGAAAGTCACCGTAAAATACAATCAATTAAGAACCGAAATGGTTTATAACGTCTTTCCAATGGTTACTAAGCCAGAATCCATCTTCTCGGTTGAAATTGTCTCTGTGTTTGTATATGTGGATGGCCTCATGAACGAATCTCTCATGGTAGCCGGATGGCTTGCAGAGAACCTCCGTCTTGGAGAAGTCAATGTCATGTGAGCCCACTGAATTATAACAGTGATCTGCCACGGCTGAGGTGTTCCTCCTACCCTGTTTCAAGTTTGCTTTATGTTCAGGGATGCGGTCCGAGATATGTCGTTTGGTTTCTCCAATGTAGCTGCTACCACAGAGGCAACTTAGTTTGTAGACGCCCGGGTACTGTATGTCTGGAACCACATCTTTTACAGACGGAACCAGATCACGGATTTTATGTACTGTCTTCTTTGTTTTTTTCGGTAAAGTCACGTAGAATGAGAATAAAATAATAAATTGATAAAATAAAATAACACAATAATATTCTCACGACGTTTCGGCCACAACACAAGCGGCCTTCATCAGGTGAAGGGACGAGACTGTCTGGTACGTGACTTTACCGAGAGAACCAAAGAAGATGAATCCTTGCAGTCACGAAAGCTTTAAATCGAAATTTATGTACTGTGTTGAATCGGACCTGGATCTTGTGTTTATTCAGTATTTTGGAGATCTTTTTTGTGACCCCGCAATGTAGGGTAAGGTGATGGTATTGAATGGTGCCTCAAGAGGATCCTTCTTCATGGCTGGAGTGATGGCTTTGCGGATTGTGTAGTCGGAGTAACCATTAGCCTTGAGAGCTTGGTGTACGTGCTTGAGTTCACTGGCAATGTGTTCCTGGTCGGAAATGCATTGGGCTCGATGGTATAGAGTCTTGATGAGATAATTCTTCTGGGATGGATGGTGGTGAGAATCCGGTTTTAAGTAAGCATCCATATGGGTAGCTTTCCTGTAGACAGAGTGGCTCATTGAACCATCAGGTCTCCTTTTAATTAGGACATCCAAAAAAGGTAGCTTGCCATCGTTTTCGACTTCCATGGTAAATCTGATGGCAGGGTGTATGGAACCGGAGACACATACCCCCTCTCTAGCTATTTAAGGCTTCGACACAGAGACGTTGTTTATCTGTGTGCCCATGCGTGTGTCTCTCTCTCTGTGTCTCTGTGTTAACGCTTTCTGCTTGTGTGTCTGTGTATGTGTCTCCGGTTTTGTGTCTCTTGGACGTAATCAACCAGGTAGGGTGTTGACTGTTGTGTCAGCCGACTTTCTGCACTGTGTTGCATTATATTTCTAAGTTTACTAGGTTTGTTTCTCTTTCATTTGTACCTGATGATGATTGCTTGCTTTGCAATCGAAACGTCGTATGATATTACGTAATTTATTATTTTCTATTTCTACGTGACTTTACCGAAGAACCAAAGAATAATTCCTGCAGTCACGAAAGCGCCAAATCAAGTTTGAACCACCTCTACGGGGAGGTTTTAAGTTTGTATTTTCCTCTCTCTCTGTGTCTCGTTGTTGTCTCTCTCTGCTTGTGTGTCTGTCTTTGTGTCTCCATGTTTGTGCCTTGTCTCTCTTCCAAATTTCTCTGTGTCTCATTGTTGTCTCTCTCTACTTATGTGTCTGTCTTTGTGTCTCCATGTCTGTGCCTTGTCTCTCTCCCAAATTTCACACTTAACTTCTAATTGAGCAATCTCTGGAGTGGCGTAATCGACCAGGCCATGTGTTGATTGTGTGTTGACCGACTCTGTGTCGCATTACATTACATTTCCAAATTTTACTAAGTTAGTTTGATTTAGTGTTGCCTCCGTCTCTGTCTCCCCTCGGTTGTTGCTCTCTCCTCCAGCATTGGCGGTGGATCTCTCATTGCGGGATCTCCCATTGACATGCTAATTCTTATAACCCCCCCCCCCCCCCCTCTGTCTGTATCCCCTCTCTAGCTATTTAAGGCCTCAACACAGAGACGTTGTTTCTCTGTGTGCCCATGCGTGTCTATCTCTCTCTGTGTCTCTGTGTTAACTCTTTCCGCTTGTGTGTCTGTGTATGTGTCTCCGGTTTTGTGTCTCTTGGACGTAATCAACCAGGTAGTGTGTTGACTGTTGTGTCAGCCGACTTTCTGCGCTGTGTTGCATTATATTTCTAAGTTTACTAGGTTTGTTTCTCTTTCATTTGTACCTGATGATGATTGCTTGCTTTGCAATCGAAACGTCGTATGATATTATGTAATTTTCTATTTCTACGTGACTTTACCGAAAGAACCAAATAACATAGTGTAATATTACAAGTCTAATATTTTACAGTCCAAAGTATAGGGTAGTGTATAATAACGCATTGTATAATTCAAGGGTGGGTTTGTCTATGGCAGTGTATATTACGGTGTATAGTCGTGTAATGTAGAAAACAGTTTATTGGAGACATATCAATATAATGCATAATGTTATAGCTTACATTGGGCTGTGTATACGGTATTATACAATGTAGTTTAGATTGGAAGGTATAATATTGCAATGTATAGTAGTCTAGTTTTAACATAGTTGTAACACAATACAGGACAGAGCACCGCATCGTGGCTGTTTCTCCCCCCTCCTCCGTTCCGAGCATAGATGGACTCGTCCGTCTGAACATAGCTCTTCGCTTTCTGTGGTGCTAACGTTGAAAAGGAAAAAACCGACACCCTTTTTTCGACATAGAATTGTAATGTATAACGACTTAATATTAGTAGCTCAGCTGATTGGAGAGTATATTGAGTTTATTGATAACATTGATGTAGTTTATATTTTAGTTTTTTTATCAGTTTACTATATGGTATTCATTATATAGTGTAGTGTATACCCAGTTACTTTATGTTAATAGCTCAACTTATTGAAGAATATATTGAGTACATTTATTATATTGATGTAGTTTATACTTAGTTTTTTCACATCGGTTTATTGTATGATAGTTGGGTAGTTGCAGTCCTTTAGCGTCAATATACTAAATGCATCTGTTGATATGTAAACTCTGACTTTAACATAGCTATTTCCGTGACCAGTTACATGCTAATCCCTCACATTAACATCATGCTAATCTCCCAGTTACATTTTAATTCCTGACTTTAACACCCTGCTAATCTAACACTTTAACACAGCTATTTCAATGCTAAATTCTCCTGTTGATATGTAAACTCCTTTGTCAAGGCGCTCTGCTCCTCCCACCTAGCTTAAAAGACGCTGCGAAGCTTGGCAGTGTTCACTGAAGCGCTGTCGTCCCGACAGTTTTGTTCCTCCACCTGAAGAAGGCTACTTGTGTTGTGGCCGAAACGTCGTGAGAATTTTATTTTATTATGTTTTATTTTTATTATTTTATTTCCATTCTACGTGACTTTACCGAAAGAACAAAGAAGATTAATCCCTGCAGTCATGAAAGCTTTAAATTGACAACTTCATCCTTTACCTTTCACGCTCATTTTTCCTGCCGTAGCTTACCTCCAATCATGTTTGCTCTGGCCCTCCTTGGCCTGTCAATCATTCCCGGTGACTATTGGCTGGTGCTTCCCTGTGACCTATGACCAGAGTGGGCTGGGAAAGGCGCTTGAATTTCCTCTCCACATGTGCATGATTTTTCGTTTTTTGTTACAGAACTTGATGTCAAGCTGGCACAATACAAACGTGAAGGACGGACGTTTACAGCGAGCACGCAAAAGCTGTTCATCCTCCTGCCGCTGAGCTGCCATGTGACGGACACGTTTTCTGAACAGGATCAACACATAAGCGTCGATGGCAACTTATCCGAGATTCAGCGGAACCGCGGTGGCGTCTCAATGCGCAGCTTTAAGCACACGGTGCACAGGGTGTTGGATGCCCAAAATGTGGTACGTTTCACCTACGTAACATTCGGATGCCTCTGTAATGGGGATATGCAGTTTAAAGGTTTATAAGGTTGAGCGCAGGAATCGGAAACCTTCGGCTCCAGGGCCAGATGTGGCTCTTTATGGACTGCATCGTGACGTTATTTATTAAGGACCACCGTCTTGTATTCATGCACATTTTCTCTCTTGAAATATTGAGTTTTTCACCGAATTCGAAAAAAAATGATCTTGTTATTTTGGTTGCCGACCCCTGCTTTAGCAGGACGACTCATTCACGTTTATGTGGGGGGTCATGATTATTGGATCTTTTTTGTGAATTTGTACATGTTGACGAAGTGTATTTAAATGTAAGTTGTTGTTGTAGTACATGTTTATTTGACACTCGGACATTAATGTCCGTATCGTTCTTCATGGTTTATTGGCTAAGTTCAGATGTGATTTTGCCTGCAGGAGCACTACATCGTGATGGAGTTTGCTACACCACTGCGCTCCCTGCATGACATGTCAAACCAGACTCTTGCAGCTTTTAGCACTGATGATCGCTTGGAGCAGGCCAAGCTGTTCTACTGCACTCTAAAAAAGATTATCCAGAGTGACATTGACATCAGAAACAAAGTCCAGCTGGTGCTTTACGATGGTGAATATACACCTTGCATTAGCATTGTCACTTGGGTTCATGGGCAAGGCCTTACACATTATGGGCGCCACAGTGGTGAAATGTGAACTACCTCGCCTGATATGCTGATGCCTGTAAATTTGGAGTTTGCGAGTCTTTCTCCCCGTGGTCGTGTGGATTTTTCTGTGGGTCCTCTGGTTTTTCCCTCCACATTTATAAACGTGCGTTTATTTTCTTTGGCTGATATAAATTTCCACATCGTAAGCCACTTTGTTAAACTATCATTTGTGGCCAGGTCGCTTCTGAAAAAGAGCTATATAGCTCAGTGGGTCTTACCTAGTAAAATAAAAAAAATAGTTTAGTTTAAATAGTTCAAGTTTATTTTGTTTAGCCAGGCAGGAACTCGGGGGGACAGAAAGAGTCTGATTTGCGGGACAACAGCAAGCAAATGAAAACAAGTACTGCAACTGTGAAATCTGACTGAAATCAACCAAATAGAAATCAGAACTAAAACAATTGTATTGAAGAAATCTAAAATACTGCACAAGGATAAATCAGTAAAGTTTCTGTCATGAACGTTAGCTATATTTGTTGTAAAATAAACAAAAATAATTCGCAGGAAAATAAATGTACAGAAGCGTCAAATGGATGTAGGATGATAATTATTGCACTCGTATGCAAACAGAACAATTAAAATACTATCATTATGAGCATTTCATATCTTTGTTAACATAGCAGCTTTAAAATACTGCTTATGACAACTGAAATGCATTGTGTGTTTTGTGTACAGATACTGCAGAAGCAAAAAACCCTCATTTTCTGTCGGAGAAGATCCTAAAGTATGTCTCGCCGATGGCGGATGAGAGCCCACTGCAGTTTAGCATGGAAGATCAGCCTCAACCACTTAGAAGTTATTAGAAGTAATAACTTCAAGAAACATATACAAAGTTATCGTAATAATAGTTTTTTTCCCATTTTTTCTGGCAACAAAACTGAAACCTTTTTACAAGGAATCATGTTTACATTAACCACAATACCTGCGGTCATAATGCAAACAAAAAAAAAACGCTCTTATAATGTATGCATTGTCATTGAGCAGAGATCATACAACCAGGGGCCCAAGTACACAAAATTAGTTTTTTCATGTATTTTTCTACATATTTGATGCGAGGTACTTCTACCAAACATACAGTCTGCCGTTACAGGTCATGCGCTTCTGTTTACAGTGTTGGCTGAACCCTTTTCAACGTGAGCCACGTGAGGGGTGGTGAAAAGAGTGTACAGAAAATGCTCTTAAAATGTGTTCCAAGTAGGCTGCGAATATAGTACAATTCGAAATTGAAAAAAAAAGAGTTCCAGACTACAGGGGCAGCAGGGAATGACTGACCCACAAAGTAACGGTTGACTGAGGGATTTATTCAAGTCGTTGCTTACTGGAGCTGAGAAGGTGTGCA
Source organism: Petromyzon marinus (assembly GCF_048934315.1). Classification (NCBI taxonomy): domain Eukaryota; kingdom Metazoa; phylum Chordata; class Hyperoartia; order Petromyzontiformes; family Petromyzontidae; genus Petromyzon; species Petromyzon marinus. The sequence goes on along the minus strand of NC_133707.1, from coordinate 12,098,076 downwards.
TGGGAGGAGAGTAACATGAGAAAAATGGGAGAGGTAGACAGAGGCTAGTCCAGGGGTCAGTAACCTGTGGGTCCAGAGCCGCATGTGTTCACATGTGTATTGAGTCCAACTGAGTCACAGACGTTGTCTTGGGAGCAACACTATTACATGAACTCAACACAACATAACGTAACCTACACTCGGGTGTTGAACGCCCATCTAACCACGCTACGGCAGAACTAGACACGGTCCCGCTATCCCGGTCCGGACCACAAGCTGGGTCCCGGACCGTGTGGCTAGAGGCTTCTTCAACCCGACGTGGCTCTTCAATCACCAACAGTCAAGAACCCCGAAGCCCCACACGGGGCCTCCATTATATCAGCCTGGGCTGAGGCTGGCTCCGCCTCTTGCCCCGCCCACCTCGATCTCTCTGGCCCTTTCCCGAAGGCTCCCGAGAGCTCTTCTATACCACGTGACCACCCAGCGGCCCCCGTCCACCGGTGGCCCCCCTCCAATATCATCCGGTCACGTGTCGGCAGGTCAACCAGCGTATCATGCGCCAACGTAACCCTGGCTGGCTGACACTCCCACTCGCTCCCTCACCGGGAGCCCGCAACGCACACTGTACGTGGTGCCTCTGCACTAACCAGTGCTCACCTAAGCCCCGCTAGGGCTGGTGGTACTACGCCCAGTAACCAGGCTGCACATAATGACAACATTATCTGCCATGGCCTCGCAGGCCCGGCACCATACAGTGACATTCACAGTAACGACACATTCACAGTCACTACACATGCATTGTGGCACTTGAATTTTTTTCTCATCAAATAAAAAAATATATTGCTCTCCTTGTTATTTTGGTTGCCGACCCCTGAGCTAGTCCATGAAGAATCTTGAAGAATGGGTGCCATTGTGAAATTTACTCAGGATTGCATTCAGAGCCAATGGAGCAATTCAAGTATTGGGAGTGGTGTGTTTCTGTTTCTGGTTGCATAGTAATGGTTCATAATTATCTCTCTCGCGTTTTCTTGGAAGCAAGGGTTTAGTGTTAACGCCCCTGTGCTCAGATTAAATAACTCTTACGATTCTTAGGGTTGATGTTGATACCCGAGGCTCGAAAGTTGGATGACAACACTTCCACGATTATTAAGCTCCAGTTGATATCCAAGTTTCAACCAGACAAAGGGAATTTTATGATTCTAAGGGTTCGGTGTTAATTCCTTTTTATTCAGAAAACCAGAATAAGGATTCCTAAGATAATAAAAAGCCCGACTCTCAGTGAGGCAAAGACAAGTTTGGGTTCTTGAAACTCACTATTGGTGTAGAGTTGTTGATCGTTCCATTGCTCTTTGCCGAACGATGGGCATATTTGCTAAATTCGGCTCCTTTTGACAAATTGCATTCAGCAGGGGGTGATTCCACAACCTTCAAGACCTTCCACTGCGATTCATCCCACAAATTCAGCATGGCCCAAAGCAAATAGGGTTGGCATGGGGCTCAGCCGCAGCCTGGCAAAATGATGACATGTCAAGTACGCTTTGTGTGGGCATGGCTGGTCTGTGAGGTGCGGGAGGATGGGCACGGGGCAGCCTATTCCACCCCAATTCACTCGCCCGTGCTTCGCACGCTTGTGGCCGAGGATGCCGAGCACATGGACCTGGGGGAAGAACCGAAATCAGAAAGGGGTGCCGACCGCAACAAGTGGTGCTACTGTTGATAGAGCCTCACACGGCCTTGGGCCCACCACCCCGAGTCCATTCAGAGTTGAGACATCGCTCCTGTCATGCTGGACTTTTCAGACTGGAGATCACTTTACTAAAAGGTGAGAAGTGCATCGGACCGATAATTATGGACCATTGTGGAATACAAAATGGACAAGGGTTTGCGTGAGGGAGGCCTTTCGTGTGGAAATATGAGAGCAGGCGTTTGAGAGAGGTAGGAAGCGCAACCAGGAAATACATCGGCCAGAGACGCCTGCAGCGTTATGGAGACACTCAAGGATGGAATGGTCTACGTTGCCAAAAGCATCCAATTGGTCTAAGTGTGATGTGTTAAATATGTAGTGACATGACGGGATGTCACTGTGCAGTGCCGGCCCTAGAGGCACGGCGTGCAATGTAACGACATCGCGGACACCACTATGATGTGGATGTAGTACCGGCCCTAGAGGGGCTCGGTGAGCGCTGGTTGATAGCGCTGGATAGTATCACACTTGGCATGCAGTCCCAGGCCTACAGAATAGGGTGTGGAAGTGCTGACCGTAGGAAAGGAGTTACTAAAGGCCATGGCACTCTGGTTGACCTGAGAGGACACGTGACCGGCTAAGTCTACAAAGGGGCCCCAAGTGGGGGCTAGGGTTGGTCACGTGGTTGGGGTCCAGATCCTGCTCGAGAATTCTGGAAGGTGGTCGTGGCCAAGGGCGGAGCCAGCCACACCGCAGAGAATATAAGCCGGGTCCCCCAGGGGGACCGGCGTTGTTCATCCGGAAGAAACCTTCGTCTACGTTCTACGTTCTACCGAGTCTCCAACACGTGGATCTGGACCCGAGCTGCGGTCTAGTCCATAGCTAGTTACGTTGTAATTAGTGTAATTAGCCTGGAGGTCACCACCATAGGTTGTTATTCTGTCAAGCGGCAGTTACCCCGTGTGTTGGTGTTAAATAAATCTGTTGCCTCCAAGAGTACGTCTGCGACTCAGTTGAACCCACTACAAATAAATACTTGCCACCATTGTATACAGTAGGTTGTGTGTTAGATCACGACCTTGATTTCTGTATATTTGGAGTTTTCATGTTTTCTCCGTGGTCCTCATTTTATCCTCCGCATTTAGAATGAAAATGCGTTTAGATGATGTGGCTGACATACATTTCCACATAAACCACTTCATTTGAACTATCATTGGTGGCCGGGTCGTTTCTGAAAGCAGCTATATAGCTCTTTGGGCCCGACCTGGTAAAATAAAAAGTTATTAGTGTTTAGGATGTGTAGTCTGTTATTAACCTTGTTACTCATACAGTAGACCTTGCTTCACGCAACCTTGTAGAATGCCGATTCGTTATAGCACTCTTTGTCTTGGAGAAAAAAACATGAAATAAGAACAAAGCGCATATGTATGCAGCCAATCACGCTAATGGGATGTTCGATTATAAGAACAAGCTCAAGCGCTGATTGAGGAAACAAAGCCACCCCCATCAATCGCTCAGCCAATGAGAGCGACGTACACTCTCAGGCAACCCGAACCAACCCCATGCGTTTCGATTATTACAATTCATAGTGATGCTTACATAAAACTTAAAAATTAGCAACGTCAGCCAGGTGAAAACTCACGAGACCAGGACAGTCTCTGTGGCTCCACCTAAAAAGAAACCTCATCACAGTAATTTAGACTGATGGCATCACTAAGATCAGAGTTCTTGGAGCTCTTCTCTGAGAATGACCAGGATTGGAAGCGCAGCAGCTCCTACAGCCTCTTCGTCCATCGTTGCCATGTAAGAGTACAGTAGAATGCACTTGTAAATACGGTGCATACTACTTAATGATGTATTTATAATAGACTTATAATTATAAAATGTGTATCTGTATTATTAGAGCTGTTACCGATACCCCAATGCAGCTCTCATATCTTGCTCATACAAAATAAATAATTTGAGGAACGCATCCCCACATATACAATTGGAGTGGCATCGCACTGGCTGCTGGCGAAAAAGGGGAACTGCAGTGTACGGCAGTACTGAAGTCAGTAGGCCATGATATACACGAGGGGGACATATAGGTGAAAGGTCACACAAGGGGCCCATCGGGAAGCCTCGGGAATCCAGTAGTAAGTTTCAGAAAGGGGGCGTGGCCGGGGCAGAGCGAGGCCAAGCTGAGAGAAGAGGGGCCCCTGTGGGGGACCTCGTGGCTCTTGCTGGAAGTGGGAACACGTCGTGCTGCTCAAGTCCATCGTCGTCACCATCTCGTCGTCGTCACCATTCTTCTCGTCGTCGTCTCCGTCTTCACCATCCCGGGGCGCTGCTAGTCAGACAGCCTACCAACTGTTTTAAGTAGTGCTACCGACAAAAGTGTGCACCCACGTATGGTGTTTTCCCGATTGTGCTTGTTGAATAAGGGCCTCCAAGTCTTACTGCCTCTGAGTTGTCACTACATAATGGTAAAATTACCCTTTTTAGTGCCGATTTGATTCACGCTCACATTTCAAGGAACGTATCTTGATCGTTAAGCAAGGTTCTGCCTGTATTCTCCCCGACGCTTAATGATTTTGTGTTATACAGTATATATTTTCTGTTGGAACTATGACCCATATGACAGGCAGGGTCCTTGCCTATAAACACATGAAGGGAGGTCATTCACTACGGTGTAGATCAGCTCTGATAAAAGATTGATGAATAAATATAATTAAAAAAACATTGCCAGGCTTTTATAGACTACGAAAGACATCTGATTCAGCTAAAACTGATGCAGTCATCCAAGCGATCACACAGTCCTTAATAAAAAAATAAGTAGAAATATTCAAGTTTAATTTAACTTACGAAGGAAAGTACTTTAAATTAAAATATTACACGTTTCAAAGCAATGAAAAACAGGCAAACATAATTCACATGCATTTTTCTCAGCCTCCTTGCATTGTTGTCCATTATCCAGAAGGTATTTTAACCAGTGCACATTTGAAATGCAACTGGATGATACAAGCATGTAAACAAGTTCCTCCACCGCAAGGACTAAAAGCAGGTGTAGACAACAAATCAGCAAAGTGACAAAACCGACGTAACATTTCATTCACCACTCGAGCCTCTTAAAAGCATTTGTCCCAATGTGCGATCTGTGTTGTGTCACGAGATAAAGAATCCATTTAGAACTCGCTGAGCATTGCATCAACCTACCGGAGAGCGGCCCGCAGAAGGCAGTATTCCAGAACAAAATCTGAGATATTCTTTGGGTCTTTCGGTAAAATCACGTAGATAGGTTAAAAAAATATAAAAAATAAAAACGACATTTCGATCGCAACACAAGCGACTACCTGTGTTGCGATCGAAACGTGGTAGTTTTTGGCTATTTTCTTTTAACCCATCTACCTGACTTTACGAAAAGACCCATAGAATATTAATTCCTGCAGCCACGAAAGCTTTAAGTCAAGATATATCTGTAGAACTAGGGAATGCTCTACTTTTCTACAAAACCTGCCACATAACCTCTAATTGCATGCAAACCAGTTTAATTTATAGTAATACCCCTATAAATTTGTCAAATTAAATGAGAAATCAAATTTAATGATGGTGCCTGGGCTGAGACCATCGACTCACTCTGCTCAAACCACCCGGTTTCATCGTGGGCTGCGGCTGCCTGGACGCGAACCCAGGACCTCGGGTGCCTGTCACTCCGTGCTGTGAGCCCATTGCCACCCGTCAGCTCCATTACCTCTGCTCCTTAAATGACTTCAGTTGCATTCTGAGCAAATTAACTTAAACGAAGTTAATGAACTATCAGCTCCACAATGCACAACTTGCTAACCGGCAATAAACTGTATATGTAACTTCCACACCACCCCAAACATGAGGATGTTTTGGAATCTAGGTCCAGAATTACAAGTTTGATGCTCATCTTGTAGACGAAATCAATACAATAGTTAGCGACGCCACTCGGAGACTTGTTTTTGACGTGCCACCATAATGCCGTGGGAGCAGGCTTCCGGGATCCTTGCCATTGCAAAGGGTACCACGACCTCGTTGTGAACTGTTAAGAGGTGTCAGTTGTACTAGGTTTTACAGCAGACATGATCCCCAAGCTACGTGCACTGTAGTCCTGGACACACTGTGGGGCGACGCTTGCTGCCACTGTTCCACCTCCGCAGTGAGGGCACCGGTTCACAACTCTGTGTGAGGGCTTCGATAAGTCTGGTTGGTGACCGGCAGCCGAGCCAGGCGTGCCCCGTAGTAATCGATGATGTAACTCGAACCGTCCGAGGGTCCAACGATCTGCGGCGGGGGGCAGGGGGGAGAGGTGAGACGTGGCCATGGAGAATCAATTTGAGAGGAAGTTGTTGATTGAGTTGTGCTCGAACGAAGTGGTATCGTGAACATATATGTTTGTATGGTAAACACGGTACTGGAGCTTTCATGCCGATCGTGCTGTAGGCGTTCACGACACAAAATATCCACTGGGTCTCTCGCAGGGCAGTGCAACCCTTCGCATTACAGAATGGTCTGCAGTGGTGGATATCATAGAGCTACCTCAGAGATCGCTGGTGACCTCTGGTGCACTGTAGGAGGCAGCACTTTCCCACACGCACTTCTCAAAAGGAATGTTTGTCACATGGTGGACAAACCGACTTTTTTTATACTTGCATCTGAAGCCAAGTTAATAGCAGGACCAAATTGAACGTATTGGGTCTCTTTTTTTGTGTGCAGTCATTGGCGACTGGGCAATCAGCTCACTCCACTTGGGGACCCTGTTTAGCTGCTTGCATTCAAACCTAGAATCTCGGGAGGGGCCAGGGCAGCACCATGGCGCCTTTGAGCCACACTGCTCACACTGCTCACTCCTAAATGCAGAAGCAGACTCGGCTCAGGGAGTTGAACTCTCACCTGCATGGCAATGAGGACAAAGTCTATGAGGCTGCCGATTCCACAGAAGCCGACCGTGCAAAACTTGAGCAGACCTGAGAGATGCGCACACAGGACAGCAAAATGCATTAAGCGAATGTCATTGGGAGGACTTGATGCAATGACTAATTGATGATGTGACTCGGTGGTGGCATAGGTAGGTGGTGGTGTGGTTAGTTGGTGGAGCTACTCGGTGGTGGTGTGGCTAGTCAGTGGTGTGACTAGGCAGTGATGTTGCTAGTCGGTGGAGTGACTAGTTGGTGGCGTGACTTGTTGGTGGAGTGACTTGTTGGTGGAGTGACTAGGCGGTGGTGTGACTATGTGGTGGTGTAGCTAGTCGGTGGAATGACAAGGCAGCGGTGTGACCAAGTGGTGATGTGACGAGGTAGTGGTGTGACTAGGTAGTGGTTTGACTAGGCAGCGGTGTTACTAGGTAGTGTTGTAGCTTGGCCTGTGAAGGAGCTCCTACCCAGAGCAGGGTAGCCCAGGTAGAAGCGGTCAGCTCCGAGCCAGCCCAGGAAAAGTGAGAACGCCACTGCGACTGTGTAGTGGTAGCCGTTCCTGCGACGACAATAGCCGGTGATATCTAAAGCACTCCTGCACAGTTTCAAGTCACACTTTATGCTTTACAGCAGTGTTCTTCATATCAAGGCCTGCAGGCCATTGGCGGCCCCTGGTGGCCTTTAGTGCAGTCCCTGATGTGAGGCCTATGACAATACCCCATCGTGCTGCATGCCAGTGGTTTCAAATGTGTGGCGGCCCTTACACTTGTCTTATTGGCGAAAGTGGCCCCCCTCTGAAAATGAGTGAAGAACACTGATTTACAGCAACTTTAAAAGTCAAAATCAGTGCATACATGTGACAATATCTAATGAAGAGAGCTGTCAGGACAACTAAAAACGATAGGAAATAAGTGGCACCATCTGCACAGTAAACTTATACAAATGCCTGCCTTGAGACACTTTTCATCTCATCGGCTAAGCACATTGATGCGTGCAGTTAATGTATTTAAAACATCGTTTGTGCCTGATTTACTATATACTATAAGAGTTATCACACTATACACCGTATGTACATTGTTTTTCACATTAAGGTCACCACCCCTGATCATTCCTGTGGTATTTGGGATCAAATGTCCAATTAGCTTACAATTTTCAATATAAACATGTAAAATTAATCTTGCAACTGCTTGAAGTTACACATTTCTATAGAACACGGCAATGATCTTGATCATCAGCTTCAAAGTTGAATATTTAAGTATGCAAATACACAGAGAGCTGTGCCAGAATGATTGTAGTGAGACGAAATAACTCCGGCCAGGTGACTCAGCGGTCGAGTGAGCGGCTCGCAATCGGAAGGTTTGAGAGTTCAATGTTGGCTGACGGTTGATTCAGCCCATCATCACTCTGCGGGTCCATAAAATAGGTACCATTTCGTGGAAGTCAAGTGGTAGTCGTATGAATAGACCATTGGCTCAGAGCTAAAAACAGGTAGTGAGCAGCACCTCAATGCTTATTTGAGCAGGAAATCACTCGGAAGTCTGAGATTCGAGTGACTGCTGTCAACGAGGTGAAACTACATGGCCTATCGTTTCTCTGTCATAAAATGCGGCTCGCGATTACCGACGAGCCGTCGAGATGGGGACTCTCACGTGTCACGGCAGGGCACAAGCTGCGTGAAGCCGACTCGCTCTCCATCGAAGGTATTCTCCTTACCCTGTGCATCCATGCACGTCACGTTCGGTGCTGGGTAGCATGGCACTGCGGATCGACGCACACGCGCATACCATACACGCACACACACATGAACAGGCACACGTGTGTAATATATGTAAACATGCACACACTGATCACCATCTGTTTCCATTTGGAATAGTGTTACATCCTCGCGTGCATGGGTGTTATCTGGGTGCTCCGGTTTTCCTCCAACTTGTATAAACACTCTTTCGCTGATACTTTTAAATTGAAAACTCAATGTACCAGGACTCTCCTGGAAACAAGTCCTGCAACTCAGTGTGGCTCTTCTGAATATATAAAAAATTACAGTTTTATTATTACTAAATGTTCAGAGACCCCCACGGGCTGCTTACCTGGCGCCGTTCCGTTGTTGCACCCGACCGGCTCCTGGGTGGTGTCGTTAATGATGGGGCTTGAGCAGATGTATGTGCCAACAACGTCAAGGAGCAACACCTCAACTCCGTAAATACACAACAGCTACAATAGTGAACGCATCAGTGGTCATTAACAACACGCAGTTTCCCATCGACACAATGCTGGCGCTTCGATTAGAGTATATCAATAATCCTGTTACCTCTGTAAGGGATGTCAGGGGAAGGATTCCCACCAAAAGGAGGGGGAGTGGGACGGTGACAGGAGAAGGGGGAGGAGCAAGAGGGGAGATATAAGAGAGAATGGGCGGGAAGAGTGGAGATCTTGGCGGGAACTAGCTTGAGAAGGCTGGGGACGAATGTGGACTGAAGGAATGAATAAAAGACGAACCCTCTGCAACCTTGTGTTGACTCTCCTTTACACCTCTATAATGGGACAGGACTAATAACGCTTGGATGGGCGACCACCGTGCTGATCTATACAACCTGATGCACAAATGGAAAATTAAAAACTCTTCAGTGTGTGATTGTGGTAATACAGAACAGACCGTATCGTGTATAACGACACAATGCCCGATCCACAAATACGAAGGAGGCATCAAAACGATGCAGTCCACTACTCCTGGCGCGATTATCTGTCTAGCTTGACCACCTGAATGAAATTGTAGTTGTTTCTCTGTATCTACATCAGCCATACGAAAGAAGTGCAGCAACATCAATTGTACTGCACTACGTCCGCGCCCTTCAACCGGAATTGATGTTTCGAATGATGCAACTGCGATGTTACTGCTTACTGTAGCTTTAACTCACAACGCCGCTTCTGCAACTGATTCCAATGAAGTCACCCTCAGAAAATCGTTCCTCACCCGGCACACAGCATCCACTGTACCTCTCGCTACGGAAGTGGCTTACTATTCACGTACCAACTCTACTGGCTACCGCATCTACTGCCTATAGAGGAGACCAGTGTTGTTAGCTAGCAGATCAGAACATTCCCCATCACCAGCGGGCACTCGAATCCGGAGGAGCCCGACCCGCGGATGGGGGAAGAGCGCACGGCTGGTGGGGGGAGACGAAGGGGGTACGGGTGGGCAGGGGGATGCTTAAGGGGGCGCGTGAGGGGGGCGGCTGGCGAGAGGGGGGCGCAGGGTGGACGAGGGGGGGTGTCTGGGAAGGGGGCGCGTGAGGGGGGCGTCTGGGAAGGGGCTGCGGGTGGGGTGACCGGGGGGTTGTCACGCGGGGGGGGGGGGATGCTGGGGGTTGCAGGATGCGACGGAACGGTGGGGATATTAGGGGGGGGGGGGGGGTACCTTCCACGATTGAAAACAAATCTAATAAGAAAATAATTTCTTTAGAACGGCTTTTTGTGTTGAGTTTGATGTCCTTCACCCGCACCTCCGATGAGCACGGTTGGCTACGTGCGGTGCGAAAGAAGTTCAACATAACCTACAAACATACGAGCCTCGTACGCGTCAGCCGCTGCTGGCCAGGTTGCCGACTCCCGTCTAAGCAGCACGTGCCCCTTGAGGATATTGTCCCAGGAGAAGGCGCTCACACTTGTCCGCCGCGGCGCTCACGCAGAGGAAGAGGCACAGGGAGACGCGGAGCCTCAGGGACACCGGGAAACGACACGCGGCACGGGCGGCCATGGCTCCCTCGACGTCCTCGCGATTCACGGCGAATCGAGATTTAATCGTCGCGATTCCGGTGCAATGTTTGTCGTTTAGGTCGATTATCGCACGGAGCGATTCCAATGCAGGATATTGAATACACGAGTGGCGAATCCCCTGTACAAAGCGATTCCCGCTGTATCGATTCCTATGCACTAATTAACCCATGCAGCGATTCTCCAGTTCCCGCGTTTGGCCCGACCCTCGGGGTGAGAATTAAATTACGGAATGGATTTAATCCGCGCAACCTGCTAACCAACAATCCAGATCCTGGCTTTATAATCCTGATCCAACTTTCTTGTAAAATCCGTGCCATTTTCTCCGACACCCCGACAATTGGCGCGGACGAACCAGCCAGGGCAAGGGGGGAGCTGAGGATTGAGGCAGGGGGTGAGTGAGGAGGTGAGTGAGGAGGTGAACAGTAATCCACACTCCCCGCTTAAATAGCGACACTATGGTAATTGATTATGAAAGAGAAGCACGGTTCAGCAGCCATGAGATCACCCAAGAGGCCTTAAGTCTGCGTGCTATATGGCTGCGTGGGTCCATGGGTTTCTATGTGAGTCTATGGGTTTCTGTGTGGGTCTATGGGTCCGTGTGTGAGTGTATGAGACTATGTGGATATTTGATATTAGCGAGGAGCGATAGTGTAGCGGTTAGCGCGCTGCGCTATGAACCTGGCCCGGGTTCGATTCCCGCTCACGGCCAACACCAGTGACGATAATCATAACCGGTCCCGGGCCTCCCCTAGGTCGACTCAGCCTCAAATGAGTACCTGGTGCGGTGTGTAAACATTGCCACTAGGGAGACAAAGGCGGTCGGGCGTGGTGCTGGCCACCCACCCCCTCGTGTACCGTTCCGGCCTTCATAGGTGCTCGCTAACAGCACTTGCCCCTACAGTCTGTTAAGGCTATACGGGGGATCTTTGATCTTTGATATGGGTCTTGATGTGAGTATTTGGATCTCTACGAGTCTGTGGATAGCGGAAGTGCAGTGGTTAGCGCGCTACGAGCCCGAGTTCGATTCCCACTCAAGGCCAACAGCAGTGCCGATTATCTGCAGCGGTACTATGCCTCCCATAGGTCCACTCAGCCTCACGTGACTACCTGGTGCGATGTGTAAACATCAGCACTGGGGAGACAAATGCGCTTGGGCGTGGTGCTGACCACCCACCCCCTCTTGCGCCGTGCTAGCATTCATAGGTGCTCGCCGACAGCATGTGTCCCAACAGTTCAGTCAGACTATACGGGGGATCTTTGTGCGAGTCTGTGGGCCTCTCTGACTCAGTGTATCTGTGTATTTGACGACAGTACAGTGTGGATTTATATGCCGCCTGAATGTGACTGCATTGTCATACCGTTGTACAGAAACTGTGGGTGTATTAATTTTGGAGAGGTATGCAGTCAATCATTAGGTCTTGAACTGGGAAGTACACGGATGGTTGTGGGAAGGGAGTTCCAGACGTGGGTGCAGTCGATAAGAATGAGCAACTTCTCAGCCAGGTTGCTGAAGCGCTTCGATGGGAAGTGTTACCGGAGCGGAGAGAGTGCGCGGAGAAGGAGCAGTGAGATTGTGCCACGTTGCTGTACCTCCCTGCAGCAGGGCTAAGGTGTTCCCTGCAGGTCTGACGTGTTGCCAGCAAGAATGACGTGTTGCCAACAGAACCGACGTGTTCCCTGCAGGACTCACGTGTACCCTGCAGGCCTGACGTGTTGCCTGTGTAGTGACATCGCGGATGTCACTATAGTGCCGGCCCAGAAGGGCCGCGCCGTTCGATGTTCATACATTGTGGACAGCACCGTGTGGGTGGCTGTGTGTAATACCAGCCCTAGCGGGGCTTGGTGAGCACTGGGATAGTGCGGGCACCACGCACAGCGTGTGGTGGGGGGTACCTTGCGGGAGTGCCTTACTACGATAATCCCCACTCCAAGCCAGCCTAGCATTCTGCAAAATATTACATCCTGCCTGCAGGGCTGATATTTATCTTGCAGGGCTGACATCTCACTGCTGCTGCCGGCAAACCATGTGGTGTGGCAGTGGAGAGGCGCGCGTGGCACTACTGCGGCTGGTCGGGGTAGCGGGCGTGGGCGCCTGCACCAATGACGTCCTAGTGGCTTGTCCCGTCACCGCCGAGTCTCCTCTGCGCCACGTCGTCTACTTCCCCGGGGACATACAGGTGCCGGCGCGACGCAAGAGGCGCTGTACAACGCTGGCATTGTGTGACGCGGTACCTCTTATGGGCATCGTTTTGTGCATGAGAGGACGAGGGCGCCGGGAGAGATGCCGGCACTCAACCCTCTGTGCCGTACCGCCACAGGGCTACCGGGACGAGATGGCGGCAAGCCCGGACAGCGCGCGCTGGCAGCGCTGGAGCCTGGAGGAGACGGCGTGCCTGCTAGCGCGCCGCTTCCCGGGCCGCTGCGTGTGGCTGGTGCGCGCCTCGCGCATGCACCTGCACAAGTTCAGCTGCTACGACAACTTCGTACCGAGCAACATGTTCGGTGCGCCCGAACATGCAAGTGGCCGCACGGCGTTCTCCCACCTCCACCGGCTGCTTTCCAACGCTAGGGCGGAGCTGCTCGGTGCCACACGCGATGGGAGCGAAGCCGGTGACTGGCACAGCACGGCGTCCGGTCCATCGGGCGCGCCGCCAACGACCGATGGGAGCCGCGACGAAACGAGCGGCCCTGTGGTTGGCGAAGATGCACGGAGTGCGCCGGAGCTCAGTAACGTAGATTCGGTGGCCCTCCTCCGGAGCGAGGAGTTCTTCTCGAGGCCGCGCACCGTGACCCTGGTGGGCTTCAGCAAGGGCTGCGTGGTCCTCAACCAGCTGCTGTACGAGCTGGCTGCCGCGCAAGGGGACGCAACGCTGGCACCCGTAGTCGGCGCCGTGCGGGACATGTACTGGTTGGACGGGGGCCACTCTGGGGGTCGCGACACGTGGGTGACGTGTTCCGACGCGCTGCGGCAGCTTCACACCGCCGGCGTCGACGTGCGGGTCCATGTGACGCCTTATCAGGTGTGCGACCCCATGCGCGCCTGGATCGGCAAGGAACAGCGCAAGTTCATCAGCGTCCTGCAGGAGTTTGGGGCGACGGTCACCGAACAAATACACTTTGAGAAGGAGGCCTCCTCTTTGGAGAACCACTTTCGAATTCTGGAGAACTTCTGAGTGGGTGATTTGCTATCCTGGCTTGGGCCGGTCACCAGGTTTGCTTTGTGTGTCGCAGACAGCGTGGTGTTTATTTTTCTTGCCTAATTGTATTAGTTTTCCGCAGGGAACGTTTAGTTTCCATTGAGAAAGCTCCACACCAACGCAGCTGGCACGTTTTGAATGAATTTCCTTCTGCGTCTTAAATTACATATTTTATTCTAAAAGTATCTCAGCCCTTTGTGGCTTCTTGAGAGTGACAGTCCAGTCGACACTAGTCCCTGGCAGTGTGCAATCCTAGCGCGGCATGGCTGGTAGATCCCAGCAGCCCTCCCCTGAATTGGTATAAGGACGACAGGCACCGTGTGAAGACCGGCCAAGGTGCTTTCAGAGCTGGTGGTGAGTGCCTGTTGTTTATTATTCCGTTTGTTTACCCGGGAAAGTCTCGCAACTCTATTTCAGGAGGGTCATTTATTTTCACAGTAGGGGGTGGCAATTATTGCCCTGTATATTCCAATTGAGCCTAAAATAATACACTTTTTATACTGGGCTGGCAGTGGTGCAGAAGACAAATAAATAAAGAACTCAAACGTGTGGCAATAGCACTGTGGCATTTACTGGACAAATGTGTAATGGGCAACGTTCGAGCAATGGCCCTTCATAGAACGTGAATGATGCATTCATGTTCTGTGAAGAAGGTCCATTACCTCAAACGTTGCTTATAATTTAGGATTCCTTTTAAGGCCAGACTAAAATATTACAGTGAAGCTGGTGGTGTCATGCTGGTGTTGGTAAAAATCGACCAAAGCAATTCACAACGGAGATGGTCGCCCAAGCTAGCTCTACTTGGAGCTGAAAACTTTTCCCCAATTTCCGTCCTCACGCATTTGACTTCGGATGGCGTGAGCGACACTTTACGCACTGTGCAGCGTGTGGAGGTTTTTAAATGTAGGTTGTTTAACCGGGTAAGATCTCAAGAGACAAGATAGTCTCGTTGCAATTGTGACCTGGGTCACCAAAATGAGGATACTTGGTGGCTCAGAGATCAAAGACTCAAGCGTGCTATGCAGGCGCTGTGCAGGCCCTCATCCTATCCAGCAGCTGCACATGTATGAGGCTTTTGTGGCAGGCCTCACAAAACAATTACCTCAAAAAAAGGACGGACACACTGCTATGCAGAACGAGCTGAAGGTGTGTAGAGTATTCTTTGGGATTGCGAGACAATCGGCCTCCACTGACCACCTTGCAGGCTATTCTGAATAAGGATTGAGAGTAGCCCGAAATGCGACTGCGGTTTCCATTCTGAAGCGATGGACTGCACAGGAATGCCACTGCCCATTGTGATTATTCGCCAACGACAGCATTCGGATGTCCCCAATGCTGCTCTTGAAGCCGACCCCGGCTCATGGATCACGTCGCACGGCTCACTGCCAACCGTGATATGAGCATAGAAATGCTGCTGATCCACTCCCACCACCATGTGAGAGAAGACGAGCTACACTCCGGCCAGGCTGTAGAAAGGATCTTCTTTCTGTCTTTGTGGCTCGGAGAGCAGCAACCACGGGGCCAGGGCTGGCAGCTGAGGTGGCGCGACGCGGTTTTCCTACAGACGCTCCGTTCTGTTTCCTCTGTTGCCGCGTAGTGGCCACATGTTCGAGGGGCTGTGCAGAGAAATACAATCGTTGGAAGTAGTCCACCGCCTCTCCCAGAACCCTCAATCTCATGCACGGCAAGTCCTGGAGTGAACAGGGGAACAGGGTGTATCGCAATTTGTGAGTTTGATGCCCAACCACGGCTCACATAAGTGGTCCTTCTGTGATCCTGTGCTGACCCTCTACTGACCAACATGGTGAAGTATGGTAAAAACAACCCCACATTGGTAGATTGACAAGTAGCAGTGGCGACGTACTGACAATATCAGTTAACCTGCAGGAATACCGGTTAACTGAAAGGCGTTGCCCTTAAACGATTCAAGACGACGCGTATTTGGCTACGTGGAAGCGAAGTGTTTTTGTTTAGCACAGGGGTGGAGGTTGCCTTTGTGGACTGCGCTACTTTGTTGAAGTGTTCTGACTTTATTTGGTGCCTTGTGTAATTATGTCTTGATTGTAAGGTCCAGTAATTAAAACGGCAAAGATGGACAGGGTGATTTCCATCGTGTTACATTATTAAAAGTGTGCAGGGTTAATTTTGCTGCTAGCTGTATACAAGTCTCCATGATAAGCAAGAAGGCAGTGTTGAGTCGTTCACAGGTGGCCAAACCTGTTTTTTCATGCACAAAGAATATGCAGCGTAAAGATGTATCTTGGTGAGGAGGTCCTATACGTGGCATTAATACCTGTTTGGCTGAAACCAGATCACAACGTTTTGAACAATAAATGTATTGTTTTGTAAGGAGGTTCTAAATAATAAACAGCCGGCCAGGTGGTTCAGCGGTTAAAAGGCAGTGGCTCGCAATCTGGAGGTTGCAAGTTCAAATCCTGGTTGGGGGTTCACTCAGCCCATCAACCTTTGTGGGGGTCAGTAAAACGAGTATCCACTTTGTTGGGAAGTCAACGGTCGTTGTCCTACGGGTAGACCCGCCCCTTGCCGTGAGGAATGTGGAACTTCAACCACTCGCTCAGGGCTGTGAACAGGCATTGAGCAGCAACCCGGTGCTTTTTTGAGTAAAACAATACATTGGTTTTGAGAGCTGCACACGTACATTGCACTACATTGATATAAAAATATATTCTGTTCTCTACATTGACGTTTTTCATAATTTGTGATCCACAGGAATGTGAAGTTGATTAAATCACAGATTTATGTTTGTTATTGAGAAATGAACCCCGGGGACGTGGGGTCACAGTTTTAAATAAAGGTCAAAACCAAGATCCAGTGGCAGCTGGAGGTGGTCGTTACGTTTACAAACCGGCTCTGGGCTGCCTGTTTGAAGCAGGAGACGTGTCCGGATTGAATTTGCTCGTGGCCAGTGTTAAAAACAAAAAGCTTTTGGGCCCAATTTTGAGAGCTAATCACGCACTCGTCACATCCCTCAGCAGAGGCGCTCATCACGTCCCTCAGCAGAGACACTCGAGAGTGTAGCATGACGGCTAGACGTCCCGAGTCACTCTGCAACGGAACCGCATCGCGACGTTTCATGTCATTAGTAATTTACTTGAACGTAAGCGCGTGACGGTGAAGAATGCGGGAGAATGTGGAATTGCCCTTCACTCCTCCGGGCCGTTGTTTCTGGGAAAACTAATGGCAGCGCTTTACCCACGGTCGGCGTCTCTTCCAAAATAGGGACTCCGACCAATGCAGTTTAAATAAGGCACTGTCGATCCATTCACTTGCAGTAATGTGCATGCCTAAGTCTGTGACCTGGTATAGATTGGGAGGTGTAATGAAGTGTGAATTTACATTGGAATATCTATCATTTGCAAAATTAAATAAAAACCCACATTTAATTAATGTTGCTGTTTTTCTATGCTATGATTACACTTTGCGCTGTTCTACAGAGACTCAATATTTAGTCACACGATGGTCAAACTGATATTTTTAAATGTAGGTGAAGTCAAGCTAAGCACGCATAATCAAATGTAACGTGGTCAGGGTTTTATTGTGCAGCCATTTGGTGACCCAGACTGAACTCAAAAACTCACAACGCTGGAGAGCTTCGTGTAATCGCGGTTGGTTGCCTGGGTTCGAACTCGGGTCTCAGGAGTTGTGGGTCAGTGTTCTGACTCCTACTAAGCGGAGCCTCCGGCCACTGCTTTACAGGTCCAGCAAGTCGTTTGCTTTGATACGGCAGCCTGCATGTTGATGAACCCACATCAAGGCTGTGCCTGCCGGCTGGCTCGGTGCTCCTGGGCCCTTTGCGCTGCTTGCGAGATCATCCTCGTGGCCGAGTCGCCTGCACGGCGTCGCGTCGTCAATGGCGTTTTCGACAGTGCTAGTCCACAGCTCTTACTCTTGCGAAAACCCCCAGGAGGTGCTTCATTCAGCCGGAGCACGCTGGAACGGTGGCGAGATTTTAAATACTTCGCCTGATATGCAGGAGGGTGTGGGGTCGATTCCGACCCTGACACCTGTATACTTGGAGTTTGCATGTTTTCCCCACAGTCGCATGTTTTTTCTCCAAGTCCTTCAGTTTTTCCTTTCTACATTTAGAAACATGATTCAAGTATTTGGCTCTAATACATTTTCACGTGATAAGCTACTTCATTGAACTCTCATCTGCTTCTGACAAAGAGCTATATAGCTGAGTGGGCCTTACCTGGTAAAATATAGTTTAGAATGCTGTTCCAGGAATTATTCTGGTCACGACACGTCCATCTTGCCTCATTTTCTCTATGCTCTTTGGTTCTTTCGGAAAAGTCACGTAGATAGAAAAATGAAGAGATCACGACGTTTCGATCGCAACACAAGCAACCGTCATCAGGTGAGACAAACAGCAGGAGAACTGCTGACACAGGAGAAAGAGCTGCTGCAATACGAGGTTTTATAGGCTTTAGGTGGGCTCAACCCAAGGGTAAGTGGGCGGAGCTAGAGATGGAATTTGTACGTAAATGTAAGAGATTAGCATGTCAATGTGAGACGGCTCCAGCAATCAGGGGCTGTGCCAATGAGAAGATTAGCATGTCAATGTCAGAGAGCCGGGCAACAAAAACAAAACCCGCAAGAGCAACTACGAGGAGAGACAAGCATGTCAACAAGAGAGATACACATGGAGAGAGAGACACACACAAAGAGACACAGAGAGACATAAAGAGACAAATGCACATAGAGTGTGGTACCGCCGCAGCGGAGCCGCTCCGTCGGGGCCGTGCCCACCACCGTGACGCCACCACCGGGGAGCGACGACGCCGACGCTGCGCGCCCCTCGCCGCCCCCCACATGAATGCATGCATACCCCACATAGAGCCGGGGGGGAGGTCACCTGGCTGGCGGGTTTTCGTCCAGAAGCCCCTAATGGGATCAAGCTTCATGGTTTCCTACGGCGGGGAATTGGGCGACCTACCCCCGAGGCTGACGGGCACCGCGGCGCCGTGACCTGGGATTGTAATTGCATGGTCATGGCAGGGGCTGTTGAGCCACCGTGGATGGAAACGCGCACACGCAACACGGGTCAGTGGGCTGGTAGCGGGAAGAGCAGAAAGCAGATGTCGAGGGGACCACTGCGGTGATGTCACCAGAGCTAGGATCCGACTATCAAAAGAGCGGGAAAATCCCGGTACCGGGAAGAGCAGAAAGCGAACGTCGAGGGGACCACTGCGGTGACTAGGATCCGACTATCAAAAGAGCGGGAAAATCCGGACCCCTGATTGGACGGGAGGCCAGAGGGGCGGGGCAGCGCGGTGCCCTTTGATGTGAGCGAGGACGATAAAAGAGGGTGAACCAGGGAGTGACGGGGGAGTTCTTCAAGGCATCGAGATCAGCGAGGTGTTGGAGCCAGCCGTTCGAGTCGTCTGTGTGACGAGGTTCAACGCAGCCAGGCCCAATCCTCCACGGAGACGACGTACAGTATCGCCCTTCCACAACTCCCGGCACATCAGATTGGGAGTAAGCGTAAGTAAGGGAGAGGTGAGTTTGGGCTAATTAACCAGAGGTTAGAAAGTGGAGCGACAGGCAGGATAAATAGAGTCCCGGATCCCCGAGGGATAGGCTAGTGTCTGCTGACCCACACAAACACGCGTAGTTTAGCGGGTTATTCGCGGGGAATAAAATCGCCAGTAGAGGATAAACTGTGTCGTGTGGTCTTTGTGAGTGTGAAGAGGAGGGTGGAGTGCCTTGTGTTCGCATGCATGCACGGCTGTTTAAAGCGAAGAGGAGGGTGAAGCGCCTGGTGTTCGCGTACACACGCGGCTGTTTAAACGGCCTTTAAATCGGGGCGGAGTGACTCCCCCCCATCAGCGGCACGCGCACGGTGGACGCCACCCCTGATGTCTGACCCCCGACCCCGGGTCCCGTGCGTGAGCGCTTGGTGTGGTCGCGGAGTCACGCATCGGCACGCTGTATCCCTTTATTTACTTACGAGGCGGGGTTTCACTCCGCGGGCGCGCTCACTGCAGCACGTCCGCCCCGGAGCCCGCGTAACGCGTCGTAAGCGTAAGGCGGTCAGTTCCAGCAATTGAATCATGAATACGCGGGGGGCAGCAGCAAAGTCGGGGGTACAGGGGAGCGAAGAATTGGGGGGCGGTAGCTCGCACCCGACAGAGCAGTCGGGGAGCAGTAGCTCCGTCACGACGGAGGAGTCAGGGGACAATGGCCCCGACAATTTGGTGTCGGAAGCGGCACGAACCCGCAGCGCGTTACCCCACGCAAAAATAAGACACTCACCGGCCAGGGAACTCCGTCATGGAAGGCGTTTGCCCGCAACGTTTAAGGGGCTAAAAAAATTAATGGTTGGACAGACGCGCAGGTGTTAGAGCAACTGGCCATGCACTTAGATGTACGGGCAGCTGACTTCACGGAATCCCTACCTGCGAGCACACAAACCCAGCTAGCAGAGCTAATGCGCCAACTTGACCTGCGGTTCAGCATGAGTAATGAAGAGGAGGCAAAGACCGCCTTAGAGGCATGCCGCCGCCAACCCGGCGAGGATTTGCGTGACTATGCCGAGGACGTGCGCACGCTAACGCAGCTCGCACGCCCAGGGTACACGGCGGAGGCCGTTGAGGACCTCGCCTCCGAGAAAATCCTACGGTACTTAACTCACACCTCGTGGTGGCACCCCATTCTAAGCTGCACCCGCCTTTCCTTTAACGCCCTTGTCGAGCGCGCGCGTAAATGTGAAAGAATTTCCAGCGAACGCGCGCAACTCCGAGGGCTGGGACGAGAGCGCACCATCGCAAGCCTGTCCCCAGAGGAGGAACAGGAGCTCGCCAGGACGGTAAGGGGTCGGGAAAGGGAGCCTACGTTATCCCGCGAGACAACCCCGGGATGGGTAGCGGGGATACAGACGGGCATAAGGGATATAACCGGCCAGGTGACCCACGTACGTGAGGAAGCGAGCCGGAACATGACCAAGCTACAGTCCACAGTGGAGACCATTCAGTCCGAAATGGGAGAACTGCGCTCCACGGTAGGGGGGCTAACTGGATGAGTGTCCCAACTAGAGGCAGAGTCTGGGCAGAGGCGTGCTGGGGAGGGAATAGGGAACGGGCGGGGGGGCTCCTACGGGGCTGCCCCCCGGGCGTGTTACCTATGCGACCGCCGCGGGCACCTCGTGAGAGACTGTCCTCAGATCGCCCACGCTAGACATGCGCCAGAGTTAAACGCCAACGCCCCCTAGAGAGTGGACCACCTAGGGGTGCAATCAACGAGGTCCCGAAACAAAACGACAATAGTAATAATGGTGAGCGAGTGACCTCCACACAGGTTCCGGCAACAACACCCAAGAACGTGGTGAGTACGGGCGACTGGCTGCGGGAGTTGGTGGCGGGAATCATGGGGGCCACGTCGCTGGTAGGACAGGTGAACGGGCGGCGCACCCGGATTCTGCTGGACACGGGGGCGGTGGCCTCACTCGTGAGCGCCACAAACTGCAGCGTGCTCGGGGTTGACGTGGGCCGCCTGCAGGCCCCGGATTGCGCGCTGCACACGGCGAGTGGAGCCGGGATGGGACTTCTGGGGAGGGTTACCCTGGAAGTCCGTCTCGGACGCCAGGTGTGCACCCAGGAATTCTATGTCTTGAGTGTGTTGTGCCATGAGTGTATCGCAGGTACAGACCTCCTGGAAAAGCTGGGGCTCAACGTGCAGCCCTGCCAGCGATGCGCCACCGTGGAGGGCACTGGGGAGCGGATTCCGTTCCTGGGACCCGAGCCGAATCGCCCTCACTTCACACCCGTGGCCACTACGCTGGTGTCGGCCATCACCATCGGGTCGCTTGCCGAAATGCTGGTGCCAGTGGCAACCCCCTCCACCGACCCCACACACCGACCATCGGGCGAGGTAATGCTAACTCCTCACCCGGAGTTAGCGGCGCGGTACGGAGTTGTGGGGTCAGCCACTCTGGTAAACGCAGATGGGGGCCGACTGTTTATGCGGGTGTTTAACCCACACAGTACCCCGGCAATGCTATGACGACGCACCACGGTAGCTACCATACACCCCCTGCATGCACACCACTCTAACGACTCGGTTTTTGCACTCTGGGCGGAGGACCCCGGTCACCCCGAGGACAACCAGGACCTGGCCTGGCGAGTCGGCCCGACTCCCCGAGCCGAGGTCGTCCCCTTGCGTGATGCGTAACATGTGCCTTGGGCGGATTTACCTAAGGGGGAGGCCGATCAGCTGCGCGGGTTATTGCAGAAGTACGCCGACGTGTTCAGTGAGCACGATTCAGACGTGGGCAAGACAGACCTTGTTAAGCACCAAATTGACACAGGTGCAGCCTGACCCATCAAACTCCCCACATACCGAGTGGGCGCGCCTGAACGGGCCCAGATCAAAGAGGCAGTCGCGGATATGCTACGTGATAACATAATCCAGCCCTCGGCGAGCCCCTGGTCTGCCCCAGTTGTACTAGTGACGAAAAAGGATGGATCTAACTGGTTTTGCGTCGATTATCGAAAGTTGAACGCAGTCACCCTCGGCGACGCCTTCCCCATACCACGCATCGATGACACCTTTGGCAGCCTCGCAGGAGCA
Organism: Petromyzon marinus; assembly: GCF_048934315.1. Taxonomy (NCBI): domain Eukaryota; kingdom Metazoa; phylum Chordata; class Hyperoartia; order Petromyzontiformes; family Petromyzontidae; genus Petromyzon; species Petromyzon marinus. Next base: position 12,075,937 of record NC_133707.1, on the reverse strand, counting down.
CGGTATTTTTCCACCCTCGATCTGGCGTCCGGGTACTGGCAGGTGGAGATGGCGGAGGAGGATCGGCCAAAAACCACATTTACCACCCCGATTGGACTGTTCGAGTTTCGAGTGCTTCCGTTCGGACTCACTAACGCGCTCGCGACGTTCCAGCGGTTGATGGAGTTGGTGATGCGGGGCTTGCAGGGGGAACAGTGCCTGATTTACCTGGATGACGTGATAGTGTTCAGTAGATCTCTGTCTGAACACTGGTCCAGGCTGCCAGAGGTGTTCCAGCGATTACGAGCAGCCCATCTCAAGCACAAGCCACGTAAGTGTTACCTTGCGCAGCGCGAGGTGGGGTACCTCGGACACCGAGTCAGCGAGGCGGGGGTGCGCACCGATCTGGAGAAGGTTCGCGCCGTAGTGGAATGGCCACGGCCAAGGAACCTGACGGAGATCAGATCATTCTTGGGGCTCGCCACCTATTATCGTTGATTTGTAAAGGGATTCAGCGAGGTTGCACGCCCCCTCACCCAACTCACATCCTCTAAGAACCCCTATCAGTGGACGGAGGCCTGCGAGACGGCCTTCACCACCCTCAAAGACCACCTCACCCACACCCCCACCCTGGCTTTCCCCGATTTCACCACTGATTTTATTTTGGACACCGACGCCTGCGGCAGTGGGCTGGGCGCGGTGCTGTCACAGGTGCAGGATGGGACGGAGCGAGTCATCGCATATGCCAGCCGGACCCTGAGCGGGGCCGAGCTGAACTATTGTGTGACCCGTCAAGAACTGTATGCCGTGATCTTCGCATGTAAACAGTTCCGGCCGTATTTGTACGGCAGAAAATGTCGGGTACGCACTGACCATTATGCCCTGCAGTTCCTCTTTACATTCAAGGAACTGTGGGGGCAGATGGCCCGATGGCTGGCGCAGCTGCAGGAGTACAACCTGCAAATCGAGTACCGAGCTGGGCGTACGCACGTAAACGCGGACGCCTTGTCGAGGCGGCCCGCAATGTGTGCGCCGAGACAAGGACGGAGGAATCCTGCCCGTGCTTCACGGGGGGATGCTGCCGGCAAGCAGCGGATCCCCGAGAGCGCGTCAAGACTAAAACCCCCCTCGCGGGAGAGAGTGCAGTATGTGCCACAGAGACCCCGGCAGGAGGAACCAGGGACCCGGAGGACCACCCGGCGGGCACGGAGCCCACACCCCGGGGCTCGACGGGTCGCTCAACCCCGCCCGATCGGATCCAAGAGGACGTCGGCTGTGCGTTCCCAGGCCTCGACGACGAGCAGCTGAGACAGACCCAGCAGCGGGATCCGGACGTGGCAGCGGTGGAGGCGGCCCTGCGGGAGAAAAAGGTCGCCCTACCGGGACCCTGGAGCGGTTTGTATGGCCGGTTGTGTGTAGAAAACGGAGTGGTGAGGGGGCAGCCGGGATGCATCTGTGTCCCCGCACAGGTACGGCCCCAGCTGCTACGGCTGGTGCACGACCACCCGCTCGGGGGCCATGATGGGGAACGGCGCACTCGGGAGACGCTGCGTCACCAGTATCTCTGGCCAAAATTGGCGCAAGAAGTGGCCGCCTGGGTGCAGGGCTGCCGGGCCTGTCAGCAGTGTGGGCAAAAACGGGCGCGGTACCAGGTACCCCTGAGGCCGTTCTGCGTCAGTCGGACGAACCAGCTGGTTGGGATCGACCTACAGGGACCATTCCCACGATCCCACCGAGGCAGCCGGTACATCCTCGTGGCGGTGGAGTATTTCACACGCTACCCCGTGGCGGTGGCCATCCCAGATAAAACTGCCCTTGTGGTCGCCCGGGCATTCGTGGAGCACTACGTACTTAAGCACGGGATCCCCAAACGAGTCATTACTGACCAAGGTAGTGAGTTCGAGGCAGAGCTATTCCAGGTGCTGTGCCGGGAGTTCGGGATCCAGAAGGACCGAACTACGGCGTATCACCCCCAGGCAAATGGGATGGTGGAGAGGATGAACCAGACTCTAGCCGGGAAGCTTAAACGCATGACGACCGCAAATCAACGGGACTGGGACGAACACCTCCCCTATGCTATGTTTGCCTACGCTACCACGGTACACACATCTACGGGACAGACCCCGTTTCTAATGGTGTTTGGTCGTGAGTCTTGCCTGCCCACAGATCTGCTGTTCGGTGTCCCTCCACCACAACGGGAGGAAGGGAGCTGCCCCGTGGAGCACCTGATGGAGACCCTATGAGGAGCTAGGGGCCGGGCCTACCCGCAAGGCGAGGCCGCACACCAGCGGCAGGAGCAAGGTGCCCGACCCTGAATGGAGCCCCCCTTCTACTCGGCGGGCTCTAAGGTGTGGCTGCACAACCCTCGCGTTGGGGCCAGACAGGTGGGGAAGCTAACCACCTATTGGCGGGGACCCTGGACCGTGGGACAACAGATCTCCCCCTGGACGGTACTGATTCAGGGGGGAGAGAGAGGCCGGGATATGGTGGTCAACGTCTGGCGACTAAAACCATGGAGGGCGGCCCCAGCGAAGGAGAACCACGGCGTTCGAGTACCCCGAAACCCCGGAGTCCCCACACCCCCCATACCCGGGGGCCTCACACGGTATATGGGCTCCACGGAGCCCCGGGCTCCGGGGGGTCCCGACCCGGGCCAGGGGGGACGAGGACGACGGCCCCTGAACCCTACCGCCCCCGAGTTTGTCTCCCAGCCCGCAGGTACCAAGGATCAAGGAGGACCGTTGGAGTGGAGGAGGAGACCGCCGCCGGAACCCCGCGAGACGGAGCCACCACCACCAAGGCCAGCCACGAGAGCCGGACGAGTCCCACGGACACCGCGGCGCTACCTCGTGGGGACAACCCAGGCAAGGTGCTCCAGTCAACCCGGGACGGGGACTGGCACCTCGGGGGGCTGTGTGGTGCCGCCGCAGCGGAGCCGCTCCGTCGGGGCCGTGCCCACCGCCGTGACGCCACCACCGGGGAGCGACGACGCCGACGCTGCACGCCCCTCGCCGCCCCCCACATGAATGCACGCATACCCCACATAGAGCCTGGGTGGAGGTCACCTGCCCGGCGGGTTTTCGTCCAGAAGCCCCTAATGGGATCAAGCTTCATGGTTTCCTACGGCCGGAGAATTGGGCGACCTACCCCCGAGGCTGACGGGCACCGCGGTGCCGTGACCTGGGATTGTAATTGCATGGTCATGGCAGGGGGTGTTGAGCCACCGAGGATGGAAACGCGCACACGCAACACGGGTCAGTGGGCTGGTAGCGGGAAGAGCAGAAAGCGGACGTCGAGGGGACCACTGCGGTGACGTCACCAGAGTTAGGATCCGACTATCAAAAGAGCGGGAAAATCCCGGTAGCGGGAAGAGCAGAAAGCGGACGTCGAGGGGACCACTGCGGTGACTAGGATCTGACTATCAAGAGAGTGGGAAAATCCGGACCCCTGATTGGACGGGAGACCAGGGGGGTGGGGCAGCGCGGTGCCCTTTGATGTGAGCGAGGACGATAAAAGAGGGTGAATCAGGGAGTGACGGGGGAGTTCTTCAAGGCATCGAGATCAGCGAGGTGTTGGAGCCAGCCATTCGAGTCGTCCATGTGACGAGGTTCAATGCAGCCAGGCCCAATCCTCCACGGAGACGACGTACAGTATCGCCCTTCCACAGCTCCCGGCGCATCAGAGTGGGAGTAAGCGTAAGTAAGGGAGAGGTGAGTTTGGGCTAATTAACCAGAGGGTAGAAAGTGGAGCGACAGGCAGGATAAATAGAGTCCCAGATCCCCGAGGGATAGGCTAGTGTCTGCTGACCCACACAAACACGCGTAGTTTAGCGGGTTATTCGCGGGGAATAAAATCGCCAGTAGAGGATAAACTGTGTCGTGTGGTCTTTGTGAGTGTGAAGAGGAGGGTGGAGTGCCTTGTGTTCGCTTGCATGCGCGGCTGTTTACAGCGAAGAGGAGGGTGAAGCACCTGGTGTTCGCGTACACGCGCGGCTGTTTAAACGGCCTTTAAATGGGGGCGGAGTGACTCCCCCCAATCAGCGGCGCGCGCACGGTGGACGCCACCCCTGACGTCTGACCCCCGACCCCGGGTCCCGTGCATGAGCGCTCAGTGCGGCCTCGGAGTCACGCGTCGGCACGCTGTATCCCTTTATTTACGTACGAGACGGAGTTTCACTCCGCGGGCGCGTTCACCGCAGCACTTCCGCCCCGGAGCCCGCGTAACGCGTCGTAAGCGTAAGGCGGTCAGTTCCAGCAATTGAATCATGAATACGTGGGGGCAGCAGCAAAGTCGGGGGTACAGGGGAGCGAAGAATTGGGGGGCGGTAGCCCGCACCCGACAGAGCAGTCGGGAAGCAGTAGCTCCATCACGACGGAGGAGTCGGGAGACAACGGCCCCGACAAGAGACACAGAGAGAGAGACCCAACCTAGAGAGACGGAGAGAGACACGTAGAGAGAGGCCCACACAGAGAGAGACACATGCGGAGACACAGATACACAACACAGAGACGGAGAGAGAGACACACACAACGAGACAACCCCCACAGAGAGAGAGACAAACAGAGACAACCCCCACACAGAGAGAGACACAACAACAACCGCCATTCGCCACTAAGTGGTGGTGACATCACCACGACGCTTGTGACAGGCCATGTGCACCTTGAGGCCACGTGAGTGTCGAACGCCCGCTGGCAGGAGATCACGGGGCAGACCCAGGTGCCACAGGTCGACTGACTGAGATGACCGAGATGACCGGCTGATGTACCACCTGTGCCCCCTACTGTGCCAACTTGCTGTGCTTTAGCCACCCGGCGCTCCACTCGTTGTTGTGAGCATAGCTCCTCCGCCCTCCGTTGTTGTTGGAGGGCGACTGCTTCCAACTGCCCAGTAGCATCCTTCACGAGCCTCCTCCACAGAGGCCGATCTTGACACCGCTGGTACCAGTCATCGGCAAGTCCACTCAGCTCCACGTCCTCCTGTACCACATCACTCCATCTCTTCTCTAGCCCGTGCCGCGCCCGTTTAGCCCCCTCTATCCGGCCGAACAAAAGCTGTTTAGGCATGCGGTGGCTGGGCATGCGGGCTATATGACCCAGCCAACGCAGCCTTGCCTGCCGGAGGAGCTCACCGATGGGATTTTGCCCAGATCTTTCAAGAATTTGTGAGCTCTTCACACAATACAGCCTGGTTAAACCCAGGATAGATCGTAGGCAGGCCAGCCTAAATGTGTATAACCGGCGAAGATGCTCCCTTAGGGGGGTCCACGTTTCGCAAGCGTAGAGAAGGGAGGGAATGACCGTGGCCGAGAAGACCTGAAGCTTTGTGCGGAGTGACAGACTAGGTAGCTTCCACACAGCGTTGCGCAACCGAGTAAAAGATATTGCCGCTTGACTGATTCGGAGTGAGACCTCTGCTGTTAAACCGGAGCCGGTTATGAGCACACTGCCCAGGTATGGGAAACTCTCCACTCTCTCCACAACTGCCCCATCACTGATTGGGAGTTATGGGGGTGGTGTGTCCGATGGTACAAAATACCCAGGCAGAGAGAGACACACACACAGAGACACACAGAGAGAGACAAACAGACACATAGATAGACACAAGCACATAGAGAGAGACACACTGAGACACACACAGACAACAGAAAGAGAGGGAGAGACGCACACAAGGAGACAACCCCCACGCAGAGAGAGACACACAGAGAGACACAGAGAGAGAGAGACACAGAGAGACACAAACAGACACACATAGATAGACACAAGCACACAGAGAGAGACACACACAGAGACACACTGAGAAAGACACACATAGAGAGAGACACACAGAGAGACACACACAGACAACAGAGAGAGAGACGCACACAGGGAGACAACCCCCACGCAGAGAGACACACACAGAGAGACACACAGAGAGACACAAACAGACACACATAGATAGACACAAGCACACAGAGAGAGACACACACAGAGACACACTGAGAAAGACACACATAGAGAGACACACACAGATAACAGAGAGAGACGCACACAGGGAGACAACCCTCACGCAGAGAGAGACACACATATAGAAAGACACATAGAGAGAGACACACAGAGAGACACAAAGAGAGAGATACACACAGAGAGACACAAACACAGAGAGAGACGCATACACAGAAACATCACAGACAGGTATAGTCTGTTAAAAAAACGAGAGCTCCCGCCATATCGAGGGAAAGGGGCAACGGCAGCTGTGTTAGCGAGACACTCAGCCCGTTAATGTAAAGACATTTAACCTGGTGAAGTACTCAGAGAGTCGGAAATAACAGCTGACATCGGCAGGTAGGATGGAAACATCACAGTCAGTTAAGACTTTACCTGGTTAATAACGGCCTTCCAATGATTGCTCAGTCTGTACCCATCTTCTCGGTTGAAGTTGTGTCTGTGTTTATATATCTCGATGGCTTCATGAACAAATCTCTGATGATAGCCGGTGGAATTTTGATTTAAAGCTTTCGTGACTGCAGTAATTCATATTCTTGGTTATTTCGGTAAAGTCACGTTGAAGGGAAACAATTAAATAATAAAATATATACAATAAAATTCTCACGAAGTTTCAACTGTAACACAAACAGTCATCATCAGGTGTGAAAACCAACGGCAGGAAGCATTTGAAAGAAGTGGCGGTTTGTATTTATTTATTTTTAAACGTTAGCACCACGGACAGCGATTTGGCAGTTTGTTTATAAGGACGAGTCCATCTATGTTCGGAAAAGAGGAGGGGGGAGACGAAAAATTAATGTATGCTGTCTGAAAGCCACCGTAAGCGTGAACAATCAATTAAGACCCGAAATGGTTTATCAAATCCTTCCAATGGGCCCTATGGTGTAGTGTTTTGATGAGGGAATCCTTCTGGGCTGGATGGTGGTGGGAGTCGGGCTTTAGATAGGCATCCGTGTGGGTGGATTTTCTGTAGACAGTGTCCCAACGAGCCATCAGGTCTCTTCTCGATCAAAACATCCAGGAATGGTAACTTGCCATCTTTTTCCACTTCCATGGTGAATTTGATGGCTGGGTGTATGGAATTGATGTGGTTGAAGAATTGGTTTAGTGCTGGCTGGCCATGTGGCCAGATTACGAACATGTCATCTACGTATCTCTTCCACAAGGAAGGACGTAGGGTGGATGACTGGATGGCATCTGTCTCAAATTTCTCCATGAAAACATTCGCTACCACTTGTGATAAGGGAGAACCTATTGGGGTACCTTCATCTTGTTTGTAGAATGTACCATTCCAGGTGAAGTAAGTGTTAGTAAGGCAGTGCCTCACCAAAGTTGGCACATCAGAATTCAGTCCCTGTTGGATCAAGTCTTCAATGATTGCAATGGTGTCAGGCACAGGTACCTTGGTGAATAGAGAGACTACATCGAAACTCACAAGCAAATCATCTGGAGACAGAGATATGTCTTTGATTAGAGAAACCAAGTGAGCTGAGTTAAGTACAGCTGAGGTGGTCTTGCCAGTAAATGGAAGCAGGGTCTCAGACAGAAATCGTGCCCGTTTGTAGGTGGGCGAGTTAATGGTGGAGACGATGGGACGGAGCGGTGTACCTTCTTTATGGATTTTTGGAAGGCCATAAAATCTGGGTGGTTTAGCAGCAGAAGATTTTAGAGAGAGCAGCTTGATTGGTTCGATTATAGAAGTCGAGTTAGTGATGATATTGTTGGTTTTCGTAATCAGGCGGTTGGTAGGATCTCTATTGAATTTGGTATAGCTACCATCCTTAAGAAGGTTCTGAATTTTGTTGTTGTATGTGGTTTTATCCATGATGACAGTGGCATTGCCCTAGTCGGCTGAGAGGATGACAATATCATCTCTCTTTTTTAATTGAGAGGTCAAAACGCTCGTCCTTGCTGATGTTGCTAACGAGTTTCTTAGCGTTTTTGAGGATAGCAGCGATTTCAGATCTTGCTACGTATGCCGGGATGTGTCCTAAGCCTTTGAGGGCTACATCGACCTGGGCAATGATATCATCCACTGGGATGTGTTTAGGGGTGACTGCGAAATTCAACCCTAATACCGATTTTAGGCTGTCGGACATTGGGCTGTTACTCTGATTGATAGCAATCTTTTGGCGTCCTCTGGTCTAACACTATTTTTGAGACTAGGCTCAAAAGAAAACTGTCTCTGGTGTGGACCAATCAGTTTCAAAGACAATGCATATATTATCATAGTACGTTTTTTGTTTGCATTCTGACCACAAGTATTGTGATTAATGCAGACATGATTCCTTGTAAAAGGTTTCAGTTTGGTGTTTTAACATCTTAACACCTGGTTTTTTGCCAGAAAAAAGGCAAAAACCTATTCTCAATCTTGTTAACATCTAACTTTTTAACGTGTGGATCTGGCTTCTTCTTAGACAGGAAGTTGAATTTAGCAATCAGGTTAACTTTACATTTGGTTGACACTGAAGCGGCATAAGAAACTATCATGTTATTTTCTATCTTATGATTTTAATATACCTATACATTGGATTGTGGGGGAATATAGGGTACGATAATATAGGATTAGTTAAGGATAGGCGACGTACCTTCAACTCAAGTGGTAGTGCTCCTATAATCCCTACTCCATCCACCCGTGCTACACCCTGCTGTGTCCCAGTCGTGGGACACACACCAGGCAGATGTCTCTGATTGTTTAGCAAACTTGTCATACGTTATCGCTATCTCGAACCCCACTTTGCATCCATCTGTTAAGTTATCCTCACGTTCGCTGCAGCACATCGTATTTCAGCAGCCATCGTGATGACGACGCCGTCGGAAACATCTGAGATGGCTCGCGTGTTCGCCCATTCCTATCCGGGCATTTGTTTATCTCGTACAATTATCGGGAAACGATCTTCCTGTGTCGCTGTGAGCAGCGGGAAACGATCTTCCTGTGTCGCTGTGAGCAGCGGGAAACGATCTTCCTGTGTCGCTATGAGCAGCGGGAAACGATCTTCCTGTGTCGCTGTGAGCAGCGGGAAACGATCTTCCTGTGTCGCTGTGAGCAGCGGGAAACGATCTTCCTGTGTCGCTGTGAGCAGCGGGAAACGATCTTCCTGTGTCGCTGTGAGCAGCTGTGACGACTTCCTGTTCAACGTGCATCGTGGGACTTCATGTTGCGGTACCACCGCGGCGGAGCAGCTCTGTCGGGGGCCGTATTCACCACCGTGACACCGCCACCGGGGAGTGACGACGCCGACGCGGCGCGCCCCTCGCCCCCCCACATGTATACACACACACACCCCACTTAGGGCTGGAAAGGAAGGTCACCTGGCCGACGGGTTTTTATCCAGAAGCCCCTAATGGGATCAAGCTTCATGGTTTCCCGCGGCCGGGAAATTGCGTGGTCACGGCGGAGGCCGTTGTGCCACCGCGAGCGAAACCGCACACACACGGCACGGGGCGTGGGGACCGCGAGATGCCTGTGGTTATAGATGGAATTAAGAACTGAATGCCTGTTGTTATAGATGGAATTAGGAACTGAATGATAGGAGCATTCAGGCCTCTGCATAGACAGGGCGGCGCGGGGCAGAAGCATCTGAATGTCTTTTGTTCTAGAAAAGGTCACGGATCAGCATGTGAAAAAGGACGAAAATAACTCAGCCTCTGAATGGACAGGGCGGTACGGAGCGTGGGAACCACGGTACGCCTTTGTCATAAGTAATATTACAGATCTGAATATGAAGGAGCACGGGTGGGCAGGCGCCAGAGCAACGGAATGCCTTTAGGGTGTATAAAATACGGAGGCTTAGCGTAGCAAGGGACAGTCTTCTTCAAAAAGCATCGCGGTCCACGCAGGAGGGGAGTCAGCCATTCGAGACGTCCACGTGACGAACTTCAGCGCAGCCAGGCTCAACCCTCTATGGATCGCTTTTCTACAGCTTCCAGCGCAACAGAGTGGAAGTACGCGTGAGTAAGAGAGAGAGGTAAGTTTGGGCTATTTGATCGAGGGTAGAAAGCAGAGCGATAGGCAGAGGAAATACAGTCTAGGATCCCAAGGGGAATAGGCGGACATCCACGGACACACACAATTACGCGTAGCTTAACGGGTCGCTCGCGGTAAATAAAATAACTGGTAGGGGAATAAACTGTGTCGTGTGGTCCTTTGGAGGGTGAAGAGGAGGGTGGAGAGTGTTTTGTGTTCACGCACATACGCGGCTGTTTGCGGCGAATAAGGGAGTAGAGCGTGCTTGGTGTCCGTACCTGTACGAACGTTTACAGTATTGTTCAGCGCGCGCGTGCCTACACGACTATTTTCGGTGGTGTCCAGCGCTCGCGTACCTGCGCAATCGCCTACAGTAGCGCTTAACGCTCGCGTGCCTGTGTGACGGGGTGGCGTTCGCGCACCTGCACGATTGTCTAATAGCGAGGTAGCGAATTAAGCGCCTGGCGTGCGCGAATACGCAGCTGTGTAAACGGCCCGTTAAATCGGAGCAAAGTAATCGCGGCGTGTTTGTTTTTGCTTAAGCGCGTGGAGCGTGGGTGGGAGGGAATCCCACGGCGGCGCGCCGCACCTGTTTATTCCCGTGCGGGACGGAGTTTTTGCTGGCAAGCGCGCTCACCGCGGCTCGCCGCCTCCCAACCACGCAGCGCGCCACGAGCGTAAAGCGCCGCGCCCTACCCATCGGTTGAAACACGCTGACGCGGTCAGCAGCACAGGAGGGCGAGGCAGGGGAGGTCGCTAGCCCGAACCCCACAGAGCAACCGGGGGGTAGCGGTATGAATGGAACGGGGGAGTCCGGTGGGCAACGGCCCCGACAATTCAGTGATGGCGGGGGACGTTCGCCCCCCACACATGCAGTCTCACTGCAGCAGTTTCATTTGTTTTGTCAGTGGTTTCTTATTACGTCTCTAACTACGTGTGTTTTTCTTGAGACCTCGGTTTGTGAGGGCTTCAACAACTGCATAAATTGTCACCGAGTCTGATGCGTTTTCATAGTCTACAGATTAAGACTATGACTGCGGTCTTCGCTCAACGCGTTTGTCAACTATACTTTGTGGTATGGTCTGAAAAGGGAAAACATGTTAGAAGTGACATTTCAGATAATGACTATTCTGCACGGCACTTAGTGAATTGCAGGCGTGCTATGAACATAATCAAGCTAACCTCAGGGATACTGTACTGAATAATTTTTGCACAAGAGTGGTCATGCAAAACACCCTCACCCCCGCCCCCTTTTTTTCTCCCGACCCCTAACCTCACCTTACCAGACCTCTAATTAGCACAGTTGGCTACATACGGTGCGAAAGAAGTTCAACATACATATAAAATAACCCAATTAACCATAATCGGTCCCCATTAGGGGGAGAATAAATCAGCATCACTCATCAGAATCTTTATTTATCCTGGAGAAATCCGATAAGCTATTCATCTCTTTTTCATAGATGTCCAGTCGGGACGAGTGAGAAAGTTGCAACAACAAACAATACAAACAACTATAGAAGTACAAAGTCTAGGAAAGGTAAGCAAATCACGAAAAATAAATATGCGATTTTTATTTTGCCAGGTAAAGCCTACTTAGCTATTAGTCATTTTTCAGAAGCGACCTGCTCACAAACGATAGCAAAACGAAGTGGATTATCACGTGCAAATTTGTATCAGCCAAATACTCTTCAATACCCAGAGGGTACGGCCCATGGATCTGTGTTTATTTGCCCTCTGTCATGTTCGCGGTTGCGGTTTCAATAAACACATTACTAAAAAAAAATTGGTCATGCAAACGGCAATAACCCGTAACCAGAATCCGGCACATTAAACATTTCTTAAGCAAGGACATGGAAATAGATAGTTACTTATTTACAAGGATCCGGTGACTTTGCTTGAATCTTTTTTTTATTTTACTGGGTAAGTGGCTCGCAAGCAAAAGGTTGTGAGTTCAAATCCTGGTTGGGGGTTGACTCAGCCGATCATCCCTTTGTGGTCAAAAAATAAGTACCACTTTGTTGGTAAGGCAACACTAGTTTTCCGTTGGAGAGATTCACCCCGTCATAGGAATGTGGAATTGCCACCACTGGTCGAGGCTATAAATATATGATGAGCACCGCCTCATTGCTCATTTGAGCAGAACATCACTTTGACCTTCGACTTGAGTGTAAAATACCACTGTAGTGTCTGGCTATGTTGTTTCTATGTTGGATGGCAACAGCATGGGTCAATATTCAGCCGGCAGTGGGTAGAGAATGCGGGATGTGACAAAACCGTTGAACAAACTCTACGAGAATCATGCCCCGAGTTTCTTACGCCAGGCTGTTCTGGGTCACAGTAAGACTGCCAAAGTAGCGAGCCATACCAAAACAAGTCCCTGTAAACAGAGGCATAGACCTGCTGGCAATTTAACACGTAGGCTATCTCGAACAATATTGTTAATGATAAAGTTGTTTTGCTTAGACCGCGTAAATGTCAATTAGTAAGGTTTGTCACGTGGACCAAACGTGCCAATGAGTTACTTCAGCGTGTAATTATGGCAATCGCCTGATATGCTGTTGTTGTAATCACCAGCGAAATGTCGTTAACTCAAATTGTAAATGTTGTGGGTTTGGTCTCCAACACACCGGTGTGCTGAAGTAGTAACTAATTGGCACGCTTTGTTCACTTGACAAACCTTGAAAATTGGCTGTGTCGGGTGTAGGTGGGTTTACGACACTTTTACATATATTCGATGGAACCCAAAAAACAGTATCACAACTAAAGGCAATGACTCTCCCCGAACGCCTGCAATCAATAGCAGGATGTAAACATCAGGTCACGCTAATAGAAACAACTGCACTGAAATTTTCCGAGTAGATATCTACCTTGTTATGAACGACCGATTGAGAGGGAAGGGATATTGGACCCAATTAAATTTATAATTTGTTTCCACGTTTTTGCGGAATTCCAAACGTTAGCCGGAAATCCGGCAGGTTGTCCTGCACAAGTGATCTGGGCCCATCCCACCAGGACCGTGTCAGCCCCAGAGGGCAGAGGCCATGCTGATGAACACTGCTCTGGACTAAACCTGCACAGAGGCTACTCGCCGTCTGGCGAGCGCCGGTGTGGTGGCCACACTGGTGACGCAGATACAACCTCTCGTGGGAGGGCAGAACTGCCTGCGGTTGTTCAAAATTAAACCAGTTGCACCGCTGTGTCACGCATGTACCGTATGTATGTTGAACTTATTTCCCACCGTATGTAGCCTCCCGTGCTAATCGGAGGTGCGGGGAAAAGCGAGACGTGCCCCATAGCGAGACGTGCCCCATAGCGAGACGTGCCCCAATAGGGAGATGCGCGCCAGTGGCTACAGCGAGGATAATGGGAGCATGGGCACCCACTGCCAGGGCCCTGCAGAGGTGGTGGTGGGGGGAAGGGTTGGGCAAACAGGGACAATTTGTCCTGGGCGTCACAAATAAGGCGGCCCATTATAATGGGCCTTCTTATTTTGCCGCTAATTAATATAGCTGCCCAACGTGACCTTCTACCCACGGAGTCTCCAGCTCCGGTGCCTCCAGGGACCGATGGGTGACCTTGGCCGCACCAGCACGGAGCGGAGTTGTTTTGTTGGTGTCGGTTCTCACGCGACTCCCGCCTCTCCTCGCCAGGACGCCCGGCGAGGCACACGCCCAGGGATCCGGCCCGCGCGCAGCGTTGCTGCTGCTGCTGTTCTTCACCACTCGCCTGGTCTCGTGTCACCGCGCCCGCCTGACTTTCAACGCACTTTCTGCAAATGTGTCTTTTTTTAATTCGCAAACATTCTCGCAGTTAACAATAAAGGTTACGCACATTGCAAGCCCCGGTGTGTATGTTTCCTAGAACTCACATGTAGAGGTTGCACAATGATTGAGCTTCCTAAGTTGTGCCCTTGGCCGCCGCTTGTTTGTGGTTTATTTATTAGCCAGGCAAGCGCAATAACCCGATGCGCGTTTTGCTCCCCACAGCCCAGGTTGTTGTGGCCTAGCCGTGCCCTTGGCTCTGGGAATCTCGTGCAGAAAAAATTACAAAAGTGTTCAGATTGGCAATCGCTCTGGCGGAATTTTACAAAAGCAGGACAACGTCAAACCCCGCATTAATCTGGGCCAAAGAGTTTAGGGTTTCAATGGCAATTGAGATAAATATGTTCAGTATTATACGTGGGCATCTACGGGCAATATGATTTTTTACTAATTGATTTTGGGTTAAATTGTCGTGTAGTGTGTATAATATCAATGTCTTAACTATAACCCCCGACAAAGCCAATCAATTAGGTTGTCATGTCATGGGTCAAATATGCCAATTGATTTGGTTTATTAGTTAAGCTGGAGGAGGAGGAATGTTGAAAAGTCCAAGCAACATCGTGACGTTCGTCGACGTTTCGCTGGAGATTACATTCAGCATCGTCAGTTTTCAACAATTTGCTTGCTTTGCAACAATCCACAAATTAGCCGAATAACCAAATCCAATGGCACATTTTCTCCCATGTGACAACTTGATTGGATTGCTTTTTTCGGGTGGTGGAGGGATATACTAAAACCACTGAGATAATACCGACTCAACTATCACACGAACTCCGGTCATCCTCGCAGCAGCAGCTTGTGGATGGCCATCAAACAAAGACGGTCACTGCATCGCGCACTTTCAGATGCGCTCCTGCAGGCCGTCTGGAACGCTCTTCCTTCCGATATTAGGAAGCCACTGGAACGATGCACTATTAAAACTAGATTGAAAACTCATTCTTTTAGAACTGTTTTTAGTGTTTAGTTTTTTAGTGCGAAAGAAGTTCAACATACATATATACACTCTAACCCAAGAGAAACTAACCATGAATCAGTGTTGCTCAGATAACGTTAAGGCTCTCAAGTAAACACGTGCTGAAGGTGACTTAAGCTCACGAGGCGACACCAATGCAATCGGTGGAGGCGCAGTCACCAGCTGGTGCGTACGAAAGCACTGGACCGGCCCACTTCTGAACGAGGCCGAAATTCGCTGCGCAGCGATGACGGTGGACGGGAGTGCGAGCCGCAGGTGAGAGGGGCTAACTGCTGAGAGAGGACGGCGGAGTGAATGCGGCACCGCTGGCAGGAGCGAGAAAGTTCACAGCCAGCAGGGGACCTGACGACAGTGAGTGTCATTTTCAACGACAAATAAGAGGAGCGCCAACAGTGCAGGAGGCAGAAGAGGAGCGCGAATAAGACGAACATCTGTGGGAAAAGAGCGACATAACTCATTGGATTCCTTCACTCCAAATAAAAATTCTGATTTTGTGCCACGGAGCGGTAGACAAGTGGAGGGGGGCGGGAAGCAGGCACAGGAAGACGTCCACCGCTAGGAGCGACCACATCGGCTCTTGTCCAGGTGCTCAGATCGGTTGTTCAGAATCAGAATATTTACGTATACTTAAGGAATCTGATGAGCAATGAAACTCTTTTCCACTGATGTCCAGGATGTTGTTGTATCGCGGGGCCGTGACAGATGGCGACGGCTTAAGGAGACATTTTATCCAGCAGCGGATGAAACGTGGATGCTGCTGCTGATTGCGCTCCAGCTGCAGGACACAACCCGTTGTGAGGTTGGCTTGCTGAGCGACAGCCCACCTCCTGCTGCCGCTTTGCCCACTGCCCCCCACCCACCCACAGCACGCCGCCGTAGATTCGCCTCCTGCGCCCACGTCTCACGCGCTGCCAGCTCGCATATAAAACGGGATCCCCCATCTCGGGGCGGCACTGCTCATCGGGGACCCACGACACGGCAACGTCGTCGGTGAGATACACGAGACGCGGACACAGGTGCACGGCGGGGCTCGCACGGGGGTCGTGATAACACGGGGATCGTGTTGACACGAGGTTTTAATAATGTAGTGACATCGCGAATGTCACCGTGTAATGCCGGCCCGAGAGAGGCACGGCGTGCGTTCTAATGACATTGCGAACACCACATTGATGTGAGTGCAGTACCGGCCCTAGAGGGGCTGGGTGATTGCTGACAGTGCTGGATGGCGCCACGCTCTGCGTGCAGTGCCGACCCCTATAGCATAGGATGTGAGAGTGCCGGCCACGGGAATGGGGTTACTATAGGCCATGGCACTCTGGTTGACCGTAGATGACACTTGACCGGTTAAGTCTACACAGGGCCCCCAAGTGGGGGCTGGGGGTGGTCACGTGTCAGGGCCTAGATCCTGCTCGAGGATTCCAGAAGGTGGTCGTGGATAAGGGCAGAGGATATAAGCCGGGTCCACGAGAGGGACCGGCTGCTGTTGTTCATCCTGAAGAATCTACGTTCTACGTCCTACAGAGCCACCAACACATGAACCGGGACCCAAGCTGTGGTCCGGTCTGTTGTAGCTAGTTACTGTGTAATTAGTGCAGTTAGCCTGGTGGTCCACCACCATAGGTTGATATCTTGTTAAGGGGTAGTTACCCCTTGTGTTGGTATTAATAAATGTGTTGCCTCCAAAGAGTACGTTGGCGACTAAGTTTAACTCACTACAATAACAAGGGGGTCATAATAACACAGGGGCATAATAACACGGCGGTCATGATGGATATTGAACTTCTTTCGTACCGTACGTAGCCAACAGTGTTAATCGGAGGCGCAGGACACAGTAGTGATAATGTTTGGCAACATCACGGTGGCTAGGAGATGTTAACTATCTCGCCTGGTGTACAGCAGGTCGTGAGTTCGATCCAGACCCTGACGCCTCTATATTTGGAATTTGCGTGTCTCTCTCTCTCTCATCATCATCACGGTGGCTAGGAAATGTTAACTATCTCGCCTGGTGTACAGGAGGTCGTGAGTTCGATCCAGACGCTGACGCCTCTATATTTGGAGTTTGCGTGTCTCTCTCCCTATCTCTCATCATCATCACGGTGGCTAGGAGACGTTAACTATCTCGCCTGGTTTACAGGAGGTCGTGAGTTCGATCCAAATCCTGACGCTTGTATATTTGGAGTTTGCGTGTCTCTCTCTCTCTCTCATCATCATCACGGTGGCTAGGAGATGTTAACTATCTCGCCTGGTGTACAGGAGGTCGTGAGTTCGATTCAGACCGTGACGCTTGTATATTTGGAGTTTGCGTGTCTCTCTCTCTCTCATCATCATCACGGTGGCTAGGAGATGTTAACTATCTCGCCTGGTGTACAGGAGGTCGTGAGTTCCTTCCCAACCCTGACGCTTGTATATTTGGAGTTGGCATGTCTCTCTCTCTCTCTCATCATCATCACGGTGGCTAGGAGATGTTAACTATCTCGCCTGGTGTACAGCAGGTCGTGAGTTCGATTCAGACCCACTATCTCGCCTGGTGTACAGCAGGTGGTGAGTTCGATCCAGACCCTGACGCCTCTATATTTGGAGTTTGCGTGTGTCTCTCTCTCATCATCATCACGGTGGCTAGGAGATGTTCACTATCTCGCCTGGTGTACACGAGTTCGTGAGTTCGATCCAGACCCTGACGCCTCCATATTTGGATTTTGCGTGTCTCTCTCTCTCATCATCATCACGGTGGCTAGGAGATGTTAACTATCTCGCCTGGTATACAGGAGGTCGTGAGTTCGATCCAGACCCTGACGCCTCTATATTTGGAGTTTGCGTGTCTCTCTCTCTCATCATCATCACGGTGGCTAGGAGATGTTCACTATCTTGCCTGGTGTACAGGAGGTCGTGAGTTCGATCCAGATCCTGACGCCTCCATATTTGGAGTTTGCATGTCTCATCATCATCACGGTGGCTAGGAGATGTTAACTATCTCGCCTGTTATACAGGAGGTCGTGAGTTCGATCCAGACCCTGACGCGTCTATATTTGGAGTTTGCGTGTCTCTCTCCCTCTCTCTCATAATCATCACGGTGGCTAGGAGACGTTAACTATCTCGCCTGGTATACAGGAGGTCGTGAGTTTGATCCAAACCCTGACGCTTGTATATTTGGAGTTTGCGTGTCTCTCTCTCTCTCTGTCATCATCATCACGGTGGCTAGGAGATATTAACTATCTCGCCTGGTCTAAAGGGGGTCGTGAGTTCGATTCAGACCCTGACGCTTGTATATTTGGAGTTTGCGTGTCTCTCTCATCATCATCACGGTGGCTAGGAGATGTTAACTATCTCGCCTGGTGTACAGGAGGTCGTGAGTTCCATCCAAACCCTGACGCTTGTATATTTGGAGTTTGCGTCTCTCTCTCTCTCTCTCATCATCATCACGGTGGCTAGGAGACGTTTAACTATCTCGCCTGGTGTACAGGAGGTCGTGAGTTCGATACAAACCCTGACGCTTGTATATTTGGAGTTTGCGTGTCTCTCTCTCTCTCATCATCATCACGGTGGCTAGGAGATGTTAACTATCTCGCCTGGTGTACAGGAGGTCGTGAGTTCGATTCAGACCGTGACGCTTGTATATTTGGAGTTTGCGTGTCTCTCTCTCTCTCTCATCATCATCACGGTGGCTAGGAGATGTTAACTATCTCGCCTGGTGTACAGGAGGTCGTGAGTTCCTTCCAAACCCTGACGCTTGTATATTTGGAGTTTGCATGTCTGTCTCTCTCTCATCATCATCACGGTGGCTAGGAGATGTTAACTATCTCGCCTGGTGTACAGCAGGTCGTGAGTTCGATCCAGACCCACTATCTCGCCTGGTGTACAGCAGGTGGTGAGTTCGATCCAGACCCTGACGCCTCTATATTTGTAGTTTGCGTGTGTCTCTCTCTCATCATCATCACGGTGGCTAGGAGATGTTCACTATCTCGCCTGGTGTACACGAGTTCGTGAGTTCGATCCAGACCCTGACGCCTCCATATTTGGATTTTGCGCGTCTCTCTCTCTCATCATCATCACGGTGGCTAGGAGATGTTAACTATCTCGCCTGGTGTACAGGAGGTCGTGAGTTCGATACAGACCCTGACGCGTCTATATTTGGAGTTTGCGTGTCTCTCTCCCTCTCTCTCATCATCATCACGGTGGCTAGGAGACGTTAACTATCTCGCCTGGTATACAGGAGGTCGTGAGTTTGATCCAAACCCTGACGCTTGTATATTTGGAGTTTGCGTGTCTCTCTCTCTCTCTCTGTCATCATCATCACGGTGGCTAGGAGACGTTTAACTATCTCGCCTGGTGTACAGGAGGTCGTGAGTTCGATACAAACCCTGACGCTTGTATATTTGGAGTTTGCGTGTCTCTCTTTCTCTCTCATCATCATCACGGTGGCTAGGAGATGTTAACTATCTCGCCTAGTGTACAGCAGGTCGTGAGTTCTATCCAGACCCTAACGCCTCTATATTTGGAGTTTACGTGTCTCTCTCTCTCTCATCATCACGGTGGCTAGGAGATGTTAACTATCTCGCCTGGTATGCAGAGGTCGTGAGTACGATCCAGACCCTGACGCTTGTATATTTGGAGTTTGCGTGTCTCTCTCTCTCATCATCATCACGGTGGCTAGGAGATGTTAACTATCTCGCCTGGTGTACAGGAGGTCGTGAGTTCGATCCAAACCCTGACGCTTGTATATTTGGAGTTTGTGTCTCTCTCTCTCTCATCATCATCACGGTGGCTAGGAGACGTTTAACTATCTCGCCTGGTATACAGGAGGTCGTGAGTTCGATCCAAACCCTGACGCTTGTATATTTGGAGTTTGCGTGTCTCTCTCTCTCTCTGTCATCATCATCACGGTGGCTAGGAGATGTTAACTATCTCGCCTGGTGTACAGGAGGTCGTGAGTTCGACCCAAACCCTGACGCTTGTATATTTGGAGTTTGCGTGTCTCTCTCTCTCTCATCATCATCACGTGGCTAGGAGATGTTAACTATCTCGCCTGGTGTACAGCAGGTCGTGAGTTCGATCCAGACCCACTATCTCGCCTGGTGTACAGCAGGTCGTGAGTTCGATCCAGACCCTAACGCCTCTATATTTGGAGTTTGCGTTTCTCTCTCTCATCATCATCACGGTGGCTAGGAGATGTTAACTATCTCGCCTGGTGTACAGGAGGTCGTGAGTTCGATCCAGACCTTGACGCCTCTATATTTGGAGTTTGCGTGTCTCTCTCTCTCATCATCATCACGGTGGCTAGGAGATGTTAACTCTCTCTCCTGGTGTACACGAGGTCGTGAGTTCGATCCGGACCCTGACGCCTCTATATTTGGAGTTTGCGTGTCTCTCTCTCTCATCATCACGGTGGCTAGGAGATGTTAACTCTCTCTCCTGGTGTACAGGAGGTCGTGAGTTCGTTCCGGACCCTGACGCCTCTATATTTGGAGTTTGCATGTCTCTCTCTCTCTCTCATCATCATCACGGTGGCTAGGAAATGTTAACTATCTCGCCTGTTGTACAGGAGGTCGTGAGTTAGATCCAAACCCTGACGCTTGTATATTTGGAGTTTGCGTGTCTCCCTCTCTCTCTCTCTCATCATCATCACGGTGGCTAGGAGATGTTCACTATCTCGCCTGGTGTACAGGAGGTCGTGAGTTCGATCCAGACCCTGACGCTTGTATATTTGGAGTTTGCGTGTCTCTCTCTCATCATCATCACGGTGGCTAGGAGATGTTAACTATCTCGCCTGGTGTACAGGAGGTCGTGAGTTCGATCCAGACCCTGACGCCTCCATATTTGGAGTTTGCGTGTCTCTCTCTCTCTCAACATCATCACGGTGGCTAGGAGAAGTTAACTATCTCGCCTGGTGTACAGGAGCTCGTGAGTTCGATCCAGACCCTGACGCCTCTATATTTTGATTTTGCGTGTCTCTCTCTCTCTCTCATCATCATCACGGTGGCTAGGAGATGTTCACTATCTCGCCTGGTGTACAGGAGGTCGTGAGTTCGATCCAAACCCTGACGCCTATAAATTTGGAGTTTGCGTGTCTCTCTCTCATAATCATCATGGTGGCTAGGAGATGTTAACTATCTCGCCTGGTGTACAGGAGGTCGTGAGTTCGATCCAAACCCTGACGCCTCTATATTTGGAGTTTGCGTGTCTTTCTCCCCGTGGTTGCGTGGATTTTTCTCCGGGTTCTCTGGGTTTTTTTCCTCCACATTTACACGCGTTTCGAGCATTTGGCTGCGATACATTCCACACTATAAGTCACTCTGTTGGGCTATCATTTGTGGCCAGGTCGTTTCTGGAAAAGAGCTATATAGCTCAATGGACCTTACCTGGTAAAATAAAAATAGTTTATAGTTTTAATAATCAACAGTTTATTAAACCAAGGAGGTCAAAATGGTCTTCTTGAATGGGTATGTTGCGTGGTATTTGCTAACAGATGCTCCCTCCGATGGCGATGTGGTTGGCGTCCTGCACCCTGGCGCTGATGGTGGTGGCGACGCTCGGAGGCGGGAAGGCGGAGGAGCACTGCCGGTGCGGTTGCCCCGGAGTACCGGGCAGCTCAGGGCAGCCCGGCCTCCCGGGGCGCGATGGACAACATGGTGTCCACGGGCAGAACGGAGAGAAGGGAGCAGCAGGTTTATTATCATTCATATCATCGCATATTTACCCACATCGAGTCCGAAAACTAATTTTTAAGGAGAGTAAAACAACAATCGTTATTTTTCCAGGTAAAGCCCACTGAGCTCTATACCGTAGCTGTTTTCTTTCATAATCGACCTGGTCACAAATTATAGTTCAACTGCGTTGTTTATTGCGTGGGCGTTTATAGCAGCAGAGTTCTGCTATCACTGGAACTTTGGTCAACACCAAAACAAATTCGTGCGGATGTTTAGCTTTGGTAAGAATCCGGATAACCCGAAGGAAGGCCATCCAGAACTGGGGGAGAACATACAAACTGCAAACAAAAATCGGCCCTCTTATCTACAAGTGGATTCGTCCTTGCCTGCTGCATGAGTTAAATGTTTCTCTGCCTCCATTTCTCGGCTTTCCATCTCAAACTTGATTTGGAGCTTTCATGACTGCAGGAATTACTCTTTGGTTCTTTCGGTAAAGTCACGTAGAAAGAAAATGTAATTAAATAATAGCATTCGACGTTTCGATTGTAACACAAGCAATCATCATCAGGTACAAATGAAAAATAAAACAAACCTTGTAAACTTAGAAATACAATGCAATACAACACAGAGAGTCGGCTAACATAACAGTCAACACTCTACCTGGTTGATTACGTCCTTCCAAAGATTGCTAAATTTGAGAGAGAGACAAAACACAGACACGGAGACACACAGACAGACACATAAGCAGAGAGATATAACAGAGGCACACAGAGAGAGAGACACGCATAGATAGGCACACAGAGAAACAACGCCTCTGTGTCGAGGCCTTAAATAGAGAGAGAGGGGGCAGAGAGAGGGGGGGGGGTAGAGAAATTAGCATGTCAATTAGAGATTTTAAGCTTTCGTGACTGCAGGAAATAATAAAGCAACAACACGATGACACACGGAGAGAGAGAAAATACACTTAAACAATCTTAGCAAATTTTTGAAATGTAATGCAATGCAACACAGAGAGTCGGTCAACACAGAATCAACGCATAGCCTGGTTGATTACGTTCTTCCAAAGATTGCTAAATTAGAAGTTGTGTGACATTTGAGAGAGAGACAAGACACAGAGACACAAAGACAGACACACAAACAGTTTATTGGGTTGCCTTCTCTGCATTTCGGGAAACCGTGGGACCTTCCTCATAGGCACCCTTCGGATTAAACCCCGTTGTGCCAAGCAATCCCACGCCAGGACATTATGTGTGTGCGCTGCGTGTCTGTACTCAGTGTGGGGGCGGGGAGGGGGGTGCTCGCGGCGCTTGCAGAGTGGCATCGAGGCCGTGGCACCACAAAATCACCGACTGCATTGATATTCGTTGTGTAAATGCGTAACTATGTAAGTCAAGGATTTAACGTGTGTGTGTGTACACGTGTCGTGACGTTATTGCTATGCACACTTGTCACTCGACGCCCTGGAGATATGATCGATCCCAAGTGGTCACCGAGGTGAAATGTTGTAATCGCTGTGAAACAAATTGTCGAGCAATTCACAGTGAAATGCTGGAGTCGCCACACCCGTGATCCTGAACGTTCCTCAATAGGAAACGCATATCATAGGCGACGTTTTGGACAATGACCTTCATTCACCACAGCACATAGAGAGGCCAGAGAGGTGAAATGTCTGCTGGAATGTCGCCTGCAGTGATTAGATTGGGACTAAAAATCGGCCCAGTAATTTGTAAACACACCTGGCCCAAATTGCCGTGCTATCTCATTTGGCCCATTTGGGCTGGTTGTAAAATACAAATGAGCCGGTGAGGAAGAATCTTTGAGGCTGCCAAATATGGGACTTAATGCCAACTGAGAGCATTAAAAAAAGCAATGAAGGTCAAATGTTTACAAATATTTGTATCTATATTCTTTTTTTACTCTCATATTTGCAATTTCCCCACACAGACCGGCCCACCAGGCCTCGAAATGGACTGGCCCCACCGGGCAGTTGTCCAGAATGCCCTAAGTCCAGTCCGAGCATGGTCGCCTGTGATGTATATGAAATAATCTTGACTTCTTAAATATAACACAATCGTGTGTGAGTCATTATAATAATTGTCATCTCAACTCGTGTTTTTTTTATTGTTGTTTAACTACAGGACCCGTCGGCCCGATCGGTCTTCCTGGCGCCAAAGGAGAGCGCGGACCGCCGGCCGAAAAGGCATCGAAGGACGATGGCGTTGTCCTCGGCCTGAGGTCAGCCTTCACCATCGGCCTGGCCGCGTCCACCAACCCCACGAGCGGCGCACCCCTCAAGTTCACCAAGGTAGCGTACAACGACCAGGGCCACTACGACGTGTCCACCGGCAAGTTCATGTGCGTCGTCCCCGGGGTCTACTACTTTGACTTCCACTTGACGGGCGGCACTGGGGCGAGCCGCTTCTCCCTGCGGCACAACGGGAATGCCGTCCAGTTCAAGTCCGCCACTGGCACTGGTGCCTCGACCACGGGGACGGCGACAGCGACGGCGGCCACCATGTACTCATTGGCGGGCGGCTCCGTGCTGCGCCTACGGAAGGGAGACTCCGTGTGGATCCAGGCGGAGGCTGGGCACAGCAAGCTGGCGGCGGAGACTCAGGCCGACACCACCTTCTCCGGCTTCCTGCTGTACCCCGACCTGCCGAAATAATAATAATAATTCACAGTTCTATATTTGAGCACAATTGGTAGTGATGGGATTCGCGTTGGTTTGGTTCTGCTAGGGTTTGGATGGCAGTCGCGTTAGTTTAGACGACGATGAGTTCGGAGTGTGATTTACGCTGTCTGCCCGTCACTAAAACTACACTTTTGCCGCTGCCAGGAACTGATCCACCAGGGCGGCTCCGGGATAGTGGCTCGCAAATTGCACTTCTCAGCCCGTCATACCCTATTCATCCCTCAGTGGTCAATCAAAATGAGTACCGCTTTAGTAGGAAATTTAACAGTGGTTGTCCTATGCATAGAATCGCCCTCGCCACAGGAATGAGGAATTTGCACGACTTGCTCAGGGCTCCGCCTCAGTGCTCACTCTAACACGGAATGGCTTTAACTGTTTGTTTTTTTAGAATATACCAGAATTTGAACGAGGTGGTTGTGCAATGCGCCCGGTGGGTGTTGTGAGTGTCGGGGAAGCGAGGGAGAGGGGAGGAGCGACTCCTGTGGCCGGGCTTCATGGTTCGAGTGAGCGGAGGCGCCTGACGCGTGCAGAGCAGGGACTGCGTGCAGACATCTGCCGCTACGCCACGCGGTCTCGTGCCCGGACGAACCGATCTTCTCGATCATCATCGTCGTCCCCCTCGTGAGTGTCCACCACTCGACCCAGCCAGTCCACCCGTCTCTTATGGGAGTCACACAAACGCGTCTTCCGAAAGGGACCTTTGTTCAAAAGCAGTAGCAATGTTTACGACGTGCAATTGCCCCAGTGCAACGCACAAACCGTCTTCATCGTCATTGTCAGCAATGATGGACCCGATGCTGGGCGAAGGTCTCTCCAGACTGGTACCACCACCCACTACCTGCTGAGGTGTGTAAACATCGCTACTAGGAAGATGAAGGCGGCTGGGCGTGGTTCTGGCCACCCACCCCCACGTGTGCCGTGCCGGCCTTCATAGGTATTCACTAACAGCACTTTCCCAAAAAGTCAGTACAACGCGATACGAGACATTTTTGTCCTTGTCATGGACGAATATATTTTAATTGGTGATGTAAACAACACCTGGTACCTTGTACATTCACAAACCACTTTGGTTTTATTAAAACTCACAATATCATAGTCATCGTGTTCAAGCACGCCGGTCCCATACGACACACTAGGTACGTGGTTCCCGTACGTCACACCGGGCACGCGGGTCCTGTACATCACACGGGGCACGCGGGTCCCGTATGTCATATTGGGCACGTGGTCCCTGCACGTCTACTAGGCACGTGGGTCCTGTACGTCATACCGGGCACGTGGGTCCCCGTACATCACGCCGGACACGCGGGTCCCGTACATCACACTGGCCTTGGAGTCCACGGCGTCGCGATCCTTCGCTCGCTAACGCGCCCAATTCTATTATGTCCTTGCGCGTGATGGCAGCAGCACTATGTTCAGGAGCTGGATACCCATTGTCGAGATCTGCAACTCGCCACGACTAGAGAGCTTCAGCAGAGAGAGTTCGTCTAGTTTGCTGTTCCTCCTCGTCTTCTATTGAAGGAGCACAGACCATAGTGGTTTTTAATATGGTTTGTGTTGCATGGCCACAATCAC
Organism: Petromyzon marinus; assembly: GCF_048934315.1. Classification (NCBI taxonomy): domain Eukaryota; kingdom Metazoa; phylum Chordata; class Hyperoartia; order Petromyzontiformes; family Petromyzontidae; genus Petromyzon; species Petromyzon marinus. The sequence goes on along the minus strand of NC_133707.1, from coordinate 12,050,305 downwards.
ACTTCTGTAGTTCGTCTTTAATGTATCTTTATGCGTCTATATGTGTTGTTAAGTATCTGTTTCTATAGGTTTACTATACGGCCTATAGTTTGGGTTACACAGCCACAATGACACTACTGTGGCTTGTCTTTAATGCATCTCTATAGGTATTTATGTATCTCTGTTTATCTCTATGGGTCTCTATAGATTTACTATACGGTGCACAGTTTGAAATTGCATGGCTACAATCGCACTCCTGTGCCTTGTGTCATCAATTTCCCATTCATGGTGAAACGCGCATCTTATTTACATGGATGCACGCGTCTATATGTCGACACGAAGCTCCATGCCCGCCAGCATCATTCGTTAATGATGGTTTACGTGGACTCCGGCTAGGAAGTGACATCAAAGTTTTGCTGGGGTGTGTGGGTGTGAGTCTGGGTTGACTGTATGTGAGTCTGGGTTGGGTCTGAGTGGGTTGGGTGTGAGTCTGGGTGTGAGCCTGGACTGGAAGTGAGTCTGAGCTGGATGTGAGTCTGAGCTGGGTGTGAGTCTGGGCTGGGCATGAGTCTGGGTGTGAGTCTGGGTGTGAGTCAAGGCTGGGTGTGAGTCTCGGCGTGAGTCTGGGCATGAGTCTGCAAGTGAGTCTGAGCTGGGCGTGAGTCTGGGCGTGAGTTTGGGTGTGACTCTGACTGGCCATGCTAGTCCCTGGATCTCACGCGGGTGTTGAATTCTCTGTCATGCAGTCACCGTGAGGTGCTCGTCTTCACTTGTGTTCTTGAGCCAGTGGTTAAAATTCCACATTCCTATGGCAAGGATTAGTCTCTCAACACAATAAACCATGTTTGCACCCTCACAAGGTGGGACTAATTTTATCCACCCTACAAAGAAGAATCTGATGGTGATGATGGTGATTGCTCAGTCGAATCTCTCTGCGATTTAACTCGACCCCACAGTAAAATGCTCACTGGACTGTCCCCTTGATACATCCAATGGTGGATAAAGGCCTCCACACGCCGTGTCTCATTGTGAATTTATTTTGACCATACTTCTCCACGCTGGTCAATGCGGGTTTGGCGAAGAGCGGAGGCGGGAGTGCCGCTCCTGATACCTCTCACCGCCGACGTTAGCCGAGGTCGGGATTAGAACTTGGCTTACGGGCTTTGTTGTTTGAGCATAAGTGCGCCAACGGCCATGCCGCCGCTCCCTTGAGCCACTCAGCTGGGAACTCCGCGTGCCGCTGCACGCCTGCTAAGCCCGCTCGGCCCGCGCCGCTCACGATCTACTCGGTGCGGCAGTCCGCCCGGCGCGCAACTTGCGCAGATAGCTGCGCAGCTTGCACAGCCGGCAGTAGGCGACGGTGGCTGCCAGTGATCGTCCCCCTGCTGCTGCTGCTGCTGCTGATCCTGAGACGACACCGCTACCGCCGCCACCACCGGACTGCCCCTCTCCACCTCTCCGTGCTCCTCCATCACGCGGCAGCAGCCAGGGCCCCCAAACGCCGCCCTGCAGTGCCGGGTGAGCGCGCGAGTCATCAGCAGGGAAGCGCACGGGGACAGCGCCGCGTGCGTACTCCGCCAGTCGGCCCAGCAGGCGCCGCACCACGTCCGGGTGTCGCGCTGAAACATCGTAGCGCTCGAAGGGGTCGGCCGACAGGTTGAATAGCCACAGTGTCTGCGGCTCCACGACGCCCCCCCTGCCTCCGCCTACACCGCCTCCTCCGCCGCCGCTCCATGCCGGTGCGGCGCGCTCCAGGGCCCACCAGCTCCCGCGGAATGCCGGCCACGTCTGCGGTGGCACCCAGTCGCCATAGCCCGGGTCACCCGTCAGGATTTTCCAGTCTCCCTGGCGCAGTGCCGCCTGCCGCCCGAGATGGAGAGGGCCCCGGGTTTGTAAAGAAGTCACGTGAAGGGGGGGGGGGGGGGGTTATCAGAAGTAGCTCTGTGATATCCGCATCCGTGCACCGTTCACCTAACGTGAAGAGCAGTTGCCCTTCACTTCGAGAGATCAGACTGCCTGGTCACCTGACTGACGAACCGGCTGACCGCCTTATTAACCTACTTACTGACTAACCAGGTAATCACCTGACTAACTTACTGACGAACTAGCTAGTCACCTTCCTGACTTGCTGGCTAACCAGCTACCCCCCCTTACAAACTTAATTACTAACTAACCAGCTAACCACTTTACTAACCGACCGACTGATAATCTTACTATAAAACCATTGGCCACTTCGCCGACCAACATCCTGACCCACACACCCACTCACTCATCCACCCACCCACGCGCCCACTCACCTGTCCACCCACTGGCTCACCCCCATGCCCACATGCCCTTTCACTCGCTCACCCAGCCACCCACTAACCTGTCCGCCCACCCGCCTACCCACTCGCCCAACCCAGTGGGTGTCCCGCGGTCCCTCACCTGCACGCCCGTGTTCCAGAGGCCGTGTCCGGCGGCGCGCGACCCCCCACGGGCGCGGTTGTACAGGGGGTCGATGTTATGCAGGATCTCGGTGCGGGGGGACGGGGCCCCCTCGCTCAGGGCTCGCCACACGTCGTGCCCATCCAGCGCGGGGCTGGATGGGTCAGCAGTGGTTGCGTCTGCGCCCACCCCCGCGAGCGCGAGGAGCGTGGGGAACCAGTCGGAGACGTGGACGAGCGCGTGGCTGACGCGCCCCTTGAGCCGCAGCAGAGGGCTGTGCACAAAGCCCAGTGCCCGCACGCCGCCCTCCCAATACGTGCCCTGTGGAGGGCCGGGGGGAGAAGGGGGCACAGACAAAGAGCGACAACCACAATACACCGACCACCAACGCACACCGTGTAGCCTACACAGCCTGTGGGATGGGTGCTGTTGGTGAGTGGTACTGATTTGTTTGGACACATGTCCATCTGTGTGTCAGGGGAGTGGTGGTGCAGCGGTTAGCTCGCTTTGCTACGAACCTGGCAGCCCGAGTTTGATTCTCGCTCATGGCTAACACAGCGATGATTATGTGAACCGATCCTGGGACTCCCCCTAGGTCGACTCAGCCTCAAATGAGTACCTGGTGCGGTGTGTAAAATTTCCACTAGGGAGACAAAGGTGGTCGGGCGTGGTGCTGGCCACCCACAAACTCGTGTGCCATGCCGGCCTTCATAGGTGCTCGCTAACAGCACTTGCCCCAACAGTTTATTAATGCTATACGGGGGATCTTTGTCCTTGTGTGCGGTCGTCTAGTGGTTCGTGCGCTGTGTGATGCCACGGCCTTGGAGCAACTTTGCAAGCACCACAACTCCCCCCTGGCCCCCACACTTAGCGCAAACACGCAGCGCGCACACGTAGTGTCCTGGCGGGGGATGTCTGTCACAACGGGTTTTAATCCAAAGGGTCCCTAGGAGGAAAGTCCCACGGTTTCCCGGTGCCAGGAGACTGGCCGACCCTCGCAGGACAGGTCACATTGCGGGGCCCCTGAGTTGGCTTATAATTGTATGGGCGCGAAAAGGTTCACTGGGCCAGCCACAATGAGTCATGCATGACATTGTGGGGGGGCTGGGGTGGAATATTAAGCGAGCAGAGCAGACCATGAGGTCAGGGGATCGTAGCGCCATGACTTCCCCCAGCCCCAGACAGAATACACACTTGCAGGGTGTGTATTCGCCGGCCGGACGTACTTCCAGATTAACCAGGACGAGTAATAAATGAATGAGCATGGATGGATAGACAATGGGTCGCAGAAATAACCGTCCCAGTGCTCCATGTAAGGGAATAAAAACGAGCGATAATCACAGGTAGGCGCACGATTGGCCACCGAGATAACGTAACCTTGGATTTTTGAAGTCAAGGGAGATAAAAAGGGGAGCCTGGGACCGTTCAGATCAGATCTTGTCTTCAACCTCTTGGCCGCCAAGACCCACTCCCTGCCGCCCTGCCTTCTCGAGCCACTCGCAGCATCTGTGCGAAGCTAGCGAGTGCCACCACGAGGCAGTGATAGGTAAAGTTCTCGTTCGTCCTCCCTCCGACTCTCACAGCGTCCGTGTGATGCCGTGAGTACAGCTGCGAGGTACGTGATAGGGTGTCTGAATATCTGGGGACTTGGGCACCAGTAGTTTAGGCTCTGCTCACAGAATATTCCCTCCGGGCAGTGCGGGGTTTGCGCCAACAATAAAAGTTAGTACAGAGCATAGGCGTGGTGTCTGTGATTCCTGTGTGGAGCGACTGCATGGGCGAACGCGCGGCAAGAGTGAGGGAGCGTTGAGGGAATCGCTCGCAGGTGTGACAGCGAGCGTGCCGCTGTGTGCTGTGTTAGCGATAGCTGCGGTGTGCACGGGTGTATGGGTTAACTCCGCGCGGCGGTGAGCCAGCAGTACAGCTATGTCCCTCAGAGAGGGCACTAGCGCGGGGGGCCCAATCACTCGGTCGGCAGGGGCCCAGTGGGAGCCGATCGCTGCGGTGGAGGGAGCGGAATGGGTGAACATCGCGCCCCATCTGCCTAGCGAGGGCGGTGGGGTGGACGTCGGGCCCCACAGCTACGCCAAGACCCCAGCGATCCAAGTTCAATTCCCGCTCATGGCTAACACCAGATACGATTATCTGAACTGGTCCTGGGCATTCCCTCGGTCGACTGAGTATCTGGTGCGGTGTGTAAAAATCGCTGCTAAGGATGCAAAGGCTGCCGGGCGTAGTGCTGGCCACCCACCTATTCATGTGCCGTGTCGCCCTTCATAGGGTCTCGCTAACAGCACTTGTGGGAGTGATCTTTGTGTGTGTAAGTATATGGCAGGTGCTATGGCACCTGGGTCTGTCCTGAAACCTCCTGTCAGCGAGCCTTCGACATTTCACGTGGCCACAAAGTGCACTTGACCTGGCACAGGCGCCATTAACTGATGCAACGTCACTTCGTGGCGAATGGCAGGTGTGTGCATTGGTGCATTGGCACGGCCCCCCCCCCAACCCACAGCCCAGGGCAGCCGTCGCTGGAGCTCACCTTTCGTCCTCGCAGTGGCCAGTTGCTGCCCCCGGAGAGCGGCTGTCCGCCATTGTCGCTCGAGTAGACAAGCACCGAGTTGTTGTAGAGGCCGCGGCGGTGCAGCGCCTCCGTGATGTTGTGCACTGCCTCATCCAGGCACGACAGCATCCCTGCGTAGCGGCGCCGCGCCTGGTTCGCGATCCGCCGGTAGCGCTCGGTGTAGCGCGGCGGCACCTGGGCGAGTAGACACACGCAGACGGACGAACCGACGCACGCACGCACCATGCACGCGTGACAATGAGAATGATGCCCGACCGCACACGTGCGATGTTTCGCTGCGCATGCTGGAAGCTGCTGTTTTTTGGAGAAGCACGGTGGAGTGAAAACTTTGTACCATCACACAGTGCAACCTGAAAATAAACACGCGCACACACATCGGAAGGAAGGTGAGGACCACGAGACACTCGGTGGGGGTGGGTGGGTGAATGGGCGAGTGGGTGGTTGGATTGGTGGGAGAATGGGCGAGTGGGTGGGTGAATGGGTGAGTGGGTGGGTGAATGGGCGAGCGGGTGGGTGAATGGGCGAGCGGGTGGGCGAGCGGGCGGATGGGCAGGCGGGTCGGCGGGCAAGCGGGCGGGCGGGCGGGCGAGCTGGCGAGCAGGCGGGCGGACAGGGCGAGTCACCTGCAGGGGCGTGTGCACGGCCTGGAAGGCCACGTAGAGGAAGAGCGGCCCGCGCGCCGCGTCGTGCTCCTCCACGAGGCGCACGGCCCTCGCCGCGTACATCTCGGTCGAGTAGCGGCCCCCGTGTGCACGCGCCACGCGCTCGCCCGTGCGCAGGTCCAGGCCACACGCCGCGGGCCCATCGCACGCCTCATGTGTAAAGTGGTCGCCGCTGCCCGCCAGCGAGCCAAGGAAGGAGTCAAAGCCGCGGCGCGTCGGCAGGCACTCGGGCCGGCAGAAGCCCAGGTGCCACTTTCCCACCATGTGCGTGGCATAGCCCGCGTCGCGCAGCCGCTCTGGCAGCGTGGGCAGGTGCAGCGGCAGGCAGCTGGGCTGGCGCGGCCGGATGATGGAGTGCTGCAGCCCCGTGTGGATCTGGTACCTGGGGGAAGGTGGGCAAGCGAGGGAGCGATCGGTTCTGCGTGTGGTGATGACCGCTGCCACCATGGTCAGTTTTACACCGGCAGCAGTGTTCACTACCCGGGCCAAGGACAAAAGTTTTGTTTTCTTTACGTGTGTAAGGGACCTGCGAGCCACCCTCATGCACACGCACCACGCAGACATGAAATCTCCGCACTCAGCATAACACGCACCAATCACACGCACAGGAATACACTAGACGGGGGTCAAGGGTTAAAGGGCACTGACGTCACCCAGACCAGGCGAGGATGTGTATTGGGAACGAGGGGCTGTGAGAAGCGTGTTCGAGGTTGGTTTTGGAACGAGTGTTGCTGTGGGTTGAAGAATGAAGAAGTGCTTAACCAGTCTCCGACTCCTCTTCATCTGATGGCAGCGGTGGGATGTCTCGCCTCGACCGACGCAAGATCCCAAGGGGGGAGACACAGCCAGAAAACGCTCTAGGTGCCCGGGACGAGATTTGCTCCAAAACGAAACCGATGAGTCGGGATTTGACTCCCGGCTCATCGACGAGATCCGTGGCAGCTGCTCGTCCCGTGTGGGCACCTTCCTCCACCAACCCAGCCATGCAGACCCAGCGCCGCTGCCACCGCAGATCATCCTCTAGGGATCAGAGGATGGATTTGCTGCTGGAGGCAGTCACCGCGCTGCTTAGCCGGCTGGGTCCTGAGGTCGAACGAGCGGGGGGAACTTCAGCCGCACCACCTCCCCAGCGAGGAGACGGGGGCCACGGTCAGACTTCCCGACCAGGCACTCTGAAGCATCTCTCAGGGGATGGAGCAGCATCAGCGATACCGCCGACCGTGCGTCCCGCGCAGGACCTGGGAGAAAACTTTGGTCTGTTCTCCCAATATCCTCCGACAGCAGCAGCAACTGGGGGCGAGATTCAGCCCGAAACTCAGCCGAGGCAGCCCGCGGAGGGAGGACCAGGATGGAGCCGCCAGCTGGGCGCAATACAGAGGTTCGCGTCCCGATCGGGAAAATGGCGCGCTTTCATCCGCCGATTGGAGATGGCCGCCCGGCAAATGAGGTGGATGGAGGATCAAGCCCTGACAACGCTGCCCACTGTGTGGACGACCCCGCACTGGCAGTGTTCGACTGGATTCCGCCTGCAAAAAGAGGATCCCTGCAGGGCGTCTACAAGGAGATGGCGGAGGTGTTCGACCCCCTGTCTGGGGTGCCAGAAGTTTAAAAACCGCCAGTGTGAAGCATCCAAATCGCTCCTGGTCTTCAGGACGGAATTGTTGACGCTGACAGAAGCCGCATTCCTGTGGCTCAACAAGCCGGGCCTGGACTCGCTGGTGGCGGAGCAGCTCCTAGCCATGGCACAGAAGGCGTGAGTGTTGCTGCCGGTGGTGGAGGAGGAAGTCTGCACCTCGCTATGGGTTGCACAACATCTCTGTGCTTACGAAGAGATTGTGGGACTCGCGTGAAGTGTGGCACACGTCGCATGGGATCGCGGTGATGTCGAGGGGCTGCTACAGCCCCCAAACAGACACGCGCCGCCGGCGGAGGAGGATGAGGGAGAGACGGTGGCAGCCCTGCGGCAGTACCCGAGGATCCTGCGGGAAGCAGAGCGCCAACCCCGGCGCTGGGCACCTCGCGAGGCAGGACAGCATCCTCGGGTCACCGACAAAGTCATCTGCCATCGCCTGCAGATGCTGCAGCAGGACGAGTGCACCGGGGACGACCAGCCGGGATCGTCAGCCTCGGTCCGTGGCCATTCTGACTCAGGCGAGTGCTGACGCCTCGGACACTCGGCCGGAACCATCCACCGCAGGTTCACCCCATCACGCATCTCATTCCTCGGGGGCGGCAGCTAGGATTCCCGCTGATGGTCCGGGCCCGTGGCCAGACACGGTTAATAAGTGGTATCGGTTGGCCAGAAGGGTGGTGGCGATCACGGCTGGGACGTCCGTGTTGGTAGGCTTGGTGGCAGGGGTTAGAGTCCGTGTGTTGGTTGACACGGGTGCGTCAACCAGCGTCATATCCCTGCGTGTCTTTGACTTGTTACCGGAGGGACAACGTCGTCTCGCGCCAGTGCAGGCCAGGTACATAGCCGCAAATGGGGGAAGTACGGGGATAGTGGGCCAAGTGGTAGTGCCGGTCCGCATCGGGGAGCTGGAGGTACGTGCTCCGGTACTGGTCTCCAGTGTGCTCACGGTTCCCTGCTTGCTGGGCACGGACCTGTTGAGTCACATGCCCCTTCGCATTCTGACGGCCGAAGGCTGCATTGAAACCCCATCGGGGGTCGCTTGTATTTCTTGCGTCCAGACGGAGAACCGAAGCAGCTTCCGCGAGTTCAGGCGCTGGTTGGGACTACTGCCTCGGTCCCGGCTGGAGCACAGGCCTTGGTGCCACTGTGATATCGCACCCCGTTCGTCACTTCTCGGTCAGATGCACCGCTCATTGTCTCCACATTACCGTTGGTGGTGGGTCGCCACTGTTCCTGCAGGTCCTTAACATGGCTGACACACCCATTCCAATTCAGGAAGGGACATTGCAAATTTCAGTCACATGCATTCGAACCCTGAGGCGCACACCGTCAACAATGTGCAATTGGACAGCCCGTCTGTCGTCGCAGAGGACATGTCATGGATAGTTGCACTCCTGGCACAGAACAGCGATGTGGCGACAAGGGAATCAGGGGAGCTCAGGACTTTGTTGAGTGACTTTGCAGACATGTTCAGTCAGGGTCCCTACGATGTTGGTTGCACAACGCTGATGGAGCACCACATTGATACGGGTGATGCACCACCCATTTGGCAGAACGCCTATAGGATGGGTCCTAGTGAGAAGGAGCATGTGCGGCAGGCAGTGCAGGAGATGATGGAGTCTGACATCATATCGCCATCTACGTGTCCGTGGGGGGCGCCCGTTGTATTGGTTAAGAAATCGGATGGATCTTTGCGTTTTTGCGTAGACTTCAGGCAGCTGAACAAAGTTACCTTGGCGGACGCCTACCTGCTCGCGCATAGATGACTCATTGGATGCACTCGCAGGAGCAAACATTTTTTCCACACTAGACCTTTTGGCGGGATTCTGGCAGTTACTACTAGACGCCGAATCCAGACCGAAAACGGCTTTCAGAACGCCTCAAGGTCTTTTTCATTTCAACTGTTTGCCGATGGGTTTACAGACGGCTCCCGTCACTTTACAGCGATTGATGGAGCTGGTACTTGCGGAATTGCAGTGGGAGTCGTGCCTCATCTATCTCAATGATGTGATCGTGTTCGCTCGCAGATTCGAGGAGCACTTAACCCGGTTGCGACAGGTGTTTTCGAAAATTCGTGACGCGAAGCTCAAGTTAAAACCCTCCAAGTGCCATCTGGTTTGCTCCCCCGTAAAATACTTGGGTCATGTCGTTAATGCGTCGGGGGTCACGACAGATCCCAACAAAACGGCGTGCATCCATGATTGGTCAACACCCAGATTCGTGGGGTTTGTATCCTATTACTGCTGTTTTGTCAAAAACTTTGCTACCATCGCTAAGCCCTTGCATGCGCTCACGGCCAAGGGACAGTCGTTTCGTTGGGGCCAGGCAGAGACCGACGCGTTCTTGACACTGTGCCTGCGGTTGACAGAAGCACCGCCCCTAGCCTACCCCGATTTTTCGATTCCCTTCCTGCTGGACACGGATGCGAGCGACGTGGGCATCAGGGCCGTTCTCTCCCAGATTCAGGAGGGGAGAGAGGTTGTCATTGCCTACGGAAGTCGCGTCTTGTCGCAGGCCAAGCAGCGGTATTGCATCACATGCCGTGAGCTGCTTGTTATTGTCTACTTTTGATTTAAAGCTTTCGTGACTGCAGTAATTCATATTCTTAGTTTTTTCGGTAAAGTCACGTTGAAGAGAAACAACAAAATAATAAAATATATATAAAACAATAAAAAAAATTCTCACGACGTTTCGACCATAACTCAAACGGTCATCTTCAGGTGTGTTGGTTTGCATAAATGTATTTTTAAACGGCGCATTTATTTATTTATAAAAAACGTTAGCGCCACGCGCAGCGATTTGGCAGTTTACCCAGGACTAGTCCATCTATATTTTGAAAAGAGGAGGGGGGAGACGAAATTTTTTATAATGTATGCTGTCTGAAAGCCACTGTAAGCGTGAACAATCAATTAAGAACTGAAATGGTTTATCAAATCTTTCCAATGATTGCTAAGATAGAATCCATCTTCTCGGTTGAAATTGTCTCTGTGCTTGTATATGTGGATAGCCTCATGAACGAATCTCTCATGGAAGCCAGATGGCTTACAAAGAACCTCTGTCTTGGAAAAGTCAATGGCATGTGAGCCTACTGAATTAGAACAATGATCTGCTATGGCCGAGGTGTTGGTCCTACCGTGTTTAAGGTCTGCTTTGTGTTCACGAATGCAGTTCGAGACATGGCGTTTGGTTTCTCCAATTTAACTACTACCACAGAGGCAACTTAGTTTGTAGACACCAGGGTATTGTATATCCGGAATCACATCTTTTACAGACGGAACCAGATCACGGATTTTATGTAATGTGTTGAAACGGACCTGGATCTTGTGTTTATTCAAGATTTTGGAGATCTTTTTTGTGATCCCAGCAATGTAGGGTAAAGTGATGGTTTTGAAAGGCTCCTCAAGAGGGTTCTTCTTCATGGTTTGAGTGATAGCTTTGCGGATTGTATAGTCGGAGTAACCATTAGCCCTAAGAGCTTGGTGTACGTGCTTGAGTTCACTGCTTATGTGTTCCTGGTCGGATATGCATTGGGCTCTATGATACAGAGTCTTGATGAGAGAATTCTTCTGTGATGGATGGTGGTGGGAATCCGGTTTCAGATAAGCATCCGTATGGGTAGCTTTCCTGTAGACAGAGTGGCTCATTGAACCATCAGGTCTCTTTTTAATTAGGACATCCAAAAAAGGTATCTTGCCATCTATTTCGACTTCCATTGTAAATCTGATGGCTGGGTGTATGGAATTGATGTGGTCGAAGAATTGGTCTAGAGCAGGCCGGCCATGTGGCCAGATGACAAAAGTGTCATCCATGTACCTCTTCCATAAGGTTGGGCGCAGAGTGGCAGTCTGGATGGCGTCAGTCTCAAATTTCTCCATGAAAATGTTAGCTATAACTGGAGAAAGAGGGGAGCCCATTGGGGTGCCCTCAGTTTGTTTGTAGAAAGTTCCATTCCAAGTGAAGTATGTATTGGTTAAACAGTGTCTCACCAGGGGGGGTACCTCAGTGTTTAGTCCTTGATGAACCAAGTCTTCAATGATTGCAATGGTGTCAGGTACAGGAACCTTGGTGAATAAGGAAACTACATCAAAACTGACAAGCAGGTCGTCTGGGGACAGGGAAATACCCTTGATTGTCGATACCAGGTGAGTAGAATTTTATACCGCAGAGGTGGTCTTTCCAGTGAAAGGACGCAGGATTTCAGACAAAAAACAGTTTTCGTTGAAACCTTCTGCTGCCAGGCCACCAAGATTATACGGCTTACCAAAAACACATAAAGTAGATACACCTCTTCGTCCCATAGTCTCTACTATCAGCTCCCCCACCTACAAACTAGCTCGTTTTTTGTGGCAGCAAGAGGCTCCCAAAAAAAGCATAGGTACCAGGTAAGGCCCACTGAGCTATATAGACCTCTTTTTCAGAAGCGACCCACTCACAATGATAGCTCTACCAAGTGGCTTATCATGAGCAAATTGATAGCAGCCAATTACTCTAAACGCACTGTGATTATAAATGTGGAGAGAAAAACCAGAGGACATAAAGAAAAATCTACACGACCACGGGAAGAACATTAAAACTCCAAAAGTGCACGTGTCAGGTTCGGGATTGAACTCACAACCTCCTGTATACCAGGCAAAGTAGTTAAGATCTCGGGAATAACGAGGATAAGTGAAAGGGAACCAAGCTGTAGATGAGCGGCAAGGGTATTCCAGAAACATGGAGCAGTGACGCGGAAATACGTTCTATCAAACAACGTTGCAGCAAATTTACATTTTTAGTAGGAATAAAGACGCACTTCTTAGGCGAGTTGAGGAACTTAGTGGTCCTTTAGGAAATCGGCGAATTTGTTTGAGGGACCTTCAGGATGAAAGCAACCCAATGATGGTCTCTGCAGATTTGTTTTTTGGACCCAGCTCAAATGGGCCAATGAGATCACACGACAAAATCTCGCTAACACTACGCACCACGTTACAAATCTAGAAACTAGTATACAGTTCGTCGTACAACTCATTTAAAAATAAATTAATACATTGCAGTCCATAGCCCGAATTTGGGCCGGTGTGTCCCATTATATCACTGCATGTGGGCAGGATTAACTACACTGAGTTGAGGTGGAATACGGCGTTTGTTTCTGTAAAATAATCTAATTTTGGTGCTATCTTGTTTACCATGTGGACAGTTTTGAGTCCGGGATAATGACTAGATATATAAAGTTCTCAACCTACTCAATGTGGAAGTCCAGAGCCACTGTGCATAGGTGGCTAAACAGCTTCGGAGCAGCCAGAGAATAACACAACGTTGGCCTATTAGTGTTGAGGAGCAGATTTAGGTCATTAAGTTGTCGTAACTCAATGGAATTTACGGAGGCCATCAGGGCTGTGTCATCAACAAAATATTAATGTCAGTGTGCAGATTGGAGATGCCTAGATTGTTGATCTACAGAGAAAACACAGTGCCCCATAGACTTACACAGCGACCCATAGGCACACATAGACCCATAGACTCACATAGAGACCTATAGCCTCACACAGAGACCCACAGACTCACACAGTGAACCACAGCCTGACACACAGACCCAAAGACTTATACATAGACCCACAGACAAACTCAGAAACCCATAGACTCACACAGAGACCCACAGATTCACAGATACCCATAGACTCAGTATGGACACACTCGGCATATTTCAATGTTGTTGTTGTTGTTTTCCTCGCACTTTCTGTTTATAGGTGGCGTTGTGTCGCCCCTTTGGAAGGGCTTAGCCAGAGATCAATCGCTTTAATTTTTGGTCCGCGTTTTGGGAAACTGAGAAAATGGGAGACGTCTTCGGGCGTTGCTTGGCACAAAGGGCAGCAGCAGTTTGGGGCGTTTGGGTCGAATGGATTTTGGTAATCGGCTAGCATGGAGCAGTAACTTGAACGGAGTTGAGCCATTTTTTTGCGAGTTGCCCGGGTCAGGGATTTTTCGTCGTCTACTATGGGTGGGGGCCAACCCTCTAGCACGACATTTGGGGCTTGTAGGCGTTCAGGCAGTGCATGGTGGCAGCGGTGTGCAAGTGGTTCAAAATTGATTTGGTGGTGCTATTTGGTGGAAGAGCGTTTAAAGTCGATTGCACGTTGGCAGAGCTGAAGGAAAGCAAGGTGGATTTCATTTTCCTAGCAGGTGCAGGGGAAAGAACCAATGAGTATAGGTGCAGGGGTTTTGAGTCATTTTGTGCAAGGATGCGTTGTCGAGTGGTATGAAGCCAGATATTGATCAGTGAGGAGCTTTTAGTAATCTTGAATCAGAAGAACTTTGGTCTCTTGGTGGAGATGGTCAATGGGCGCCATCTCGATGCGATGCTGAGCTGTCGATTCTTCATGACAGATTCACTTGCTTTTGATCGTCATATACCCTTGTCAGTTTCCATATTTGTAAAATGATGACCCTGTATTCAATATTTGTGCAAGCTAATTTAGCAATTGTGATTTAAAGCTTTCGTGACTGCAGGAATTCATCTTCTTGGTTCTTTCGGTAAAATCACGTAGAATGGAAATAAAATAATAAAAATAAAACACAATAAAATAAAATTCTCACGACGTTTCGGCCACAACACTAGTAGCCTTCCTCAGGTGAAGAAACAGAACTGTCGAGAAGACAACGCTTCAGTGAACACTGCCAAGCTTGGCAGCATCTTTTAAGCTGGGTGGGAGGAGCAAAGCGCCTTGACGAAGGAGTTTACATATCAGCAGAAGAATTTAGCATTGAAGTAGCTGTGTTAATGTGTTGGATTACCAGGATGTTAAAGTCAGAAATTAGCATGTAACTTGGAGATTAGCATAATGTTAGTGTGAGGGATTAGCATGTAACTATGTCGGAAAAAGGGGCGGTTTCTTTTTTCTTTTCAACGTTAGCACCACGGAAAGCGACGAGCTTTGTTCAGACGGACGAGTCCATCTATGCTCGGAACGGAGGAGGGAGGAGAGAGAGAAACAGCCACGATGCGCTGCTCTGTCCTGTGTTGCGTTACAACTATGCTATAAACTAGACTACTATACATTACAATATTATACCTTCCAATCTAAACCACATTGTATAATATCGTATACACAGCCCAATGTAAGCTCTAACATTATGCATTATACTACTATGCCTCCAACTAAACTTTTTTTCTAAATTACACGACTATACACCGTAATACACATTGCCATAGACAAACCCCACCCTTGAATTATATAACGCGTTACTATACACTACCCTATACTTTAGACTATAAAATATTAGACTTGTAATATTACACTGTATTATTCTACCAACCCAAGTGTATACCACACTGCTGTATATTCACTATACAATTACAAGAAGATGAATTACAATACTATATATTGCCTTGTGAATTATGTTAAACATTACACTGTTATACTATTTATTATTATACAACATGCCATAAACCATACCATTGACTGTCGTGTGAAAGGTATTAAGAGGCAGTGACAGCGAATGGATTGCGGTCTGAAAGTCACCGTAAAATACAATCAATCAAGAACTTAAATGGTTTATAACGTCTTTCCAATGGTTACTAAGCCAGAATCCATCTTTTCGGTTGAAATTGTCTCGTGTTTGTATATGTGGATGGCCTCATGAACGAATCTCTCATGGTAGCCGGATGGCTTGCAGAGAACATCCGTCTTGGAGAAGTCAATGTCATGTGAGCCCACTGAATTATAACAGTGATCTGCCATGGCTGAGGTGTTCGTCCTACCGTGTTTCAAGTCTGCTTTATGTTCACGGATGCGGTCCGAGATATGTCGTTTGGCTTCTCCAATGTAGCTGCTACCACAGAGGCAACTTAGTTTGTAGACGCCCGGGTACTGTATGTCTGGAACCACATCTTTTACCGACGGAACCAGATCACGGATTTTATGTACTGTGTTGAATCGGACCTGGATCTTGTGTTTATTCAGGATTTTGGAGATCTTTTTTGTGACCCCCGCAATCTAGGGTAAGGTGATGGTTTTGAATGGCTCCTCAAGAGGATCCTTCTTCATGGTTGGAGTGATAGCTTTGTGGATTGCGTAGTCGGAGTAACCATTAGCCTTGAGAGCTTGGTGTACGTGCTTGAGTTCACTGGCAATGTGTTCCTGGTCGGAGATGCATTGGGCTCTATGGTATAGAGTCTTGATGAGGGAATTCTTCCAGGATGGATAGTGGTGGGAATCCGGTTTTAAGTAAGCATTCGTATGGGTAGCTTTCCTGTAGACAGAGTGTTAGAGCTTACATTGGGCTGTGTATACGATATTATACAATGTAGTTTAGATTGGAAGGTATAATATTGTATATGTGTAGTAGTCTAGTTTATAGCATAGTTGTAACGCAACACAGGACAGAGCAGCGCATTGTGGCTGTTTCTCTCTCTCCCCCCTCCTCTGTTCCGAGCATAGATGGACTCATCCGTCTGAACAAAGCTCGTTGCTTTCCGTGGTGCTAACGTTGAAAAGAAAAAAGAAACCGCCATTTTTTCCGACATAGTTACATGCTAATTCCTCACACTAATATTATGCTAATCTCCCAGTTACATACTAATTTCTGACTTTAACATCCTGCTAATCCAACACATTAACACAGCTACTTCAATGCTAAATTCTTCTGTTGATATGTAAACTCCTTCGTCAAGGCGCTCTGCTCCTCCCACCCAGCTTAAAAGACGCTGCCAAGCTTGGCAGTGTTCACTGAAGCGCTGTCTTCCCGACAGTTCTGTTTCTTCACCTGAGGAAGGCTACTTGTGTTGTGGCCGAAACGTCGTGGGAATTTTATTTTATTGTTTTATTTTTATTATTATATTTCCATTCTACGTGACTTCACCAAAATAACCAAAAAGATTAGCAATTGTGCTCAAAGTAATCTGCGCGAGCTAACGCGTGCGACAGGGAATTTATAACAAGAAATAACTATTGATTACTCTTTGTTTTTTCGGTAAAGTCACGTATAAATAAAAAAAAATAACAATAGCGTACGACGTTTCGGTTGCAACACAAGCAGCCATCATCAGGTACAGAAGACCTAAATTTCCGAGAGAGAGGAAACACATAACCCCAGATGTATATACAGACACCCAAGTAGGGGGGAACAAACACAGATACAACAGGGTACAACAGAGAGAGAAGCATACCAAACAATCAGGGTTTAGCAAAATTTGGAAACCATATAAAGCAACACAGACGGTCGGTCAAAACACAATTAACGCATAGTCTGGTTGATTACGCTATTTCAAAGATTGTTAAATTGCAAGTTAAGTATGACATTTAAAATACAGACCGCGCACACACACATAGACATCCAAGTAGAGTGAACCAGCACAGACACGCACACAGTGAAGTCGCCTTAAATAGGCAGAGAAGGTGAGGCTGAGAGACAATGGGACAAATTAGCATGAGGTATGCATGGAGCAAAGGGGGCGCGGCAGCACAAACTCGGAAACACCAAGGCCCAAACACAGGCAGAGACAGCACAGAGACACAAATCCAAGCCAAGACACAAAGGCAGATGCACAAGCAGAGACAACACAAAGACACAGACCTCATACCTCCCCGTAGAGGTGGTTCAGACTTGATTCGAAGCTTTCGTGACAGCAAGAATTACTCTTTGTTTTTTTCGGTAAAGTCACGTATAGATAAAAATTAATAAAATAACAATAGCGTACGACGTTTCGTCGTACAGTCATCAACCAGACTATGCGTTAATTGTGTTTTGACCGACCGTCTGTATTGCTTTATATGGTTTCCAAATTTTGATAAACCCTGATTGTTTGGTATGCTTCTCTCTCTCTGTTGTACCCTGTTGTATCTGTGTTAGTTCCCCCCTACTTGGGTGTCTGTATATACATCTGGGGTTATGTGTTTCCTCTCTCTCGTAAATTTAGCTCTTCTGTACCTGATGATGGCTGCTTGTGTTGCAACCGAAACGTCGTACGCTATTGTTATTTTATTATTTTTTATTTATACGTGACTTTACCGAAAAAAACAAAGAGTAATTCTTGCAGTCACGAAAGCTTCGAATCAAGTCTAATAACTATTGATGTTTGTGCGATATTTTCAATTCTTCATGTGACAGAGATTTTTTTTGTACAGATTTCTATTTGATCTTCATTGCTCTACTGTACTTGTGTTGCTTTTGTTGTTTCGGTGACCCAGGCCACTCTTAAAAATTAGTATCTTGAATTCCCACCTGATAAAACAAAAACCCGTAAACATATGAAGGTTATACTATACAGGTGAGTATAGTGCAGGTGAGGTGGTTACTGGGATAAAGCAGCTGAGGTATATTCGTTGAGGCTACACAACTACAGGTGCGTTCAATACGGCAGTTGCTCAATCTCGAGTCACTGACGCCCACTCACACGGAGGCCGGGCTTGCACAGGTGAGCGCGTCTTATCCAGGTGAGCTTCACTGCCACCGCACGTCTGCTCGAGATCTCACTGTGCCCCGAGACAGCTGCCCCATTCCAGCCGTGGTCTGGAGACGACACCGTGACGCTACGTCGGCAGTGCGGTATGCGAAAACGCGCCTAAAAGCCCAACGCATTCCTCAAAAGCACTGCCCCTCCAATGAAAGATTTATATATATATTCCGCGGCAATAAAATATATATTCTTAATAACACATAGCTGCTGCTGCAATCATCAACACGTTGAGTTGCCTGTGAACGCCAGACGCTCCGCGTGCATTCCTCCCGACGTGGCGGCGGCGCGCCATGCGGGCGCCCCCATGCACGGGCGCACACCAAACACGCGCTCTCCCAACTGTGCATCCCTCCAATCCTTCAGCCGTGAGACTCGTCCATCCCCCACGGGCCGGGATATGAAGGCGAGAGACGTTAAACCTGAGACATTTCACACTTCATTGGCGTAACACCTGAGAGAGGTTACACCTGAGAGACGTTACACCCGAGAGACATTACACCTGAGAGACGTTACACCTGAGAGGCGTTACACCTGAAAGAATGTACACCTGAGAGACGTTGCACCTGAGACACTTCACACTTCATTGGCGTAACACCTGAGAGACGTTACACCTGAGAGAATGTACACCTGAGATACGTTAAACCTGAGAGACATTACACCTGAGAGACGTTACACCTGAGAGAATGTACACCTGAGGTACGTTACACCTGAGAGACGTTACACCTGAGAGACGTTACACCTGTGAGAATGTACACCTGAGATACGTTACACCTGAGAGACGTTACACCTGAGAGACTGTACACCTGAGATACGTTACACCTGAGAGACGTTACACCTGAGAGACGTTACACCTGAGAGAATGTACACCTGAGAGACGTTACACCTGAGAGACGTTACACCTGAGAGAATGTACACCTGAGAGACGTTACACCTCAGAGACGTTAACGTCGTCACACGCGACGCGCGCGTGACGTTACACGCGAGAAGTTACCCACGGGACACGTCACACGGACGTCACTTCACGCGTGACCCACAGCCACGAGGGATGGATCGCTCCCGGCGGCTGGACCGGCCGGCGGTACCTGCCGCTGAGCAGCTGGCTGCGGGTCGGCGTGCACACGGGCTGCACGTAGTAGTTCTCCAGGCGCACGCCCTGCGCCGAGAGGCGGTCGAGCGCCCGCGTGCGGATCTCGGCGCCGTGGTAGCCCACGTCGTGGTAGCCCTGGTCGTCCGCCAGGATGAACACGATGTGGGGCCGCGGAGTCGAGCTCCTTGGGTTGGCAAGGGCGGGTCCCCGACTGCTAACCGGGACCCCCGCGGAGGATGGGGAGTAGGAGGAGGATGTGTTGGTCGATGTGCAGGATGTTGAGGAGGCGTTGGTGGTGTTGGTGGTGCAGGAGTTTGAGGTGGAGTACGAGGTGCTGTTGGCGATGGCGGTGATGGTGTTGATGTCATCTCGCTCGGCGGTGGCGTTGGCCCCGTGCTGCAGACTCAAGGAGTCTCCCACGAGGGGCCGCACCATGTTCCACGAGAGGTAGCCCAGGGTCACGAGGCTGACCAGAGAGATGGCCGTCACGGTGTGAACCATCGCGGCCCCAGTCGCGTCCCCTAGGCGCTCCTCCGCTCGGAACTCTGCCGGGCGGCAGCCGCGAGCCCCGCGCCTGCGTCTGGGCGCGGCGCGTCGTCCCTTGTCTCGCCTTGCGGCACGTCCTCTGTCGCGTGTGCTCCTCTGCGCGCACGACTGTGATGATGAAGCCGCTCGCTGCTGCTGCAGTGTTTTATTGCCGGCGGTCCATTCCCGTGAAAGCTGCGGCGACTGCTGCTGCCGCGCGTCGCTTGCTCGCTCGCAGCGCGCGGTTATTTCAGTTCCACGCGAGGTCGTGAGAAAGACAAAGGGGGAATAAAAACAAAACAAGTTGAAGCGACAGCAGCCAATGGGGAACCCCTCGCTCGTGGCCGCGGGGAGAGCGCTTCGCCGCCGCCGCCTCCTCCTTCACCAGACTGCGTGGCCGCGCGCGCGCCCCTGCTGCCTTTCCATCCCCGATGACGCTGGCGACGATGGTGATGAAGATGATTTATAGAAATGCTGAAGCCCCTTCCCCCCCTCTCGATGATGATGATGATAATTATGGTGTTCAATCTGAAGAATGTGCAGGTGCTGAGAACGACCCTGCGGCTCGAGATGATTAATTGCAGGCAGATGATTGATGGCACGCAGTGACGCTGCAGCTGATGATGATGTTGCTGATGATGCGGTGGCCTGAAGGTGCACATAGCCTGGCACAAGCGTCGTGGTGACGTCACCGCCACTTAGTGGCGAATGGCGGTCGTTGTTGTTGTTGTTGGTGTCGCCGCAGCGCTGTGCGCGCAGTGGCGTCTCCGTGCTCACCGCGAGCTGAGACCCCAAAACTCGTCCGCCCCCCACCGTCCGTTTGGGGCCCATGGCCAGGAAAGCGATGTTATCCCCGCTCCCTCCCTCCTTCCCTCACCTCCCTCCCCTCTTCCCTTCCCGGTCTCCCTTCTTACTGCCTCTCTGCCTCCCTCCCCTCACTCTCCCCAATTCCCTACCTCCCCCTCCTCCCGGCACGGTTCCTCCCTCCCTCCCTCCTTGAAAGGCGCGCGTGGTCTGCGCTGCTGCTGCTGCCCGAGAGCGCAGAGCGGATAGATATTTACTCTCTCCGCTCTCCGATGCTTGACGGAGTCGGGTCCGTCCTCCAGGGAACTCCCACGAGCTCTGATTGACCCGTGCGCTGTGCCTCGGCCTCCCGAGGCCCCGTGCCTTCTCCGTCTTCCCTCAAGCAACCGCGCCCAAACCGCCACTTCTTCTCCTCCATGGACGGGTGAAGCCCCCAGGGAATGTTGCGATGGCGGTTGTGTTGTTGGGGTCCGATTTAGGGTCCACGCATCCTTGCAGGGAGCACGCGAGGCCTCTTCTGGCCCCGAGTGGCTTTCTCTGAGCTCGTGCGTGGCTGTGTGCGTGCATTATTTGGAGCGGTGGTGCAGCGGTTTGCGCACTGCGCTCCGAACCCGGCGACCCAAGTTCGGTTCCCGTTCACGGTCAACACCAGTGACGAATGTCTCAACCCGTTCTGGGCCTCCTCTACGTCAACTCAGCTTCAAATAAGTACCCGGTATCAGGCATTAGATAAAGGCGGCCGGGTGTTGTGAAGTCTGCCCACCCCCTCGTGTGCCGTTCAGACCTTTACAGGTGCTCGTTAACAGCACTTGCCCCAACAGTCTATTTCAGGCTACACGGGGGATCTTTGTCTTTGTAGTGTAGGCCGCTCAGCCTCTCTCATTCCCGGCATGTCTACGTGTCCCCGTTTCCTCTCTCACCTCGCCACCTCCACATCTGTGAGACCGCTCGACCGCGCGCGTTACGCGATAACGCCAACACCCTCCCCCCGCCCCCAATCTCTCTGTGTCGATCACACAAAGCAACAAACCTCTCTCCGTTAAACAATGCTCATCGGCCAGGATCAATCCATTGCTGAATATATTATGTAATATATTAATTTCATTTTAGAATAATATCCAGGAAAGCCACACGGAGCCTTAGGACTTTTTTTCGGGAGTGTCCTACATTGTATTTTTAAAACGTCATTTTAGATGGTTTCAGCCAAATTCCAGATGAGTGTTTATTATTACACGAGGGAAGAAACTGGAGCACCCCGGGACAACGCTCTATCCTCGTACAGATTGAAACAGGTGGCGATGAATCAACGTGCACTACCGCCTTCTGGCGAGCCGGGGTACGGCACCTCCTCGACACCCACGGGAAGGGAGTTTCACACCATCTGCGCGTGAACCACCAACCCTCGCTGCTGCTTCCACGGCGCAGGGTTACAGGCCACGTGCATAGCCACCACCGCACCCGATGAAAGCCTTCCCCAAAGCCATCACCCTCTCTCACGGTCCTCCAGCGCCAGCATCCATCTCGCTTCTGCACACAGGGGCTGAATTATTCGCTCCATCTCCGCGATGGGCGTACTCTCTCTGGTGCGTTCCCTCCTTTGGCTGCTGCTCCGTTGCGAGTCTCGACCACGGTCCACTGTCCCTGCCCAAGCCCCCTCCCTCCTTTAAGCAGTCCTCCATGGGGCTGAACGGGCGGTCTCGTGGTCGCTGAGGAAGAACGCCAGCCTCCGACCCCGACTAAATCGTACACACAGAAGGCATCTCTGCTCACACGCTCTCCCACTCGCCCACTCTACTCCGCTGCTCCTCGAAGCTTCTAATCCAAGGGGTCGGCAACCTGAGGTTCCGGAGTTAAATGCGGCTCTTTGGTTGCACCGTTGCGGGAAGCCGTTTAAAAAACAAAAAAATCTTAAACGTAATTTTACGTAAATATAATTGATTAAATATATCAGGGGATGGATCACTGTGCAATGTCTTAGTGACAACAAAATGTGCAGTTAAACTCTAGAATAAGGGGGAAAAACTAAATAGACGCCTTTCATTCCATCACATTTGTTATTTATTTAAGTCAGCATGTGTGTTATTATCGAGCTGTATACCCACTGCTGTGTTTGTGGACAAGTAGCTCTGCGTGGGATGCGGCTCTCGAAATATTTTTGGTCAAAGACAGAACCCCCAAAATGGCTCTCCTTCGTTGATAGATTGACAACCCCTGCTCGAATCTCTCACCCTGCACGTCCTCTCCGCTCTCTCCCCCACACCACCCCCTGCAGCCATCGGGGCCGCGAGCCCTCCCTGCCCGCTCCCACCGTTCCTCATCCTCTCCTGCACAACGCCACAGGCTCGTGGCCATCTACTGCTGATTCTCACCGCGTCGTCCTCCTCATCCCACTTTACACATCTCACGCTCTCTCCTCTCTCTCTCTTACGACAACGCCAAGATTAAATGTGAACCAGATGGGTTGTGTATGGCACAGGAGTCGTGCGCGTGTGCGTGTCTGCGTTATGGGAAGTGGTGGCGCAGTGGATTGCGTGCTGCACTACGAACCCCGGCAGCTTGAGTTAAACTAAACAAACTATTTTATTTTATTTTACCAGGTAAGGCCCACTGAGCTATTAATCTCTTTTTTCAGAAGCGACCTGACCACGAATGATAGCTCAATGAAGTGGAAATGTAAAGCAGCCAAATGCTCTGAACGCATGTTTCTAAATGTGGAGGGAATACCCGGAGTGCCCAGAGATACATCGTGCTGCAGATGTTGAATTGTGGTTGGGAATTGAACTCGACTAAGATAGCTTGTGGTGCAATGCGCCAGCCACTGCGCTATCGCTACAAAGATCCATCAAGTGATGTTAGCGGAATGGCACACGAGGAGATGGGTGGCCAGTACTACGCCCGGCCGCCTTTGTCTCCCTAGTGGCGATGTTTACACACCGTACTCGGTACACATTTGAGGTTGAGTCGACCTAGGGGAGGCCCAGGACCGGTTTAAAATAATCGTCACTGATGTTGGCCATGAGTGGAAATCGAACTGAACTCGTGTCGTGGGGTTCATAGGGCGGCGCTCTAACCGCTGCACCACCGCTCCCCAAAGACAAAGATCTCCCTATAGCCTTAACAGACTGTTGGGGCAAGTGCTGTTATCGAGCGCCTATGAAGGCCGGCACGGCACACTAGGGGGTGGGTGGCCAACACCACGCCCGGCCGCCTTTGTCTCCCCAGTGACGAATGTTTACACACCGTACTCATTTGAGGCTGAATCGACCTAGGGCAGGCCCAGGACCGGTTTAGATAATCGTCACTGGTGTTGGAAGTGAGCCAAAATCGAACCCGGGTCGCCAGGTTTGCAGAGCAGCGTGCTAACCGCTACACCACCGCTCCCCCACACACAGACACACACAGACACGCACACAGACACATACCGACACACATAGACACACACACAGACACACACACATGTAACTCGGCACGCACTTAGCCCCTGCCAATTTACCCGGAGCAAAGAGTGGGGGCGGGGGGGGGGGAAGAATCGCCTCCTCAGCCCTCACCGACTCGCTCTCAGCCTCGCGATTCCTGCTGCAAGGTTTGTCTCGGGTGGCAGTGGGGAAGAAAAAAAACCGCCCCGCTCTCAGCAACCGAACGACCGCGTTATTCAGATCTCCCCCCGGCCTCACTCGGAACGCCGCGGCGCCCTCGCCAGGGGAGCTCTGATCAGAGGAGCCTTCTCACACGGATTGAATTCACGCACCTAACGCCGGGTGGGGGGGGGGGGGGGGGGTATGGGGCGGTCGGGGTCCGTTGGGGGTATATCCGCAACAGCTTCCAGCGGTAGTTCATTCGCGAGGAAGGCTGGTTTGTTCTTCTCTTGATGTCACCCGGCTCAGTCGGGGCGAGCCGGTGGCTCCTCGCTCGCTCCTCTCGCTTGGCCGCACCGGGGCTCGGTGAGAAACAGGCCGAGTGTTGTTCCTACCTCGGTGTTTGTTCTTTTTTTAATTTTCCGTGATAATAAAAAACACAAACATTCTCCCTCTCTCCACTCCCAACAGCGGTGACTTTCACCGTGAGGTTTGGCTCAGGAAAAATCTCACCGAGACCCAAATGTAAGCACCGCATTGTCCGTGATGCCCTCCTCTCACTGGATGCCTTTGTGGTAAACGAATGCTTAAACGACGAGTCTTACCCAAAAACAACAACAGCCCAACTTGAACGTAGGAGCAAATTGGAGTAATGCCTGGAAAAACTCCACATGAACGGGAAGAGTCGCACACCCCTACAAGGCTGACTTCCAGAATCCGAATTGTTGTTCTGCGTACAAATCCCAATTTCTGTACTGCGTCAGAATCCTACTTGCTGTACTGCTCGATCCCGACTTCCCAAGTCTCGAGTGCCCCCTGCTTGTCACAGCCAGGTGACCGAACACATCATTGACGACAATGAACAGGTCAAGGTGCAAACGAGCCATGCAGCTGGCTCACGCCACTGCTGGTAGCACGACGAGCGCACGCCGTAGTTTCGATTAAAGCTGAAGGCCAACACCAGTGACGATTATATCATCTGCACCGGTCCTGGGCCTCTTTTAAGTCGACGCATCCTCAAATGAGTACCCGGTGCGGTGTGTAAACATCCCTACTAGGAAGACAAAGGCGGCCGGGTGTAGTGCTGGCCACCTACTCCCTCGTGTGCCACGCCTTGAGACATTAGTGTATGGCGTCTTACAAATAAATGTACATTATTATTAGCGGTGCTATTCGCTAACAGCACTTGGCCCAAAAGTCTGTTATGGCTATACGGGGGATCTGTGGGGGCTGATGCTCCCCTCCTCCTTTCCTCCTTGCACCTCCTCCCCTTCGCGCCGGGCTGCCGCCGATCGGGTGATCAGCCTCCCCGCACCAGCATCCTCTCTGTGGGACATGGCTCGTGGCTGAATCTCCACCGCCTCGCGTTATTTTACCTCCCACCCCCGCGTAAACCACCACTTATGCTGCGGGGCTCCGTGCACGCGCACAACCGGACCTGCTGCCCACCACGTGTACGCGCAGCCACCCGCACCTGTTGCCCACCACGTACACGCGCTAAAAATAGCGCGGCTGCTGCGCGAGCGCTGGCGCAGGTAATGAGTTACTGTGCAGCGCAGCCTCGCACACGCCAGAATTACGCACCACGCCGACCCCTTAATGCGATCGTCGCCACGAAACACCCTGCGTAAAACGCGCTAGGTAAATACGCACGCGATCGCACGCACGCGGGCACAGGCGATCCTATCGATGATAATATTCGCGCGTTAATCCCCTGTACAAACACGCATGGACGAGCGCAAACACGGGTTGAAGCGGCACTCGCCAACGTTCCTCGGACGCTCCGAGTGGCTGGGAGTCCTCCTGAGATGTGTGCAAACCTGGTGGCCAACTACAAGAAACGTCTGACCTCTGTGATTGCCAACAAGGGTTTTGCTACCAAGTACTAAGTCATGTTTTGCAGAGGAGTCAAATACTTATTTCCCTCAGTAAAATGCAACTCAATTTATACAATTTTTGACATGCGTTTTTCTGGATTTTGTTGTTATTCTGTCTCTCACTGTTCAAATAAACCTACCATTAAAATTATAGACTGATCATTTCTTTGTCAGTGGGCAAACGTACAAAATCAGCAGGGGATCAAATACTTTTTTCCCTCACTGTGTGTGTGTGTTCGTGTGGGGGGGTTGCGAGGGGATAGCAGCGCCGGCAGAGTTGCTCCGTTGCAGCAGCACCACAGATCTTTGTTTGTGTCTATGAACTGTATAGATCAGTGTTCTCCACACATTTTCAGAGGAGGTGGCCACTTTCGCCGATAAGACTCATCAGTGTGAGGGCCACCACACATTTGAAACCATTGTTGGGATTTTACAGCAGCATGACGATGATGATGGGGGGTGTTGTCACGTGTTTTGCCGCACTTCAGGTGGTGCACTAAAGGCCGGCAGGGGCCGCCAGTGGCCCGCAGGCCTTGCAACAAAGAACACTTCTATAGATCGCAATTGGCCAACTTTTCCACCCCGGCCCGACGTCTCGGGACAGGTTGGAGTAGCAACACTTTACCCCCACCATACACGACATGCCGATCGACGAGCTCTGGTGGTGTGGTGACCCACGTGTGGTGTGTTCACTGTTGGGTGGACAGAGCGAGAGAGAGGCAGCAGGGCGAGGGAAATGTTATAAACTGGAACTGTTGTTTCAACTGTGGCGCCGGAAGATGAAATCGAGCCGGAGAAGGGTTTAGATGGAAAGTCCAGTGCGCCGAGCGTGCCGCTCATGGTGACAGCTCTTCAATACGCAAATGTGGCAGCAAATGTCAACGGAGAAAGTGTTGAACCATCTCAGATCCGCCGACGACACTGTCCTTACCGCAACAATCGACACGGGACACCAAAAAAGAGTATCCAGCAACTTCACAAACGAAGCCAAGCTGCCGAGCTATGACGTGTGTGGAAGGAACCCGTTTGGGAAGCATTGGGGCCAGATTACCGCCAGTGGATCCGTGGCTTTGAATGTATTTTTTACAAACGTCGTATCCATGAAACGTGATCCATGTGTAGTGGGTTCACTGAGAGGCACAGAAAGGACCCAGTTAAACCGGTAACACAATCCGGCTCGTGTATGCGACCCCCGACAGACGGCATTGGGATAAATAGGATGCTGGAGGTGGTTTATCTAAAATAGACGGATTTCAAATGGGTCGGGATCCTGCGTGCGGAAGAACAGATATCCGCTGAGGCACAACCTCTGTGGTCGCACGTCCCAGCCCGTCGGACGCATCAGACACCCGGCCCTCGGGTAGGGGAGATGAAGGGATCCCGCAAGGCAGGGAATACGGTTTCAGCTGCGACAGGAATATGTACCAACGCCTGTGACCAAACTGGATCCGTATACACTGGGACCTCCTAATGTCAATCACTTCAACCGGGCCCTGCCATGGTCTATACAATTTAGGGGATGTGCCCACTGGCACTTGGTGGCAGTGCAGCCAAGTCTTAACCCCCAGTTTCCATTTGGTTCCAGATTCCCGGAGCCCCACCAACCTTTCATTAGCCGCTTGCCGACAACCGCTCAAGGGTAAGATGCATAAGGCCCGGTATAGCAACCTTCTTATCTGGCTCCATATCAATTGGACTTCTATGGGGGGGTCCCATTTCCTCCCGTACAAAAGAAAAAACGGTGAAAACCCGGTAGAAGCGTTAGGGGCCATTCTATAGGCCGTGAGAACCCCTGGAACGTGCTAATCCCAGTCGGACTGCGCCTCGTTAACTTGCTGACACAACATAGATGTCAGGGTCCTATGCAGATGTTCCACCATCCCATCAGTCTGGGGGTGGTAGAGCGAAGTCCGCACCTTCCTAGTGCCCAACAAATCACACACCTTCTTTAACAATTTCGATGAAAAATTTCGGCCCTGGTCTGTAAGGAAGCGTTCCGGGGCACCCTTATCCAACATATACTCATGAAGGAATGCTTCAGCGGCCAAGCCACCGGCCACCGTGATAAGTATTCTACCCCACCAGCAAATATTTATTCTCCCGTGGAGTGGTGGGGAAGGGCCCAAGGATATCGAGTGCACCCGGGACACACCAATCAGTAATTGGCGCTAGGCGCCGAAGTGACCCATTCTATGTCACTACACATGTGTAGTGTGGTAAAATACATGGTGCGCACTGCTGCCTGAGGGCAACCGAAGGCAGGCAGGTGCGCGTGTGCAAAGTAAGATTGCACGTGCAAACCACCACCTCTTTAACGGGAGATACGGTTGCAGACGGGGGCGGTCAACGCTGGCACCGGAGGTGTCGCCTTGGAGACGTGCGATAAGGAGTGATTGATGGCCTGACAGTCGCCAACCTGTTGAGCCCTAAAGAGACACAAGGGAGTAGCTGGATAATTGGGAGGAGGATATAAGGGGATGTGTGAGAGCGGAGTGGGAGTTCGGGTTCTGGGATCAAGGTGAAGACATATCGCAGCTGCCGCTCAAGCCAGGGACAAACCTCAACCCTCACGAGTCGATGGGCGGATGATAGTTGATCCCCCCGCTTGGATCGGACGAGTGAGTGGGTCTGAGGGAACATAGGTGAGGGCAGCGGCGCAGAAGGAGAGCGAGGCCTCTGTGTGAGCAAAGTTGGGTGCAAGCCTCTGTGTGAGCACTGCTGTGTGCAAGCTCTGTGTGAGTGCGGAGCTGCTGAGAGGAAGAGCTGCTGCAGGCAGGTCAGCGAGGTGTAAAGTAGATAGGGGAAGTTGGTTAACAAAGTGACCGTATAGACAGAGATAGGAGTACCTACAACTGGTGCATAAGTATATTAATAAAATGTAAGCAGGTGACTTGGAACAACGTGTCCGACTGAGTGATTCTACACGACACTATATTACTACTAAACATGTGTAGTCGGTTCACGGGACACAGAGACCGTGGATTAGAGGCAGCACTGTTTAGTCAAGCTTAACAAGGATTACACTGGAAGGGGTAATGGCCCCTTCACCCGTATACACGCTGGGACACCCCCTAGGCTATCTAGCCTAATTCCTGTGCTCCCAGTTCCTCCGCTACAGGCGCTAGAGGAGGCTATCTGATCTGGCCCTGGTCAAGCACAGATCACGCACCCCACCAACCAGACCGACCCTTAAAAGGGCTCCGGCTCTGAGGCTCTGGGGCCGCACCACTGGCTTACCCTGCTGGCCCTCAAAAGGACAGCGGTCAGGGAAGTCCCAGGGTCTATCTAGCTGGCCTTCCTTCTTCACTGGTTCTTCATTCTTGGCCCCAACACACTGCCCTGAGCTCTCTGGCTCCCCGCCCTTTATACCCATACACCACTGAGGGCGGGGCTATAGCGGACGTGGTTGTAGCCACCATGGTGTGAATGTGTGTTACCTTCCCGCAACACCCCTACATCACCCCCTCCTGTACAGCCTGCAGCCTTCCCGGCTGCAACAATATTGAACAATAAACAATGCAACAAAACCCCGAACCGTGTGTGCCTCATAACAACTGAACGCCCCAATAAATAATCCAACCCACCAATACAAATATACACTATATACAGCATATACATTCCCCCCCCCCCCCCCCGCATTCAACTGGAATCACCTATCAGCGCAGCAAAAGGAGATGTAACAGGTGAGTAGAAACAATGTAAACAGAACAAGTGCAACAAGAAGGCAACATTACAAAAACCGGCACGTTTTGGCGTGAGTCCGTTTTGCGGGGCCATCATAGGGGGGAAAACCGGTCGGGCCGGCGGTGGGCGCTGTCTGTTCGGGTGCGCAACCCTCCGGCATCCCGGGAGGACAATCCCCGTCCCCGCCGGGTGGCGCAGGCGGCTGGGAGGCCGTCATTCTCGAGGCACCTGAAGATGGAACAGTTAGTGGCAGATCAGGGGCAGGCGGCAAAGTCGCCGTCCGGGAGTCAGCGGACACATCACATGCTTGGCCTGTGTAATGTGGTGGAGGAATGTGCAGTGCCACAAACGGCTTCAGACGCGAGGGGTGTACATACCAGCGACGTTTCCCCCACTGAATACGAATACACTGTGGCCGCATGACCTGCACAATTTCCACAGGACCCCTCCATGGCCGCAACAATTTCGCCGAGGTTGCCAAAGGTACTTGAGGGCAGTGCAGCCAGACTCTGTCACCCGGTCTCCACGCATATGTGCGTGACTGGCGCGATCGCAACCTCTCGTTAGCCTGCTGTCGGGAATTAGAGTTTTGGGCGGCTGCCTCTCGCGCCTCGGTCAACCTCAGGATATTAAATTTGACATGGTTGGCCAATTTCGATTTTTCGTTTGGTTTGGAGACCCGCAGCTGAGTCTCAATAGGTGGATCAACATCGCGACCGTACATCAGAAAGAACGACGAGAACCCAGTCACCGCGTGAGGAGCCATTCTGTAGGCAGCCAAAACCCCCGGGATCTGAAGGTCCCAATCGGTCTGGGAGTCACACACTTGGTGACACAACATGGACGTGAGGGTCCTATGAAGGCGTTCCACCATTTTCTATGTTTGCGGGTGATAGGGGGAAGTACAGATTTTTTTTGTACCGAGGAGCGCACACACCTCGTGCAGAAGGACGCCAGAGAAGTTCTTCCCTTGGTCAGTCAGCAGCCGTTCGGGAGCACCTTTGTAGAGGACATAGCCCTGGACAAAGGCCTCGGCGATGGCTGCTGCCGACTGGTTGGCGAGGGGCCATGCCATAGGCCATCGAGTAAAGTATTTTATGCCAACCAGCAGTTACTTATTACCCCTAGGGGTCACAGGGAAGGGCCCCGATATATCGAGCGCGACGAGTTCATTGACTTGAGAGACCGTAATAGATTGTATCGGCGGACAGGCGCTCCTTGCTGGTGGCTTCCGTTGGGCGCATTGAGTATATGCACCCAGGAGATCATCCACATCCCTTGCCATGCTCGGCCAGAATAAATCTAGCTGGAGCATGGTAAGGGCCTTGTGGGTCCCTAGGTGCAAAAGTCGCTCGTGAGCAGCCCACACGGCCTTATCCCGCAGAGTAGAAGGCACCACCAGCCTGTGACGGCGGGTCTTCCCCTCCCAAATGCATAAGGAGCCCCTGGTGCAGCCCGAACGAATCAACCCAAGTCACCCCCCTCATGGAACCCCCTGCGCGACGACGGAACGTGAGGATGGACGCGTCCTCCATCTGGAGGCGCCCCCATTCTGTAACAGACAATCCCAGCAAGGAGTCCTCTCCCCCCTGCTCGATAGGACCCGCAGACAAAGGGCCCTCAGTGGCGGCAGCAAGAATCGGAACATTTAAAGCGGGGCTGTCATCCGGCAGCTTACAACGCCCCGAACCCATGAGACAAGCGCAATCTGAGGTGGGTGGCAGGCGAGACAGTGCGTCCGCATTTGTGTGTCGAACACCTTTCCGATATGTGGTTGTGAAATCATAGTCCTGAAGGACCTCGAGCCATCGAGACAATTGCCCCGAAGGCTGTTCCACCCACAAGGCATATTGCAATGCCGCATGGTCTGTACGGACGGTGAAGTGCCGGCCGTACAGACATGGCCGATATTGTATAAAAAATACAATGGCTAACAGCTCCCGACGGGTGACGCAGTATCTCTTCTCCGTCGGAGACAAGACTCTACTGCCGTAAGCCACAACGCGCTCCACACCACCGACGACTTGTGAGAGCACACCCCCAATACCCGTATTGCTGGCGTCCGTATCGAGCAGGAAGGGTTCGGAAAAACCGGTGTAGCTCAATGGTGGGGCCCCCACGAGAGCGTCGCGAATGGAACGGAAAGCGATCTCCCCGACCTGGCCCCAGTGAAATTTCACTCCCTTCGCTGTCAGGGCATGTAAAGGTTTAGCAATGGTCGCGAAGTCCACAACGAACCGCCGGTAATAATATGCGAACCCAATGAAACTCCTGACCTCAGCCACCGAGTTGGGGGTCGGCCAGGAGCTGACACACTGCGTTTTTGCGGAGTCGGTGGATATGCCCGATCGGCTGACGATATGCCCTAAATACTGCACAGATTCTCGGAGAAAGTGGCACTTTTGTGGTTTGAATTTTAGATTTGCAGAGCGCATTTTGTGGAACATGGCGTGCAATCTTAGAAGGTGTTCGTCAAACGTCTTGCTAAATACAATTGCATCGTCCAGATAGATCAGACAAACGTCCCATTGTAAGCCAGCCAAAACCAGTTCCATAAGGCGCTGAAATGTCGCCGGAGCTGAGTGTAATCCCATAGGCAACCGGTTAAAATGAAATAGGCCGTGTGGTGTATGGAATGCAGTCTTCGGTCTGGACTCATCATCCAATGGAAGTTGCCAGAATCCTGACAACAATTCCAATGTAGAGAAATATCGTGCCCCTGCTAGAGCATCCAGAGATTAGTCCATAACCGTTTCTTCTACGGGTACCAGCGTCGCGTGTGCAAGCACTGTCCCTTGGGGAACCACAGCCGTCTGCACCCCGACATTAAGGACCATGATGAACGGGTCATCACTCCCCTTCACAATCGTTTGAGCGGCCACCAAATCCAGCCCGTTTTCCCAGCCTTTGAGGGCCCTAACAGAACGCCGTGGTCCGAAACACCCGGCGCGAAAGGTCGACGCAACCGAAGAGGTACGAGCATTTGCGTGCCCGGTGGCACACGCACAGTACGAGTGACGAATGGCTGTATCATCGCACAGGCCGTCCTTGAGGTAACTGGGGAAGCCAGGAACGTTTAACGTCGACCCGAAGGGAGCTCAATGCATCCCTGGTCAATCAATATTCTAATCGGCATCTTGGCCAAAAATTCTGTCCCTAACAAGCAAAGAACTGCCAGTGAGGATGAGACTAATATTGGCTCAGATAATTTGATATCCCAAATGCAAATTTGTGCTCAGATCTGGCCTATGATACCCAACGAACCCCCGTTTGCTGCGTAACACGGAACGTCGACCAGCAGCAAGGGGCGGCTCTGAATGGGGAGGATATTATAGATCAAATCTGACACAATTGTTGCCGATGCCCCCGTGTCGACAAGGACACGCACCTCAATCCCATCGATGCGACCCGCAACAACGGACTAACCCGCCGACGCAGCAACAACTCGGTGAGCCAATTCAGACCACTGGCCCGGCCTGAACGCCTTCTTGACCCTGCCGCAACCCGAGGAACCGGCGGCCGTACCACGAGATACGTACATCAAAGCGCGTGAGGTAGTGACAGGTGTGTGCACAGGCTGAGCATGTGGGGTGCCGCGACTTGCCGGAGTTTGATGCAAAGGCTTGTGGGCTTGGGCATCGTCCGGCCGGGGTCCTGGCGGGCGCTGTCGCGGCGCCCGGCATCCCGAAGCCACGTGGCCTTTGAGGCAGTAGTTGTAGCAGGTAATGTGTGCACCCGCCGTCTGGGGTTGCTCCCGGTGGCTCGATGTCGTTCGAGCCAGCCTCCCTCCGGAGCTCCACTCTGCAGGGCGACCTACAGCGAAGATCTCCCCGGATGAGGGGATGGTTGACGTCCCAGCGCACACCGCAGCTGCACCACTAATGACGAGAGGTGCTCGGCGTTGTGACAGCAGGTGTGCGTGTATGTTCCTTGCTGCCTGCAAGGAACATATGTCCCCGTCGTTCACTGTGAGGACAACGATCTGCAGTTCCTGAGCCAGCACCAGAAGTTTTTCTGTAACCATCGCGTCCACCCCCTCGCAGTCCATGCACGGGAAAGCTGCTTTTGCAAGGGCCAGGAGAGCCGTGCGGTATGCGAGCGGCGACTCTTTCTGGCCCCTGCGCCGCTCGTGAAACAGTTGACGACAGTCCGATGGTGGCCCATAGACAGTGGTGAGGACTCGGAGCGCTGACTGCAGTGTAGCGTGTGCCGACTTGGGGGACGTGATGAGGGTGGCGAGAGCGTCATCATCCAACGTGGCCGGCAAGGCACGCAGTGCCTCGTTGTCCATCCACCTGGACATCTCTTTATGAGCGAGGAAGCGACGCTCAAAGGCCCCCCAGTCGCCCCCGCCGGACACAAATTCTTTCAACACAGGCAAGTGCTATTGGAACGATGGCTCCGTTTCCAACAGCCGCTGCGCATTGTTCCCGCCATTTTCGTCATCAGTGGAGGGGATGGCGGTCCCCATTGGCGGTTGCACAGTTGATGACGCGGCGTCTCGTGATTGGAGTCGGCAGCGCTCGTCCATCGTTGATGACGTTGCGCCTGCCAATTGGTCCTGGTGGCGAACGTCCATTGGTGATGATGTCACGGCCGGTGCTTGGCCCCCACTGTCCACGTGGCGCTCCGGCCGTTCCGTACTTTGCCGCTAACGGGGGTTCGTTCGGCATTCTTGGCCAGATATCGGCGGAGGTGTCCATCGGCGACATTAAATTTACAGGGCCGGTCCTGGTTTCCACCTCCCTGGCCGTGCCCTGTCTGTTAGGTACCGATTTCTTGAGTTAAATGCCCTTGAAAATCTTGATAGATCAAAGATGTTTGGAATTGCCTTCAGGCTGTCGCATCACGTTCTTGTCTTCCCCCACTTGATTGCACATGGCTAACGCGACTCTCCAGGCACTAGCTAACATCACGATTAAGATTGCTTCCGGAGCGCAAATGCTTTTTCCCCTGCAGCTGCGAAAACCGCTCGATTGGGAGGCCACTGCAGGAGGGGTCGTGTTGGGACCCTCTAACAGGGCAGTCTGGGGGATGATGCTCGTGGGGGCTCAGACGTTGGTCTCTAGGGACCAACAGCCATTCATTCAGATCCTCAATGTTGGGCCGGACGTGTCGGTTATACAGGCGGGCACGGTGCTCGCCAACACGTTGACCTCGAATGGGGATGGTAACATTGGGGAAGGAGTGAGGGTCACGTCGGCCACGGACCAAGGGCAGGTCGGCAAAGACAGCTGGGCGGATGCCCTCTGCTCCGAAAATTGGGACTTGTCTGACGCCCAGAGGTCCGCGCTGCGCATGCTTTTGCTTGAGTTTGCGGATGTTTTTAGCAAGGGTAATTTTGACATTGGTCACGCGACCCTCCTAAGCCACCATATTGACACAGGTGACGCTGCCCCCATTCAACAAAATCCTTACCGCTTGAGTCCTACTGAATAGGAACATGTGCGGCAGGCGGTCGATGAGGTGTTGGCCGCTGACGTCATTTCTACATCTACCAGCCCATGGGGTGCTCCGATTATTCTCGTGAAGAAACATGACAGGAGTTTGCACTTTTGCGTCGACTTTCTTGTTCCAGGGATGCTTGCAGCCTACAGAATGGCCCCTCACGTTTCCACCGGCTACTCACCCTTCTTTTTAATGTATGGAAGGGAACATAACCCCCCCCATTGATCTCCAGCTGAACACGGCACCGAGGAAGCCGAGGGTCACCATTTTGGAACCCATGCGATTTAACCTTCAACGGGTCTCGGAGGCCCGCAGGCTTCTAAAGAAAATTCCACCTTACGGCAGTCGGCCAACGAACGGCTAAGGGGACTTCGGGTGTCTGGTAAACAGTGGGTCCCGGGGGACAGGGCTTGGCTGCACTGCCCTCAAGTACCCGTGGGTACATCCCCCAAGTTGTACAGACCCTGGCGTGGGCCGGTTGAGGTGATTCAAGCCAACCGGCCACAATCGCCGGAATTGGTTCGTGCATCCGTCCCGCCTTAAGCCTTTTGTTGCTCCCTGTTACATCCCTTCATCTCCAATCCACGAGGGCCGAGTGTCGGGTGTACCGGGCGAGCTGGGGTGCGCACCCGCTGAGGTTGTTCCTCAGGGTGGTTCTGCGGTCCCGCCCACAGGACCGGAGAGCACGACACCCTCGACGTTGCCGGCTGCTCCCGCTCCGGACGCTCTGCTAGGTGCGGAGCGACCATTAACCAGCCGTTTTCCACCAACGCTGCCATCTCCTATGGAAGGACCGCACCCGTCGGCCCGTATTCAAGTCCCCCCCGAGCCTTCCAGGGAGCTTTGGCTCACCTCGCCTGGGGGCCCGGCCACGCGAACTCGTTCTAAGACTGGCTGCTTTACATGACTCTCACACACCTTGCTGATTGCCTACACCGTCGTTCAACAGTCACACTCACATGTCAAGGAGGTAATTGGCTGAACCTGGCCTTTTATTGTACTGTGCGTGCGTTATTTCTCACATGGGTAGGCTGTGCTAGGAGGTAAGTGGGTTAGCCAGTATCATGTACATTTGTTGTTGTTAATTCCCCTCTTTCCATGCGTTCTTCTTTCCTTTCCCCCCCTCTCGGAATGTATACATATTTTATATGTGGTAGGTATTATCGGCTGCCGGTTATTTATTGTGTTACACGGGGGGGGGGGGGGTGATGTAGTGACATATGACGTCACTACTGTGTCGGGACTGTACGAGCGTAGTAACATATGACGTCACTACTGTGTTGGCTCTGTACAGGTACTGTAGGCGGGGTGTCACGGAGGTCGTGTCAGGCCGTAACACTCTGCGAGAACCCGACAGGTCACGTGACCAGACAAAAGGGGGCTAGGGGCCCCAGGGGGGAGCTTGGTGGTCACATGGTAAGGGACCCGGACCTTCCCGAAGGATCGGGAAGGGGGGCGTGGCCGAGGGCGGGGCCGGCCACACCGCAGCAGTTCTTAGCAGGGTGCGAAGAGACAGTGTGGCTGTTCAACCCCGGAATGAAGATGCCATCAGCGGTCCTCGAGTCTCCGATCTTCGTCCGTGACCAGACAGCCTGTTAACCTGCCCTGGCCACGTTATGTAGTATTCCCCCCGAGTGTTAGTTAAATTATGAACGGTGGTCACCACCTTATGTATAGTGTTCAAGTTGTTTGTTACTGTTAATAAATACTGTTGTCTTCAAGTTGAGTGTGCGCCTTAATCGATCCCATTACATTTTTGTTATTTTAAGGCCACAGTGTTATTGATAAATGTGTTGAGTGTTCATATTGCCGGGCAGAGATGGATTGCAGCCTCCACGGCTGCGCTGCATGTCCAGGGCCATCTTGACACCCAGGCATGCAGCACGCTCTGGGAAATGACCTCCCTCCGGTGCGGGGGTGGGGTCTTTAAAGGCTTTATTGTGGCAAGATGTTCACTACCTCGCCTGGTATACAGGAGGTCGCGGGTTCGATCCCTATTCTGACGCCTATATATTTGGTGTTTGCATGTCTTTCTCCCCGTGGTGACGTGGATTTTTCTTCGGCTCCTCCGGGTTCCCCCCCAAATTTAGAATCAACATAAGCCACTTAGTTGAGCTATAATCTGTGGCCAGGTAGCTTCTGAAAAGAGCTCTCTAGCTCAGTTGGCCTTACCTAGTAAAATAAAGCATTGCTTTTTTTACCACACTTCGCCATCGCTTCCCTCCCTCTGCCCAGATCATACAGCAGTTGCACAGGCGACACCACGTGACCTACAATCGCCGCTCATCCGGCTCCTGGAGGTTTCCACTGAGGAAGTGGATATGAGCACCCCCCTCCCCTTGCTTCAACTATGAATCATCGCTGCTGCCTTCTTGAGCTTCCGCTGTTGGAGGGGCCACGCTGGAGTCTCGTGGTCTGCTCTGTGGCCGGCTTGGGGAGGCCTGTGGGGGTCGCCACCTTTCCCACCACAGATCAAACCCGGACAGATGTCTCTGTCGGTCTCGGTCTATTATCAGAACCACACAGCAGTCGTAAACTGTGACATCAACACTGGTACCAGATCTCGGAACAAATCAGTGCCTGCCACCCGAACACATGCGCCGATTAGCGGACTGTTCAGGTGAGACCTCGTGGGTCAGTTGGTCGGGGTCAAACCCGGACAGTTTGCAACCACAGGAGGTCTTCATCCAGCAGTGGATTGACCATGGCTGCTGCTGATGACGATAATGATATGGACAACATAGTTATGGTGAAGCCACATCTCCAGCACACGGAGCGCACGTGCTTTCTGTAGGGCCACGTGCGTATGAGTAAGTGGTGTTCGGCACAGATTGGCCATGGCCAGGGGCCGGTAACCAAAATAACAAGAAGAGACATTTTTTTCGAGAGCCGCAATGCATGTGAATAACGTCACGAAGCAGTCATTAAAGAGTCGCATGCGGCTCCGGAGCCGCAAATTGCCGACCCCTGACCAGGGCGCTACCTCTTTGCATTTCCATGGTATTTGTTGGGAATTCGACTGTCGCCTTCGTAAGGATGCGATCGTGGGGATGCGAGGGGTTCTAGGGGGAACCTGGGGCAGGCACCACAATGGTAGCAGGAGGCTAGCGGGAGTAGGCTTGGGCTGGCCGGACTGGGCGCCTGACCCGCGAGGAATGTGGCTCCCGTGCCACACAAAGGCCCCATTGTAGAGGGGGCCCTGATTTCTGCCTCGTAACAAACGGCAGGGAGATTGCGCGTGGGGGGCGCGTGTTTACGTGCGCTGTGCCGTACGTCCGTGTGTGTGCATTTGCGTGTGTGCACGTGCATGCGAGTGTGTGCGTGGGGAGCGGTGGCGGGGGAGCGGTAGTGTAGCGATTAGCGAGGCGTGCTACAAACCCGGAGACCCAAGTTCGAGTCCTGCTCACGGCCTACACCAGTGACGATTGTCTGAACCGGTCTTGGGCATCCCCTAGCTATTTGGTGCAAGGTGTAAGCATTAACACTGGGGAGATAAAGTCGCCCGGGCGTGGTACTGGCCACCCACCCCACCTCGTGTGCCGTTCCGACCTTCATAGGTGCTCTCGAACAGCACTTTGCCCCAAAAGTCAATTATGGCGAAAGGGGACTCGTCTTTGTGTGCGTGCGTGTGCGCATATGTTTGGGTGCAGTGGCAGTAGGGGATCCGGTAGCGTGCTGAAGAACTGTAACGAAGATAATTTTGCGTGGGAAGGCAAGAGGGGAATAGGAAGGAAACCAATGTTAGTGGAGACAGTTAGTGAGACAACGTGAGTCTGTCGGTGTGGCAATAGGAAACAGTTGCGAACTTATTTCCCCTGCCTTCTAATCCTGCCCAAGGCTCACAAGAACATTGGCGAATTAGTATTTGAACCTGTTTTGGGCCACCCCTATGTCAAATAAGTAGCGCGCGGTATGAACACGCAATGAACGTCATCAGCGATAGGGAGGCAAAGGCAGTCGGGCGCGCATATGGTCTGGCCGCACCATTTTCCTCGCGTGCCACGTCAGAGGTCGGTTGATAGGCGCTCGCTCACAGCGCTGCCTCTGTGTGGCCGCAAATACCATGCGAGTGTGGCTGCTGTTGTTATGTCCCCCCCACCCCTGCCCCCCGAGCTATGTTGATGTCCCCATGAGGGTTTGGGACCCCCAGCTAACTCGGTCTTGTTGTTTGGCAAAAATGAAAGAGCCGGCTAATATAGAATATAATAGGGCACAAAGGAATGGCCTCATATTCCGAGCCCTGTAATTGGATGAGTGACGACGGTTGGCTGGCCGTGCGTCGCTGTGAAGGCCGCGTGCGCGTGTTGGGGGGGGGGGGCGCAGTGGTTAGCGCATTGCGCTCCGGACCCGGCTACCAGAATTCCATTCCCGCTCACGGCCGACGCCAGTGACGATTATCTGAACCGGTTTCTGGGATCTCTATGTATTTTCAGCCTCAATCGAGTGCGGTGTACAAACATCGCCGCTTGGGAGACACAGGCGGGCCGGGAGTAGTGTTGGCTCCACTTCTGCCTCGTTTATCAGTTTAAGGCTATACGGGGGATCTTTGTCTTTGTGTGTGTGCCGTACTCCCCACACTCTGACAGTGACGTACCGCTGCTGCTGCTGCACGTTCCATGTGCAGGCGAGTTACACGGTTCTCATGCACACACGCATCATCTTGACACACACGCCTGTGTGTGTGTGCTCAGAAATCCGCCCTCGCACGCACACGTAGACACATACACAGTTACACACACTCACGTTCACATACATAGACAAAACTCTCCCATGTAGCCTTGAACATACTGTTGGGGCAAGTGCTGTTAGCGAGTACCTATGAAGGTTGGCACGGAACACGAGAGGGTGGTGTGGCCAGCCCTACGCCCAGCACACACACACAACAACAGCGGCTATTCGCCAATACGTGGCAGTGACACAGTGCTTGTGCCAACCTAGGTGCACTTTGAGGCCACGTGAAGTGTCGTAGGCCCGCTGGCAGGAGGTCATAGACAAGAACCAAGTGCCATGGCTTGACTGCCTGAGATGACTGGCAGATGCACTAACTGTGCTCTCCACTGTGCCAAGTTTCTGCATTTTAGCCACACGATGCTCCGCTCGCTGTTGTGGGCGTCACTCTTCTGCCTTCCGTTGTTTCTGGAGGGCGACTGACTCCAACTACCCAGTAGCGTCCTGCACGAGCCTCCTCCATAGAGGCCGATCTTGACACAGCCGGCACTAGTCATCAGTCAAGTCAATTGACAATTTTCTTAAACACGTGGCGTCATTCTGGCACAAATTATCCACCAAAGCGCCATCAGATTAATAGCCATAAACATGAAATCCACTTGGCTTCATCCTTCTGTACCACATCAGTCCATCTCTTTTCAAGCCCGTGCTGTGCCTGTTTTGCCTCCTCTATCCGGGCAAACAGAAGGTCGTTGAGCATTTTGTTGCTGGGCCTGCGGGCTACGTGACCCAGCCAACACAGCCTCGCGTGTCCAGATCTTTCAAATATCTTTGAACTCCTCACACAATACAGCCTGGTTAAACCCAGCATGGATCGTAGGTAGACCAATCTGAATGTTTCAAAACGGCGCTGATGTTTCATTAGAGGGGTCCACGTTTCACAATCGTAAATAAGGGAGGGTATAACTGTGGCCTAGAAGACCTTTGCTTCGTATTGCGCAACAGACCCGGTAGCTTCCACACAGCGTTACGCAGCTGATGAAAATTTAATGCTACTCGGGTGATTAGGAGTGAGCCCTCTGCTGCCAAACCGCAGCTGGTCACAAGCACACAACTCAGGTACGGAAACGTCTTCACTCTCTCCACAACTGTCCCATCACCAACGCGGAGTTGAGTGTTCGATGACATAAAATACCCACGCAGGTGCTTTGTTTTTGTGGGGCTGATGTTAAGGCCCCATCTCTTAGTAGCATTGTTCCAGGTTCAGCAGTAGCGTCTTCAACTCCTTCTCAGAGTGGACAGCAATCACCAGATCATCCGCATACATAATATGAGTGACCAAGACTGAGCCATCCCTTGACCTCACCCGGGCATTGATCAGCCTCTCGTATCAATACCAGGAACAATTCACTGGTACATCCAGGAAAAGCTTCTCAAACAACGTGGTCAAAGAATATGTTACATAGTGTAGGAGCCATAGGACATCCCTGTTGCACCCCAAGGTGAACAGAAAATGGCCTCAACACCTGGCCACACAACTTTACCTGGGCCTGCCCACCATCATGAAGGTCCTTAATGATTGTGAGCAGGGGATCTGAGACTCCGAAATCACGAAAAGTAACCCAGAGCCCTGGACTATTGATGGCATCATCGGCAATGACCAGGTAAACAAAGCAGATATGTAGATCCTGTGGGAATTCCCTACACCTTTGCTGCAGCAGATGGACAGAGAATATAACATCCATTCTGGACCGCCCTGAGCTGATACCACATTGGGGCTCTAAAAGCTTCTCCTTAGCATGTCGGGCAAGGCGATGTTGAATAATCCTTGCCGGGACCTTTCACGGCACATCGAGGAGGCAGATGCCCCGGTATTTGGTGCAATCAGTGCGGTCCCCCTCTTTAAAAATGGGGACCACCAGGGCATCCTTCCAATCCTGCAGAACCCGTACTGTGTAATTTGGTCATATAGGGCAGCCTGGATACAAATGCCCCTCCCTCAGCAGTTCGCTTGAGATGTCATCTCTACTCGGCGCTTTACTTGGTTTCAAACTCCGGTTTGCCTTTCACACTTCCTCAACAGATGGCAAATCAGCCAACTGCTCACAAGGAGTGGATACTTTTTACAATATATGAGGCACGGCAGCACCAGCAGGGGCCAACCCACCTTGTCCTATTATGCCTAGACACATACACAAGCACACACAGCACACCTACAAGTGGAGAGACACGTCTACTCTTAGTTCGTCATGAGGAGGGCAGTTGCCCGATGTGCTGGGCACTGTCTCACCATCACGTGACACCACCTTCTTCTTTCGTATGTATAGTGACATATGACATCACTACTATGTCGGGACTGTACGAGCGTAGGGACATATGACGTCACTACCGTGTCGGCTCGGTATGGGGGCTGTAGGTGGGTGTCACGGGGGTTGTGTCAGGCTGTGGCACTCCGTGTGAACCCAACAGGACACGTGAGCGGATAAAGGGGGGGGCCACGGGCCCCAGGGGGAAGCTTGGGGGTCACGTGGTTGGGGGCCCGGACCTTCTCGAAGGATCGAGAAGGAGGGCGTGGCCTGGGGCGGAGCCGGCCACGCCGGAGCGATTATAAGCGGGGTGTGAACGGGGAGCGGGGCAGTTCTACTCCGGGATGAACGCCATGAGAAGTCCTCAAGTCTCCGATCGTCGTTCGTGACCAGGCAGCCGTCACCTGCCCTGGGTCACGCTGTGTAGTTTTCCCCGAGTGTTAGTGAGGTTTGGAAGGTGGCCACCACCTTATGTATAGTGTTCACGTTGGTGTTGTGTTAATAAATAGTGTTGCCTCCAAGTCGAGTGTGCGCCTCAATCGAACCCATTACATATGTATTAATAGCAGCAGATTAAATATGTCATTTTAGATTTGTTATCTACTCAATTGTATTTTCAGAAGCAGAGTGGGTCTTGCCCATTCCTCCTTTAAAGGAGTGAAGACGAGCAGCAGGAGAGTGTTTACAATGTGGTCGATGGTTTGAGATTCGTGGGCGCACTCGCATGCCGCCGAAGCTTTGATGCCCCATTTGTGCATCAGATGGCCGCATCTGCAATGCCCCCGGTCCTGATGGTCGACCATTAGCGGCGTGGAAGTTTGAAACCGGGAGGTTTGATGGTAGGGTCCCGTACGAGATGTTTTTACTTTGGCCGCAGTCCAGACTTGCTTCCATCTCTCGCCTTCATTTGCGGCGTGGGGTGAGTCTGCTGCGATCCAGAAGAGGTGGCGTCATTTTAGGCAAACAGGCAGCGCCGAGTTTGTCTCGATGAATCAGAACGTACGGGTTGACAAAAATGTTTTGGTACTCCCGGGTGGCTGCTGTATTACGACAAGATTTGCAGTGGAGAGATGTGGGTGAGCACTGGGAGCCACTGGATCGGCGTCGACTTCGGTCTACCTAAGCTAGCCTGCATTGCGATGTTCAGTTACGTACGTGGCACCACCGTGTCACCACCACGTGACACCACCATGTCACCATTACGTGTGAATTGTGCCAGGATTGAAGAACGCACGTCACAGTCATGACCTATGCATCTGCCCTGGACACACGTGCGTGCGTGTTTCCATTTCTCAGACAGCAGCAATCCGCGCGGCCATCTTCACCGAGAAAAACTTTACACGGCAACATATGTGATGTCAGGCCACATTAGTTTAACATTCGTTTTTTTTCCCATAAAAATAGTAAGAATGAAATTGCTTTATTAAACGGTAATTGCAATAATTATTGCGGGTGAGCACTAATTACACACATCTAAATCAAATACGTTGACGCATTTTTTTTATGTAAGAGGTACATTCAGGTTCATTCGTGAGGGATGCAATCATTGCTGCGGATTGAAAACAATCAGGAGGCGGTGAAGCGACCGCTGCCGGCGGTAGTTTGAGGCTGCACGTGGGAGAAGTTTGGGTCCCCGAGGAGGGAGTCGGGCTGGATGGATCATTTGTGACTGCTCTCCGCTTCAAAAACAAACGCTCCACCGGAGCGCGTCTTATTGGACCACCCGTGGAGCTCTCTCCTCTCTCTCCCTCCCCTCTCTCCCCTCTCTCTCGCTACCCTCCTCCCAATGTAATCACCTCACCCCCACCCCATAATAGCGACACTGGGGCTAGACCCTGGCCAACGAATCACCACTGGTCCAGCAGAGCCCTCTGATTCCGACTCTGACGCCTGCTGTATATTTGGAGTTTGCATGTTCTCCCAGTGGTTGCGTGGATTTTGCTCCGGGTCCTCCGGTTTTTTTCCCTCCACACTTAGAATCAATATGC
This sequence comes from Petromyzon marinus, assembly GCF_048934315.1. Taxonomy (NCBI): domain Eukaryota; kingdom Metazoa; phylum Chordata; class Hyperoartia; order Petromyzontiformes; family Petromyzontidae; genus Petromyzon; species Petromyzon marinus. The sequence continues at coordinate 12,006,629 of NC_133707.1, read as the reverse complement.
GTTTAGAGTATTTGGTTGCTATAAATGTTCACATAAGTTCTCTTGGTTGAGCTATAATTTTAAAGCCAGGTCGCTTCTGATAGAGAGCTATATGGCTCAGTGGGCTTTATTTGGTTAAATAAAGAAACATTAAATTTTGATTTAAAGCTTTCGTGACTGCAGTAATTTATATTCTTAGTTTTTTCGGTAAAGTCACGTTGAAGAGAAACAACAAAATAACAAAATATATATAAAACAATAAAAAATTCTCACGACGTATCGACCATAACTCAAACGGTCATCATCAGGTGTGTCGGTTTGCATAAATTTATTTTGAAAACGGCATATTTATTTATTTATATATATATTAAAAAATAACGTTTGCGTCACGCGCAACGATTGGCAGTTTGCCCAGGACTAGTCCATCTATTTTTTGAAAAGAGGAGGGGGGAGACGAAATTTGTTTTTATGTATGCTGTCTGAAAGCCACTGTAAGCGTGAACAATCAATCAAGAACTGAAATGATTTATCAAATCTTTCCAATGATTGCTAAGATAGAATCCATCTTCTCGGTTCCGTCTGTAAAAGATATGATTCCGGACATACAATACCCTGGTGTCTACAAACTAAGTTGCCTCTGTGGTAGTAGTTACATTGGAGAAACCAAACGCCATATTTCGGACCGCATTCGTGAACATAAAGCAGACCTTAAACACGGTAGGACCAACACCTCGGCCGTAGCAGATCATTGTTCTAATTCAGTAGGCTCACATGCCATTGACTTTTCCAAGACGGAGGTTCTTTGTAAGCCATCTGGCTTCCATGAGAGATTCGTTCATGAGGCTATCCACATATACAAGCACAGAGACAATTTCAACCGAGAAGATGGATTCTATCTTAGCAATCATTGGAAAGATTTGATAAATCATTTCAGTTCTTGATTGATTGTTCACGCTTACAGTGGCTTTCAGACAGCATACATAAAAACAAATTTCGTCTCCCCCCTCCTCTTTTCAAAAAATAGATGGACTAGTCCTGGGCAAACTGGCAATCGTTGCGCGTGACGCAAACGTAATTTTTTTTATATATAAATAAATAAATATGCCGTTTTCGAAATAAATTTATGCAAACCGACACACCTGATGATGACCGTTTGAGTTATGGTCGAAACGTCGTGAGAATTTTTTATTGTTTTATATATATTTTGTTATTTTGTTGTTTCTCTTCAACGTGACTTTACCGAAAAAACTAAGAATATAAAGAAACATTGTTTAGTAGTCGTGGCATGGCACACGCGCAGCACGTGGATAGGTCTCTGTCTCGTCAGCGACAGAACCTGAGGAGTGGTGAGTGGAGTAGAGGGGGAGGGTTAATTGCCGTGCTGTTCGTGATCCACACAGTGGGGAGGAGGGGGCGGTGAGTCTCTGGGCTCCAACGATGGGAATTAAAATTAACAGCTAAACGATGCCTGCGACTTGGAGTCTTCACAAAATACACATCAAGAATAAATTAAAAAAAACTACGTCAATTTGTGACACTGCTCCGCCGCCACACAGCGTGCTCTTGCTCTACTGGCACATCTAAGGACGACTCAGAGGGGCCAAGAGGAGGAACCACAGACGAGCGGCAGCCACGCTGTGAGGAGCCAATGTTACTAACAATTGCCCAAGCTCTGCTGTCCTCTACATATGAATGTGTTAACGACTCTATTGCGATGAATCTGCCATTGCAAATGTTGATGGTCCCAGGCAGCTCAAGGGGCGCCAGGATTCACAGAGAACAGGGGTGAACCAACTATAATCTCGAATTCTAACCCTCGTCAACACCTAACAGCTCATTAACATTTAAAAAATGTCTGGTCTGCATCTCTCGTCTGTATCTCTTCTGTCATCTCACACGGAGTTCATACAGTGCATCGAAAGAGGGGATCACGCCAAAAGTAATTTCTACTCCGCCGCCCCCCACCCCAACGGACCAGCAGCGCCATCGCCGGCGGGGTACCTCGGGGCCTCAATGGGACCGGTAGTTCTGTTCTTGCGCGTGGTGGCAGCAGCAAGATGTTCAGAAGCTGCTTGTCAATGTCGAGGTCTGCTGGCCACGACGAGAGGACTTCAGCAGAGAGACAGTTCGTGTAGTTTGAGCTATTCTTCCTCCTCCGTTGAAGGAGCGCATACTACAGTGGTTTACTATTTGGGTTGCATTGCCACAGTCACACTATTGTGACTTGTTTTTAATGTATCTCTATGGGTTTACAATATGGACCATAGTTTGGGGTTGCATGGCCACAATCGCACTACTGTGGCTTTTATTTAATTTCTCATTTATGAAAGAAATGTGGCGCATCTCGCCTGCTGTTGACATTCGATGGTTACACCGGTGGCTTCGGGTTACGTCAAAGGCAGGAGGCGTGTGATGATGCTTGGGTCTCGAACGAGGAGGGGTTTATTCTGGACTGTGCGCGTTCCACTCTTTGTTCGCATGGCAGCAGCAGCCTTCCTCTGGATCGGGTTCAGAGTCTCGGACGGGCAGTGTGTTGGATGCACAGGAGGGTGGCGGCTCGGCTGTAGGGACCGGGTGGATCGGACCACACGATGGGCGGGGTGGGGAGAGACGAGGGGGGAGAGCTGTCAATTGAACAACTTGACCCTGCCTGCAGTTGGCGCAGGTGTTTCCTGAGCACCAGGGCTCGAGCGGCCCCACTACGCCCACTCCGATGGGTCCGTACAGACTCTTCCACAGGCAGGTGTCATGCGCGGCTTTTGGTGCAAGAGCCGCGCATGACACCAAGTCGCCGCCGCCGCTGCACAGATGTCGTGCCCGTTTGGAATGAGAGAAGAGCAGCCCCGTAGCCGCGGCGTCACGTCGTGGATGCGACGCGACGCCTTTTGCCGGGACCTCGATTTAGCTCAGAGCTCACTAAATACAGAGGCCGGCCAGCCGGGACGCTTTACGTCTCTCCGTGTGTGCAGCAGGCCGGGTCTCGCCAATCAAGCTTCGTCTGTGCGCAGCGCTGACCATCATTATGGTTCGTGAGGCGTGGTATGTGACGACTCGGCTAAAATGCGGTACGGATTTTTATTACCGCGTCCATCGCCACCGCGTGTGGAATCGCTGGACAACAGCCGGGCTGTGAGAGATTCCGTGGCATTGGGAAATGTGAGAGCATTGAAAAGTAAGATCAGGGCCACAGGGTGACAGCGCAGTAGCAACACTCGCGCCTCGCAGCAAGAAGGGTCTCCCGACCCGAGCGCCTTTCTTTAGGGAGTTTGCATGTTCTCCCCCTGTTCTGCATGGGGCTTTTCCAGGCTTTTAGGCTTCCTGCTGTGGCTAATAAGAAGATACTCAATGTAAGTGGTATTGGCCAAAACATCCAAATGCTGAAAATGTACCTGTAAGTCACTCAATGGGGATTCCACATTGGGATTACAACATAGCCCCCGACTCCAAACAACTAGACAGGAACATGTGCTGTCTGAGACTCAGTGAAGCCTTCTTGGCTGAGCAAGCTTAATAACAAATAGTAAGGACAATGTTAGGCTTGCCTCTTTATGATTCAGTATTAGCGACACTAATTTTTTTTTTTACCAGGTGAGGTCCACTGAGCTATTATCTATTTTTCAGAAGCGACCTGGCCACAAATGATGGGGAAATGTATAGCAACCAAATACTTGTGGAGAGAACAAAACCGGAGGACCCGGAGAAAAATCCATGCGACCACGGGGAAAGCAGACAAAGTCCAAATATACAGCAGGTGTCAGGGTTGGGATGGAACCCACGACCTCTTTCATACCAGGCGAGAAAGATAACATCTCGATACCGCGGCGCCCCTAGCGGGATCCAAAGCTGAGAGCCCTGCCGCATACCTCTCAGCCCTCATCCAACCGCTCTGTGTCATCATCATCATCACCATGCTGCTGCTACTGCTAGGGGTTAGTTGAAAGACGTTTGTGTGTGTGCGTGTCCGTGGGGAGCGATGGCGCAGTGGTTAGCGCACCGTGCTAGGAACTCGACTACCCGAGTTTGATTCCCGCTTAAAGCCAGCATCGGTCACGAATATCTGAACCGGTCTTAGAGCTCCCCCCTAGGTCGTCTCATCCTTTAAAGAGTACCGGGTGCGGGAGACAAAGGCGGCCGCGATTGGTACTAGCCACTAACCCCCTTGGTGTATCGTGCTGGCCTTCATAAGTGGTCGCTCATAGCACTTTTCCCAACAGTATGTTAAAGGCTACACGGGGGATCTTTGGCATTGGGCTCATACGTTGACAGTCAAATATGGCACAAGCATAAGCTATGCACCAAGCTCATGTGACGCATGTGACACATGTGACGCGTGTCACGTCCACTCATTTCAAGGGAACGTGACCTGACCTGGAGGCCGCTTCGGATTCTGAATGAGCAGCGTTGTTTTGTATATCGCACAAGCAACTGTCTGGCTTTCTATCTGAATCGTGCATTGCTATTCTTACACACATTGGAATCGTACCCTGTGAACGGGGACGCAGCAGTGGCACAGAGGTGTACACACTGCACTCTGCAGACGGCCACTTGAGTTCGATTCCCGGCCACGCCTAACATCGGTGGCGAGTAAAATCTGAACCGGTTCTGGGTGGGCCCCCTCGCCAACCCGCACTGACGAGCCCGGTGAAGTATATTCAAACGACCCCCATGAGATTTACGGTGTTGGGGGGAGTGCCAGTCCAGGCTCCAGCTTCTCTCAGATTGGGGGTGGGGTGGGCACCACAACAGGGACACTCCGCGAGGGAGAGCGACCATTCGGTAGCACAGGGCCCACCCCAGTGCCACGCTAGCGCTGGCCCAGGGGCTCTTAGGGTCGCCGCCTGTCCAGTACACGACACCTGTGTTCGGGTGTCAGCAAACTGATTTGTAGGCCCTCGCGCAACAGGTGATTGGTATAATAGGGCTGTACATTGAAAGCGTTTGGACTGTTGTGGTACAAACACTTGGCGAGCAGGGTTGAAAATAAAAATTGCATTTTACCCCAACATGTGGCCCCCATGATGCACACACACACACACTGTATGGAAAACATAGCGGCCAGTCGTAATTCACGAGCTGCCCCGACCCACGTACATATGCATACGGGGAAGGGGCCTGCGTTTAGAAACATGCGTTTAGATTATTTAGAGTATTTGGCTGCTATAAATTTCCACATGATAAGCTACTTCGTTGAGCTATCATTTGTGGCCAGGTCTCTTCAGACAATTATGCCCATAGCTCAGTGGGCTTTACCTGGTAAATAAAGTTAGGTTTTAAATGTCATCTTTGTTAAGTTATTTGCTAACCTTTCCTGTAGGTTTCAATATTATCGTGTTTTTGTATTGTTTGCTATTGTTGTAACGTTCGGACCCACCCCTACTGGGCATCTGTGAAAAGAGCTACATATGCTCATCGGATGTCTGCAGTATGAACAAATATTCTGCTTCTGGTCCAACTTGTGCCCAAATCCACGAGATGCATCCGTTGTTTACCTTCGCGGAGTGGTTTGGGTGTTTTTGGACGGTGGACGTCTTGACCGATTTTCTAGGAATGGACGTGCGGTCGCGACGACTACGTTACTCTCGGCATCCCTGTGTGCAGTCCCCATGCTGTATTCTCTCCGAGCTCTCTGCCTGCCCAGAGAGAGAATATCCAGAGATGTCCATTGCAATAGCGTTTTTTTTATTCTCGCCAACTGAAAATAACAAACCCCGACATCTATTTTTAAATATGGACTTTAATTATTTTTTTTACGAGGCAATGATGTTTTTGGTTGTGAACCAATGATAATAGACCAGCACGGGACCATTACATCATTCGAGTGAAGTCACTGCGACCGCCAGCCTGGTGAAGTATGGTCAAACACCTCCTGTGACTGGCGTGGCAATGTGGGTGGCTTCCACCCAGCTGTGGATTGACCTACTTCTCCTACTGCTCTTCCCGTCACCAATTCGATTGCCTGGGTGCCCTTCAGGATCACTCAGCCGTCAATATCCTCCTCCTCCAACAACAACAACGCACACGGTCTTGGGAATTGTGTGGCAACAGTTCGGGTAGTGTGGTGCCACTCCACTCCTTGACGTTTCCGAACCAGGTCTACTTCCGTCTGCGGGTCGACCATTGGCAGTACATCAGCTGTTGCCACAGCTGGCACCTCTCCAAGAGACACGACCGAGTCACACAGCCCGATGTGCTATAAACACCCACACGGGACAACGCAGTCTGCTATCGCGATTACGTGGTGAGCAGGGGGCGGGGAGGAGGGTGCAGTGCTGTAACATTCGTCGTTCTATACTCCCACGTGTATACTCTCTGCACCTTCTCCAACCCGCACTGACCTGCGTGGTGACATGCGAGGACAGTACCATGTATGTGCACGTGTGCTGCTCCAAGCCGGTGAGATCACTTCCCATGAAATTTCGCTTTATATAATCGGTGCCCAGGGAGCCCAGCAAGCCCAGCAAGCACACAGGGTGTTCTATTCCACTCATGCATGTGTAGTGTTCGATTTCACTCGGACAACTTCTGTCTTTCTTCGAACACCGCTTTATTTACAACTCTCAGCATGTCCTCCACATTTCACAGTATCCTGGTCGCCACGGCTCGCTCGCCGTGCTTCACTCGACTCGCTTGCCACCTTTGTCTCTCCACTCCCCACGATTATTTCGCTTACTCCGCACTCAGTGACTCCGCACTCAGCGACTCCGCACACAGCGTCTTCGCACACAGCGTCTTCGCACACAGCGTCTTCGCACACAGCGTCTTCGCACACAGCGTCTTTGCACTCAGCAACTCCACCCTTCAACTCTTAACTCCAACTCTGTATCTCAAACTCTATCTTCCAAACTCTGTCTCTCAAACTCTGTCTTCCAAACTGTCTCTCAAACTCTGTCTTCCAAACTCTCCACACTTCAACTCCCCCCTGTTGACTTCAAGCTCTCCAAACTCCAACTCCCCCAAGCTCTCCAACTTAAACCCATCTCCAAGCTCTCCGCTCTTCAACCCCCTCTGTTGACTCCGACTTCCGCTCTTATACCCACTCTCATTACACCCCCAATTAATTAACCCGCGTCCCAACGGCACTCCGCGTTACCGTCACCTGTTTCTCCTCCAGACCTTTAGATGCCTCTCCAGCCCCAGCAACAGCACCAACCAATCACAGCCATCCACGGCTCTCCCAGCTTAATTGCCTCAACATAACCTGCACTGTATTCGCCTTCGCTGCAGGCTGACCCAAGATAACCCGTACTGTCTGTGTGATCATGTAATCACGCTGTTTGCACCACACACCTTCCTACTCCACTACATCACCCCCCCACCCCCCCGTGATAAAAAAAATCTAGCCGTCCCGGCTACGAAGACACTGCGACCTCTGGGTAGTGGAGTACCTTGGACATAACAATAAACAACAACATAACAACAACACCAACGCATCACAGAAACATATGTACAACAGCCGTACGAGGCGTAAAAGTCAATAGAAAGTTCTTCATCGGGCAAGTTCCAGCAGCCAGTCTTCAACGAGTTCGCGTGGCCGAGCCCCCAGGGGAGGCGAGCACGCGCTCCACTCCCCCCTTCAAGTCCACATCCAGCCAGCACAACCGGCGACTCCAAGGGCGGCAGGCGCAGGAATCCTGTGACGAGAGAAACCAACCCTCCTGAGGCATCACTCGATGAACACTCGCCTCGGCTCGTCGGACACAACAGTCACCCGGCCAGGGAAGTGGAGATGATCAATTCTGCCCGGCGGAAGGAACCAAAATACACATTCTACAATCAGCCCAAAATCACACAAATACCCTTGCACATACAAAATGACGGCCGCATGCTTGGACGGCAATGCCGCAATCAGCTGCCCCAACCGAGTTGAGAAGACACATCGTTACCTCACTGCACAACATGCACCCTGACAACTGAGGGATACATCTCCAGCCCACTGTTTCAATGCACCTCGGAGTGTCTCGAACTCCGGGCCGCCAGGGCGAGCCTATAGCTCCATCGTACCGCATCAGACGCACCACGGAGGGCCTCAACCTCTGGGCTGTCAGGTCAAACCATCATTCATAGCATGACGGGATCACATCCCCGTGTTAGACACTCAACACGTACTGGGCCATCCTGGTCAGGATCTGCGCCCCAAGAGATTTGACAGCCAGCACAATACCAAATCAATGGCAGCATGTCACCATCTCCAATGTCGAACAAGCACGCACAATTTGCGACGATCCCAATACACAACGGTCACCACAATACACTTCACATCCCGCATCAGTACCCATTATGTCAGATACTCGCATTGCAGCACACAGCTGTACCAACCGAGTGGAGAGCAAAACAACTATACACAATCCCACGAATCGCCGAATGAGGTAATACAGTACACGCAGCATATACAGTACGATACAGTCTATATCTTGGCAACAATAACAATCAAAGTTTCTCACAGTCACACATAACCAATCACAAGCGAAGCCCCATGCAGCATATACAATGACAATCGCGAATCGTTAACACGGCAACCCACAGGATATTTAAAGGGCCTTGGGACACTCGACACACACACGAATTAACCATTAACAGCCCCATGAGATAACACTCCCGATGCCGTAACCACCACACACACGAGCACAGACATTGCGTTCATCCTACATTCACACAGCTATAAATCCCGTTCAGCAGCCCAGCGGTCAACAAAAACCCACACGCAACAACAACCCGGCGCGCGCAAGATGGGTGAGGTGTGTGTCTAGGGCCGGGTGCGTTGTGTCACGACTCGCCTGAGAGGCTGTGAGGAACTCGAAGCACGGCATCCTCTTGTGACAGGATGCCACCAAGACGGCTGAACATCTTCCTCCACAGGCATTGAGAATGGCGGGAA